>NC_135245.1:10966823-11689323 GCF_947623445.1 Clavelina lepadiformis | reverse complement strand
GAACTTTTTGCAATGTGAATTAAACATTTGGCACCATATAGTTCACAAGGCACTTTTTATGACCTATATAACTAATGTATAGTGCAAATGTTTTAGTTAAGTTCTTTTAACGATAACAGACAAACCTTTTATTGGTTAACTGTTATACTTTTATTATTTACTTATTAGACTCTAATAAACATTTTGAGACCCGTTAGAACTTTTTGCAATGTGAATTGCACATTTGGCACCATATAGTTCACAAGGCACTTTTTAGGACCTATATAACTAATGTATGGTGCAAATGTTTTAGTTAAGTTCTTTTTACGATAACAGACAAACCTTTTATTGGTTAACTGTTATACTTTTATTATTTACTTATTAGACTCTAATAAACATTTTGAGACCCGTTAGAACTTTTTGCAATGTGAATTGCAAATTTGGCACCATATAGTTCACAAGGCACTTTTTATGACCTACATAACTAATGTATAGTGCAAATGTTTTAGTTAAGTTCTTTTAACGATAACAGACAAACCTTTTATTGGTTAACTGTTATACTTTTATTATTTACTTATTAGACTCTAATAAACATTTTGAGACCCGTTAGAACTTTTTGCAATGTGAATTGCACATTTGGCACCATATAGTTCACAAGGCACTTTTTAGGACCTATATAACTAATGTATAGTGCAAATGTTTTAGTTAAGTTCTTTTAACGATAACAGACAAACCTTTTATTGGTTAACTGTTATACTTTTATTATTTACTTATTAGACTCTAATAAACATTTTGAGACCCGTTAGAACTTTTTGCAATGTGTATTAAACATTTGGCACCATATAGTTCACAAGGCACTTTTTAGGACCTATATAACTAATGTATAGTGCAAATGTTTTAGTTAAGTTCTTTTAACGATAACAGACAAACCTTTTATTGGTTAACTGTTATACTTTTATTATTTACTTATTAGACTCTAATAAACATTTTGAGACCCGTTAGAACATTTTGCAATGTGAATTGCACATTTGGCACCATATAGTTCACAAGGCATATTTTAGGACCTATATAACTAATGTATAGTGCAAATGTTTCAGTTAAGTTCTTTTAACGATAACAGACAAACCTTTTATTGGTTAACTGTTATACTTTTATTATTTACTTATTAGACTCTAATAAACATTTTGAGACCCGTTAGAACTTTTTGCAATGTGAATTAAACATTTGGCACCATATAGTTCACAAGGCACTTTTTAGGACCTATATAACTAATGTATAGTGCAAATGTTTTAGTTAAGTTCTTTTAACGATAACAGACAAACCTTTTATTGGTTAACTGTTATACTTTTATTATTTACTTATTAGACTCTAATAAACATTTTGAGACCCGTTATAACTTTTTGCAATGTGAATTGCACTTTTGGCACCATATAGTTCACAAGGCACTTTTTAGGACCTATATAACTAATGTATAGTGCAAATTTTTTAGTTAAGTTCTTTTAACGATAACAGACAAACCTTTTATTGGTTAACTGTTATACTTTTATTATTTACTTATTAGACTCTAATAAACATTTTGAGACCCGTTAGAACTTTTTGCAATGTGAATTGCACATTTGGCACCATATAGTTCACAAGGCACTTTTTATGACCTATATAACTAATGTATAGTGCAAATGTTTTAGTTAAGTTCTTTTAACGATAACAGACAAACCTTTTATTGGTTAACTGTTATACTTTTATTATTTACTTATTAGACTCTATTAAACATTTTGAGACCCGTTAGAACTTTTTGCAATGTGAATTAAACATTTGGCACCATATAGTTCACAAGGCACTTTTTAGGACCTATATAACTAATGTATAGTGCAAATGTTTTAGTTAAGTTCTTTTAACGATAACAGACAAACCTTTTATTGGTTAACTGTTATACTTTTATTATTTACTTATTAGACTCTAATAAACATTTTGAGACCCGTTAGAACTTTTTGCAATGTGTATTAAACATTTGGCACCATATAGTTCACAAGGCACTTTTTAGGACCTATATAACTAATGTATAGTCCAAATGTTTTAGTTAAGTTCTTTTAACGATAACAGACAAACCTTTTATTGGTTAACTGTTATACTTTTATTATCTACTTATTAGACTCTAATAAACATTTTGAGACCCGTTAGAACTTTTTGCAATGTGAAATGCACATTTGGCACCATATAGTTCACAAGGCACTTTTTAGGACCTATATAACTAATGTATAGTGCAAATGTTTCAGTTAAGTTCTTTTTACGACAACAGACAAACCTTTTATTGGTTAACTGTTATACTTTTATTATTTACTTATTAGACTCTAATAAACATTTTGAGACTCGTTAGAACTTTTTGCAATGTGAATTAAACATTTGGCACCAAATAGTTCACAAGTCACTTTTTAGGACCTATATAACTAATGTATAGTGCAAATGTTTTAGTTAAGTTCTTTTAACCATAACAGACAAACCTTTTATTGGTTAACTGTTATACTTTTATTATTTACTTATTAGACTCTAATAAACATTTTGAGACCCGTTAGAACTTTTTGCATTGTGAAATAAACATTTGGCTCCATATAGTTCACAAGGCACTTTTTAGGACCTATATAACTAATGTATAGTGCAAATGTTTTAGTTAAGTTCTTTTAACGATAACAGACAAACCTTTTATTGGTTAACTGTTATACTTTTATTATTTACCTATTAAACTCTAATAAACATTTTGAGACCCGTTAGAACTTTTTGCAATGTGAATTAAACATTTGGCACCATATAGTTCACAAGGCACTTTTTTGGACCTATATAACTAATGTATAGTGCAAATGTTTTAGTTAAGTTCTTTTAACGATAACAGACAAACCTTTTATTGGTTAACTGTTATACTTTTATTATTTACTTATTAGACTCTAATAAACATTTTGAGACCCGTTAGAACTTCTTGCAATGTAAATTAAACATTTGGCACCATATAGTTCACAAGGCACTTTTTAGGACCTATATGACTAATGTATAGTGCAAATGTTTTAGTTAAGTTCTCTTAACGATAACAGACAAACCTTTAATTGGTTAACTGTTATACTTTTATTATTTACTTATTAGACTCTAATAAACATTTTGAGACCCGTTAGAACATTTTGCAATGTGAATTGCACATTTGGCACCATATAGTTCACAAGGCATATTTTAGGACCTATATAACTAATGTATAGTGCAAATGTTTCAGTTAAGTTCTTTTAACGATAACAGACAAACCTTTTATTGGTTAACTGTTATACTTTTATTATTTACCTATTAGACTCTAATAAACATTTTGAGACCCGTTAGAACTTTTTGCAATGTGAATTAAACATTTGGCACCATATAGTTCACAAGGCACTTTTTAGGACCTATATAACTAATGTATAGTGCAAATGTTTTAGTTAAGTTCTTTTAATCATAACAGACAAACCTTTTATTGGTTAACTGTTATACTTTTATTATTTACTTATTAGACTCTAATAAACATTTTGAGACCCGTTAGAACTTTTTGCAATGTGAATTGCACATTTGGCACCATATAGTTCACAAGGCACTTTTTAGGACCTATATAACTAATGTATAGTGCAAATTTTTTAGTTAAGTTCTTTTAACGATAACAGACAAACCTTTTATTGGTTAACTGTTATACTTTTATTATTTACTTATTAGACTCTAATAACCATTTTGAGACCCGTTAGAACTTTTTGCAATGTGAATTGCACATTTGGCACCATATAGTTCACAAGGCACTTTTTAGGACCTATATAACTAATGTATAGTGCAAATGTTTTAGTTAAGTTCTTTTAACGATAACAGACAAACCTTTTATTGGTTAACTGTTATACTTTTATTATTTACTTATTAGACTCTAATAAACATTTTGAGACCCGTTAGAACTTTTTGCAATGTGAATTGCACATTTGGCACCATATAGTTCACAAGGCACTTTTTATGACCTATATAACTAATGTATAGTGCAAATGTTTTAGTTAAGTTCTTTTAACGATAACAGACAAACCTTTTATTGGTTAACTGTTATACTTTTATTATTTACTTATTAGACTCTATTAAACATTTTGAGACCCGTTAGAACTTTTTGCAATGTGAATTAAACATTTGGCACCATATAGTTCACAAGGCACTTTTTAGGACCTATATAACTAATGTATAGTGCAAATGTTTTAGTTAAGTTCTTTTAACGATAACAGACAAACCTTTTATTGGTTAACTGTTATACTTTTATTATTTACTTATTAGACTCTAATAAACATTTTGAGACCCGTTAGAACTTTTTGCAATGTGTATTAAACATTTGGCACCATATAGTTCACAAGGCACTTTTTAGGACCTATATAACTAATGTATAGTGCAAATGTTTTAGTTAAGTTCTTTTAACGATAACAGACAAACCTTTTATTGGTTAACTGTTATACTTTTATTATCTACTTATTAGACTCTAATAAACATTATGAGACCCGTTAGAACTTTTTGCAATGTGAATTGCACATTTGGCACCATATAGTTCACAAGGCACTTTTTAGGACCTATATAACTAATGTATAGTGCAAATGTTTCAGTTAAGTTCTTTTTACGATAACAGACAAACCTTTTATTGGTTAACTGTTATACTTTTATTATTTACTTATTAGACTCTAATAAACATTTTGAGACCCGTTAGAACTTTTTGCAATGTGAATTAAACATTTGGCACCAAATAGTTCACAAGTCACTTTTTAGGACCTATATAACTAATGTATAGTGCAAATGTTTTAGTTAAGTTCTTTTAACCATAACAGACAAACCTTTTATTGGTTAACTGTTATACTTTTATTATTTACTTATTAGACTCTAATAAACATTTTGAGACCCGTTAGAACTTTTTGCAATGTGAAATAAACATTTGGCACCATATAGTTCACAAGGCACTTTTTAGGACCTATATAACTAATGTATAGTGCAAATGTTTTAGTTAAGTTCTTTTAACGATAACAGACAAACCTTTTATTGGTTAACTGTTATACTTTTATTATTTACCTATTAGACTCTAATAAACATTTTGAGACCCGTTAGAACTTTTTGCAATGTGAATTAAACATTTGGCACCATATAGTTCACAAGGCACTTTTTAGGACCTATATAACTAATGTATAGTGCAAATGTTTTAGTTAAGTTCTTTTAACGATAACAGACAAATCTTTTATTGGTTAACTGTTATACTTTTATTATTTACTTATTAGACTCTAATAAACATTTTGAGACCCGTTAGAACTTTTTGCAATGTGAATTAAACATTTGGCACCATATAGTTCACAAGGCACTTTTTAGGACCTATATAACTAATGTATAGTGCAAATGTTTTAGTTAAGTTCTTTTAACGATAACAGACAAACCTTTTATTGGTTAACTGTTATACTTTTATTATTTACTTATTAGACTCTAATAAACATTTTGAGACCCGTTAGAACTTTTTGCAATGTGAATTAAACATTTGGCACCATATAGTTCACAAGGCACTTTTTATGACCTATATAACTAATGTATAGTGCAAATGTTTTAGTTAAGTTCTTTTAACGATAACAGACAAACCTTTTATTGGTTAACTGTTATACTTTTATTATTTACCTATTAGACTCTAATAAACATTTTGAGACCCGTTAGAACTTTTTGCAATGTGAATTAAACATTTGGCACCATATAGTTCACAAGGCACTTTTTAGGACCTATATAACTAATGTATAGTGCAAATGTTTTAGTTAAGTTCTTTTAACGATAACAGACAAATCTTTTATTGGTTAACTGTTATACTTTTATTATTTACTTATTAGACTCTAATAAACATTTTGAGACCCGTTAGAACTTTTTGCAATGTGAATTGCACATTTGGCACCATATAGTTCACAAGGCACTTTTTAGGGCCTATATAACTAATGTATAGTGCAAATGTTTTAGTTAAGTTCTTTTAACGATAACAGACAAACCTTTTATTGGTTAACTGTTATACTTTTATTATTTACTTATTAGACTCTAATAAACATTTTGAGACCCGTTAGAACTTTTTGCAATGTAAATTAAACATTTGGCACCATATAGTTCACAAGGCACTTTTTAGGACCTATATAACTAATGTATAGTGCAAATGTTTTAGTTAAGTTCTCTTAACGATAACAGACAAACCTTTTATTGGTTAACTGTTATACTTTTATTATTTACTTATTAGACTCTAATAAACATTTTGAGACCCGTTAGAATTTTTTGCAATGTGAATTAAACATTTGGCACCATATAGTTCACAAGGCACTTTTTAGGACCTATATAACTAATGTATAGTGCAAATGTTTTAGTTAAGTTCTTTTAACGATAACAGACAAACCTTTTATTGGTTAACTGTTATACTTTTAATATTTACTTATTAGACTCTAATAAACTTTTTGAGACCCGTTAGAACTTTTTGCAATGTGTATTAAACATTTGGCACCATATAGTTCACAAGGCACTTTTTAGGACCTATATAACTAATGTATAGTGCAAATGTTTTAGTTAAGTTCTTTTAACGATAACAGACAAACCTTTTATTGGTTAACTGTTATACTTTTATTTTTTACTTATTAGACTCTAATAAACATTTTGAGACCAATTAGAACATTTTGCAATGTGAATTTCACATTTGGCACCATATAGTTCACAAGGCACTTTTTAGGACCTATATAACTAATGTATAGTGCAAATGTTTCAGTTAAGTTCTTTTAACGATAACAGACAAACCTTTTATTGGTTAACTGTTATACTTTTATTATTTACTTATTAGACTCTAATAAACATTTTGAGACCCGTTAGAACTTTTTGCAATGTGAATTGCACATTTGGCACCATATAGTTCACAAGGCACTTTTTAGGACCTATATAACTAATGTATAGTGCAAATTTTTTAGTTAAGTTCTTTTAACGATAACAGACAAACCTTTTATTGGTTAACTGTTATACTTTTATTATTTACTTATTAGACTCTAATAAACATTTTGAGACCCGTTAGAACTTTTTGCAATGTGAATTGCACATTTGGCACCATATAGTTCACAAGGCACTTTTTAGGACCTATATAACTAATGTATAGTGCAAATGTTTTAGTTAAGTTCTTTTAACGATAACAGACAAACCTTTTATTGGTTAACTGTTATACTTTTATTATTTACCTATTAGACTCTAATAAACATTTTGAGACCCGTTAGAACTTTTTGCAATGTGAATTAAACATTTGGCACCATATAGTTCACAAGGCACTTTTTAGGACCTATATAACTAATGTATAGTGCAAATGTTTTAGTTAAGTTCTTTTAACGATAACAGACAAACCTTTTATTGGTTAACTGTTATACTTTTAATATTTACTTATTAGACTCTAATAAACTTTTTGAGACCCGTTAGAACTTTTTGCAATGTGTATTAAACATTTGGCACCATATAGTTCACAAGGCACTTTTTAGGACCTATATAACTAATGTATAGTGCAAATGTTTTAGTTAAGTTCTTTTAACGATAACAGACAAACCTTTTATTGGTTAACTGTTATACTTTTATTATTTACTTATTAGACTCTAATAAACATTTTGAGACCAATTAGAACATTTTGCAATGTGAATTTCACATTTGGCACCATATAGTTCACAAGGCACTTTTTAGGACCTATATAACTAATGTATAGTGCAAATGTTTCAGTTAAGTTCTTTTAACGATAACAGACAAACCTTTTATTGGTTAACTGTTATACTTTTATTATTTACTTATTAGACTCTAATAAACATTTTGAGACCCGTTAGAACTTTTTGCAATGTGAATTGCACATTTGGCACCATATAGTTCACAAGGCACTTTTTAGGACCTATATAACTAATGTATAGTGCAAATTTTTTAGTTAAGTTCTTTTAACGATAACAGACAAACCTTTTATTGGTTAACTGTTATACTTTTATTATTTACTTATTAGACTCTAATAAACATTTTGAGACCCGTTAGAACTTTTTGCAATGTGAATTGCACATTTGGCACCATATAGTTCACCAGGCACTTTTTAGGACCTATATAACTAATGTATAGTGCAAATGTTTTAGTTAAGTTCTTTTAACGATAACAGACAAACCTTTTATTGGTTAACTGTTATACTTTTATTATTTACTTATTAGACTCTAATAAACATTTTGAGACCCGTTAGAACTTTTTGCAATGTGAATTAAACATTTGGCATCATATAGTTCACAAGGCACTTTTTAGGACCTATATAACTAATGTATAGTGCAAATGTTTTAGTTAAGTTCTTTTAACGATAACAGACAAACCTTTTATTGGTTAACTGTTATACTTTTATTATTTACTTATTAGACTCTAATAAACATTTTGAGACCCGTTAGAACTTTTTGCAATGTGAATTGCACATTTTGCACCATATAGTTCACAAGGCACTTTTTAGGGCCTATATAACTAATGTATAGTGCAAATGTTTTAGTTAAGTTCTTTTAACGATAACAGACAAATCTTTTATTGGTTAACTGTTATACTTTTATTATTTACTTATTAGACTCTAATAAACATTTTGAGACCCGTTAGAACTTTTTGCAATGTAAATTAAACATTTGGCACCATATAGTTCACAAGGCACTTTTTAGGACCTATATAACTAATGTATAGTGCAAATGTTTTAGTTAAGTTCTCTTAACGATAACAGACAAACCTTTTATTGGTTAACTGTTATACTTTTATTATTTACTTATTAGACTCTAATAAACATTTTGAGACCCGTTAGAACTTTTTGCAATGTGAATTGCACATTTGGCACCATATAGTTCACAAGGCACTTTTTAGGACCTATATAACTAATGTATAGTGCAAATGTTTTAGTTAAGTTCTTTTAACGATAACAGACAAACCTTTTATTGGTTAACTGTTATACTTTTAATATTTACTTATTAGACTCTAATAAACTTTTTGAGACCCGTTAGAACTTTTTGCAATGTGTATTAAACATTTGGCACCATACAGTTTACAAGGCACTTTTTAGGACCTATATAACTAATGTATAGTGCAAATGTTTTAGTTTAGTTCTTTTAACGATAACAGACAAACCTTTTATTGGTTAACTGTTATACTTTTATTATTTACTTATTAGACTCTAATAAACATTTTGAGACCCGTTAGAACATTTTGCAATGTGAATTTCACATTTGGCACCATATAGTTCACAAGGCACTTTTTAGGACCTATATAACTAATGTATAGTGCAAATGTTTCAGTTAAGTTCTTTTAACGATAACAGACAAACCTTTTATTGGTTAACTGTTATACTTTTATTATTTTACTTATTAGACTCTAATAAACATTTTGAGACCCGTTAGAACTTTTTGCAATGTGAATTGCACATTTGGCACCATATAGTTCACAAGGCACTTTTTAGGACCTATATAACTAATGTATAGTGCAAATGTTTTAGTTAAGTTATTTTAACGATAACAGACAAACCTTTTATTGGTTAACTGTTATACTTTTATTATTTACTTATTAGACTCTAATAACCATTTTGAGACCCGTTAGAACTTTTTGCAATGTGTATTAAACATTTGGCACCATATAGTTCACAAGGCACTTTTTAGGACCTATATAACTAATGTATAGTGCAAATGTTTTAGTTAAGTTCTTTTAACGATAACAGACAAACCTTTTATTGGTTAACTGTTATACTTTTATTATTTACTTATTAGACTCTAATAAACATTTTGAGACCCGTTATAACTTTTAGCAATGTGTATTAAACATTTGGCACCATATAGTTCACAAGGCACTTTTTAGGACCTATATAACTAATGTATAGTGCAAATGTTTTAGTTAAGTTCTTTTAACGATAACAGACAAACCTTTTATTGGTTAACTGTTATACTTTTATTATCTACTTATTAGACTCTAATAAACATTTTGAGACCCGTTAGAACTTTTTGCAATGTGAATTGCACATTTGGCACCATATAGTTCACAAGGCACTTTTTAGGACCTATATAACTAATGTATAGTGCAAATGTTTCAGTTAAGTTCTTTTAACCATAACAGACAAACCTTTTATTGGTTAACTGTTATACTTTTATTATTTACTTATTAGACTCTAATAAACATTTTGAGACCCGTTAGAACTTTTTGCAATGTGAAATAAACATTTGGCTCCATATAGTTCACAAGGCACTTTTTAGGACCTATATAACTAATGTATAGTGCAAATGTTTTAGTTAAGTTCTTTTAACGATAACAGACAAACCTTTTATTGGTTAACTGTTATACTTTTATTATTTACCTTTTAGACTCTAATAAACATTTTGAGACCCGTTAGAACTTTTTGCAATGTGAATTAAACATTTGGCACCATATAGTTCACAAGGCACTTTTTAGGACCTATATAACTAATGTATAGTGCAAATGTTTCAGTTAAGTTCTTTTTACGATAACAGACAAACCTTTTATTGGTTAACTGTTATACTTTTATTATTTACTTATTAGACTCTAATAAACATTTTGAGACTCGTTAGAACTTTTTGCAATGTGAATTAAACATTTGGCACCAAATAGTTCACAAGTCACTTTTTAGAACCTATATAACTAATGTATAGTGCAAATGTTTTAGTTAAGTTCTTTTAACGATAACAGACAAACCTTTTATTGGTTAACTGTTATACTTTAATTATTTACCTATTAGACTCTAATAAACATTTTGAGACCCGTTAGAACTTTTTGCAATGTGAATTAAACATTTGGCACCATATAGTTCACAAGGCACTTTTTAAGACCTATATAACTAATGTATAGTGCAAATGTTTTAGTTAAGTTCTTTTAACGATAACAGACAAATCTTTTATTGGTTAACTGTTATACTTTTATTATTTACTTATTAGACTCTAATAAACATTTTGAGACCCGTTAGAACTTTTTGCAATGTGAATTAAACATTTGGCACCATATAGTTCACAAGGCACTTTTTAGGACCTATATAACTAATGTATAGTGCAAATGTTTTAGTTAAGTTCTTTTAACGATAACAGACAAACCTTTTATTGGTTAACTGTTATACTTTTATTATTTACTTATTAGACTCTAATAAACATTTTGAGACCCGTTAGAACTTTTTGCAATGTGAATTAAACATTTGGCACCATATAGTTCACAAGGCACTTTTTATGACCTATATAACTAATGTATAGTGCAAATGTTTTAGTTAAGTTCTTTTAACGATAACAGACAAACCTTTTATTGGTTAACTGTTATACTTTTATTATTTACTTATTAGACTCTAATAAACATTTTGAGACCCGTTAGAACTTTTTGCAATGTGAATTGCACATTTGGCACCATATAGTTCACAAGGCACTTTTTAGGACCTATATAACTAAAGTATAGTGCAAATGTTTTAGTTAAGTTCTTTTAACGATAACAGACAAACCTTTTATTGGTTAACTGTTATACTTTTATTATTTACCTATTAGACTCTAATAAACATTTTGAGACCCGTTAGAACTTTTTGCAATGTGAATTAAACATTTGGCACCATATAGTTCACAAGGCACTTTTTAGGACCTATATAACTAATGTATAGTGCAAGAGTTTTAGTTAAGTTCTTTTAACGATAACAGACAAAGCTTTTATTGGTTAACTGTTATACTTTTATTATTTACTTATTAGACTCTAATAAACATTTTGAGACCCGTTAGAACTTTTTGCAATGTGAATTGCACATTTGGCACCATATAGTTCACAAGGCACTTTTTAGGGCCTATATAACTAATGTATAGTGCAAATGTTTTAGTTAAGTTCTTTTAACGATAACAGACAAACCTTTTATTGGTTAACTGTTATACTTTTATTATTTACTTATTAGACTCTAATAAACATTTTGAGACCCGTTAGAACTTTTTGCAATGTAAATTAAACATTTGGCACCATATAGTTCACAAGGCAATTTTTAGGACCTATATAACTAATGTATAGTGCAAATGTTTTAGTTAAGTTCTCTTAACGATAACAGACAAACCTTTTATTGGTTAACTGTTATACTTTTATTATTTACTTATTAGACTCTAATAAACATTTTGAGACCCGTTAGAACTTTTTGCAATGTGAATTAAACATTTGGCACCATATAGTTCACAAGGCACTTTTTAGGACCTATATAACTAATGTATAGTGCAAATGTTTTAGTTAAGTTCTTTTAACGATAACAGACAAACCTTTTATTGGTTAACTGTTATACTTTTAATATTTACTTATTAGACTCTAATAAACATTTTGAGACCCGTTAGAACTTTTTGCAATGTGTATTAAACATTTGGCACCATATAGTTCACAAGGCACTTTTTAGGACCTATATAACTAATGTATAGTGCAAATGTTTTAGTTAAGTTCTTTTAACGATAACAGACAAACCTTTTATTGGTTAACTGTTATACTTTTATTATTTACTTATTAGACTCTAATAAACATTTTGAGACCCGTTAGAACTTTTTGCAATGTGAATTAAACATTTGGCATCATATAGTTCACAAGGCACTTTTTAGGACCTATATAACTAATGTATAGTGCAAATGTTTTAGTTAAGTTCTTTTAACCATAACAGACAAACCTTTTATTGGTTAACTGTTATACTTTTATTATTTACTTATTAGACTCTAATAAACATTTTGAGACCCGTTAGAACTTTTTGCAATGTGAAATAAACATTTGGCTCCATATAGTTCACAAGGCACTTTTTAGGACCTATATAACTAATGTATAGTGCAAATGTTTTAGTTAAGTTCTTTTAACGATAACAGACAAACCTTTTATTGGTTAACTGTTATACTTTTATTATTTACCTATTAGACTCTAATAAACATTTTGAGACCCGTTAGAACTTTTTGCAATGTGAATTAAACATTTGGCACCATATAGTTCACAAGGCACTTTTTAGGACCTATATAACTAATGTATAGTGCAAATGTTTTAGTTAAGTTCTTTTAACGATAACAGACAAATCTTTTATTGGTTAACTGTTATACTTTTATTATTTACTTATTAGACTCTAATAAACATTTTGAGACCCGTTAGAACTTTTTGCAATGTGAATTAAACATTTGGCACCATATAGTTCACAAGGCACTTTTTAGGACCTATATAACTAATGTATAGTGCAAATGTTTTAGTTAAGTTCTTTTAACGATAACAGACAAACCTTTTATTGGTTAACTGTTATACTTTTATTATTTACTTATTAGACTCTAATAAACATTTTGAGACCCGTTAGAACTTTTTGCAATGTGAATTAAACATTTGGCACCATATAGTTCACAAGGCACTTTTTATGACCTATATAACTAATGTATAGTGCAAATGTTTTAGTTAAGTTCTTTTAACGATAACAGACAAACCTTTTATTGGTTAACTGTTATACTTTTATTATTTACTTATTAGACTCTAATAAACATTTTGAGACCCGTTAGAACTTTTTGCAATGTGAATTAAACATTTGGCACCATATAGTTCACAAGGCACTTTTTATGACCTATATAACTAATGTATAGTGCAAATGTTTTAGTTAAGTTCTTTTAACGATAACAGACAAACCTTTTATTGGTTAACTGTTATACTTTTATTATTTACCTATTAGACTCTAATAAACATTTTGAGACCCGTTAGAACTTTTTGCAATGTGAATTAAACATTTGGCACCATATAGTTCACAAGGCACTTTTTAGGACCTATATAACTAATGTATAGTGCAAATGTTTTAGTTAAGTTCTTTTAACGATAACAGACAAATCTTTTATTGGTTAACTGTTATACTTTTATTATTTACTTATTAGACTCTAATAAACATTTTGAGACCCGTTAGAACTTTTTGCAATGTGAATTGCACATTTGGCACCATATAGTTCACAAGGCAATTTTTAGGGCCTATATAACTAATGTATAGTGCAAATGTTTTAGTTAAGTTCTTTTAACGATAACAGACAAACCTTTTATTGGTTAACTGTTATACTTTTATTATTTACTTATTAGACTCTAATAAACATTTTGAGACCCGTTAGAACTTTTTGCAATGTGAATTAAACATTTGGCACCATATAGTTCACAAGGCACTTTTTAGGACCTATATAACTAATGTATAGTGCAAATGTTTTAGTTAAGTTCTTTTAACGATAACAGACAAACCTTTTATTGGTTAACTGTTATACTTTTAATATTTACTTATTAGACTCTAATAAACATTTTGAGACCCGTTAGAACTTTTTGCAATGTGTATTAAACATTTGGCACCATATAGTTCACAAGGCACTTTTTAGGACCTATATAACTAATGTATAGTGCAAATGTTTTAGTTAAGTTCTTTTAACGATAACAGACAAACCTTTTATTGGTTAACTGTTATACTTTTATTATTTACTTATTAGACTCTAATAAACATTTTGAGACCAATTAGAACATTTTGCAATGTGAATTTCACATTTGGCACCATATAGTTCACAAGGCACTTTTTAGGACCTATATAACTAATGTATAGTGCAAATGTTTCAGTTAAGTTCTTTTAACGATAACAGACAAACCTTTTATTGGTTAACTGTTATACTTTTATTATTTACTTATTAGACTCTAATAAACATTTTGAGACCCGTTAGAACTTTTTGCAATGTGAATTGCACATTTGGCACCATATAGTTCACAAGGCACTTTTTAGGACCTATATAACTAATGTATAGTGCAAATGTTTTAGTTAAGTTCTTTTAACGATAACAGACAAACCTTTTATTGGTTAACTGTTATACTTTTATTATTTACTTATTAGACTCTAATAAACATTTTGAGACCCGTTAGAACTTTTTGCAATGTGAATTGCACATTTGGCACCATATAGTTCACAAGGCACTTTTTAGGACCTATATAACTAATGTATAGTGCAAATGTTTTAGTTAAGTTCTTTTAACGATAACAGACAAACCTTTTATTGGTTAACTGTTATACTTTTATTATTTACTTATTAGACTCTAATAAACATTTTGAGACCCGTTAGAACTTTTTGCAATGTGAATTAAACATTTGGCATCATATAGTTCACAAGGCACTTTTTAGGACCTATATAACTAATGTATAGTGCAAATGTTTTAGTTAAGTTCTTTTAACGATAACAGACAAACCTTTTATTGGTTAACTGTTATACTTTTATTATTTACTTATTAGACTCTAATAAACATTTTGAGACCCGTTAGAACTTTTTGCAATGTGAATTGCACATTTTGCACCATATAGTTCACAAGGCACTTTTTAGGGCCTATATAACTAATGTATAGTGCAAATGTTTTAGTTAAGTTCTTTTAACGATAACAGACAAACCTTTTATTGGTTAACTGTTATACTTTTATTATTTACTTATTAGACTCTAATAAACATTTTGAGACCCGTTAGAACTTTTTGAAATGTAAATTAAACATTTGGCACCATATAGTTCACAAGGCACTTTTTAGGAGCTATATAACTAATGTATAGTGCAAATGTTTTAGTTAAGTTCTCTTAACGATAACAGACAAACCTTTTATTGGTTAACTGTTATACTTTTATTATTTACTTATTAGACTCTAATAAACATTTTGAGACCCGTTAGAACTTTTTGCAATGTGAATTGCACATTTGGCACCATATAGTTCACAAGGCACTTTTTAGGACCTATATAACTAATGTATAGTGCAAATGTTTTAGTTAAGTTCTTTTAACGATAACAGACAAACCTTTTATTGGTTAACTGTTATACTTTTAATATTTACTTATTAGACTCTAGTAAACATTTTGAGACCCGTTAGAACTTTTTGCAATGTGTATTAAACATTTGGCACCATATAGTTCACAAGGCACTTTTTAGGACCTATATAACTAATGTATAGTGCAAATGTTTTAGTTAAGTTCTTTTAACGATAACAGACAAACCTTTTATTGGTTAACTGTTATACTTTTATTATTTACTTATTAGACTCTAATAAACATTTTGAGACCCGTTAGAACATTTTGCAATGTGAATTTCACATTTGGCACCATATAGTTCACAAGGCACTTTTTAGGACCTATATAACTAATGTATAGTGCAAATGTTTCAGTTAAGTTCTTTTAACGATAACAGACAAACCTTTTATTGGTTAACTGTTATACTTTTATTATTTACTTATTAGACTCTAATAAACATTTTGAGACGCGTTAGAACTTTTTGCAATGTGAATTGCACATTTGGCACCATATAGTTCACAAGGCACTTTTTAGGACCTATATAACTAATGTATAGTGCAAATGTTTTAGTTAAGTTCTTTTAACGATAACAGACAAACCTTTTATTGGTTAACTGTTATACTTTTATTATTTACTTATTAGACTCTAATAAACATTTTGAGACCCGTTAGAACTTTTTGCAATGTGAATTAAACATTTGGCACCATATAGTTCACAAGGCACTTTTTATGACCTATATAACTAATGTATAGTGCAAATGTTTTAGTTAAGTTCTTTTAACGATAACAGACAAACCTTTTATTGGTTAACTGTTATACTTTTATTATTTACCTATTAGACTCTAATAAACATTTTGAGACCCGTTAGAACTTTTTGCAATGTGAATTAAACATTTGGCACCATATAGTTCACAAGGCACTTTTTAGGACCTATATAACTAATGTATAGTGCAAATGTTTTAGTTAAGTTCTTTTAACGATAACAGACAAAGCTTTTATTGGTTAACTGTTATACTTTTATTATTTACTTATTAGACTCTAATAAACATTTTGAGACCCGTTAGAACTTTTTGCAATGTGAATTGCACATTTGGCACCATATAGTTCACAAGGCACTTTTTAGGGCCTATATAACTAATGTATAGTGCAAATGTTTTAGTTAAGTTCTTTTAACGATAACAGACAAACCTTTTATTGGTTAACTGTTATACTTTTATTATTTACTTATTAGACTCTAATAAACATTTTGAGACCCGTTAGAACTTTTTGCAATGTAAATTAAACATTTGGCACCATATAGTTCACAAGGCAATTTTTAGGACCTATATAACTAATGTATAGTGCAAATGTTTTAGTTAAGTTCTCTTAACGATAACAGACAAACCTTTTATTGGTTAACTGTTATACTTTTATTATTTACTTATTAGACTCTAATAAACATTTTGAGACCCGTTAGAACTTTTTGCAATGTGAATTAAACATTTGGCACCATATAGTTCACAAGGCACTTTTTAGGACCTATATAACTAATGTATAGTGCAAATGTTTTAGTTAAGTTCTTTTAACGATAACAGACAAACCTTTTATTGGTTAACTGTTATACTTTTAATATTTACTTATTAGACTCTAATAAACATTTTGAGACCCGTTAGAACTTTTTGCAATGTGTATTAAACATTTGGCACCATATAGTTCACAAGGCACTTTTTAGGACCTATATAACTAATGTATAGTGCAAATGTTTTAGTTAAGTTCTTTTAACGATAACAGACAAACCTTTTATTGGTTAACTGTTATACTTTTATTATTTACTTATTAGACTCTAATAAACATTTTGAGACCCGTTAGAACTTTTTGCAATGTGAATTAAACATTTGGCATCATATAGTTCACAAGGCACTTTTTAGGACCTATATAACTAATGTATAGTGCAAATGTTTTAGTTAAGTTCTTTTAACCATAACAGACAAACCTTTTATTGGTTAACTGTTATACTTTTATTATTTACTTATTAGACTCTAATAAACATTTTGAGACCCGTTAGAACTTTTTGCAATGTGAAATAAACATTTGGCTCCATATAGTTCACAAGGCACTTTTTAGGACCTATATAACTAATGTATAGTGCAAATGTTTTAGTTAAGTTCTTTTAACGATAACAGACAAACCTTTTATTGGTTAACTGTTATACTTTTATTATTTACCTATTAGACTCTAATAAACATTTTGAGACCCGTTAGAACTTTTTGCAATGTGAATTAAACATTTGGCACCATATAGTTCACAAGGCACTTTTTAGGACCTATATAACTAATGTATAGTGCAAATGTTTTAGTTAAGTTCTTTTAACGATAACAGACAAATCTTTTATTGGTTAACTGTTATACTTTTATTATTTACTTATTAGACTCTAATAAACATTTTGAGACCCGTTAGAACTTTTTGCAATGTGAATTAAACATTTGGCACCATATAGTTCACAAGGCACTTTTTAGGACCTATATAACTAATGTATAGTGCAAATGTTTTAGTTAAGTTCTTTTAACGATAACAGACAAACCTTTTATTGGTTAACTGTTATACTTTTATTATTTACTTATTAGACTCTAATAAACATTTTGAGACCCGTTAGAACTTTTTGCAATGTGAATTAAACATTTGGCACCATATAGTTCACAAGGCACTTTTTATGACCTATATAACTAATGTATAGTGCAAATGTTTTAGTTAAGTTCTTTTAACGATAACAGACAAACCTTTTATTGGTTAACTGTTATACTTTTATTATTTACTTATTAGACTCTAATAAACATTTTGAGACCCGTTAGAATTTTTTGCAATGTGAATTAAACATTTGGCACCATATAGTTCACAAGGCACTTTTTATGACCTATATAACTAATGTATAGTGCAAATGTTTTAGTTAAGTTCTTTTAACGATAACAGACAAACCTTTTATTGGTTAACTGTTATACTTTTATTATTTACCTATTAGACTCTAATAAACATTTTGAGACCCGTTAGAACTTTTTGCAATGTGAATTAAACATTTGGCACCATATAGTTCACAAGGCACTTTTTAGGACCTATATAACTAATGTATAGTGCAAATGTTTTAGTTAAGTTCTTTTAACGATAACAGACAAATCTTTTATTGGTTAACTGTTATACTTTTATTATTTACTTATTAGACTCTAATAAACATTTTGAGACCCGTTAGAACTTTTTGCAATGTGAATTGCACATTTGGCACCATATAGTTCACAAGGCAATTTTTAGGGCCTATATAACTAATGTATAGTGCAAATGTTTTAGTTAAGTTCTTTTAACGATAACAGACAAACCTTTTATTGGTTAACTGTTATACTTTTATTATTTACTTATTAGACTCTAATAAACATTTTGAGACCCGTTAGAACTTTTTGCAATGTGATTTAAACATTTGGCACCATATAGTTCACAAGGCACTTTTTAGGACCTATATAACTAATGTATAGTGCAAATGTTTTAGTTAAGTTCTTTTAACGATAACAGACAAACCTTTTATTGGTTAACTGTTATACTTTTAATATTTACTTATTAGACTCTAATAAACATTTTGAGACCCGTTAGAAATTTTTGCAATGTGTATTAAACATTTGGCACCATATAGTTCACAAGGCACTTTTTAGGACCTATATAACTAATGTATAGTGCAAATGTTTTAGTTAAGTTCTTTTAACGATAACAGACAAACCTTTTATTGGTTAACTGTTATACTTTTATTATTTACTTATTAGACTCTAATAAACATTTTGAGACCAATTAGAACATTTTGCAATGTGAATTTCACATTTGGCACCATATAGTTCACAAGGCACTTTTTAGGACCTATATAACTAATGTATAGTGCAAATGTTTCAGTTAAGTTCTTTTAACGATAACAGACAAACCTTTTATTGGTTAACTGTTATACTTTTATTATTTACTTATTAGACTCTAATAAACATTTTGAGACCCGTTAGAACTTTTTGCAATGTGAATTGCACATTTGGCACCATATAGTTCACAAGGCACTTTTTAGGACCTATATAACTAATGTATAGTGCAAATGTTTTAGTTAAGTTCTTTTAACGATAACAGACAAACCTTTTATTGGTTAACTGTTATACTTTTATTATTTACTTATTAGACTCTAATAAACATTTTGAGACCCGTTAGAACTTTTTGCAATGTGAATTGCACATTTGGCACCATATAGTTCACAAGGCACTTTTTAGGACCTATATAACTAATGTATAGTGCAAATGTTTTAGTTAAGTTCTTTTAACGATAACAGACAAACCTTTTATTGGTTAACTGTTATACTTTTATTATTTACTTATTAGACTCTAATAAACATTTTGAGACCCGTTAGAACTTTTTGCAATGTGAATTAAACATTTGGCATCATATAGTTCACAAGGCACTTTTTAGGACCTATATAACTAATGTATAGTGCAAATGTTTTAGTTAAGTTCTTTTAACGATAACAGACAAACCTTTTATTGGTTAACTGTTATACTTTTATTATTTACTTATTAGACTCTAATAAACATTTTGAGACCCGTTAGAACTTTTTGCAATGTGAATTGCACATTTTGCACCATATAGTTCACAAGGCACTTTTTAGGGCCTATATAACTAATGTATAGTGCAAATGTTTTAGTTAAGTTCTTTTAACGATAACAGACAAACCTTTTATTGGTTAACTGTTATACTTTTATTATTTACTTATTAGACTCTAATAAACATTTTGAGACCCGTTAGAACTTTTTGAAATGTAAATTAAACATTTGGCACCATATAGTTCACAAGGCACTTTTTAGGAGCTATATAACTAATGTATAGTGCAAATGTTTTAGTTAAGTTCTCTTAACGATAACAGACAAACCTTTTATTGGTTAACTGTTATACTTTTATTATTTACTTATTAGACTCTAATAAACATTTTGAGACCCGTTAGAACTTTTTGCAATGTGAATTGCACATTTGGCACCATATAGTTCACAAGGCACTTTTTAGGACCTATATAACTAATGTATAGTGCAAATGTTTTAGTTAAGTTCTTTTAACGATAACAGACAAACCTTTTATTGGTTAACTGTTATACTTTTAATATTTACTTATTAGACTCTAGTAAACATTTTGAGACCCGTTAGAACTTTTTGCAATGTGTATTAAACATTTGGCACCATATAGTTCACAAGGCACTTTTTAGGACCTATATAACTAATGTATAGTGCAAATGTTTTAGTTAAGTTCTTTTAACGATAACAGACAAACCTTTTATTGGTTAACTGTTATACTTTTATTATTTACTTATTAGACTCTAATAAACATTTTGAGACCCGTTAGAACATTTTGCAATGTGAATTTCACATTTGGCACCATATAGTTCACAAGGCACTTTTTAGGACCTATATAACTAATGTATAGTGCAAATGTTTCAGTTAAGTTCTTTTAACGATAACAGACAAACCTTTTATTGGTTAACTGTTATACTTTTATTATTTACTTATTAGACTCTAATAAACATTTTGAGACGTGTTAGAACTTTTTGCAATGTGAATTGCACATTTGGCACCATATAGTTCACAAGGCACTTTTTAGGACCTATATAACTAATGTATAGTGCAAATGTTTTAGTTAAGTTCTTTTAACGATAACAGACAAACCTTTTATTGGTTAACTGTTATACTTTTATTATTTACTTATTAGACTCTAATAACCATTTTGAGACCCGTTAGAACTTTTTGCAATGTGTATTAAACATTTGGCACCATATAGTTCACAAGGCACTTTTTAGGACCTATATAACTAATGTATAGTGCAAATGTTTTAGTTAAGTTCTTTTAACGATAACAGACAAACCTTTTATTGGTTAACTGTTATACTTTTATTATTTACTTATTAGACTCTAATAAACATTTTGAGACCCGTTATAACTTTTAGCAATGTGTATTAAACATTTGGCACCATATAGTTCACAAGGCACTTTTTAGGACCTATATAACTAATGTATAGTGCAAATGTTTTAGTTAAGTTCTTTTAACGATAACAGACAAACCTTTTATTGGTTAACTGTTATACTTTTATTATCTACTTATTAGACTCTAATAAACATTTTGAGACCCGTTAGAACTTTTTGCAATGTGAATTGCACATTTGGCACCATATAGTTCACAAGGCACTTTTTAGGACCTATATAACTAATGTATAGTGCAAATGTTTCAGTTAAGTTCTTTTTACGATAACAGACAAACCTTTTATTGGTTAACTGTTATACTTTTATTATTTACTTATTAGACTCTAATAAACATTTTGAGACTCGTTAGAACTTTTTGCAATGTGAATTAAACATTTGGCACCAAATAGTTCACAAGTCACTTTTTAGGACCTATATAACTAATGTATAGTGCAAATGTTTTAGTTAAGTTCTTTTTACCATAACAGACAAACCTTTTATTGGTTAACTGTTATACTTTTATTATTTACTTATTAGACTCTAATAAACATTTTGAGACCCGTTAGAACTTTTTGCAATGTGAAATAAACATTTGGCTCCATATAGTTCACAAGGCACTTTTTAGGACCTATATAACTAATGTATAGTGCAAATGTTTCAGTTAAGTTCTTTTAACGATAACAGACAAACCTTTTATTGGTTAACTGTTATACTTTTATTATTTACCTATTAGACTCTAATAAACATTTTGAGACCCGTTAGAACTTTTTGCAATGTGAATTAAACATTTGGCACCATATAGTTCACAAGGCACTTTTTAGGACCTATATAACTAATGTATAGTGCAAATGTTTTAGTTAAGTTCTTTTAACGATAACAGACAAACCTTTTATTGGTTAACTGTTATACTTTTATTATTTACTTATTAGACTCTAATAAACATTTTGAGACCCGTTAGAACTTTTTGCAATGTGAATTAAACATTTGGCACCATATAGTTCACAAGGCACTTTTTAGGACCTATATAACTAATGTATAGTGCAAATGTTTTAGTTAAGTTCTTTTAACGATAACAGACAAACCTTTTATTGGTTAACTGTTATACTTTTATTATTTACTTATTAGACTCTAATAAACATTTTGAGACCAATTAGAACATTTTGCAATGTGAATTTCACATTTGGCACCATATAGTTCACAAGGCACTTTTTATGACCTATATAACTAATGTATAGTGCAAATGTTTTAGTTAAGTTCTTTTAACGATAACAGACAAACCTTTTATTGGTTAACTGTTATACTTTTATTATTTACTTATTAGACTCTAATAAACATTTTGAGACCCGTTAGAACTTTTTGCAATGTGAATTAAACATTTGGCACCATATAGTTCACAAGGCACTTTTTAGGACCTATATAACTAATGTATAGTGCAAATGTTTTAGTTAAGTTCTTTTAACGATAACAGACAAATCTTTTATTGGTTAACTGTTATACTTTTATTATTTACTTATTAAACTCTAATAAACATTTTGAGACCCGTTAGAACTTTTTGCAATGTGAATTGCACATTTGGCACCATATAGTTCACAAGGCACTTTTTAGGACCTATATAACTAATGTATAATGCAAATGTTTTAGTTAAGTTCTTTTAACGATAACAGACAAACCTTTTATTGGTTAACTGTTATACTTTTATTATTTACTTATTAGACTCTAATAAACATTTTGAGACCCGTTAGAACTTTTTGCAATGTAAATTAAACATTTGGCACCATATAGTTCACAAGGCACTTTTTAGGACCTATATAACTAATGTATAGTGCAAATGTTTTAGTTAAGTTCTCTTAACGATAACAGACAAACCTTTTATTGGTTAACTGTTATACTTTTATTATTTACTTATTAGACTCTAATAAACATTTTGAGACCCGTTAGAACTTTTTGCAATGTGAATTAAACATTTGGCACCATATAGTTCACAAGGCACTTTTTAGTACCTATATAACTAATGTATAGTGCAAATGTTTTAGTTAAGTTCTTTTAACGATAACAGACAAACCTTTTATTGGTTAACTGTTATACTTTTAATATTTACTTATTAGACTCTAATAAACATTTTGAGACCCGTTAGAACTTTTTGCAATGTGAATTGCACATTTGGCACCATATAGTTCACAAGGCACTTTTTAGGACCTATATAACTAATGTATAGTGCAAATGTTTTAGTTAAGTTCTTTTAACGATAACAGACAAACCTTTTATTGGTTAACTGTTATACTTTTATTATCTACTTATTAGACTCTAATAAACATTTTGAGACCCGTTAGAACTTTTTGCAATGTGAATTGCACATTTGGCACCATATAGTTCACAAGGCACTTTTTAGGACCTATATAACTAATGTATAGTGCAAATGTTTCAGTTAAGTTCTTTTTACGATAACAGACAAACCTTTTATTGGTTAACTGTTATACTTTTATTATTTACTTATTAGACTCTAATAAACATTTTGAGACCCGTTAGAACTTTTTGCAATGTGAATTAAACATTTGGCACCAAATAGTTCACAAGTCACTTTTTAGGACCTATATAACTAATGTATAGTGCAAATGTTTTAGTTAAGTTCTTTTAACCATAACAGACAAACCTTTTATTGGTTAACTGTTATACTTTTATTATTTACTTATTAGACTCTAATAAACATTTTGAGACCCGTTAGAACTTTTTGCAATGTGAAATAAACATTTGGCTCCATATAGTTCACAAGGCACTTTTTAGGACCTATATAACTAATGTATAGTGCAAATGTTTTAGTTAAGTTCTTTTAACGATAACAGACAAACCTTTTATTGGTTAACTGTTATACTTTTATTATTTACTTATTAGACTCTAATAAACATTTTGAGACCCGTTAGAACTTTTTGCAATGTGAATTGCACATTTGGCACCATATAGTTCACAAGGCACTTTTTAGGACCTATATAACTAATGTATAGTGCAAATGTTTTAGTTAAGTTCTTTTAACGATAACAGACAAACCTTTTATTGGTTAACTGTTATACTTTTATTATTTACTTATTAGACTCTAATAACCATTTTGAGACCCGTTAGAACTTTTTGCAATGTGTATTAAACATTTGGCACCATATAGTTCACAAGGCACTTTTTAGGGCCTATATAACTAATGTATAGTGCAAATGTTTTAGTTAAGTTCTTTTAACGATAACAGACAAACCTTTTATTGGTTAACTGTTATACTTTTATTATTTACTTATTAGACTCTAATAAACATTTTGAGACCCGTTAGAACATTTTGCAATGTGAATTTCACATTTGGCACCATATAGTTCACAAGGCACTTTTTAGGACCTATATAACTAATGTATAGTGCAAATGTTTCAGTTAAGTTCTTTTAACGATAACAGACAAACCTTTTATTGGTTAACTGTTATACTTTTATTATTTACTTATTAGACCCTAATAAACATTTTGAGACCCGTTAGAACTTTTTGCAATGTGAATTGCACATTTGGCACCATATAGTTCACAAGGCACTTTTTAGGACCTATATAACTAATGTATAGTGCAAATTTTTTAGTTAAGTTCTTTTAACGATAACAGACAAACCTTTTATTGGTTAACTGTTATACTTTTATTATTTACTTATTAGACTCTAATAAACATTTTGAGACCCGTTAGAACTTTTTGCAATGTGAATTGCACATTTGGCACCATATAGTTCACAAGGCACTTTTTAGGACCTATATAACTAATGTATAGTGCAAATGTTTTAGTTAAGTTCTTTTAACGATAACAGACAAACCTTTTATTGGTTAACTGTTATACTTTTATTATTTACTTATTAGACTCTAATAAACATTTTGAGACCCGTTAGAACTTTTTGCAATGTGAATTGCACATTTGGCACCATATAGTTCACAAGGCACTTTTTAGGACCTATATAACTAATGTATAGTGCAAATGTTTTAGTTAAGTTCTTTTAACGATAACAGACAAACCTTTTATTGGTTAACTGTTATACTTTTATTATTTACTTATTAGACTCTAATAAACATTTTGAGACCCGTTAGAACTTTTTGCAATGTGAATTAAACATTTGGCACCATATAGTTCACAAGGCACTTTTTAGGACCTATATAACTAATGTATAGTGCAAATGTTTTAGTTAAATTCTTTTAACGATAACAGACAAACCTTTTATTGGTTAACTGTTATACTTTTATTATTTACTTATTAGACTCTAATAAACATTTTGAGACCCGTTAGAACTTTTTGCAATGTGAATTGCACATTTGGCACCATATAGTTCCCAAGGCACTTTTTAGGACCTATATAACTAATGTATAGTGCAAATGTTTTAGTTAAGTTCTTTTAACGATAACAGACAAACCTTTTATTGGTTAACTGTTATACTTTTATTATTTACTTATTAGACTCTATTAAACATTTTGAGACCCGTTAGAACTTTTTGCAATGTGAATTAAACATTTAGCACCATATAGTTCACAAGGCACTTTTTAGGACCTATATAACTAATGTATAGTGCAAATGTTTTAGTTAAGTTCTTTTAACGATAACAGACAAACCTTTTATTGGTTAACTGTTATACTTTTATTATCTACTTATTAGACTCTAATAAACATTTTGAGACCCGTTAGAACTTTTTGCAATGTGAATTGCACATTTGGCACCATATAGTTCACAAGGCACTTTTTAGGACCTATATAACTAATGTATAGTGCAAATGTTTCAGTTAAGTTCTTTTTGCGATAACAGACAAACCTTTTATTGGTTAACTGTTATACTTTTATTATTTACTTATTAGACTCTAATAAACATTTTGAGACTCGTTAGAACTTTTTGCAATGTGAATTAAACATTTGGCACCAAATAGTTCACAAGTCACTTTTTAGGACCTATATAACTAATGTATAGTGCAAATGTTTTAGTTAAGTTCTTTTAACCATAACAGACAAACCTTTTATTGGTTAACTGTTATACTTTTATTATTTACTTATTAGACTCTAATAAACATTTTGAGACCCGTTAGAACTTTTTGCAATGTGAATTAAACATTTGGCACCATATAGTTCACAAGGCACTTTTTAGTACCTATATAACTAATGTATAGTGCAAATGTTTTAGTTAAGTTCTTTTAACGATAACAGACAAACCTTTTATTGGTTAACTGTTATACTTTTAATATTTACTTATTAGACTCTAATAAACATTTTGAGACCCGTTAGAACTTTTTGCAATGTGAATTGCACATTTGGCACCATTCAGTTCACAAGGCACTTTTTAGGACCTATATAACTAATGTATAGTGCAAATTTTTTAGTTAAGTTCTTTTAACGATAACAGACAAACCTTTTATTGGTTAACTGTTATACTTTTATTATTTACTTATTAGACTCTAATAAACATTTTGAGACCCGTTAGAACTTTTAGCAATGTGTATTAAACATTTGGCACCATATAGTTCACAAGGCACTTTTTAGGACCTATATAACTAATGTATAGTGCAAATGTTTTAGTTAAGTTCTTTTAACGATAACAGACAAACCTTTTATTGGTTAACTGTTATACTTTTATTATCTACTTATTAGACTCTAATAAACATTTTGAGACCCGTTAGAACTTTTTGCAATGTGAATTGCACATTTGGCACCATATAGTTCACAAGGCACTTTTTAGGACCTATATAACTAATGTATAGTGCAAATGTTTCAGTTAAGTTCTTTTTACGATAACAGACAAACCTTTTATTGGTTAACTGTTATACTTTTATTATTTACTTATTAGACTCTAATAAACATTTTGAGACCCGTTAGAACTTTTTGCAATGTGAATTAAACATTTGGCACCAAATAGTTCACAAGTCACTTTTTAGGACCTATATAACTAATGTATAGTGCAAATGTTTTAGTTAAGTTCTTTTAACCATAACAGACAAACCTTTTATTGGTTAACTGTTATACTTTTATTATTTACTTATTAGACTCTAATAAACATTTTGAGACCCGTTAGAACTTTTTGCAATGTGAAATAAACATTTGGCTTCATATAGTTCACAAGGCACTTTTTAGGACCTATATAACTAATGTATAGTGCAAATGTTTTAGTTAAGTTCTTTTAACGATAACAGACAAACCTTTTATTGGTTAACTGTTATACTTTTATTATTTACCTATTAGACTCTAATAAACATTTTGAGACCCGTTAGAACTTTTTGCAATGTGAATTAAACATTTGGCACCATATAGTTCACAAGGCACTTTTTAGGACCTATATAACTAATGTATAGTGCAAATGTTTTAGTTAAGTTCTTATAACGATAACAGACAAATCTTTTATTGGTTAACTGTTATACTTTTATTGTTTACTTATTAGACTCTAATAAACATTTTGAGACCCGTTAGAACTTTTTGCAATGTGAATTAAACATTTGGCACCATATAGTTCACAAGGCACTTTTTAGGACCTATATAACTAATGTATAGTGCAAATGTTTTAGTTAAGTTCTTTTAACGATAACAGACAAACCTTTTATTGGTTAACTGTTATACTTTTATTATTTACTTATTAGACTCTAATAAACATTTTGAGACCCGTTAGAACTTTTTGCAATGTGAATTAAACATTTGGCACCATATAGTTCACAAAGCACTTTTTATGACCTATATAACTAATGTATAGTGCAAATGTTTTAGTTAAGTTCTTTTAACGATAACAGACAAACCTTTTATTGGTTAACTGTTATACTTTTATTATTTACTTATTAGACTCTAATAAACATTTTGAGACCCGTTAGAACTTTTTGCAATGTGAATTAAACATTTGGCACCATATAGTTCACAAGGCACTTTTTAGGACCTATATAACTAATGTATAGTGCAAATGTTTTAGTTAAGTTCTTTTAACGATAACAGACAAACCTTTTATTGGTTAACTGTTATACTTTTATTATTTACTTATTAGACTCTAATAAACATTTTGAGACCCGTTAGAACTTTTTGCAATGTGAATTGCACATTTGGCACCATATAGTTCACAAGGCACTTTTTAGGACCTATATAACTAATGTATAGTACAAATGTTTTAGTTAAGTTCTTTTAACGATAACAGACAAACCTTTTATTGGTTAACTGTTATACTTTTATTATTTACTTATTAGACTCTAATAAACATTTTGAGACCCGTTAGAACTTTTTGCAATGTGAATTAAACATTTGGCACCATATAGTTCACAAGGCACTTTTTAGGACCTATATAACTAATGTATAGTGCAAATGTTTTAGTTAAGTTCTTTTAACGATAACAGACAAACCTTTTATTGGTTAACTGTTATACTTTTAATATTTACTTATTAGACTCTAATAAACTTTTTGAGACCCGTTAGAACTTTTTGCAATGTGTATTAAACATTTGGCACCATATAGTTCACAAGGCACTTTTTAGGACCTATATAACTAATGTATAGTGCAAATGTTTTAGTTAAGTTCTTTTAACGATAACAGACAAACCTTTTATTGGTTAACTGTTATACTTTTATTATTTACTTATTAGACTCTAATAAACATTTTGAGACCAATTAGAACATTTTGCAATGTGAATTTCACATTTGGCACCATATAGTTCACAAGGCACTTTTCAGGACCTATATAACTAATGTATAGTGCAAATGTTTCAGTTAAGTTCTTTTAACGATAACAGACAAACCTTTTATTGGTTAACTGTTATACTTTTATTATTTACTTATTAGACTCTAATAAACATTTTGAGACCCGTTAGAACTTTTTGCAATGTGAATTGCACATTTGGCACCATATAGTTCACAAGGCACTTTTTAGGACCTATATAACTAATGTATAGTGCAAATGTTTTAGTTAAGTTCTTTTAACGATAACAGACAAACCTTTTATTGGTTAACTGTTATACTTTTATTATTTACTTATTAGACTCTAATAAACATTTTGAGATCCGTTAGAACTTTTTGCAATGTGAATTGCACATTTGGCACCATATAGTTCACAAGGCACTTTTTAGGACCTATATAACTAATATATAGTGCAAATGTTTTAGTTAAGTTCTTTTAACGATAACAGACAAACCTTTTATTGGTTAACTGTTATACTTTTATTATTTACTTATTAGACTCTAATAAACATTTTGAGACCCGTTAGAACTTTTTGCAATGTGAATTAAACATTTGGCACCATATAGTTCACAAGGCACTTTTTAGGACCTATATAACTAATGTATAGTGCAAATGTTTTAGTTAAGTTCTTTTAATGATAACAGACAAATCTTTTATTGGTTAACTGTTATACTTTTATTATTTACTTATTAGACTCTATTAAACATTTTGAGACCCGTTAGAACTTTTTGCAATGTGAATTGCACATTTTGCACCATATAGTTCACAAGGCACTTTTTAGGACCTATATAACTAATATATAGTGCAAATGTTTTAGTTAAGTTCTTTTAACGATAACAGACAAACCTTTTATTGGTTAACTGTTATACTTTTATTATTTACTTATTAGACTCTAATAAACATTTTGAGACCCGTTAGAACTTTTTGCAATGTAAATTAAACATGTGGCACCATATAGTTCACAAGGCACTTTTTAGGACCTATATAACTAATGTATAGTGCAAATTTTTTAGTTAAGTTCTTTTAACGATAACAGACAAACCTTTTATTGGTTAACTGTTATACTTTTATTATTTACTTATTAGACTCTAATAAACATTTTGAGACCCGTTAGAACTTTTTGCAATGTGAATTGCACATTTGGCACCATATAGTTCACAAGGCACTTTTTAGGACCTATATAACTAATGTATAGTGCAAATGTTTTAGTTAAGTTCTTTTAACGATAACAGACAAACCTTTTATTGGTTAACTGTTATACTTTTATTATTTACTTATTAGACTCTAATAACCATTTTGAGACCCGTTAGAACTTTTTGCAATGTGTATTAAACATTTGGCACCATATAGTTCACAAGGCACTTTTTAGGGCCTATATAACTAATGTATAGTGCAAATGTTTTAGTTAAGTTCTTTTAACGATAACAGACAAACCTTTTATTGGTTAACTGTTATACTTTTATTATTTACTTATTAGACTCTAATAAACATTTTGAGACCCGTTAGAACATTTTGCAATGTGAATTTCACATTTGGCACCATATAGTTCACAAGGCACTTTTTAGGACCTATATAACTAATGTATAGTGCAAATGTTTCAGTTAAGTTCTTTTAACGATAACAGACAAACCTTTTATTGGTTAACTGTTATACTTTTATTATTTACTTATTAGACCCTAATAAACATTTTGAGACCCGTTAGAACTTTTTGCAATGTGAATTGCACATTTGGCACCATATAGTTCACAAGGCACTTTTTAGGACCTATATAACTAATATATAGTGCAAATGTTTTAGTTAAGTTCTTTTAACGATAACAGACAAACCTTTTATTGGTTAACTGTTATACTTTTATTATTTACTTATTAGACTCTAATAAACATTTTGAGACCCGTTAGAACTTTTTGCAATGTGAATTAAACATTTGGCACCATATAGTTCACAAGGCACTTTTTAGGACCTATATAACTAATGTATAGTGCAAATGTTTTAGTTAAGTTCTTTTAATGATAACAGACAAATCTTTTATTGGTTAACTGTTATACTTTTATTATTTACTTATTAGACTCTATTAAACATTTTGAGACCCGTTAGAACTTTTTGCAATGTGAATTGCACATTTTGCACCATATAGTTCACAAGGCACTTTTTAGGACCTATATAACTAATGTATAGTGCAAATGTTTTAGTTAAGTTCTTTTAACGATAACAGACAAACCTTTTATTGGTTAACTGTTATACTTTTATTATTTACTTATTAGACTCTAATAAACATTTTGAGACCCGTTAGAACTTTTTGCAATGTAAATTAAACATGTGGCACCATATAGTTCACAAGGCACTTTTTAGGACCTATATAACTAATGTATAGTGCAAATTTTTTAGTTAAGTTCTTTTAACGATAACAGACAAACCTTTTATTGGTTAACTGTTATACTTTTATTATTTACTTATTAGACTCTAATAAACATTTTGAGACCCGTTAGAACTTTTTGCAATGTGAATTGCACATTTGGCACCATATAGTTCACAAGGCACTTTTTAGGACCTATATAACTAATGTATAGTGCAAATGTTTTAGTTAAGTTCTTTTAACGATAACAGACAAACCTTTTATTGGTTAACTGTTATACTTTTATTATTTACTTATTAGACTCTAATAACCATTTTGAGACCCGTTAGAACTTTTTGCAATGTGTATTAAACATTTGGCACCATATAGTTCACAAGGCACTTTTTAGGGCCTATATAACTAATGTATAGTGCAAATGTTTTAGTTAAGTTCTTTTAACGATAACAGACAAACCTTTTATTGGTTAACTGTTATACTTTTATTATTTACTTATTAGACTCTAATAAACATTTTGAGACCCGTTAGAACATTTTGCAATGTGAATTTCACATTTGGCACCATATAGTTCACAAGGCACTTTTTAGGACCTATATAACTAATGTATAGTGCAAATGTTTCAGTTAAGTTCTTTTAACGATAACAGACAAACCTTTTATTGGTTAACTGTTATACTTTTATTATTTACTTATTAGACCCTAATAAACATTTTGAGACCCGTTAGAACTTTTTGCAATGTGAATTGCACATTTGGCACCATATAGTTCACAAGGCACTTTTTATGACCTATATAACTAATGTATAGTGCAAATGTTTTAGTTAAGTTCTTTTAACGATAACAGACAAACCTTTTATTGGTTAACTGTTATACTTTTATTATTTACTTATTAGACTCTAATAAACATTTTGAGACCCGTTAGAACTTTTTGCAATGTGAATTGCACATTTGGCACCATATAGTTCACAAGGCACTTTTTAGGACCTATATAACTAATGTATAGTGCAAATGTTTTAGTTAAGTTCTTTTAACGATAACAGACAAACCTTTTATTGGTTAACTGTTATACTTTTATTATTTACTTATTAGACTCTAATAACCATTTTGAGACCCGTTAGAACTTTTTGCAATGTGAATTAAACATTTGGCACCATATAGTTCACAAGGCACTTTTTAGGACCTATATAACTAATGTATAGTGCAAATGTTTTAGTTAAGTTCTTTTAACGATAACAGACAAATCTTTTATTGGTTAACTGTTATACTTTTATTATTTACTTATCAGTCTCTAATAAACATTTTGAGACCCGTTAGAACTTTTTGCAATGTGAATTAAACATTTGGCACCATATAGTTCACAAGGCACTTTTTAGGACCTATATAACTAATGTATAGTGCAAATGTTTTAGTTAAGTTCTTTTAACGATAATAGACAAACCTTTTATTGGTTAACTGTTATACTTTTATTATTTACCTATTAGACTCTAATAAACATTTTTAGACCTGTTAGAACGTTTTGCAATGTGAATTGCACATTTGGGACCATAGAATTCACAAAGCATATTTTAGGACCTATATAACTAATGTATAGTGCAAATGTTTTAGTTAAGTTCTTTTAACGATAACAGACAAACCTTTTATTGGTTAACTGTTATACTTTTATTATTTAATTATTAGACTCTAATAAACATTTTGAGACCCGTTAGAACTTTTTGCAATGTGAATTAAACATTTGGCACCATATAGTTCACAAGGCACTTTTTAGGACCTATATAACTAATGTATAGTGCAAATGTTTTAGTTAAGTTCTTTTAACGATAACAGACAAACCTTTTATTGGTTAACTGTTATACTTTTATTATTTACTTATTAGACTCTAATAAACATTTTGAGACCCGTTAGAACTTTTTGCAATGTGAATTAAACATTTGACACCATATAGTTCACAAGGCACTTTTTAGGACTTATATAACTAATGTATAGTGCAAATGTTTTAGTTAAGTTCTTTTAACGATAACAGGCAAATCTTTTATTGGTTAACTGTTATACTTTTATTATTTACTTATCAGTCTCTAATAAACATTTTGAGACCCGTTAGAACTTTTTGCAATGTGAATTAAACATTTGGCACCATATAGTTCACAAGGCACTTTTTAGGACCTATATAACTAATGTATAGTGCAAATGTTTTAGTTAAGTTCTTTTAGCGATAACAGACAAACCTTTTATTGGTTAACTGTTATACTTTTATTTTTTACTTATTAGACTCTAATAAACATTTTGAGACCCGTTAGAACTTTTTGCAATGTGAATTAAACATTTGGCGCCATATAGTTCACAAGGCACTTTTTAGGACCTATATAACTAATGTATAGTGCAAATGTTTTAGTTAAGTTCTTTTAACGATAACAGACAAACCTTTTATTGGTTAACTGTTATACTTTTAATATTTACTTATTAGACTCTAATAAACTTTTTGAGACCCGTTAGAACTTTTTGCAATGTGTATTAAACATTTGGCACCATATAGTTCACAAGGCACTTTTTAGGACCTATATAACTAATGTATAGTGCAAATGTTTTAGTTAAGTTCTTTTAACGATAACAGACAAACCTTTTATTGGTTAACTGTTATACTTTTATTATTTACTTATTAGACTCTAATAAACATTTTGAGACCAATTAGAACATTTTGCAATGTGAATTTCACATTTGGCACCATATAGTTCACAAGGCACTTTTCAGGACCTATATAACTAATGTATAGTGCAAATGTTTCAGTTAAGTTCTTTTAACGATAACAGACAAACCTTTTATTGGTTAACTGTTATACTTTTATTATTTACTTATTAGACTCTAATAAACATTTTGAGACCCGTTAGAACTTTTTGCAATGTGAATTGCACATTTGGCACCATATAGTTCACAAGGCACTTTTTAGGACCTATATAACTAATGTATAGTGCAAATGTTTTAGTTAAGTTCTTTTAACGATAACAGACAAACCTTTTATTGGTTAACTGTTATACTTTTATTATTTACTTATTAGACTCTAATAAACATTTTGAGATCCGTTAGAACTTTTTGCAATGTGAATTGCACATTTGGCACCATATAGTTCACAAGGCACTTTTTAGGACCTATATAACTAATATATAGTGCAAATGTTTTAGTTAAGTTCTTTTAACGATAACAGACAAACCTTTTATTGGTTAACTGTTATACTTTTATTATTTACTTATTAGACTCTAATAAACATTTTGAGACCCGTTAGAACTTTTTGCAATGTGAATTAAACATTTGGCACCATATAGTTCACAAGGCACTTTTTAGGACCTATATAACTAATGTATAGTGCAAATGTTTTAGTTAAGTTCTTTTAATGATAACAGACAAATCTTTTATTGGTTAACTGTTATACTTTTATTATTTACTTATTAGACTCTATTAAACATTTTGAGACCCGTTAGAACTTTTTGCAATGTGAATTGCACATTTTGCACCATATAGTTCACAAGGCACTTTTTAGGACCTATATAACTAATATATAGTGCAAATGTTTTAGTTAAGTTCTTTTAACGATAACAGACAAACCTTTTATTGGTTAACTGTTATACTTTTATTATTTACTTATTAGACTCTAATAAACATTTTGAGACCCGTTAGAACTTTTTGCAATGTAAATTAAACATGTGGCACCATATAGTTCACAAGGCACTTTTTAGGACCTATATAACTAATGTATAGTGCAAATTTTTTAGTTAAGTTCTTTTAACGATAACAGACAAACCTTTTATTGGTTAACTGTTATACTTTTATTATTTACTTATTAGACTCTAATAAACATTTTGAGACCCGTTAGAACTTTTTGCAATGTGAATTGCACATTTGGCACCATATAGTTCACAAGGCACTTTTTAGGACCTATATAACTAATGTATAGTGCAAATGTTTTAGTTAAGTTCTTTTAACGATAACAGACAAACCTTTTATTGGTTAACTGTTATACTTTTATTATTTACTTATTAGACTCTAATAACCATTTTGAGACCCGTTAGAACTTTTTGCAATGTGTATTAAACATTTGGCACCATATAGTTCACAAGGCACTTTTTAGGGCCTATATAACTAATGTATAGTGCAAATGTTTTAGTTAAGTTCTTTTAACGATAACAGACAAACCTTTTATTGGTTAACTGTTATACTTTTATTATTTACTTATTAGACTCTAATAAACATTTTGAGACCCGTTAGAACATTTTGCAATGTGAATTTCACATTTGGCACCATATAGTTCACAAGGCACTTTTTAGGACCTATATAACTAATGTATAGTGCAAATGTTTCAGTTAAGTTCTTTTAACGATAACAGACAAACCTTTTATTGGTTAACTGTTATACTTTTATTATTTACTTATTAGACCCTAATAAACATTTTGAGACCCGTTAGAACTTTTTGCAATGTGAATTGCACATTTGGCACCATATAGTTCACAAGGCACTTTTTAGGACCTATATAACTAATATATAGTGCAAATGTTTTAGTTAAGTTCTTTTAACGATAACAGACAAACCTTTTATTGGTTAACTGTTATACTTTTATTATTTACTTATTAGACTCTAATAAACATTTTGAGACCCGTTAGAACTTTTTGCAATGTGAATTAAACATTTGGCACCATATAGTTCACAAGGCACTTTTTAGGACCTATATAACTAATGTATAGTGCAAATGTTTTAGTTAAGTTCTTTTAATGATAACAGACAAATCTTTTATTGGTTAACTGTTATACTTTTATTATTTACTTATTAGACTCTATTAAACATTTTGAGACCCGTTAGAACTTTTTGCAATGTGAATTGCACATTTTGCACCATATAGTTCACAAGGCACTTTTTAGGACCTATATAACTAATGTATAGTGCAAATGTTTTAGTTAAGTTCTTTTAACGATAACAGACAAACCTTTTATTGGTTAACTGTTATACTTTTATTATTTACTTATTAGACTCTAATAAACATTTTGAGACCCGTTAGAACTTTTTGCAATGTAAATTAAACATGTGGCACCATATAGTTCACAAGGCACTTTTTAGGACCTATATAACTAATGCATAGTGCAAATTTTTTAGTTAAGTTCTTTTAACGATAACAGACAAACCTTTTATTGGTTAACTGTTATACTTTTATTATTTACTTATTAGACTCTAATAAACATTTTGAGACCCGTTAGAACTTTTTGCAATGTGAATTGCACATTTGGCACCATATAGTTCACAAGGCACTTTTTAGGACCTATATAACTAATGTATAGTGCAAATGTTTTAGTTAAGTTCTTTTAACGATAACAGACAAACCTTTTATTGGTTAACTGTTATACTTTTATTATTTACTTATTAGACTCTAATAACCATTTTGAGACCCGTTAGAACTTTTTGCAATGTGTATTAAACATTTGGCACCATATAGTTCACAAGGCACTTTTTAGGGCCTATATAACTAATGTATAGTGCAAATGTTTTAGTTAAGTTCTTTTAACGATAACAGACAAACCTTTTATTGGTTAACTGTTATACTTTTATTATTTACTTATTAGACTCTAATAAACATTTTGAGACCCGTTAGAACATTTTGCAATGTGAATTTCACATTTGGCACCATATAGTTCACAAGGCACTTTTTAGGACCTATATAACTAATGTATAGTGCAAATGTTTCAGTTAAGTTCTTTTAACGATAACAGACAAACCTTTTATTGGTTAACTGTTATACTTTTATTATTTACTTATTAGACCCTAATAAACATTTTGAGACCCGTTAGAACTTTTTGCAATGTGAATTGCACATTTGGCACCATATAGTTCACAAGGCACTTTTTATGACCTATATAACTAATGTATAGTGCAAATGTTTTAGTTAAGTTCTTTTAACGATAACAGACAAACCTTTTATTGGTTAACTGTTATACTTTTATTATTTACTTATTAGACTCTAATAAACATTTTGAGACCCGTTAGAACTTTTTGCAATGTGAATTGCACATTTGGCACCATATAGTTCACAAGGCACTTTTTAGGACCTATATAACTAATGTATAGTGCAAATGTTTTAGTTAAGTTCTTTTAACGATAACAGACAAACCTTTTATTGGTTAACTGTTATACTTTTATTATTTACTTATTAGACTCTAATAACCATTTTGAGACCCGTTAGAACTTTTTGCAATGTGAATTAAACATTTGGCACCATATAGTTCACAAGGCACTTTTTAGGACCTATATAACTAATGTATAGTGCAAATGTTTTAGTTAAGTTCTTTTAACGATAACAGACAAATCTTTTATTGGTTAACTGTTATACTTTTATTATTTACTTATCAGTCTCTAATAAACATTTTGAGACCCGTTAGAACTTTTTGCAATGTGAATTAAACATTTGGCACCATATAGTTCACAAGGCACTTTTTAGGACCTATATAACTAATGTATAGTGCAAATGTTTTAGTTAAGTTCTTTTAACGATAATAGACAAACCTTTTATTGGTTAACTGTTATACTTTTATTATTTACCTATTAGACTCTAATAAACATTTTTAGACCTGTTAGAACGTTTTGCAATGTGAATTGCACATTTGGGACCATAGAATTCACAAAGCATATTTTAGGACCTATATAACTAATGTATAGTGCAAATGTTTTAGTTAAGTTCTTTTAACGATAACAGACAAACCTTTTATTGGTTAACTGTTATACTTTTATTATTTAATTATTAGACTCTAATAAACATTTTGAGACCCGTTAGAACTTTTTGCAATGTGAATTAAACATTTGGCACCATATAGTTCACAAGGCACTTTTTAGGACCTATATAACTAATGTATAGTGCAAATGTTTTAGTTAAGTTCTTTTAACGATAACAGACAAACCTTTTATTGGTTAACTGTTATACTTTTATTATTTACTTATTAGACTCTAATAAACATTTTGAGACCCGTTAGAACTTTTTGCAATGTGAATTAAACATTTGACACCATATAGTTCACAAGGCACTTTTTAGGACTTATATAACTAATGTATAGTGCAAATGTTTTAGTTAAGTTCTTTTAACGATAACAGGCAAATCTTTTATTGGTTAACTGTTATACTTTTATTATTTACTTATCAGTCTCTAATAAACATTTTGAGACCCGTTAGAACTTTTTGCAATGTGAATTAAACATTTGGCACCATATAGTTCACAAGGCACTTTTTAGGACCTATATAACTAATGTATAGTGCAAATGTTTTAGTTAAGTTCTTTTAGCGATAACAGACAAACCTTTTATTGGTTAACTGTTATACTTTTATTTTTTACTTATTAGACTCTAATAAACATTTTGAGACCCGTTAGAACTTTTTGCAATGTGAATTAAACATTTGGCGCCATATAGTTCACAAGGCACTTTTTAGGACCTATATAACTAATGTATAGTGCAAATGTTTTAGTTAAGTTCTTTTAACGATAACAGACAAACCTTTTATTGGTTAACTGTTATACTTTTATTATTTACTTATTAGACTCTAATAAACATTTTGAGACCCGTTAGAACGTTTTGCAATGTGAATTGCACATTTGGGACCATATAGTTCACAAGGCACTTTTTAGGACCTATATAACTAATGTATAGTGCAAATGTTTTAGTTAAGTTCTTTTAACGATAACAGACAAACCATTTATTGGTTAACTGTTATACTTTTATTATTTACTTATTAGACTCTAATAAACATTTTGAGACCCGTTAGAACTTTTTGCAATGTGAATTAAACATTTGGCACCATATAGTTCACAAGGCACTTTTTAGGACCTATATAACTAATGTATAGTGCAAATGTTTTAGTTAAGTTCTTTTAACGATAATAGACAAACCTTTTATTGGTTAATTATTATACTTTTAATATTTACTTATTAGACTCTAATAAACATTTTGAGACCCGTTAAAACTTTTTGCAATGTGAATTAAACATTTGGCACCATATAGTTCACAAGGCACTTTTTAGGATCTATATAACTAATGTATAGTGCAAATATTTTAGTTAAGTTCTTTTAACGATAACAGACAAACCTTTTATTGGTTAACTGTTATACTTTTAATATTTACTTATTAGTATCTAATAAACATTTTGAGACCCGTTAGAACTTTTTGCAATGTGATTTAAACATTTGGCGCCATATAGTTCACAAGGCACTTTTTAGGACCTATATAACTAATGTATAGTGCAAATGTTTTAGTTAAGTTCTTTTAACGATAACAGACAAACCTTTTATTGGTTAACTGTTATACTTTTATTATTTACTTATTAGACTCTAATAAACATTTTGAGACCCGTTAGAACGTTTTGCAATGTGAATTGCACATTTGGGACCATATAGTTCACAAGGCACTTTTTAGGACCTATATAACTAATGTATAGTGCAAATGTTTTAGTTAAGTTCTTTTAACGATAACAGACAAACCATTTATTGGTTAACTGTTATACTTTTATTATTTACTTATTAGACTCTAATAAACATTTTGAGACCCGTTAGAACTTTTTGCAATGTGAATTAAACATTTGGCACCATATAGTTCACAAGGCACTTTTTAGGACCTATATAACTAATGTATAGTGCAAATGTTTTAGTTAAGTTCTTTTAACGATAACAGACAAACCTTTTATTGGTTAACCGTTATACTTTTATTATTTACTTATTAGTATCTAATAAACATTTTGAGACCCGTTAGAACTTTTTGCAATGTGAATTAAACATTTGGCACCATATAGTTCACAAGGCACTTTTTAGGACCTATATAACTAATGTATAGTGCAAATGTTTTAGTTAAGTTCTTTTAACGATAACAGACAAACCTTTTATTGGTTAACTGTTATACTTTTATTATTTACTTATTAGACTCTAATAAACATTTTGAGACCCGTTAGAACTTTTTGCAATGTGAATTAAACATTTGGCACCATATAGTTCACAAGGCACTTTTTAGGACCTATATAACTAATGTATAGTGCAAATGTTTTAGTTAAGTTCTTTTAACGATAACAGACAAACCTTTTATTGGTTAATTGTTATACTTTTATTATTTACTTATTAGACTCTAATAAACATTTTGAGACCCGTTAGAACTTTTTGCAATGTGAATTAAACATTTGGCACCATATAGTTCACAAGGCACTTTTTAGGACCTATATAACTAATGTATAGTGCAAATGTTTTAGTTAAGTTCTTTTAACGATAACAGACAAACCTTTTATTGGTTAACTGTTATACTTTTATTATTTACTTTTTCGTATCTTATAAACATTTTGAGACCCGTTAGAACTTTTTGCAATGTGAATTAAACATTTGGCACCATATAGTTCACAATGCACTTTTAGGACCTATATAACTAATGTATAGTGCAAATGTTTTAGTTAAGTTCTTTTAACGATAACAGACAAACCTTTTATTGGTTAACTGTTATACTTTTATTATTTACTTATTAGACTCTAATAAACATTTTGAGACCCGTTAGAACTTTTTGCATTGTGAATTAAACATTTGGCACCATATAGTTCACAAGGCACTTTTTAGGACCTATATAACTAATGTATAGTGAAAATGTTTTAGTTAAGTTCTTTTAACGATAACAGACAAACCTTTTATTGGTTAACTGTTATACTTTTATTATTTACTTATTAGACTCTAATAAACATTTTGAGACCCGTTAGAACTTTTTGCAATGTGAATTAAACATTTGGCACCATATAGTTCACAAGGCACTTTTTAGGACCTATATAACTAATGTATAGTGCAAATGTTTTAGTTAAGTTCTTTTAACGATAACAGACAAACCTTTTATTGGTTAACTGTTATACTTTTATTATTTACTTATTAGACTCTAATAAACATTTTGAGACCCGTTAGAACTTTTTGCAATGTGAATTAAACATTTGGCACCATATAGTTCACAAGGCACTTTTTAGGACCTATATAACTAATGTATAGTGCAAATGTTTTAGTTAAGTTCTTTTAACGATAACAGACAAACCTTTTATTGGTTAACTGTCATACTTTTATTATTTACTTATTAGACTCTAATAAACATTTTGAGACCCGTTAGAACTTTTTGCAATGTGAATTAAACATTTGGCGCCATATAGTTCACAAGGCACTTTTTAGGACCTATATAACTAATGTATAGTGCAAATGTTTTAGTTAAGTTCCTTTAACGATAACAGACAAACCTTTTATTGGTTAACTGTTATACTTTTATTATTTACTTATTAGACTCTAATAAACATTTTGAGACCCGTTAGAACTTTTTGCAATGTGAATTAAACATTTGGCACCATATAGTTCACAAGGCACTTTTTAGGACCTATATAACTAATGTATAGTGCAAATGTTTTAGTTAAGTTCTTTTAACGATAACAGACAAATCTTTTATTGGTTAACTGTTATACTTTTATTATTTACTTATCAGTCTCTAATAAACATTTTGAGACCCGTTAGAACTTTTTGCAATGTGAATTAAACATTTGGCACCATATAGTTCACAAGGCACTTTTAGGACCTATATAACTAATGTATAGTGCAAATGTTTTAGTTAAGTTCTTTTAACGATAACAGACAAACTTTTTATTGGTTAACTGTCATACTTTTATTATTTACTTATTAGATTCTAATAAACATTTTGAGATCCGTTAGAACTTTTTGCAATGTGAATTAAACATTTGGCACCATATAGTTCACAAGGCACTTTTTAGGATCTATATAACTAATGTATAGTGCAAATGTTTTAGTTAAGTTCTTTTAACGATAACAGACAAACCTTTTATTGGTTAACTGTTATACTTTTATTATTTACTGATTAGACTCTAATAAACATTTTGAGACCCGTTAGAACTTTTTGCAATGTGAATTAAACATTTGGCACCATATAGTTCACAAGGCACTTTTTAGGACCTATATAACTAATGTATAGTGCAAATGTTTTAGTTAAGTTCCTTTAACGATAACAGACAAACCTTTTATTGGTTAACTGTTATAATTTTATTATTTACTTATTAGACTCTAATAAACATTTTGAGACCCGTTAGAACGTTTTGCAATGTGAATTGCACATTTGGGACCATATAGTTCACAAGGCACTTTTTAGGACCTATATAACTAATGTATAGTGCAAATGTTTTAGTTAAGTTCTTTTAACGATAACAGACAAACCTTTTATTGGTTAACTGTTATACTTTTATTATTTACTTATTAGACTCTAATAAACATTTTGAGACCCGTTAGAACTTTTTGCAATGTGAATTAAACATTTGGCACCATATAGTTCACAAGGCACTTTTTAGGACCTATATAACTAATGTATAGTGCAAATGTCTTAGTTAAGTTCTTTTAACGATAACAGACAAACCTTTTATTGGTTAACTGTTATACTTTTATTATTTACTTATTAGACTCTAATAAACATTTTGAGACCCGTTAGAACTTTTTGCAATGTGAATTAAACATTTGGCACCATATAGTTCACAAGGCACTTTTTAGGACCTATATAACTAATGTATAGTGCAAATGTTTTAGTTAAGTTCTTTTAACGATAACAGACAAACCTTTTATTGGTTAACTGTCATACTTTTATTATTTACTTATTAGACTCTAATAAACATTTTGAGACCCGTTAGAACTTTTTGCAATGTGAATTAAACATTTGGCACCATATAGTTCACAAGGCACTTTTTAGGACCTATATAACTAATGTATAGTGCAAATGTTTTAGTTAAGTTCTTTTAACGATAACAGACAAACCTTTTATTGGTTAACTGTCATACTTTTATTATTTACTTATTAGACTCTAATAAACATTTTGAGACCCGTTAAAACTTTTTGCAATGTGAATTAAACATTTGGCACCATATAGTTCACAAGGCACTTTTTAGGACCTATATAACTAATGTATAGTGCAAATGTTTTAGTTAAGTTGTTTTAACGATCACAGACAAACCTTTTATTGGTTAATTGTTATACTTTTATTATTTACTTATTAGACTCTAATAAACATTTTGAGACCCGTTAGAACTTTTTGCAATGTGAATTAAACATTTGGCACCATATAGTTCACAAGGCACTTTTTAGGACCTATATAACTAATGTATAGTGCAAATGTTTTAGTTAAGTTCTTTTAACGATAACAGACAAACCTTTTATTGGTTAACTGTTATACTTTTATTATTTACTTATCAGTCTCTAATAAACATTTTGAGACCCGTTAGAACTTTTTGCAATGTGAATTAAACATTTGGCACCATATAGTTCACAAGGCACTTTTAGGACCTATATAACTAATGTATAGTGCAAATGTTTTAGTTAAGTTCTTTTAACGATAACAGACAAACCTTTTATTGGTTAACTGTCATACTTTTATTATTTACTTATTAGACTCTAATAAACATTTTGAGACCCGTTAGAACTTTTTGCAATATGAATTAAACATTTGGCGCCATATAGTTCACAAGGCACTTTTAGGACCTATATAACTAATGTATAGTGCAAATGTTTTAGTTAAGTTCCCTTAACGATAACAGACAAACCTTTTATTGGTTAACTGTTATACTTTTATTATTTACTTATTAGACTCTAATAAACATTTTGAGACCCGTTAGAACTTTTTGCAATGTGAATTAAACATTTGGCGCCATATAGTTCACAAGGCACTTTTTAGGACCTATATAACTAATGTATAGTGCAAATGTTTTAGTTAAGTTCCTTTAACGATAACAGACAAACCTTTTATTGGTTAACTGTTATACTTTTATTATTTACTTATTAGACTCTAATAAACATTTTGAGACCCGTTAGAACGTTTTGCAATGTGAATTGCACATTTGGAACCATATAGTTCACAAGGCACTTTTTAGGACCTATATAACTAATGTATAGTGCAAATGTTTTAGTTAAGTTCTTTTAACGATAACAGACAAACCTTTTATTGGTTAACTGTTATACTTTTAATATTTACTTATTAGACTCTAATAAACATTTTGAGACCCGTTAGAACGTTTTGCAATGTGAATTAAACATTTGGCACCATATAGTTCACAAGGCACTTTTTAGGACCTATATAACTAATGTATAGTGCAAATGTTTTAGTTAAGTTCTTTTAACGATAACAGACAAACATTTTATTGGTTAACTGTTATACTTTTATTATTTACTTATTAGTATCTAATAAACATTTTGAGACCCGTTAGAACTTTTTGCAATGTGAATTAAACATTTGGCACCATATAGTTCACAAGGCACTTTTTAGGACCTATATAACTAATGTATAGTGCAAATGTTTTAGTTAAGTTCTTTTAACGATAACAGACAAACCTTTTATTGGTTAACTGTTATACTTTTATTATTTACTTTTTCGTATCTTATAAACATTTTGAGACCCGTTAGAACTTTTTGCAATGTGAATTAAACATTTGGCACCATATAGTTCACAATGCACTTTTAGGACCTATATAACTAATGTATAGTGCAAATGTTTTAGTTAAGTTCTTTTAACGATAACAGACAAACCTTTTATTGGTTAACTGTTATACTTTTATTATTTACTTATTAGACTCTAATAAACATTTTGAGACCCGTTAGAACTTTTTGCATTGTGAATTAAACATTTGGCACCATATAGTTCACAAGGCACTTTTTAGGACCTATATAACTAATGTATAGTGAAAATGTTTTAGTTAAGTTCTTTTAACGATAACAGACAAACCTTTTATTGGTTAACTGTTATACTTTTATTATTTACTTATTAGACTCTAATAAACATTTTGAGACCCGTTAGAACTTTTTGCAATGTGAATTAAACATTTGGCACCATATAGTTCACAAGGCACTTTTTAGGACCTATATAACTAATGTATAGTGCAAATGTTTTAGTTAAGTTCTTTTAACGATAACAGACAAACCTTTTATTGGTTAACTGTTATACTTTTATTATTTACTTATTAGACTCTAATAAACATTTTGAGACCCGTTAGAACTTTTTGCAATGTGAATTAAACATTTGGCACCATATAGTTCACAAGGCACTTTTTAGGACCTATATAACTAATGTATAGTGCAAATGTTTTAGTTAAGTTCTTTTAACGATAACAGACAAACCTTTTATTGGTTAACTGTCATACTTTTATTATTTACTTATTAGACTCTAATAAACATTTTGAGACCCGTTAGAACTTTTTGCAATGTGAATTAAACATTTGGCGCCATATAGTTCACAAGGCACTTTTTAGGACCTATATAACTAATGTATAGTGCAAATGTTTTAGTTAAGTTCCTTTAACGATAACAGACAAACCTTTTATTGGTTAACTGTTATACTTTTATTATTTACTTATTAGACTCTAATAAACATTTTGAGACCCGTTAGAACTTTTTGCAATGTGAATTAAACATTTGGCACCATATAGTTCACAAGGCACTTTTTAGGACCTATATAACTAATGTATAGTGCAAATGTTTTAGTTAAGTTCTTTTAACGATAACAGACAAATCTTTTATTGGTTAACTGCTATACTTTTATTATTTACTTATTAGACTCTAATAAACATTTTGAGACCCGTTAGAACTTTTTGCAATGTGAATTAAACATTTGGCACCATATAGTTCACAAGGCACTTTTTAGGACCTATATAACTAATGTATAGTGCAAATGTTTTAGTTAAGTTCTTTTAACGATAACAGACAAATCTTTTATTGGTTAACTGTTATACTTTTATTATTTACTTATCAGTCTCTAATAAACATTTTGAGACCCGTTAGAACTTTTTGCAATGTGAATTAAACATTTGGCACCATATAGTTCACAAGGCACTTTTAGGACCTATATAACTAATGTATAGTGCAAATGTTTTAGTTAAGTTCTTTTAACGATAACAGACAAACTTTTTATTGGTTAACTGTCATACTTTTATTATTAACTTATTAGATTCTAATAAACATTTTGAGATCCGTTAGAACTTTTTGCAATGTGAATTAAACATTTGGCACCATATAGTTCACAAGGCACTTTTTAGGATCTATATAACTAATGTATAGTGCAAATGTTTTAGTTAAGTTCTTTTAACGATAACAGACAAACCTTTTATTGGTTAACTGTTATACTTTTATTATTTACTGATTAGACTCTAATAAACATTTTGAGACCCGTTAGAACTTTTTGCAATGTGAATTAAACATTTGGCACCATATAGTTCACAAGGCACTTTTTAGGACCTATATAACTAATGTATAGTGCAAATGTTTTAGTTAAGTTCTTTTAACGATAACAGACAAACCTTTTATTGGTTAACTGTTATAATTTTATTATTTACTTATTAGACTCTAATAAACATTTTGAGACCCGTTAGAACGTTTTGCAATGTGAATTGCACATTTGGGACCATATAGTTCACAAGGCACTTTTTAGGACCTATATAACTAATGTATAGTGCAAATGTTTTAGTTAAGTTCTTTTAACGATAACAGACAAACCTTTTATTGGTTAACTGTTATACTTTTATTATTTACTTATTAGACTCTAATAAACATTTTGAGACCCGTTAGAACTTTTTGCAATGTGAATTAAACATTTGGCACCATATAGTTCACAAGGCACTTTTTAGGACCTATATAACTAATGTATAGTGCAAATGTCTTAGTTAAGTTCTTTTAACGATAACAGACAAACCTTTTATTGGTTAACTGTTATACTTTTATTATTTACTTATTAGACTCTAATAAACATTTTGAGACCCGTTAGAACTTTTTGCAATGTGAATTAAACATTTGGCACCATATAGTTCACAAGGCACTTTTTAGGACCTATATAACTAATGTATAGTGCAAATGTTTTAGTTAAGTTCTTTTAACGATAACAGACAAACCTTTTATTGGTTAACTGTCATACTTTTATTATTTACTTATTAGACTCTAATAAACATTTTGAGACCCGTTAGAACTTTTTGCAATGTGAATTAAACATTTGGCACCATATAGTTCACAAGGCACTTTTTAGGACCTATATAACTAATGTATAGTGCAAATGTTTTAGTTAAGTTCTTTTAACGATAACAGACAAACCTTTTATTGGTTAACTGTCATACTTTTATTATTTACTTATTAGACTCTAATAAACATTTTGAGACCCGTTAAAACTTTTTGCAATGTGAATTAAACATTTGGCACCATATAGTTCACAAGGCACTTTTTAGGACCTATATAACTAATGTATAGTGCAAATGTTTTAGTTAAGTTCTTTTAACGATAACAGACAAACCTTTTATTGGTTAATTGTTATACTTTTATTATTTACTTATTAGACTCTAATAAACATTTTGAGACCCGTTAGAACTTTTTGCAATGTGAATTAAACATTTGGCACCATATAGTTCACAAGGCACTTTTTAGGACCTATATAACTAATGTATAGTGCAAATGTTTTAGTTAAGTTCTTTTAACGATAACAGACAAACCTTTTATTGGTTAACTGTTATACTTTTATTATTTACTTATCAGTCTCTAATAAACATTTTGAGACCCGTTAGAACTTTTTGCAATGTGAATTAAACATTTGGCACCATATAGTTCACAAGGCACTTTTAGGACCTATATAACTAATGTATAGTGCAAATGTTTTAGTTAAGTTCTTTTAACGATAACAGACAAACCTTTTATTGGTTAACTGTCATACTTTTATTATTTACTTATTAGACTCTAATAAACATTTTGAGACCCGTTAGAACTTTTTGCAATGTGAATTAAACATTTGGCGCCATATAGTTCACAAGGCACTTTTTAGGACCTATATAACTAATGTATAGTGCAAATGTTTTAGTTAAGTTCCTTTAACGATAACAGACAAACCTTTTATTGGTTAACTGTTATACTTTTATTATTTACTTATTAGACTCTAATAAACATTTTGAGACCCGTTAGAACGTTTTGCAATGTGAATTGCACATTTGGAACCATATAGTTCACAAGGCACTTTTTAGGACCTATATAACTAATGTATAGTGCAAATGTTTTAGTTAAGTTCTTTTAACGATAACAGACAAACCTTTTATTGGTTAACTGTTATACTTTTAATATTTACTTATTAGACTCTAATAAACATTTTGAGACCCGTTAGAACGTTTTGCAATGTGAATTAAACATTTGGCACCATATAGTTCACAAGGCACTTTTTAGGACCTATATAACTAATGTATAGTGCAAATGTTTTAGTTAAGTTCCTTTAACGATAACAGACAAACATTTTATTGGTTAACTGTTATACTTTTATTATTTACTTATTAGTATCTAATAAACATTTTGAGACCCGTTAGAACTTTTTGCAATGTGAATTAAACATTTGGCACCATATAGTTCACAAGGCACTTTTTAGGACCTATATAACTAATGTATAGTGCAAATGTTTTAGTTAAGTTCTTTTAACGATAACAGACAAACCTTTTATTGGTTAACTGTTATACTTTTATTATTTACTTATTAGACTCTAATAAACATTTTGAGACCCGTTAGAACTTTTTGCAATGTGAATTAAACATTTGGCACCATATAGTTCACAAGGCACTTTTAGGACCTATATAACTAATGTATAGTGCAAATGTTTTAGTTAAGTTCTTTTAACGATAACAGACAAACCTTTTATTGGTTAACTGTTATACTTTTATTATTTTTCTTATTAGACTCTAATAAACATTTTGAGACCCGTTAGAACTTTTTGCAATGTGAATTAAACATTTGGCACCATATAGTTCACAAGGCACTTTTTAGGACCTATATAACTAATGTATAGTGCAAATGTTTTAGTTAAGTTCTTTTAACGATAACAGACAAACCTTTTATTGGTTAACTGTTATACTTTTATTATTTACTTATTAGACTCTAATAAACATTTTGAGACCCGTTAGAACTTTTTGCAATGTGAATTAAACATTTGGCACCATATAGTTCACAAGGCACTTTTTAGGACCTATATAACTAATGTATAGTGCAAATGTTTTAGTTAAGTTCTTTTAACGATAACAGACAAACCTTTTATTGGTTAACTGTCATACTTTTATTATTTACTTATTAGACTCTAATAAACATTTTGAGACCCGTTAGAACTTTTTGCAATGTGAATTAAACATTTGGCGCCATATAGTTCACAAGGCACTTTTTAGGACCTATATAACTAATGTATAGTGCAAATGTTTTAGTTAAGTTCCTTTAACGATAACAGACAAACCTTTTATTGGTTAACTGTTATACTTTTATTATTTACTTATTAGACTCTAATAAACATTTTGAGACCCGTTAGAACTTTTTGCAATGTGAATTAAACATTTGGCACCATATAGTTCACAAGGCACTTTTTAGGACCTATATAACTAATGTATAGTGCAAATGTTTTAGTTAAGTTCTTTTAACGATAACAGACAAATCTTTTATTGGTTAACTGTTATACTTTTATTATTTACTTATTAGACTCTAATAAACATTTTGAGACCCGTTAGAACTTTTTGCAATGTGAATTAAACATTTGGCACCATATAGTTCACAAGGCACTTTTTAGGACCTATATAACTAATGTATAGTGCAAATGTTTTAGTTAAGTTCTTTTAACGATAACAGACAAATCTTTTATTGGTTAACTGTTATACTTTTATTATTTACTTATCAGTCTCTAATAAACATTTTGAGACCCGTTAGAACTTTTTGCAATGTGAATTAAACATTTGGCACCATATAGTTCACAAGGCACTTTTAGGACCTATATAACTAATGTATAGTGCAAATGTTTTAGTTAAGTTCTTTTAACGATAACAGACAAACTTTTTATTGGTTAACTGTCATACTTTTATTATTTACTTATTAGATTCTAATAAACATTTTGAGATCCGTTAGAACTTTTTGCAATGTGAATTAAACATTTGGCACCATATAGTTCACAAGGCACTTTTTAGGATCTATATAACTAATGTATAGTGCAAATGTTTTAGTTAAGTTCTTTTAACGATAACAGACAAACCTTTTATTGGTTAACTGTTATACTTTTATTATTTACTGATTAGACTCTAATAAACATTTTGAGACCCGTTAGAACTTTTTGCAATGTGAATTAAACATTTGGCACCATATAGTTCACAAGGCACTTTTTAGGACCTATATAACTAATGTATAGTGCAAATGTTTTAGTTAAGTTCCTTTAACGATAACAGACAAACCTTTTATTGGTTAACTGTTATAATTTTATTATTTACTTATTAGACTCTAATAAACATTTTGAGACCCGTTAGAACGTTTTGCAATGTGAATTGCACATTTGGGACCATATAGTTCACAAGGCACTTTTTAGGACCTATATAACTAATGTATAGTGCAAATGTTTTAGTTAAGTTCTTTTAACGATAACAGACAAACCTTTTATTGGTTAACTGTTATACTTTTATTATTTACTTATTAGACTCTAATAAACATTTTGAGACCCGTTAGAACTTTTTGCAATGTGAATTAAACATTTGGCACCATATAGTTCACAAGGCACTTTTTAGGACCTATATAACTAATGTATAGTGCAAATGTCTTAGTTAAGTTCTTTTAACGATAACAGACAAACCTTTTATTGGTTAACTGTTATACTTTTATTATTTACTTATTAGACTCTAATAAACATTTTGAGACCCGTTAGAACTTTTTGCAATGTGAATTAAACATTTGGCACCATATAGTTCACAAGGCACTTTTTAGGACCTATATAACTAATGTATAGTGCAAATGTTTTAGTTAAGTTCTTTTAACGATAACAGACAAACCTTTTATTGGTTAACTGTCATACTTTTATTATTTACTTATTAGACTCTAATAAACATTTTGAGACCCGTTAGAACTTTTTGCAATGTGAATTAAACATTTGGCACCATATAGTTCACAAGGCACTTTTTAGGACCTATATAACTAATGTATAGTGCAAATGTTTTAGTTAAGTTCTTTTAACGATAACAGACAAACCTTTTATTGGTTAACTGTCATACTTTTATTATTTACTTATTAGACTCTAATAAACATTTTGAGACCCGTTAAAACTTTTTGCAATGTGAATTAAACATTTGGCACCATATAGTTCACAAGGCACTTTTTAGGACCTATATAACTAATGTATAGTGCAAATGTTTTAGTTAAGTTCTTTTAACGATAACAGACAAACCTTTTATTGGTTAATTGTTATACTTTTATTATTTACTTATTAGACTCTAATAAACATTTTGAGACCCGTTAGAACTTTTTGCAATGTGAATTAAACATTTGGCACCATATAGTTCACAAGGCACTTTTTAGGACCTATATAACTAATGTATAGTGCAAATGTTTTAGTTAAGTTCTTTTAACGATAACAGACAAACCTTTTATTGGTTAACTGTTATACTTTTATTATTTACTTATCAGTCTCTAATAAACATTTTGAGACCCGTTAGAACTTTTTGCAATGTGAATTAAACATTTGGCACCATATAGTTCACAAGGCACTTTTAGGACCTATATAACTAATGTATAGTGCAAATGTTTTAGTTAAGTTCTTTTAACGATAACAGACAAACCTTTTATTGGTTAACTGTCATACTTTTATTATTTACTTATTAGACTCTAATAAACATTTTGAGACCCGTTAGAACTTTTTGCAATATGAATTAAACATTTGGCGCCATATAGTTCACAAGGCACTTTTAGGACCTATATAACTAATGTATAGTGCAAATGTTTTAGTTAAGTTCCCTTAACGATAACAGACAAACCTTTTATTGGTTAACTGTTATACTTTTATTATTTACTTATTAGACTCTAATAAACATTTTGAGACCCGTTAGAACTTTTTGCAATGTGAATTAAACATTTGGCGCCATATAGTTCACAAGGCACTTTTTAGGACCTATATAACTAATGTATAGTGCAAATGTTTTAGTTAAGTTCCTTTAACGATAACAGACAAACCTTTTATTGGTTAACTGTTATACTTTTATTATTTACTTATTAGACTCTAATAAACATTTTGAGACCCGTTAGAACGTTTTGCAATGTGAATTGCACATTTGGAACCATATAGTTCACAAGGCACTTTTTAGGACCTATATAACTAATGTATAGTGCAAATGTTTTAGTTAAGTTCTTTTAACGATAACAGACAAACCTTTTATTGGTTAACTGTTATACTTTTAATATTTACTTATTAGACTCTAATAAACATTTTGAGACCCGTTAGAACGTTTTGCAATGTGAATTAAACATTTGGCACCATATAGTTCACAAGGCACTTTTTAGGACCTATATAACTAATGTATAGTGCAAATGTTTTAGTTAAGTTCTTTTAACGATAACAGACAAACATTTTATTGGTTAACTGTTATACTTTTATTATTTACTTATTAGTATCTAATAAACATTTTGAGACCCGTTAGAACTTTTTGCAATGTGAATTAAACATTTGGCACCATATAGTTCACAAGGCACTTTTTAGGACCTATATAACTAATGTATAGTGCAAATGTTTTAGTTAAGTTCTTTTAACGATAACAGACAAAGCTTTTATTGGTTAACTGTTATACTTTTATTATTTACTTATTAGACTCTAATAAACATTTTGAGACCCGTTAGAACTTTTTGCAATGTGAATTAAACATTTGGCACCATATAGTTCACAAGGCACTTTTTAGGACCTATATAACTAATGTATAGTGCAAATGTTTTAGTTAAGTTCTTTTAACGATAACAGACAAACCTTTTATTGGTTAACTGTTATACTTTTATTATTTACTTATTAGACTCTAATAAAAATTTTGAGACCCATTAGAACTTTTTGCAATGTGAATTAAACATTTGGCACCATATAGTTCACAAGGCACTTTTTAGGACCTATATAACTAATGTATAGTGCAAATGTTTTAGTTAAGTTCTTTTAACGATAACAGACAAATCTTTTATTGGTTAACTGTTATAATTTTATTATTTACTTATCAGTCTCTAATAAACATTTTGAGACCCGTTAGAACTTTTTGCAATGTGAATTAAACATTTGGCACCATATAGTTTACAAGGTACTTTTAGGACCTATATAACTAATGTATAGTGCAAATGTTTTAGTTAAGTTCTTTTAACGATAACAGACAAACCTTTTATTGGTTAACTGTCATACTTTTATTATTTACTTATTAGACTCTAATAAACATTTTGAGACCCGTTAAAACATTTTGGAATGTGAATTAAACATTTGGCACCAAATAGTTCACAAGGCACTTTTTAGGACCTATATAACTAATGTATAGTGCAAATGTTTTAGTTAAGTTCTTTTAACGATAACAGACAAACCTTTTATTGGTTAATTGTTATACTTTTATTATTTACTTATTAGACTCTAATAAACATTTTGAGACCCGTTAGAACTTTTTGCAATGTGAATTAAACATTTGGCACCATATAGTTCACAAGGCACTTTTAGGACCTATATAACTAATGTATAGTGCAAATGTTTTAGTTAAGTTCTTTTAACGATAACAGACAAACCTTTTATTGGTTAGCTGTCATACTTTTAATATTTACTTATTAGACTCTAATAAACATTTTGGGACCCGTTAGAACTTTTTGCAATGTGAATTAAACATTTGGCACCATATAGTTCACAAGGCACTTTTTAGGATCTATATAACTAATGTATAGTGCAAATGTTTTAGTTAAGTTCTTTTAACGATAACAGACAAACCTTTTATTGGTTAACTGTTATACTTTTATTATTTACTATTTAGTATCTTATAAACATTTTGAGACCCGTTAGAACTTTTTGCAATGTGAATTAAACATTTGGCACCATATAGTTCACAAGGCACTTTTAGGACCTATATAACTAATGTATAGTGCAAATGTTTTAGTTAAGTTCTTTTAACGATAACAGACAAACCTTTTATTGGTTAACTGTTATACTTTTATTATTTACTTATTAGACTCTAATAAACATTTTGAGACCCGTTAGAACTTTTTGCAATGTGAATTAAACATTTGGCACCATATAGTTCACAAGGCACTTTTTAGGACCTATATAACTAATGTATAGTGCAAATGTTTTAGTTAAGTTCTTTTAACGATAACAGACAAACTATTTATTGGTTAATTGTTATACTTTTATTATTTACTTATTAGACTCTAATAAACATTTTGAGACCCGTTAGAACTTTTTGCAATGTGAATTAAACATTTGGCACCATATAGTTCACAAGGCACTTTTTAGGACCTATATAACTAATGTATAGTGCAAATGTTTTAGTTAAGTTCTTTTAACGATAACAGACAAACCTTTTATTGGTTAACTGTTATACTTTTATTATTTACTTATCAGTCTCTAATAAACATTTTGAGACCCGTTAGAACTTTTTGCAATGTGAATTAAACATTTGGCACCATATAGTTCACAAGGCACTTTTTAGGACCTATATAACTAATGTATAGTGCAAATGTTTTAGTTAAGTTCTGTTAACGATAACAGACAAACCTTTTATTGGTTAACTGTTATACTTTTATTATTTACTTATTAGACTCTAATAAACATTTTGAGACCCGTTAGAACTTTTTGCAATGTGAATTAAACATTTGGCACCATATAGTTCACAAGGCACTTTTTAGGACCTATATAACTAATGTATAGTGCAAATGTTTTAGTTAAGTTCTTTTAACGATAACAGACAAATCTTTTATTGGTTAACTGTTATACTTTTATTATTTACTTATCAGTTTCTAATAAACATTTTGAGACCCGTTAGAACTTTTTGCAATGTGAATTAAACATTTGGCACCATATAGTTCACAAGGCACTTTTAGGACCTATATAACTAATGTATAGTGCAAATGTTTTAGTTAAGTTCTTTTAACGATAACAGACAAATCTTTTATTGGTTAACTGTCATACTTTTATTATTTACTTATTAGACTCTAATAAACATTTTGAGACCCGTTAGAACTTTTTGCAATATGAATTAAACATTTGGCGCCATATAGTTCACAAGGCACTTTTTAGGACCTATATAACTAATGTATAGTGCAAATGTTTTAGTTAAGTTCCCTTAACGATAACAGACAAACCTTTTATTGGTTAACTGTTATACTTTTATTATTTACTTATTAGACTTTAATAAACATTTTGAGACCCGTTAGAACTTTTTGCAATGTGAATTAAACATTTGGCGCCATATAGTTCACAAGGCACTTTTTAGGACCTATATAACTAATGTATAGTGCAAATGTTTTAGTTAAGTTCCTTTAACGATAACAGACAAACCTTTTATTGGTTAACTGTTATACTTTTATTATTTACTTATGAGACTCTAATAAACATTTTGAGACCCGTTAGAACGTTTTGCAATGTGAATTGCACATTTGGAACCATATAGTTCACAAGGCACTTTTTAGGACCTATATAACTAATGTATAGTGCAAATGTTTTAGTTAAGTTCTTTTAACGATAACAGACAAACCTTTTATTGTTTAACTGTTATACTTTTAATATTTACTTATTAGACTCTAATAAACATTTTGAGACCCGTTAGAACGTTTTGCAATGTGAATTAAACATTTGGCACCATATAGTTCACAAGGCACTTTTTAGGACCTATATAACTAATGTATAGTGCAAATGTTTTAGTTAAGTTCTTTTAACGATAACAGACAAACCTTTTATTGGTTAACTGTCATACTTTTATTATTTACTTATTAGACTCTAATAAACATTTTGAGACCCGTTAAAACTTTTTGCAATGTGAATTAAACATTTGGCACCATATAGTTCACAAGGCACTTTTTAGGACCTATATAACTAATGTATAGTGCAAATGTTTTAGTTAAGTTCTTTTAACGATAACAGACAAACCATTTATTGGTTAATTGTTATACTTTTATTATTTACTTATTAGACTCTAATAAACATTTTGAGACCCGTTAGAACTTTTTGCAATGTGAATTAAACATTTGGCACCATATAGTTCACAAGGCACGTTTTAGGACCTATATAACTAATGTATAGTGCAAATGTTTTAGTTAAGTTCTTTTAACGATAACAGACAAACCTTTTATTGGTTAACTGTTATATTTTTATTATTTACTTATCAGTCTCTAATAAACATTTTGAGACCCGTTAGAACTTTTTGCAATGTGAATTAAACATTTGGCGCCATATAGTTCACAAGGCACTTTTTAGGACCTATATAACTAACGTATAGTGCAAATGTTTTAGTTAAGTTCCCTTAACGATAACAGACAAACCTTTTATTGGTTAACTGTTATACTTTTATTATTTACTTATTAGACTCTAATAAACATTTTGAGACCCGTTAGAACTTTTTGCAATGTGAATTAAACATTTGGCGCCATATAGTTCACAAGGCACTTTTTAGGACCTATATAACTAATGTATAGTGCAAATGTTTTAGTTAAGTTCCTTTAACGATAACAGACAAACCTTTTATTGGTTAACTGTTATACTTTTATTATTTACTTATGAGACTCTAATAAACATTTTGAGACCCGTTAGAACGTTTTGCAATGTGAATTGCACATTTGGAACCATATAGTTCACAAAGCACTTTTTAGGACCTATATAACTAATGTATAGTGCAAATGTTTTAGTTAAGTTCTTTTAACGATAACAGACAAACCTTTTATTGGTTAACTGTTATACTTTTAATATTTACTTATTAGACTCTAATAAACATTTTGAGACCCGTTAGAACGTTTTGCAATGTGAATTAAACATTTGGCACCATATAGTTCACAAGGCACTTTTTAGGACCTATATAACTAATGTATAGTGCAAATGTTTTAGTTAAGTTCTTTTAACGATAACAGACAAACCTTTTATTGGTTAACTGTCATACTTTTATTATTTACTTATTAGACTCTAATAAACATTTTGAGACCCGTTAGAACTTTTTGCAATGTGAATTAAACATTTGGCACCATATAGTTCACAAGGCACTTTTAGGACCTATATAACTAATGTATAGTGCAAATGATTTAGTTAAGTTCTTTTAACGATAACAGACAAACCATTTATTGGTTAATTGTTATACTTTTATTATTTACTTATTAGACTCTAATAAACATTTTGAGACCCGTTAGAACTTTTTGCAATATGAATTAAACATTTGGCGCCATATAGTTCACAAGGCACTTTTTAGGACCTATATAACTAATGTATAGTGCAAATGTTTTAGTTAAGTTCTTTTAACGATAACAGACAAACATTTTATTGGTTAACTGTTATACTTTTATTATTTACTTATTAGTATCTAATAAACATTTTGAGACCCGTTAGAACTTTTTGCAATGTGAATTAAACATTTGGCACCATATAGTTCACAAGGCACTTTTTAGGACCTATATAACTAATGTATAGTGCAAATGTTTTAGTTAAGTTCTTTTAACGATAACAGACAAACCTTTTATTGGTTAACTGTTATACTTTTATTATTTACTTATTAGACTCTAATAAACATTTTGAGACCCGTTAGAACTTTTTGCAATGTGAATTAAACATTTGGCACCATATAGTTCACAAGGCACTTTTTAGGACCTATATAACTAATGTATAGTGCAAATGTTTTAGTTAAGTTCTTTTAACGATAACAGACAAACCTTTTATTGGTTAACTGTTATACTTTTATTATTTACTTATTAGACTCTAATAAAAATTTTGAGACCCATTAGAACTTTTTGCAATGTGAATTAAACATTTGGCACCATATAGTTCACAAGGCACTTTTTAGGACCTATATAACTAATGTATAGTGCAAATGTTTTAGTTAAGTTCTTTTAACGATAACAGACAAATCTTTTATTGGTTAACTGTTATAATTTTATTATTTACTTATCAGTCTCTAATAAACATTTTGAGACCCGTTAGAACTTTTTGCAATGTGAATTAAACATTTGGCACCATATAGTTTACAAGGTACTTTTAGGACCTATATAACTAATGTATAGTGCAAATGTTTTAGTTAAGTTCTTTTAACGATAACAGACAAACCTTTTATTGGTTAACTGTCATACTTTTATTATTTACTTATTAGACTCTAATAAACATTTTGAGACCCGTTAAAACATTTTGGAATGTGAATTAAACATTTGGCACCAAATAGTTCACAAGGCACTTTTTAGGACCTATATAACTAATGTATAGTGCAAATGTTTTAGTTAAGTTCTTTTAACGATAACAGACAAACCTTTTATTGGTTAATTGTTATACTTTTATTATTTACTTATTAGACTCTAATAAACATTTTGAGACCCGTTAGAACTTTTTGCAATGTGAATTAAACATTTGGCACCATATAGTTCACAAGGCACTTTTAGGACCTATATAACTAATGTATAGTGCAAATGTTTTAGTTAAGTTCTTTTAACGATAACAGACAAACCTTTTATTGGTTAGCTGTCATACTTTTAATATTTACTTATTAGACTCTAATAAACATTTTGGGACCCGTTAGAACTTTTTGCAATGTGAATTAAACATTTGGCACCATATAGTTCACAAGGCACTTTTTAGGATCTATATAACTAATGTATAGTGCAAATGTTTTAGTTAAGTTCTTTTAACGATAACAGACAAACCTTTTATTGGTTAACTGTTATACTTTTATTATTTACTATTTAGTATCTTATAAACATTTTGAGACCCGTTAGAACTTTTTGCAATGTGAATTAAACATTTGGCACCATATAGTTCACAAGGCACTTTTAGGACCTATATAACTAATGTATAGTGCAAATGTTTTAGTTAAGTTCTTTTAACGATAACAGACAAACCTTTTATTGGTTAACTGTTATACTTTTATTATTTACTTATTAGACTCTAATAAACATTTTGAGACCCGTTAGAACTTTTTGCAATGTGAATTAAACATTTGGCACCATATAGTTCACAAGGCACTTTTTAGGACCTATATAACTAATGTATAGTGCAAATGTTTTAGTTAAGTTCTTTTAACGATAACAGACAAACCATTTATTGGTTAATTGTTATACTTTTATTATTTACTTATTAGACTCTAATAAACATTTTGAGACCCGTTAGAACTTTTTGCAATGTGAATTAAACATTTGGCACCATATAGTTCACAAGGCACTTTTTAGGACCTATATAACTAATGTATAGTGCAAATGTTTTAGTTAAGTTCTTTTAACGATAACAGACAAACCTTTTATTGGTTAACTGTTATACTTTTATTATTTACTTATCAGTCTCTAATAAACATTTTGAGACCCGTTAGAACTTTTTGCAATGTGAATTAAACATTTGGCACCATATAGTTCACAAGGCACTTTTTAGGACCTATATAACTAATGTATAGTGCAAATGTTTTAGTTAAGTTCTTTTAACGATAACAGACAAACCTTTTATTGGTTAACTGTTATACTTTTATTATTTACTTATTAGACTCTAATAAACAATTTGAGACCCGTTAGAACTTTTTGCAATGTGAATTAAACATTTGGCACCATATAGTTCACAAGGCACTTTTTAGGACCTATATAACTAATGTATAGTGCAAATGTTTTAGTTAAGTTCTTTTAACGATAACAGACAAATCTTTTATTGGTTAACTGTTATACTTTTATTATTTACTTATCAGTTTCTAATAAACATTTTGAGACCCGTTAGAACTTTTTGCAATGTGAATTAAACATTTGGCACCATATAGTTCACAAGGCACTTTTAGGACCTATATAACTAATGTATAGTGCAAATGTTTTAGTTAAGTTCTTTTAACGATAACAGACAAACCTTTTATTGGTTAACTGTCATACTTTTATTATTTACTTATTAGACTCTAATAAACATTTTGAGACCCGTTAGAACTTTTTGCAATATGAATTAAACATTTGGCGCCATATAGTTCACAAGGCACTTTTTAGGACCTATATAACTAATGTATAGTGCAAATGTTTTAGTTAAGTTCCCTTAACGATAACAGACAAACCTTTTATTGGTTAACTGTTATACTTTTATTATTTACTTATTAGACTTTAATAAACATTTTGAGACCCGTTAGAACTTTTTGCAATGTGAATTAAACATTTGGCGCCATATAGTTCACAAGGCACTTTTTAGGACCTATATAACTAATGTATAGTGCAAATGTTTTAGTTAAGTTCCTTTAACGATAACAGACAAACCTTTTATTGGTTAACTGTTATACTTTTATTATTTACTTATGAGACTCTAATAAACATTTTGAGACCCGTTAGAACGTTTTGCAATGTGAATTGCACATTTGGAACCATATAGTTCACAAGGCACTTTTTAGGACCTATATAACTAATGTATAGTGCAAATGTTTTAGTTAAGTTCTTTTAACGATAACAGACAAACCTTTTATTGTTTAACTGTTATACTTTTAATATTTACTTATTAGACTCTAATAAACATTTTGAGACCCGTTAGAACGTTTTGCAATGTGAATTAAACATTTGGCACCATATAGTTCACAAGGCACTTTTTAGGACCTATATAACTAATGTATAGTGCAAATGTTTTAGTTAAGTTCTTTTAACGATAACAGACAAACCTTTTATTGGTTAACTGTCATACTTTTATTATTTACTTATTAGACTCTAATAAACATTTTGAGACCCGTTAAAACTTTTTGCAATGTGAATTAAACATTTGGCACCATATAGTTCACAAGGCACTTTTTAGGACCTATATAACTAATGTATAGTGCAAATGTTTTAGTTAAGTTCTTTTAACGATAACAGACAAACCATTTATTGGTTAATTGTTATACTTTTATTATTTACTTATTAGACTCTAATAAACATTTTGAGACCCGTTAGAACTTTTTGCAATGTGAATTAAACATTTGGCACCATATAGTTCACAAGGCACGTTTTAGGACCTATATAACTAATGTATAGTGCAAATGTTTTAGTTAAGTTCTTTTAACGATAACAGACAAACCTTTTATTGGTTAACTGTTATACTTTTATTATTTACTTATTAGACTCTAATAAACATTTTGAGACCCGTTAGAACTTTTTGCAATGTGAATTAAACATTTGGCGCCATATAGTTCACAAGGCACTTTTTAGGACCTATATAACTAATGTATAGTGCAAATGTTTTAGTTAAGTTCCTTTAACGATAACAGACAAACCTTTTATTGGTTAACTGTTATACTTTTATTATTTACTTATGAGACTCTAATAAACATTTTGAGACCCGTTAGAACGTTTTGCAATGTGAATTGCACATTTGGAACCATATAGTTCACAAAGCACTTTTTAGGACCTATATAACTAATGTATAGTGCAAATGTTTTAGTTAAGTTCTTTTAACGATAACAGACAAACCTTTTATTGGTTAACTGTTATACTTTTAATATTTACTTATTAGACTCTAATAAACATTTTGAGACCCGTTAGAACGTTTTGCAATGTGAATTAAACATTTGGCACCATATAGTTCACAAGGCACTTTTTAGGACCTATATAACTAATGTATAGTGCAAATGTTTTAGTTAAGTTCTTTTAACGATAACAGACAAACCTTTTATTGGTTAACTGTCATACTTTTATTATTTACTTATTAGACTCTAATAAACATTTTGAGACCCGTTAGAACTTTTTGCAATGTGAATTAAACATTTGGCACCATATAGTTCACAAGGCACTTTTAGGACCTATATAACTAATGTATAGTGCAAATGATTTAGTTAAGTTCTTTTAACGATAACAGACAAACCATTTATTGGTTAATTGTTATACTTTTATTATTTACTTATTAGACTCTAATAAACATTTTGAGACCCGTTAGAACTTTTTGCAATATGAATTAAACATTTGGCGCCATATAGTTCACAAGGCACTTTTTAGGACCTATATAACTAATGTATAGTGCAAATGTTTTAGTTAAGTTCCCTTAACGATAACAGACAAACCTTTTATTGGTTAACTGTTATACTTTTATTATTTACTTATTAGACTCTAATAAACATTTTGAGACCCGTTAGAACTTTTTGCAATGTGAATTAAACATTTGGCGCCATATAGTTCACAAGGCACTTTTTAGGACCTATATAACTAATGTATAGTGCAAATGTTTTAGTTAAGTTCCTTTAACGATAACAGACAAACCTTTTATTGGTTAACTGTTATACTTTTATTATTTACTTATTAGACTCTAATAAACATTTTGAGACCCGTTAGAACGTTTTGCAATGTGAATTGCACATTTGGAACCATATAGTTCACAAGGCACTTTTTAGGACCTATATAACTAATGTATAGTGCAAATGTTTTAGTTAAGTTCTTTTAACGATAACAGACAAACCTTTTATTGGTTAACTGTCATACTTTTATTATTTACTTATTAGACTCTAATAAACATTTTGAGACCCGTTAAAACTTTTTGCAATGTGAATTAAACATTTGGCACCATATAGTTCACAAGGCACTTTTTAGGACCTATATAACTAATGTATAGTGCAAATGTTTTAGTTAAGTTCTTTTAACGATAACAGACAAACCATTTATTGGTTAATTGTTATACTTTTATTATTTACTTATTAGACTCTAATAAACATTTTGAGACCCGTTAGAACTTTTTGCAATGTGAATTAAACATTTGGCACCATATAGTTCACAAGGCACGTTTTAGGACCTATATAACTAATGTATAGTGCAAATGTTTTAGTTAAGTTCTTTTAACGATAACAGACAAACCTTTTATTGGTTAACTGTTATATTTTTATTATTTACTTATCAGTCTCTAATAAACATTTTGAGACCCGTTAGAACTTTTTGCAATGTGAATTAAACATTTGGCGCCATATAGTTCACAAGGCACTTTTTAGGACCTATATAACTAACGTATAGTGCAAATGTTTTAGTTAAGTTCCCTTAACGATAACAGACAAACCTTTTATTGGTTAACTGTTATACTTTTATTATTTACTTATTAGACTCTAATAAACATTTTGAGACCCGTTAGAACTTTTTGCAATGTGAATTAAACATTTGGCGCCATATAGTTCACAAGGCACTTTTTAGGACCTATATAACTAATGTATAGTGCAAATGTTTTAGTTAAGTTCCTTTAACGATAACAGACAAACCTTTTATTGGTTAACTGTTATACTTTTATTATTTACTTATGAGACTCTAATAAACATTTTGAGACCCGTTAGAACGTTTTGCAATGTGAATTGCACATTTGGAACCATATAGTTCACAAAGCACTTTTTAGGACCTATATAACTAATGTATAGTGCAAATGTTTTAGTTAAGTTCTTTTAACGATAACAGACAAACCTTTTATTGGTTAACTGTTATACTTTTAATATTTACTTATTAGACTCTAATAAACATTTTGAGACCCGTTAGAACGTTTTGCAATGTGAATTAAACATTTGGCACCATATAGTTCACAAGGCACTTTTTAGGACCTATATAACTAATGTATAGTGCAAATGTTTTAGTTAAGTTCTTTTAACGATAACAGACAAACCTTTTATTGGTTAACTGTCATACTTTTATTATTTACTTATTAGACTCTAATAAACATTTTGAGACCCGTTAGAACTTTTTGCAATGTGAATTAAACATTTGGCACCATATAGTTCACAAGGCACTTTTAGGACCTATATAACTAATGTATAGTGCAAATGATTTAGTTAAGTTCTTTTAACGATAACAGACAAACCATTTATTGGTTAATTGTTATACTTTTATTATTTACTTATTAGACTCTAATAAACATTTTGAGACCCGTTAGAACTTTTTGCAATATGAATTAAACATTTGGCGCCATATAGTTCACAAGGCACTTTTTAGGACCTATATAACTAATGTATAGTGCAAATGTTTTAGTTAAGTTCCCTTAACGATAACAGACAAACCTTTTATTGGTTAACTGTTATACTTTTATTATTTACTTATTAGACTCTAATAAACATTTTGAGACCCGTTAGAACTTTTTGCAATGTGAATTAAACATTTGGCGCCATATAGTTCACAAGGCACTTTTTAGGACCTATATAACTAATGTATAGTGCAAATGTTTTAGTTAAGTTCCTTTAACGATAACAGACAAACCTTTTATTGGTTAACTGTTATACTTTTATTATTTACTTATTAGACTCTAATAAACATTTTGAGACCCGTTAGAACGTTTTGCAATGTGAATTGCACATTTGGAACCATATAGTTCACAAGGCACTTTTTAGGACCTATATAACTAATGTATAGTGCAAATGTTTTAGTTAAGTTCTTTTAACGATAACAGACAAACCTTTTATTGGTTAACTGTTATACTTTTAATATTTACTTATTAGACTCTAATAAACATTTTGAGACCCGTTAGAACGTTTTGCAATGTGAATTAAACATTTGGCACCATATAGTTCACAAGGCACTTTTTAGGACCTATATAACTAATGTATAGTGCAAATGTTTTAGTTAAGTTCTTTTAACGATAACAGACAAACCTTTTATTGGTTAACTGTTATACTTTTATTATTTACTTATTAGTATCTAATAAACATTTTGAGACCCGTTAGAACTTTTTGCAATGTGAATTAAACATTTGGCACCATATAGTTCACAAGGCACTTTTTAGGACCTATATAACTAATGTATAGTGCAAATGTTTTAGTTAAGTTCTTTTAACGATAACAGACAAACATTTTATTGGTTAACTGTTATACTTTTATTATTTACTTATTAGACTCTAATAAACATTTTGAGACCCGTTAGAACTTTTTGCAATGTGAATTAAACATTTGGCACCATATAGTTCACAAGGCACTTTTTAGGACCTATATAACTAATGTATAGTGCAAATGTTTTAGTTAAGTTCTTTTAACGATAACAGACAAACCTTTTATTGGTTAACTGTTATACTTTTATTATTTACTTATTAGACTCTAATAAAAATTTTGAGACCCATTAGAACTTTTTGCAATGTGAATTAAACATTTGGCACCATATAGTTCACAAGGCACTTTTTAGGACCTATATAACTAATGTATAGTGCAAATGTTTTAGTTAAGTTCTTTTAACGATAACAGACAAATCTTTTATTGGTTAACTGTTATAATTTTATTATTTACTTATCAGTCTCTAATAAACATTTTGAGACCCGTTAGAACTTTTTGCAATGTGAATTAAACATTTGGCACCATATAGTTTACAAGGTACTTTTAGGACCTATATAACTAATGTATAGTGCAAATGTTTTAGTTAAGTTCTTTTAACGATAACAGACAAACCTTTTATTGGTTAACTGTCATACTTTTATTATTTACTTATTAGACTCTAATAAACATTTTGAGACCCGTTAAAACATTTTGGAATGTGAATTAAACATTTGGCACCAAATAGTTCACAAGGCACTTTTTAGGACCTATATAACTAATGTATAGTGCAAATGTTTTAGTTAAGTTCTTTTAACGATAACAGACAAACCTTTTATTGGTTAATTGTTATACTTTTATTATTTACTTATTAGACTCTAATAAACATTTTGAGACCCGTTAGAACTTTTTGCAATGTGAATTAAACATTTGGCACCATATAGTTCACAAGGCACTTTTAGGACCTATATAACTAATGTATAGTGCAAATGTTTTAGTTAAGTTCTTTTAACGATAACAGACAAACCTTTTATTGGTTAGCTGTCATACTTTTAATATTTACTTATTAGACTCTAATAAACATTTTGGGACCCGTTAGAACTTTTTGCAATGTGAATTAAACATTTGGCACCATATAGTTCACAAGGCACTTTTTAGGATCTATATAACTAATGTATAGTGCAAATGTTTTAGTTAAGTTCTTTTAACGATAACAGACAAACCTTTTATTGGTTAACTGTTATACTTTTATTATTTACTATTTAGTATCTTATAAACATTTTGAGACCCGTTAGAACTTTTTGCAATGTGAATTAAACATTTGGCACCATATAGTTCACAAGGCACTTTTAGGACCTATATAACTAATGTATAGTGCAAATGTTTTAGTTAAGTTCTTTTAACGATAACAGACAAACCTTTTATTGGTTAACTGTTATACTTTTATTATTTACTTATTAGACTCTAATAAACATTTTGAGACCCGTTAGAACTTTTTGCAATGTGAATTAAACATTTGGCACCATATAGTTCACAAGGCACTTTTTAGGACCTATATAACTAATGTATAGTGCAAATGTTTTAGTTAAGTTCTTTTAACGATAACAGACAAACCATTTATTGGTTAATTGTTATACTTTTATTATTTACTTATTAGACTCTAATAAACATTTTGAGACCCGTTAGAACTTTTTGCAATGTGAATTAAACATTTGGCACCATATAGTTCACAAGGCACTTTTTAGGACCTATATAACTAATGTATAGTGCAAATGTTTTAGTTAAGTTCTTTTAACGATAACAGACAAACCTTTTATTGGTTAACTGTTATACTTTTATTATTTACTTATCAGTCTCTAATAAACATTTTGAGACCCGTTAGAACTTTTTGCAATGTGAATTAAACATTTGGCACCATATAGTTCACAAGGCACTTTTTAGGACCTATATAACTAATGTATAGTGCAAATGTTTTAGTTAAGTTCTTTTAACGATAACAGACAAACCTTTTATTGGTTAACTGTTATACTTTTATTATTTACTTATTAGACTCTAATAAACATTTTGAGACCCGTTAGAACTTTTTGCAATGTGAATTAAACATTTGGCACCATATAGTTCACAAGGCACTTTTTAGGACCTATATAACTAATGTATAGTGCAAATGTTTTAGTTAAGTTCTTTTAACGATAACAGACAAATCTTTTATTGGTTAACTGTTATACTTTTATTATTTACTTATCAGTTTCTAATAAACATTTTGAGACCCGTTAGAACTTTTTGCAATGTGAATTAAACATTTGGCACCATATAGTTCACAAGGCACTTTTAGGACCTATATAACTAATGTATAGTGCAAATGTTTTAGTTAAGTTCTTTTAACGATAACAGACAAACCTTTTATTGGTTAACTGTCATACTTTTATTATTTACTTATTAGACTCTAATAAACATTTTGAGACCCGTTAGAACTTTTTGCAATATGAATTAAACATTTGGCGCCATATAGTTCACAAGGCACTTTTTAGGACCTATATAACTAATGTATAGTGCAAATGTTTTAGTTAAGTTCCCTTAACGATAACAGACAAACCTTTTATTGGTTAACTGTTATACTTTTATTATTTACTTATTAGACTTTAATAAACATTTTGAGACCCGTTAGAACTTTTTGCAATGTGAATTAAACATTTGGCGCCATATAGTTCACAAGGCACTTTTTAGGACCTATATAACTAATGTATAGTGCAAATGTTTTAGTTAAGTTCCTTTAACGATAACAGACAAACCTTTTATTGGTTAACTGTTATACTTTTATTATTTACTTATGAGACTCTAATAAACATTTTGAGACCCGTTAGAACGTTTTGCAATGTGAATTGCACATTTGGAACCATATAGTTCACAAGGCACTTTTTAGGACCTATATAACTAATGTATAGTGCAAATGTTTTAGTTAAGTTCTTTTAACGATAACAGACAAACCTTTTATTGTTTAACTGTTATACTTTTAATATTTACTTATTAGACTCTAATAAACATTTTGAGACCCGTTAGAACGTTTTGCAATGTGAATTAAACATTTGGCACCATATAGTTCACAAGGCACTTTTTAGGACCTATATAACTAATGTATAGTGCAAATGTTTTAGTTAAGTTCTTTTAACGATAACAGACAAACCTTTTATTGGTTAACTGTCATACTTTTATTATTTACTTATTAGACTCTAATAAACATTTTGAGACCCGTTAGAACTTTTTGCAATGTGAATTAAACATTTGGCACCATATAGTTCACAAGGCACTTTTAGGACCTATATAACTAATGTATAGTGCAAATGTTTTAGTTAAGTTCTTTTAACGATAACAGACAAACCTTTTATTGGTTAACTGTCATACTTTTATTATTTACTTATTAGACTCTAATAAACATTTTGAGACCCGTTAAAACTTTTTGCAATGTGAATTAAACATTTGGCACCATATAGTTCACAAGGCACTTTTTAGGACCTATATAACTAATGTATAGTGCAAATGTTTTAGTTAAGTTCTTTTAACGATAACAGACAAACCATTTATTGGTTAATTGTTATACTTTTATTATTTACTTATTAGACTCTAATAAACATTTTGAGACCCGTTAGAACTTTTTGCAATGTGAATTAAACATTTGGCACCATATAGTTCACAAGGCACGTTTTAGGACCTATATAACTAATGTATAGTGCAAATGTTTTAGTTAAGTTCTTTTAACGATAACAGACAAACCTTTTATTGGTTAACTGTTATAATTTTATTATTTACTTATCAGTCTCTAATAAACATTTTGAGACCCGTTAGAACTTTTTGCAATGTGAATTAAACATTTGGCGCCATATAGTTCACAAGGCACTTTTTAGGACCTATATAACTAACGTATAGTGCAAATGTTTTAGTTAAGTTCCCTTAACGATAACAGACAAACCTTTTATTGGTTAACTGTTATACTTTTATTATTTACTTATTAGACTCTAATAAACATTTTGAGACCCGTTAGAACTTTTTGCAATGTGAATTAAACATTTGGCGCCATATAGTTCACAAGGCACTTTTTAGGACCTATATAACTAATGTATAGTGCAAATGTTTTAGTTAAGTTCCTCGATAACAGACAAACCTTTTATTGGTTAACTGTTATACTTTTATTATTTACTTATGAGACTCTAATAAACATTTTGAGACCCGTTAAAACGTTTTGCAATGTGAATTGCACATTTGGAACCATATAGTTCACAAAGCACTTTTTAGGACCTATATAACTAATGTATAGTGCAAATGTTTTAGTTAAGTTCTTTTAACGATAACAGACAAACCTTTTATTGGTTAACTGTTATACTTTTATTATTTACTTATTAGACTCTAATAAACATTTTGATACCCGTTAGAACGTTTTGCAATGTGAATTAAACATTTGGCACCATATAGTTCACAAGGCACTTTTTAGGACCTATATAACTAATGTATAGTGCAAATGTTTTAGTTAAGTTCTTTTAACGATAACAGACAAACCTTTTATTGGTTAACTGTCATACTTTTATTATTTACTTATTATACTCTAATAAACATTTTGAGACCCGTTAGAACTTTTTGCAATGTGAATTAAACATTTGGCACCATATAGTTCACAAGGCACTTTTAGGACCTATATAACTAATGTATAGTGCAAATGATTTAGTTAAGTTCTTTTAACGATAACAGACAAACCTTTTATTGGTTAACTGTCATACTTTTTTTATTTACTTATTAGACTCTAATAAACATTTTGAGACCCGTTAAAACTTTTTGCAATGTGAATTAAACATTTGGCACCATATAGTTCACAAGGCACTTTTTAGGACCTATATAACTAATGTATAGTGCATATGTTTTAGTTAAGTTCTTTTAACGATAACAGACAAACCATTTATTGGTTAATTGTTATACTTTTATTATTTACTTATTAGACTCTAATAAACATTTTGAGACCCGTTAGAACTTTTTGCAATGTGAATTAAACATTTGGCACCATATAGTTCACAAGGCACTTTTTAGGACCTATATAACTAATGTATAGTGCAAATGTTTTAGTTAAGTTCTTTTAACGATAACAGACAAACCTTTTATTGGTTAACTGTTATACTTTTATTATTTACTTATCAGTCTCTAATAAACATTTTGAGACCCGTTAGAACTTTTTGCAATGTGAATTAAACATTTGGCACCATATAGTTCACAAGGCACTTTTTAGGACCTATATAACTAATGTATAGTGCAAATGTTTTAGTTAAGTTCTTTTAACGATAACAGACAAACCTTTTATTGGTTAACTGTTATACTTTTATTATTTACTTATTAGACTCTAATAAACATTTTGAGACCCGTTAGAACTTTTTGCAATGTGAATTAAACATTTGGCACCATATAGTTCACAAGGCACTTTTTAGGACCTATATAACTAATGTATAGTGCAAATGTTTTAGTTAAGTTCTTTTAACGATAACAGACAAATCTTTTATTGGTTAACTGTTATACTTTTATTATTTACTTATCAGTTTCTAATAAACATTTTGAGACCCGTTAGAACGTTTTGCAATGTGAATTAAACATTTGCCACCATATAGTTCACAAGGCACTTTTAGGACCTATATAACTAATGTATAGTGCAAATGTTTTAGTTAAGTTCTTTTAACGATAACAGACAAACCTTTTATTGGTTAACTGTCATACTTTTATTATTTACTTATTAGACTCTAATAAACATTTTGAGACCCGTTAGAACTTTTTGCAATATGAATTAAACATTTGGCGCCATATAGTTCACAAGGCACTTTTTAGGACCTATATAACTAATGTATAGTGCAAATGTTTTAGTTAAGTTCCTTTAACGATAACAGACAAACCTTTTATTGGTTAACTGTTATACTTTTATTATTTACTTATTAGACTCTAATAAACATTTTGAGAACCGTTAGAACTTTTTGCAATGTGAATTAAACATTTGGCGCCATATAGTTCACAAGGCACTTTTTAGGACCTATATAACTAATGTATAGTGCAAATGTTTTAGTTAAGTTCCTTTAACGATAACAGACAAACCTTTTATTGGTTAACTGTTATACTTTTATTATTTACTTATTAGACTCTAATAAACATTTTGAGACCCGTTAGAACGTTTTGCAATGTGAATTAAACATTTGGCACCATATAGTTCACAAGGCACTTTTTAGGACCTATATAACTAATGTATAGTGCAAATGTTTTAGTTAAGTTCTTTTAACGATAACAGACAAACCTTTTATTGGTTAACTGTTATACTTTTATTATTTACTTATTAGTATCTAATAAACATTTTGAGACCCGTTAGAACTTTTTGCAATGTGAATTAAACATTTGGCACCATATAGTTCACAAGGCACTTTTTAGGACCTATATAACTAATGTATAGTGCAAATGTTTTAGTTAAGTTCTTTTAACGATAACAGACAAACCTTTTATTGGTTAACTGTTATACTTTTATTATTTACTTATTAGACTCTAATAAACATTTTGAGACCCGTTAGAACTTTTTGCAATGTGAATTAAACATTTGGCACCATATAGTTCACAAGGCACTTTTTAGGACCTATATAACTAATGTATAGTGCAAATGTTTTAGTTAAGTTCTTTTAACGATAACAGACAAACCTTTTATTGGTTAACTGTTATACTTTTATTATTTACTTATTAGACTCTAATAAAAATTTTGAGACCCATTAGAACTTTTTGCAATGTGAATTAAACATTTGGCACCATATAGTTCACAAGGCACTTTTTAGGACCTATATAACTAATGTATAGTGCAAATGTTTTAGTTAAGTTCTTTTAACGATAACAGACAAATCTTTTATTGGTTAACTGTTATAATTTTTTTATTTACTTATCAGTCTCTAATAAACATTTTGAGACCCGTTAGAACGTTTTGCAATGTGAATTAAACATTTGGCACCATATAGTTCACAAGGCACTTTTAGGACCTATATAACTAATGTATAGTGCAAATGTTTTAGTTAAGTTCTTTTAACGATAACAGACAAACCTTTTATTGGTTAGCTGTCATACTTTTAATATTTACTTATTAGACTCTAATAAACATTTTGGGACCCGTTAGAACTTTTTGCAATGTGAATTAAACATTTGGCACCATATAGTTCACAAGGCACTTTTTAGGATCTTTATAACTAATGTATAGTGCAAATGTTTTAGTTAAGTTCTTTTAACGATAACAGACAAACCTTTTATTGGTTAACTGTTATACTTTTATTATTTACTATTTAGTATCTTATAAACATTTTGAGATCCGTTAGAACTTTTTGCAATGTGAATTAAACATTTGGCACCATATAGTTCACAAGGCACTTTTAGGACCTATATAACTAATGTATAGTGCAAATGTTTTAGTTAAGTTCTTTTAACGATAACAGACAAACCTTTTATTGGTTAACTGTTATACTTTTATTATTTACTTATTAGACTCTAATAAACATTTTGAGACCCGTTAGAACTTTTTGCAATGTGAATTAAACATTTGGCACCATATAGATCACAAGGCACTTTTTAGGACCTATATAACTAATGTATAGTGCAAATGTTTTAGTTAAGTTCCTTTAACGATAACAGACAAACCTTTTATTGGTTAACTGTTATACTTTTATTATTTACTTATTAGACTCTAATAAACTATTTGAGACCCATTAGAACGTTTTGCAATGTGAATTGCACATTTGGGATCATATAATTCACAAAGCACTTTTTAGGACCTATATAACTAATGTATAGTGCAAATGTTTTAGTTAAGTTCTTTTAACGATAACAGACAAACCTTTTATTGGTTAACTGTTATACTTTTATTTTTTACTTATTAGACTCTAATAAACATTTTGAGACCCGTTAGAACTTTTTGCAATGTGAATTAAACATTTGGCACCATATAGTTCACAAGGCACTTTTTAGGACCTATATAACTAATGTATAGTGCAAATGTTTTAGTTAAGTTCTTTTAACGATAACAGACAAACCATTTATTGGTTAATTGTTATACTTTTATTATTTACTTATTTGACTCTAATAAACATTTTGAGACCCGTTAGAACTTTTTGCAATGTGAATTAAACATTTGGCACCATATAGTTCACAAGGCACTTTTAGGACCTATATAACTAATGTATAGTGCAAATGTTTTAGTTAAGTTCTTTTAACGATAACAGAAAAACCTTTTATTGGTTAACTGTCATACTTTTATTATTTACTTATTAGACTCTAATAAACATTTTGAGACCCGTTAGAACTTTTTGCAATATGAATTAAACATTTGGCGCCATATAGTTCACAAGGCACTTTTTAGGACCTATATAACTAATGTATAGTGCAAATGTTTTAGTTAAGTTCCCTTAACGATAACAGACAAACCTTTTATTGGTTAACTGTTATACTTTTATTATTTACTTATTAGACTTTAATAAACATTTTGAGACCCGTTAGAACTTTTTGCAATGTGAATTAAACATTTGGCGCCATATAGTTCACAAGGCACTTTTTAGGACCTATATAACTAATGTATAGTGCAAATGTTTTAGTTAAGTTCCTTTAACGATAACAGACAAACCTTTTATTGGTTAACTGTTATACTTTTATTATTTACTTATGAGACTCTAATAAACATTTTGAGACCCGTTAGAACGTTTTGCAATGTGAATTGCACATTTGGAACCATATAGTTCACAAGGCACTTTTTAGGACCTATATAACTAATGTATAGTGCAAATGTTTTAGTTAAGTTCTTTTAACGATAACAGACAAACCTTTTATTGTTTAACTGTTATACTTTTAATATTTACTTATTAGACTCTAATAAACATTTTGAGACCCGTTAGAACTTTTTGCAATGTGAATTAAACATTTGGCACCATATAGTTCACAAGGCACTTTTTAGGACCTATATAACTAATGTATAGTGCAAATGTTTTAGTTAAGTTCTTTTAACGATAACAGACAAACCTTTTATTGGTTAACTGTCATAATTTTATTATTTACTTATTAGACTCTAATAAACATTTTGAGACCCGTTAGAACTTTTTGCAATGTGAATTAAACATTTGGCACCATATAGTTCACAAGGCACTTTTAGGACCTATATAACTAATGTATAGTGCAAATGTTTTAGTTAAGTTCTTTTAACGATAACAGACAAACCTTTTATTGGTTAACTGTCATACTTTTATTATTTACTTATTAGACTCTAATAAACATTTTGAGACCCGTTAAAACTTTTTGCAATGTGAATTAAACATTTGGCACCATATAGTTCACAAGGCACTTTTTAGGACCTATATAACTAATGTATAGTGCAAATGTTTTAGTTAAGTTCTTTTAACGATAACAGACAAACCATTTATTGGTTAATTGTTATACTTTTATTATTTACTTATTAGACTCTAATAAACATTTTGAGACCCGTTAGAACTTTTTGCAATGTGAATTAAACATTTGGCACCATATAGTTCACAAGGCACGTTTTAGGACCTATATAACTAATGTATAGTGCAAATGTTTTAGTTAAGTTCTTTTAACGATAACAGACAAACCTTTTATTGGTTAACTGTTATATTTTTATTATTTACTTATCAGTCTCTAATAAACATTTTGAGACCCGTTAGAACTTTTTGCAATGTGAATTAAACATTTGGCGCCATATAGTTCACAAGGCACTTTTTAGGACCTATATAACTAACGTATAGTGCAAATGTTTTAGTTAAGTTCCCTTAACGATAACAGACAAACCTTTTATTGGTTAACTGTTATACTTTTATTATTTACTTATTAGACTCTAATAAACATTTTGAGACCCGTTAGAACTTTTTGCAATGTGAATTAAACATTTGGCGCCATATAGTTCACAAGGCACTTTTTAGGACCTATATAACTAATGTATAGTGCAAATGTTTTAGTTAAGTTCCTTTAACGATAACAGACAAACCTTTTATTGGTTAACTGTTATACTTTTATTATTTACTTATGAGACTCTAATAAACATTTTGAGACCCGTTAGAACGTTTTGCAATGTGAATTGCACATTTGGAACCATATAGTTCACAAAGCACTTTTTAGGACCTATATAACTAATGTATAGTGCAAATGTTTTAGTTAAGTTCTTTTAACGATAACAGACAAACCTTTTATTGGTTAACTGTTATACTTTTAATATTTACTTATTAGACTCTAATAAACATTTTGAGACCCGTTAGAACGTTTTGCAATGTGAATTAAACATTTGGCACCATATAGTTCACAAGGCACTTTTTAGGACCTATATAACTAATGTATAGTGCAAATGTTTTAGTTAAGTTCTTTTAACGATAACAGACAAACCTTTTATTGGTTAACTGTCATACTTTTATTATTTACTTATTAGACTCTAATAAACATTTTGAGACCCGTTAGAACTTTTTGCAATGTGAATTAAACATTTGGCACCATATAGTTCACAAGGCACTTTTAGGACCTATATAACTAATGTATAGTGCAAATGATTTAGTTAAGTTCTTTTAACGATAACAGACAAACCATTTATTGGTTAATTGTTATACTTTTATTATTTACTTATTAGACTCTAATAAACATTTTGAGACCCGTTAGAACTTTTTGCAATATGAATTAAACATTTGGCGCCATATAGTTCACAAGGCACTTTTTAGGACCTATATAACTAATGTATAGTGCAAATGTTTTAGTTAAGTTCCCTTAACGATAACAGACAAACCTTTTATTGGTTAACTGTTATACTTTTATTATTTACTTATTAGACTCTAATAAACATTTTGAGACCCGTTAGAACTTTTTGCAATGTGAATTAAACATTTGGCGCCATATAGTTCACAAGGCACTTTTTAGGACCTATATAACTAATGTATAGTGCAAATGTTTTAGTTAAGTTCCTTTAACGATAACAGACAAACCTTTTATTGGTTAACTGTTATACTTTTATTATTTACTTATTAGACTCTAATAAACATTTTGAGACCCGTTAGAACGTTTTGCAATGTGAATTGCACATTTGGAACCATATAGTTCACAAGGCACTTTTTAGGACCTATATAACTAATGTATAGTGCAAATGTTTTAGTTAAGTTCTTTTAACGATAACAGACAAACCTTTTATTGGTTAACTGTTATACTTTTAATATTTACTTATTAGACTCTAATAAACATTTTGAGACCCGTTAGAACGTTTTGCAATGTGAATTAAACATTTGGCACCATATAGTTCACAAGGCACTTTTTAGGACCTATATAACTAATGTATAGTGCAAATGTTTTAGTTAAGTTCTTTTAACGATAACAGACAAACATTTTATTGGTTAACTGTTATACTTTTATTATTTACTTATTAGTATCTAATAAACATTTTGAGACCCGTTAGAACTTTTTGCAATGTGAATTAAACATTTGGCACCATATAGTTCACAAGGCACTTTTTAGGACCTATATAACTAATGTATAGTGCAAATGTTTTAGTTAAGTTCTTTTAACGATAACAGACAAACCTTTTATTGGTTAACTGTTATACTTTTATTATTTACTTATTAGACTCTAATAAACATTTTGAGACCCGTTAGAACTTTTTGCAATGTGAATTAAACATTTGGCACCATATAGTTCACAAGGCACTTTTTAGGACCTATATAACTAATGTATAGTGCAAATGTTTTAGTTAAGTTCTTTTAACGATAACAGACAAACCTTTTATTGGTTAACTGTTATACTTTTATTATTTACTTATTAGACTCTAATAAAAATTTTGAGACCCATTAGAACTTTTTGCAATGTGAATTAAACATTTGGCACCATATAGTTCACAAGGCACTTTTTAGGACCTATATAACTAATGTATAGTGCAAATGTTTTAGTTAAGTTCTTTTAACGATAACAGACAAATCTTTTATTGGTTAACTGTTATAATTTTATTATTTACTTATCAGTCTCTAATAAACATTTTGAGACCCGTTAGAACTTTTTCCAATGTGAATTAAACATTTGGCACCATATAGTTTACAAGGTACTTTTAGGACCTATATAACTAATGTATAGTGCAAATGTTTTAGTTAAGTTCTTTTAACGATAACAGACAAACCTTTTATTGGTTAACTGTCATACTTTTATTATTTACTTATTAGACTCTAATAAACATTTTGAGACCCGTTAAAACATTTTGGAATGTGAATTAAACATTTGGCACCAAATAGTTCACAAGGCACTTTTTAGGACCTATATAACTAATGTATAGTGCAAATGTTTTAGTTAAGTTCTTTTAACGATAACAGACAAACCTTTTATTGGTTAATTGTTATACTTTTATTATTTACTTATTAGACTCTAATAAACATTTTGAGACCCGTTAGAACTTTTTGCAATGTGAATTAAACATTTGGCACCATATAGTTCACAAGGCACTTTTAGGACCTATATAACTAATGTATAGTGCAAATGTTTTAGTTAAGTTCTTTTAACGATAACAGACAAACCTTTTATTGGTTAGCTGTCATACTTTTAATATTTACTTATTAGACTCTAATAAACATTTTGGGACCCGTTAGAACTTTTTGCAATGTGAATTAAACATTTGGCACCATATAGTTCACAAGGCACTTTTTAGGATCTATATAACTAATGTATAGTGCAAATGTTTTAGTTAAGTTCTTTTAACGATAACAGACAAACCTTTTATTGGTTAACTGTTATACTTTTATTATTTACTATTTAGTATCTTATAAACATTTTGAGACCCGTTAGAACTTTTTGCAATGTGAATTAAACATTTGGCACCATATAGTTCACAAGGCACTTTTAGGACCTATATAACTAATGTATAGTGCAAATGTTTTAGTTAAGTTCTTTTAACGATAACAGACAAACCTTTTATTGGTTAACTGTTATACTTTTATTATTTACTTATTAGACTCTAATAAACATTTTGAGACCCGTTAGAACTTTTTGCAATGTGAATTAAACATTTGGCACCATATAGTTCACAAGGCACTTTTTAGGACCTATATAACTAATGTATAGTGCAAATGTTTTAGTTAAGTTCTTTTAACGATAACAGACAAACCATTTATTGGTTAATTGTTATACTTTTATTATTTACTTATTAGACTCTAATAAACATTTTGAGACCCGTTAGAACTTTTTGCAATGTGAATTAAACATTTGGCACCATATAGTTCACAAGGCACTTTTTAGGACCTATATAACTAATGTATAGTGCAAATGTTTTAGTTAAGTTCTTTTAACGATAACAGACAAACCTTTTATTGGTTACCTGTTATACTTTTATTATTTACTTATCAGTCTCTAATAAACATTTTGAGACCCGTTAGAACTTTTTGCAATGTGAATTAAACATTTGGCACCATATAGTTCACAAGGCACTTTTTAGGACCTATATAACTAATGTATAGTGCAAATGTTTTAGTTAAGTTCTTTTAACGATAACAGACAAACCTTTTATTGGTTAACTGTTATACTTTTATTATTTACTTATTAGACTCTAATAAACATTTTGAGACCCGTTAGAACTTTTTGCAATGTGAATTAAACATTTGGCACCATATAGTTCACAAGGCACTTTTTAGGACCTATATAACTAATGTATAGTGCAAATGTTTTAGTTAAGTTCTTTTAACGATAACAGACAAATCTTTTATTGGTTAACTGTTATACTTTTATTATTTACTTATCAGTTTCTAATAAACATTTTGAGACCCGTTAGAACTTTTTGCAATGTGAATTAAACATTTGGCACCATATAGTTCACAAGGCACTTTTAGGACCTATATAACTAATGTATAGAGCAAATGTTTTAGTTAAGTTCTTTTAACGATAACAGACAAACCTTTTATTGGTTAACTGTCATACTTTTATTATTTACTTATTAGACTCTAATAAACATTTTGAGACCCGTTAGAACTTTTTGCAATATGAATTAAACATTTGGCGCCATATAGTTCACAAGGCACTTTTTAGGACCTATATAACTAATGTATAGTGCAAATGTTTTAGTTAAGTTCCCTTAACGATAACAGACAAACCTTTTATTGGTTAACTGTTATACTTTTATTATTTACTTATTAGACTTTAATAAACATTTTGAGACCCGTTAGAACTTTTTGCAATGTGAATTAAACATTTGGCGCCATATAGTTCACAAGGCACTTTTTAGGACCTATATAACTAATGTATAGTGCAAATGTTTTAGTTAAGTTCCTTTAACGATAACAGACAAACCTTTTATTGGTTAACTGTTATACTTTTATTATTGACTTATGAGACTCTAATAAACATTTTGAGACCCGTTAGAACGTTTTGCAATGTGAATTGCACATTTGGAACCATATAGTTCACAAGGCACTTTTTAGGACCTATATAACTAATGTATAGTGCAAATGTTTTAGTTAAGTTCTTTTAACGATAACAGACAAACCTTTTATTGTTTAACTGTTATACTTTTAATATTTACTTATTAGACTCTAATAAACATTTTGAGACCCGTTAGAACGTTTTGCAATGTGAATTAAACATTTGGCACCATATAGTTCACAAGGCACTTTTTAGGACCTATATAACTAATGTATAGTGCAAATGTTTTAGTTAAGTTCTTTTAACGATAACAGACAAAGCTTTTATTGGTTAACTGTCATACTTTTATTATTTACTTATTAGACTCTAATAAACATTTTGAGACCCGTTAGAACTTTTTGCAATGTGAATTAAACATTTGGCACCATATAGTTCACAAGGCACTTTTAGGACCTATATAACTAATGTATAGTGCAAATGTTTTAGTTAAGTTCTTTTAACGATAACAGACAAACCTTTTATTGGTTAACTGTCATACTTTTATTATTTACTTATTAGACTCTAATAAACATTTTGAGACCCGTTAAAACTTTTTGCAATGTGAATTAAACATTTGGCACCATATAGTTCACAAGGCACTTTTTAGGACCAATATAACTAATGTATAGTGCAAATGTTTTAGTTAAGTTCTTTTAACGATAACAGACAAACCATTTATTGGTTAATTGTTATACTTTTATTATTTACTTATTAGACTCTAATAAACATTTTGAGACCCGTTAGAACTTTTTGCAATGTGAATTAAACATTTGGCACCATATAGTTCACAAGGCACGTTTTAGGACCTATATAACTAATGTATAGTGCAAATGTTTTAGTTAAGTTCTTTTAACGATAACAGACAAACCTTTTATTGGTTAACTGTTATATTTTTATTATTTACTTATCAGTCTCTAATAAACATTTTGAGACCCGTTAGAACTTTTTGCAATGTGAATTAAACATTTGGCGCCATATAGTTCACAAGGCACTTTTTAGGACCTATATAACTAACGTATAGTGCAAATGTTTTAGTTAAGTTCCCTTAACGATAACAGACAAACCTTTTATTGGTTAACTGTTATACTTTTATTATTTACTTATTAGACTCTAATAAACATTTTGAGACCCGTTAGAACTTTTTGCAATGTGAATTAAACATTTGGCGCCATATAGTTCACAAGGCACTTTTTAGGACCTATATAACTAATGTATAGTGCAAATGTTTTAGTTAAGTTCCTTTAACGATAACAGACAAACCTTTTATTGGTTAACTGTTATACTTTTATTATTTACTTATGAGACTCTAATAAACATTTTGAGACCCGTTAGAACGTTTTGCAATGTGAATTGCACATTTGGAACCATATAGTTCACAAAGCACTTTTTAGGACCTATATAACTAATGTATAGTGCAAATGTTTTAGTTAAGTTCTTTTAACGATAACAGACAAATTTTTTATTGGTTAACTGTTATACTTTTATTATTTAATTATTAGACTCTAATAAACATTTTGAGACCCGTTAGAACGTTTTGCAATGTGAATTAAACATTTGGCACCATATAGTTCACAAGGCACTTTTTAGGACCTATATAACTAATGTATAGTGCAAATGTTTTAGTTAAGTTCTTTTAACGATAACAGACAAACCTTTTATTGGTTAACTGTCATACTTTTATTATTTACTTATTAGACTCTAATAAACATTTTGAGACCCGTTAGAACTTTTTGCAATGTGAATTAAACATTTGGCACCATATAGTTCACAAGGCACTTTTAGGACCTATATAACTAATGTATAGTGCAAATGATTTAGTTAAGTTCTTTTAACGATAACAGACAAACCTTTTATTGGTTAACTGTCATACTTTTATTATTTACTTATTAGACTCTAATAAACATTTTGAGACCCGTTAAAACTTTTTGCAATGTGAATTAAACATTTGGCACCATATAGTTCACAAGGCACTTTTTAGGACCTATATAACTAATGTATAGTGCATATGTTTTAGTTAAGTTCTTTTAACGATAACAGACAAACCATTTATTGGTTAATTGTTATACTTTTATTATTTACTTATTAGACTCTAATAAACATTTTGAGACCCGTTAGAACTTTTTGCAATGTGAATTAAACATTTGGCACCATATAGTTCACAAGGCACTTTTTAGGACCTATATAACTAATGTATAGTGCAAATGTTTTAGTTAAGTTCTTTTAACGATAACAGACAAACCTTTTATTGGTTAACTGTTATACTTTTATTATTTACTTATCAGTCTCTAATAAACATTTTGAGACCCGTTAGAACTTTTTGCAATGTGAATTAAACATTTGGCACCATATAGTTCACAAGGCACTTTTTAGGACCTATATAACTAATGTATAGTGCAAATGTTTTAGTTAAGTTCTTTTAACGATAACAGACAAACCTTTTATTGGTTAACTGTTATACTTTTATTATTTACTTATTAGACTCTAATAAACATTTTGAGACCCGTTAGAACTTTTTGCAATGTGAATTAAACATTTGGCACCATATAGTTCACAAGGCACTTTTTAGGACCTATATAACTAATGTATAGTGCAAATGTTTTAGTTAAGTTCTTTTAACGATAACAGACAAATCTTTTATTGGTTAACTGTTATACTTTTATTATTTACTTATCAGTTTCTAATAAACATTTTGAGACCCGTTAGAACGTTTTGCAATGTGAATTAAACATTTGCTACCATATAGTTCACAAGGCACTTTTAGGACCTATATAACTAATGTATAGTGCAAATGTTTTAGTTAAGTTCTTTTAACGATAACAGACAAACCTTTTATTGGTTAACTGTCATACTTTTATTATTTACTTATTAGACTCTAATAAACATTTTGAGACCCGTTAGAACTTTTTGCAATATGAATTAAACATTTGGCGCCATATAGTTCACAAGGCACTTTTTAGGACCTATATAACTAATGTATAGTGCAAATGTTTTAGTTAAGTTCCTTTAACGATAACAGACAAACCTTTTATTGGTTAACTGTTATACTTTTATTATTTACTTATTAGACTCTAATAAACATTTTGAGAACCGTTAGAACTTTTTGCAATGTGAATTAAACATTTGGCGCCATATAGTTCACAAGGCACTTTTTAGGACCTATATAACTAATGTATAGTGCAAATGTTTTAGTTAAGTTCCTTTAACGATAACAGACAAACCTTTTATTGGTTAACTGTTATACTTTTATTATTTACTTATGAGACTCTAATAAACATTTTGAGACCCGTTAGAACGTTTTGCAATGTGAATTAAACATTTGGAACCATATAGTTCACAAGGCACTTTTTAGGACCTATATAACTAATGTATAGTGCAAATGTTTTAGTTAAGTTCTTTTAACGATAACAGACAAACCTTTTATTGGTTAACTGTTATACTTTTAATATTTACTTATTAGACTCTAATAAACATTTTGAGACCCGTTAGAACGTTTTGCAATGTGAATTAAACATTTGGCACCATATAGTTCACAAGGCACTTTTTAGGACCTATATAACTAATGTATAGTGCAAATGTTTTAGTTAAGTTCTTTTAACGATAACAGACAAACCTTTTATTGGTTAACTGTTATACTTTTATTATTTACTTATTAGTATCTAATAAACATTTTGAGACCCGTTAGAACTTTTTGCAATGTGAATTAAACATTTGGCACCATATAGTTCACAAGGCACTTTTTAGGACCTATATAACTAATGTATAGTGCAAATGTTTTAGTTAAGTTCTTTTAACGATAACAGACAAACCTTTTATTGGTTAACTGTTATACTTTTATTATTTACTTATTAGACTCTAATAAACATTTTGAGACCCGTTAGAACTTTTTGCAATGTGAATTAAACATTTGGCACCATATAGTTCACAAGGCACTTTTTAGGACCTATATAACTAATGTATAGTGCAAATGTTTTAGTTAAGTTCTTTTAACGATAACAGACAAACCTTTTATTGGTTAACTGTTATACTTTTATTATTTACTTATTAGACTCTAATAAAAATTTTGAGACCCATTAGAACTTTTTGCAATGTGAATTAAACATTTGGCACCATATAGTTCACAAGGCACTTTTTAGGACCTATATAACTAATGTATAGTGCAAATGTTTTAGTTAAGTTCTTTTAACGATAACAGACAAATCTTTTATTGGTTAACTGTTATAATTTTATTATTTACTTATCAGTCTCTAATAAACATTTTGAGACCCGTTAGAACGTTTTGCAATGTGAATTAAACATTTGGCACCATATAGTTCACAAGGCACTTTTAGGACCTATATAACTAATGTATAGTGCAAATGTTTTAGTTAAGTTCTTTTAACGATAACAGACAAACCTTTTATTGGTTAGCTGTCATACTTTTAATATTTACTTATTAGACTCTAATAAACATTTTGGGACCCGTTAGAACTTTTTGCAATGTGAATTAAACATTTGGCACCATATAGTTCACAAGGCACTTTTTAGGATCTATATAACTAATGTATAGTGCAAATGTTTTAGTTAAGTTCTTTTAACGATAACAGACAAACCTTTTATTGGTTAACTGTTATACTTTTATTATTTACTATTTAGTATCTTATAAACATTTTGAGATCCGTTAGAACTTTTTGCAATGTGAATTAAACATTTGGCACCATATAGTTCACAAGGCACTTTTAGGACCTATATAACTAATGTATAGTGCAAATGTTTTAGTTAAGTTCTTTTAACGATAACAGACAAACCTTTTATTGGTTAACTGTTATACTTTTATTATTTACTTATTAGACTCTAATAAACATTTTGAGACCCGTTAGAACTTTTTGCAATGTGAATTAAACATTTGGCACCATATAGATCACAAGGCACTTTTTAGGACCTATATAACTAATGTATAGTGCAAATGTTTTAGTTAAGTTCCTCTAACGATAACAGACAAACCTTTTATTGGTTAACTGTTATACTTTTATTATTTACTTATTAGACTCTAATAAACTATTTGAGACCCATTAGAACGTTTTGCAATGTGAATTGCACATTTGGGATCATATAATTCACAAAGCACTATTTAGGACTTATATAACTAATGTATAGTGCAAATGTTTTAGTTAAGTTCTTTTAACGATAACAGACAAACCTTTTATTGGTTAACTGTTATACTTTTATTTTTTACTTATTAGACTCTAATAAACATTTTGAGACCCGTTAGAACTTTTTGCAATGTGAATTAAACATTTGGCACCATATAGTTCACAAGGCACTTTTTAGGACCTATATAACTAATGTATAGTGCAAATGTTTTAGTTAAGTTCTTTTAACGATAACAGACAAACCATTTATTGGTTAATTGTTATACTTTTATTATTTACTTATTAGACTCTAATAAACATTTTGAGACCCGTTAGAACTTTTTGCAATGTGAATTAAACATTTGGCACCATATAGTTCACAAGGCACTTTTTAGGACCTATATAACTAATGTATAGTGCAAATGTTTTAGTTAAGTTCTTTTAACGATAACAGACAAACCTTTTATTGGTTAACTGTTATACTTTTATTATTTACTTATCAGTCTCTAATAAACATTTTGAGACCCGTTAGAACTTTTTGCAATGTGAATTAAACATTTGGCACCATATAGTTCACAAGGCACTTTTAGGACCTATATAACTAATGTATAGTGCAAATGTTTTAGTTAAGTTCTTTTAACGATAACAGACAAACCTTTTATTGGTTAGCTGTCATACTTTTAATATTTACTTATTAGACTCTAATAAACATTTTGGGACCCGTTAGAACTTTTTGCAATGTGAATTAAACATTTGGCACCATATAGTTCACAAGGCACTTTTTAGGATCTATATAACTAATGTATAGTGCAAATGTTTTAGTTAAGTTCTTTTAACGATAACAGACAAACCTTTTATTGGTTAACTGTTATACTTTTATTATTTACTATTTAGTATCTTATAAACATTTTGAGATCCGTTAGAACTTTTTGCAATGTGAATTAAACATTTGGCACCATATAGTTCACAAGGCACTTTTAGGACCTATATAACTAATGTATAGTGCAAATGTTTTAGTTAAGTTCTTTTAACGATAACAGACAAACCTTTTATTGGTTAACTGTTATACTTTTATTATTTACTTATTAGACTCTAATAAACATTTTGAGACCCGTTAGAACTTTTTGCAATGTGAATTAAACATTTGGCACCATATAGATCACAAGGCACTTTTTAGGACCTATATAACTAATGTATAGTGCAAATGTTTTAGTTAAGTTCCTCTAACGATAACAGACAAACCTTTTATTGGTTAACTGTTATACTTTTATTATTTACTTATTAGACTCTAATAAACTATTTGAGACCCATTAGAACGTTTTGCAATGTGAATTGCACATTTGGGATCATATAATTCACAAAGCACTTTTTAGGACTTATATAACTAATGTATAGTGCAAATGTTTTAGTTAAGTTCTTTTAACGATAACAGACAAACCTTTTATTGGTTAACTGTTATACTTTTATTTTTTACTTATTAGACTCTAATAAACATTTTGAGACCCGTTAGAACTTTTTGCAATGTGAATTAAACATTTGGCACCATATAGTTCACAAGGCACTTTTTAGGACCTATATAACTAATGTATAGTGCAAATGTTTTAGTTAAGTTCTTTTAACGATAACAGACAAACCATTTATTGGTTAATTGTTATACTTTTATTATTTACTTATTAGACTCTAATAAACATTTTGAGACCCGTTAGAACTTTTTGCAATGTGAATTAAACATTTGGCACCATATAGTTCACAAGGCACTTTTTAGGACCTATATAACTAATGTATAGTGCAAATGTTTTAGTTAAGTTCTTTTAACGATAACAGACAAACCTTTTATTGGTTAACTGTTATACTTTTATTATTTACTTATCAGTCTCTAATAAACATTTTGAGACCCGTTAGAACTTTTTGCAATGTGAATTAAACATTTGGCACCATATAGTTCACAAGGCACTTTTTAGGACCTATATAACTAATGTATAGTGCAAATGTTTTAGTTAAGTTCTTTTAACGATAACAGACAAACCTTTTATTGGTTAACTGTTATACTTTTATTATTTACTTATTAGACTCTAATAAACATTTTGAGACCCGTTAGAACTTTTTGCAATGTGAATTAAACATTTGGCACCATATAGTTCACAAGGCACTTTTTAGGACCTATATAACTAATGTATAGTGCAAATGTTTTAGTTAAGTTCTTTTAACGATAACAGACAAATCTTTTATTGGTTAACTGTTATACTTTTATTATTTACTTATCAGTTTCTAATAAACATTTTGAGACCCGTTAGAACTTTTTGCAATGTGAATTAAACATTTGGCACCATATAGTTCACAAGGCACTTTTAGGACCTATATAACTAATGTATAGTGCAAATGTTTTAGTTAAGTTCTTTTAACGATAACAGACAAACCTTTTATTGGTTAACTGTCATACTTTTAATATTTACTTATTAGACTCTAATAAACATTTTGAGACCCGTTAGAACTTTTTGCAATATGAATTAAACATTTGGCGCCATATAGTTCACAAGGCACTTTTTAGGACCTATATAACTAATGTATAGTGCAAATGTTTTAGTTAAGTTCCCTTAACGATAACAGACAAACCTTTTATTGGTTAACTGTTATACTTTTATTATTTACTTATTAGACTCTAATAAACATTTTGAGACCCGTTAGAACTTTTTGCAATGTGAATTAAACATTTGGCGCCATATAGTTCACAAGGCACTTTTTAGGACCTATATAACTAATGTATAGTGCAAATGTTTTAGTTAAGTTCCTTTAACGATAACAGACAAACCTTTTATTGGTTAACTGTTATACTTTTATTATTTACTTATGAGACTCTAATAAACATTTTGAGACCCGTTAGAACGTTTTGCAATGTGAATTGCACATTTGGAACCATATAGTTCACAAGGCACTTTTTAGGACCTATATAACTAATGTATAGTGCAAATGTTTTAGTTAAGTTCTTTTAACGATAACAGACAAACCTTTTATTGTTTAACTGTTATACTTTTAATATTTACTTATTAGACTCTAATAAACATTTTGAGACCCGTTAGAACGTTTTGCAATGTGAATTAAACATTTGGCACCATATAGTTCACAAGGCACTTTTTAGGACCTATATAACTAATGTATAGTGCAAATGTTTTAGTTAAGTTCTTTTAACGATAACAGACAAACCTTTTATTGGTTAACTGTCATACTTTTATTATTTACTTATTAGACTCTAATAAACATTTTGAGACCCGTTAGAACTTTTTGCAATGTGAATTAAACATTTGGCACCATATAGTTCACAAGGCACTTTTAGGACCTATATAACTAATGTATAGTGCAAATGTTTTAGTTAAGTTCTTTTAACGATAACAGACAAACCTTTTATTGGTTAACTGTCATACTTTTATTATTTACTTATTAGACTCTAATAAACATTTTGAGACCCGTTAAAACTTTTTGCAATGTGAATTAAACATTTGGCACCATATAGTTCACAAGGCACTTTTTAGGACCTATATAACTAATGTATAGTGCAAATGTTTTAGTTAAGTTCTTTTAACGATAACAGACAAACCATTTATTGGTTAATTGTTATACTTTTATTATTTACTTATTAGACTCTAATAAACATTTTGAGACCCGTTAGAACTTTTTGCAATGTGAATTAAACATTTGGCACCATATAGTTCACAAGGCACGTTTTAGGACCTATATAACTAATGTATAGTGCAAATGTTTTAGTTAAGTTCTTTTAACGATAACAGACAAACCTTTTATTGGTTAACTGTTATATTTTTATTATTTACTTATCAGTCTCTAATAAACATTTTGAGACCCGTTAGAACTTTTTGCAATGTGAATTAAACATTTGGCGCCATATAGTTCACAAGGCACTTTTTAGGACCTATATAACTAACGTATAGTGCAAATGTTTTAGTTAAGTTCTTTTAACGATAACAGACAAACCTTTTATTGGTTAACTGTTATACTTTTATTATTTACTTATCAGTCTCTAATAAACATTTTGAGACCCGTTAGAACTTTTTGCAATATGAATTAAACATTTGGCGCCATATAGTTCACAAGGCACTTTTTAGGACCTATATAACTAATGTATAGTGCAAATGTTTTAGTTAAGTTCCCTTAACGATAACAGACAAACCTTTTATTGGTTAACTGTTATACTTTTATTATTTACTTATTAGACTCTAATAAACATTTTGAGACCCGTTAGAACTTTTTGCAATGTGAATTAAACATTTGGCGCCATATAGTTCACAAGGCACTTTTTAGGACCTATATAACTAATGTATAGTGCAAATGTTTTAGTTAAGTTCCTTTAACGATAACCGACAAACCTTTTATTGGTTAACTGTTATACTTTTATTATTTACTTATGAGACTCTAATAAACATTTTGAGACCCGTTAGAACGTTTTGCAATGTGAATTGCACATTTGGAACCATATAGTTCACAAAGCACTTTTTAGGACCTATATAACTAATGTATAGTGCAAATGTTTTAGTTAAGTTCTTTTAACGATAACAGACAAACCTTTTATTGGTTAACTGTTATACTTTTAATATTTACTTATTAGACTCTAATAAACATTTTGAGACCCGTTAGAACGTTTTGCAATGTGAATTAAACATTTGGCACCATATAGTTCACAAGGCACTTTTTAGGACCTATATAACTAATGTATAGTGCAAATGTTTTAGTTAAGTTCTTTTAACGATAACAGACAAACCTTTTATTGGTTAACTGTCATACTTTTATTATTTACTTATTAGACTCTAATAAACATTTTGAGACCCGTTAGAACTTTTTGCAATGTGAATTAAACATTTGGCACCATATAGTTCACAAGGCACTTTTAGGACCTATATAACTAATGTATAGTGCAAATGATTTAGTTAAGTTCTTTTAACGATAACAGACAAACCTTTTATTGGTTAACTGTCATACTTTTATTATTTACTTATTAGACTCTAATAAACATTTTGAGACCCGTTAAAACTTTTTGCAATGTGAATTAAACATTTGGAACCATATAGTTCACAAGGCACTTTTTAGGACCTATATAACTAATGTATAGTGCATATGTTTTAGTTAAGTTCTTTTAACGATAACAGACAAACCATTTATTGGTTAATTGTTATACTTTTATTATTTACTTATTAGACTCTAATAAACATTTTGAGACCCGTTAGAACTTTTTGCAATGTGAATTAAACATTTGGCACCATATAGTTCACAAGGCACTTTTTAGGACCTATATAACTAATGTATAGTGCAAATGTTTTAGTTAAGTTCTTTTAACGATAACAGACAAACCTTTTATTGGTTAACTGTTATACTTTTATTATTTACTTATCAGTCTCTAATAAACATTTTGAGACCCGTTAGAACTTTTTGCAATGTGAATTAAACATTTGGCACCATATAGTTCACAAGGCACTTTTTAGGACCTATATAACTAATGTATAGTGCAAATGTTTTAGTTAAGTTCTTTTAACGATAACAGACAAACCTTTTATTGGTTAACTGTTATACTTTTATTATTTACTTATTAGACTCTAATAAACATTTTGAGACCCGTTAGAACTTTTTGCAATGTGAATTAAACATTTGGCACCATATAGTTCACAAGGCACTTTTTAGGACCTATATAACTAATGTATAGTGCAAATGTTTTAGTTAAGTTCTTTTAACGATAACAGACAAATCTTTTATTGGTTAACTGTCATACTTTTATTATTTACTTATTAGACTCTAATAAACATTTTGAGACCCGTTAGAACTTTTTGCAATGTGAATTAAACATTTGGCACCATATAGTTCACAAGGCACTTTTAGGACCTATATAACTAATGTATAGTGCAAATGTTTTAGTTAAGTTCCTTTAACGATAACAGACAAACCTTTTATTGGTTAACTGTTATACTTTTATTATTTACTTATTAGACTCTAATAAACATTTTGAGAACCGTTAGAACTTTTTGCAATGTGAATTAAACATTTGGCGCCATATAGTTCACAAGGCACTTTTTAGGACCTATATAACTAATGTATAGTGCAAATGTTTTAGTTAAGTTCCTTTAACGATAACAGACAAACCTTTTATTGGTTAACTGTTATACTTTTATTATTTACTTATGAGACTCTAATAAACATTTTGAGACCCGTTAGAACGTTTTGCAATGTGAATTAAACATTTGGAACCATATAGTTCACAAGGCACTTTTTAGGACCTATATAACTAATGTATAGTGCAAATGTTTTAGTTAAGTTCTTTTAACGATAACAGACAAACCTTTTATTGGTTAACTGTTATACTTTTAATATTTACTTATTAGACTCTAATAAACATTTTGAGACCCGTTAGAACGTTTTGCAATGTGAATTAAACATTTGGCACCATATAGTTCACAAGGCACTTTTTAGGACCTATATAACTAATGTATAGTGCAAATGTTTTAGTTAAGTTCTTTTAACGATAACAGACAAACATTTTATTGGTTAACTGTTATACTTTTATTATTTACTTATTAGTATCTAATAAACATTTTGAGACCCGTTAGAACTTTTTGCAATGTGAATTAAACATTTGGCACCATATAGTTCACAAGGCACTTTTTAGGACCTATATAACTAATGTATAATGCAAATGTTTTAGTTAAGTTCTTTTAACGATAACAGACAAACCTTTTATTGGTTAACTGTTATACTTTTATTATTTACTTATTAGACTCTAATAAACATTTTGAGACCCGTTAGAACTTTTTGCAATGTGAATTAAACATTTGGCACCATATAGTTCACAAGGCACTTTTTAGGACCTATATAACTAATGTATAGTGCAAATGTTTTAGTTAAGTTCCCTTAACGATAACAGACAAACCTTTTATTGGTTAACTGTTATACTTTTATTATTTACTTATTAGACTCTAATAAACATTTTGAGACCCGTTAGAACTTTTTGCAATGTGAATTAAACATTTGGCGCCATATAGTTCACAAGGCACTTTTTAGGACCTATATAACTAATGTATAGTGCAAATGTTTTAGTTAAGTTCCTTTAACGATAACCGACAAACCTTTTATTGGTTAACTGTTATACTTTTATTATTTACTTATGAGACTCTAATAAACATTTTGAGACCCGTTAGAACGTTTTGCAATGTGAATTGCACATTTGGAACCATATAGTTCACAAAGCACTTTTTAGGACCTATATAACTAATGTATAGTGCAAATGTTTTAGTTAAGTTCTTTTAACGATAACAGACAAACCTTTTATTGGTTAACTGTTATACTTTTAATATTTACTTATTAGACTCTAATAAACATTTTGAGACCCGTTAGAACGTTTTGCAATGTGAATTAAACATTTGGCACCATATAGTTCACAAGGCACTTTTTAGGACCTATATAACTAATGTATAGTGCAAATGTTTTAGTTAAGTTCTTTTAACGATAACAGACAAACCTTTTATTGGTTAACTGTCATACTTTTATTATTTACTTATTAGACTCTAATAAACATTTTGAGACCCGTTAGAACTTTTTGCAATGTGAATTAAACATTTGGCACCATATAGTTCACAAGGCACTTTTAGGACCTATATAACTAATGTATAGTGCAAATGATTTAGTTAAGTTCTTTTAACGATAACAGACAAACCTTTTATTGGTTAACTGTCATACTTTTATTATTTACTTATTAGACTCTAATAAACATTTTGAGACCCGTTAAAACTTTTTGCAATGTGAATTAAACATTTGGCACCATATAGTTCACAAGGCACTTTTTAGGACCTATATAACTAATGTATAGTGCATATGTTTTAGTTAAGTTCTTTTAACGATAACAGACAAACCATTTATTGGTTAATTGTTATACTTTTATTATTTACTTATTAGACTCTAATAAACATTTTGAGACCCGTTAGAACTTTTTGCAATGTGAATTAAACATTTGGCACCATATAGTTCACAAGGCACTTTTTAGGACCTATATAACTAATGTATAGTGCAAATGTTTTAGTTAAGTTCTTTTAACGATAACAGACAAACCTTTTATTGGTTAACTGTTATACTTTTATTATTTACTTATCAGTCTCTAATAAACATTTTGAGACCCGTTAGAACTTTTTGCAATGTGAATTAAACATTTGGCACCATATAGTTCACAAGGCACTTTTTAGGACCTATATAACTAATGTATAGTGCAAATGTTTTAGTTAAGTTCTTTTAACGATAACAGACAAATCTTTTATTGGTTAACTGTCATACTTTTATTATTTACTTATTAGACTCTAATAAACATTTTGAGACCCGTTAGAACTTTTTGCAATGTGAATTAAACATTTGGCACCATATAGTTCACAAGGCACTTTTAGGACCTATATAACTAATGTATAGTGCAAATGTTTTAGTTAAGTTCCTTTAACGATAACAGACAAACCTTTTATTGGTTAACTGTTATACTTTTATTATTTACTTATTAGACTCTAATAAACATTTTGAGACCCGTTAGAACTTTTTGCAATGTGAATTAAACATTTGGCACCATATAGTTCACAAGGCACTTTTAGGACCTATATAACTAATGTATAGTGCAAATGTTTTAGTTAAGTTCCTTTAACGATAACAGACAAACCTTTTATTGGTTAACTGTTATACTTTTATTATTTACTTATTAGATTCTAATAAACATTTTGAGAACCGTTAGAACTTTTTGCAATGTGAATTAAACATTTGGCGCCATATAGTTCACAAGGCACTTTTTAGGACCTATATAACTAATGTATAGTGCAAATGTTTTAGTTAAGTTCCTTTAACGATAACAGACAAACCTTTTATTGGTTAACTGTTATACTTTTATTATTTACTTATGAGACTCTAATAAACATTTTGAGACCCGTTAGAACGTTTTGCAATGTGAATTAAACATTTGGAACCATATAGTTCACAAGGCACTTTTTAGGACCTATATAACTAATGTATAGTGCAAATGTTTTAGTTAAGTTCTTTTAACGATAACAGACAAACCTTTTATTGGTTAACTGTTATACTTTTAATATTTACTTATTAGACTCTAATAAACATTTTGAGACCCGTTAGAACGTTTTGCAATGTGAATTAAACATTTGGCACCATATAGTTCACAAGGCACTTTTTAGGACCTATATAACTAATGTATAGTGCAAATGTTTTAGTTAAGTTCTTTTAACGATAACAGACAAACATTTTATTTGTTAACTGTTATACTTTTATTATTTACTTATTAGTATCTAATAAACATTTTGAGACCCGTTAGAACTTTTTGCAATGTGAATTAAACATTTGGCACCATATAGTTCACAAGGCACTTTTTAGGACCTATATAACTAATGTATAATGCAAATGTTTTAGTTAAGTTCTTTTAACGATAACAGACAAACCTTTTATTGGTTAACTGTTATACTTTTATTATTTACTTATTAGACTCTAATAAACATTTTGAGACCCGTTAGAACTTTTTGCAATGTGAATTAAACATTTGGCACCATATAGTTCACAAGGCACTTTTTAGGACCTATATAACTAATGTATAGTGCAAATGTTTTAGTTAAGTTCTTTTAACGATAACAGACAAACCTTTTATTGGTTAACTGTTATACTTTTATTATTTACTTATTAGACTCTAATAAAAATTTTGAGACCCATTAGAACTTTTTGCAATGTGAATTAAACATTTGGCACCATATAGTTCACAAGGCACTTTTTAGGACCTATATAACTAATGTATAGTGCAAATGTTTTAGTTAAGTTCTTTTAACGATAACAGACAAATCTTTTATTGGTTAACTGTTATAATTTTATTATTTACTTATCAGTCTCTAATAAACATTTTGAGACCCGTTAGAACGTTTTGCAATGTGAATTAAACATTTGGCACCATATAGTTCACAAGGCACTTTTAGGACCTATATAACTAATGTATAGTGCAAATGTTTTAGTTAAGTTCTTTTAACGATAACAGACAAACCTTTTATTGGTTAGCTGTCATACTTTTAATATTTACTTATTAGACTCTAATAAACATTTTGGGACCCGTTAGAACTTTTTGCAATGTGAATTAAACATTTGGCTCCATATAGTTCACAAGGCACTTTTTAGGATCTATATAACTAATGTATAGTGCAAATGTTTTAGTTAAGTTCTTTTAACGATAACAGACAAACCTTTTATTGGTTAACTGTTATACTTTTATTATTTACTATTTAGTATCTTATAAACATTTTGAGATCCGTTAGAACTTTTTGCAATGTGAATTAAACATTTGGCACCATATAGATCACAAGGCACTTTTTAGGACCTATATAACTAATGTATAGTGCAAATGTTTTAGTTAAGTTCCTTTAACGATAACAGACAAACCTTTTATTGGTTAACTGTTATACTTTTATTATTTACTTATTAGACTCTAATAAACTATTTGAGACCCATTAGAACGTTTTGCAATGTGAATTGCACATTTGGGACCATATAATTCACAAAGCACTTTTTAGGACCTATATAACTAATGTATAGTGCAAATGTTTTAGTTAAGTTCTTTTAACGATAACAGACAAACCTTTTATTGGTTAACTGTTATACTTTTATTTTTTACTTATTAGACTCTAATAAACATTTTGAGACACGTTAGAACTTTTTGCAATGTGAATTAAACATTTGGCGCCATATAGTTCACAAGGCACTTTTTAGGACCTATATAACTAATGTATAGTGCAAATGTTTTAGTTAATTTCCTTTAACGATAACAGACAAACCTTTTATTGGTTAACTGTCATACTTTTATTATTTACTTATTAGATTCTAATAAACATTTTGAGACCCGTTAGAACTTTTTGCAATGTGAATTAAACATTTGGCACCATATAGTTCACAAGGCACTTTTTAGGACCTATATAACTAATGTATAGTGCAAATGTTTTAGTTAAGTTCTTTTAACGATAACAGACAAACCTTTTATTGGTTAACTGTTATACTTTTATTATTTACTTATTAGACTCTAATAAACATTTTGAGACCCGTTACAACTTTTTGCAATGTGAATTAAACATTTGGCACCATATAGTTCACAAGGCACTTTTTAGGATCTATATAACTAATGTATAGTGCAAATGTTTTAGTTAAGTTCTTTTAACGATAACAGACAAACCTTTTATTGGTTAACTGTTATACTTTTATTATTTACTATTTCGTATCTTATAAACATTTTGAGACCCGTTAGAACTTTTTGCATTGTGAATTAAACCTTTGGCACCATATAGTTCACAAGGCACTTTTTAGGACCTATATAACTAATGTATAGTGCAAATGTTTTAGTTAAGTTCTTTTAACGATAACAGACAAACCTTTTATTGGTTAACTGTTATACTTTTATTATTTACTTATTAGACTCTAATAAACATTTTGAGACCCGTTAGAACTTTTTGCAATGTGAATTAAACATTTGGCACCGTATAGTTCACAAGGCACTTTTTAGGACCTATATAACTAATGTATAGTGCAAATGTTTTAGTTAAGTTCCTTTAACGATAACAGACAAACCTTTTATTGGTTAACTGTTATACTTTTATTATTTACTTATTAGACTCTAATAAACATTTTGAGACCCGTTAGAACGTTTTGCAATGTGAATTGCACATTTGGGACCATATAGTTTACAAGGCACTTTTTAGGACCTATATAACTAATGTATAGTGCAAATGTTTTAGTTAAGTTCTTTTAACGATAACAGACAAACCTTTTATTGGTTAACTGTTATACTTTTATTATTTACTTATTAGACTCTAATAAACATTTTGAGACCCGTTAGAACTTTTTGCAATGTGAATTAAACATTTGGCACCATATAGTTCACAAGGCACTTTTTAGGACCTATATAACTAATGTATAGTGCAAATGTTTTAGTTAAGTTCTTTTAACGATAACAGACAAACCTTTTATTGGTTAACTGTTATACTTTTATTATTTACTTATTAGACTCTAATAAACATTTTGAGACCCGTTAGAACTTTTTGCAATGTGAATTAAACATTTGGCACCATATAGTTTACAAGGTACTTTTTAGGACCTATATAACTAATGTATAGTGCAAATGTTTTAGTTAAGTTCTTTTAACGATAACAGACAAACCTTTTATTGGTTAACTGTCAAACTTTTATTATTTACTTATTAGACTCTAATAAACATTTTGAGACCCGTTAAAACTGTTTGGAATGTGAATTAAACATTTGGCGCCATATAGTTCACAAGGCACTTTTTAGGACCTATATAACTAATGTATAGTGCAAATGTTTTAGTTAAGTTCCTTTAACGATAACAGACAAACATTTTATTGGTTAACTGTTATACTTTTATTATTTACTTATGAGACTCTAATAAACATTTTGAGACCCGTTAGAACGTTTTGCAATGTGAATTGCACATTTGGAACCATATAGTTCACAAGGCACTTTTCAGGACCTATATAACTAATGTATAGTGCAAATGTTTTAGTTAAGTTCTTTTAACGATAACAGACAAACCTTTTATTGTTTAACTGTTATACTTTTAATATTTACTTATTAGACTCTAATAAACATTTTGAGACCCGTTAGAACGTTTTGCAATGTGAATTAAACATTTGGCACCATATAGTTCACAAGGCACTTTTTAGGACCTATATAACTAATGTATAGTGCAAATGTTTTAGTTAAGTTCTTTTAACGATAACAGACAAACCTTTTATTGGTTAACTGTCATACTTTTATTATTTACTTATTAGACTCTAATAAACATTTTGAGACCCGTTAGAACGTTTTGCAATGTGAATTAAACATTTGGCACCATATAGTTCACAAGGCACTTTTAGGACCTATATAACTAATGTATAGTGCAAATGTTTTAGTTAAGTTCTTTTAACGATAACAGACAAACCTTTTATTGGTTAACTGTCATACTTTTATTATTTACTTATTAGACTCTAATAAACATTTTGAGACCCGTTAAAACTTTTTGCAATGTGAATTAAACATTTGGCACCATATAGTTCACAAGGCACTTTTTAGGACCTATATAACTAATGTATAGTGCAAATGTTTTAGTTAAGTTCTTTTAACGATAACAGACAAACCATTTATTGGTTAATTGTTATACTTTTATTATTTACTTATTAGACTCTAATAAACATTTTGAGACCCGTTAGAACTTTTTGCAATGTGAATTAAACATTTGGCACCATATAGTTCACAAGGCACGTTTTAGGACCTATATAACTAATGTATAGTGCAAATGTTTTAGTTAAGTTCTTTTAACGATAACAGACAAACCTTTTATTGGTTAACTGTTATATTTTTATTATTTACTTATCAGTCTCTAATAAACATTTTGAGACCCGTTAGAACTTTTTGCAATGTGAATTAAACATTTGGCGCCATATAGTTCACAAGGCACTTTTTAGGACCTATATAACTAACGTATAGTGCAAATGTTTTAGTTAAGTTCTTTTAACGATAACAGACAAACCTTTTATTGGTTAACTGTTATACTTTTATTATTTACTTATCAGTCTCTAATAAACATTTTGAGACCCGTTAGAACTTTTTGCAATATGAATTAAACATTTGGCGCCATATAGTTCACAAGGCACTTTTTAGGACCTATATAACTAATGTATAGTGCAAATGTTTTAGTTAAGTTCCCTTAACGATAACAGACAAACCTTTTATTGGTTAACTGTTATACTTTTATTATTTACTTATTAGACTCTAATAAACATTTTGAGACCCGTTAGAACTTTTTGCAATGTGAATTAAACATTTGGCGCCATATAGTTCACAAGGCACTTTTTAGGACCTATATAACTAATGTATAGTGCAAATGTTTTAGTTAAGTTCCTTTAACGATAACCGACAAACCTTTTATTGGTTAACTGTTATACTTTTATTATTTACTTATGAGACTCTAATAAACATTTTGAGACCCGTTAGAACGTTTTGCAATGTGAATTGCACATTTGGAACCATATAGTTCACAAAGCACTTTTTAGGACCTATATAACTAATGTATAGTGCAAATGTTTTAGTTAAGTTCTTTTAACGATAACAGACAAACCTTTTATTGGTTAACTGTTATACTTTTAATATTTACTTATTAGACTCTAATAAACATTTTGAGACCCGTTAGAACGTTTTGCAATGTGAATTAAATATTTGGCACCATATAGTTCACAAGGCACTTTTTAGGACCTATATAACTAATGTATAGTGCAAATGTTTTAGTTAAGTTCTTTTAACGATAACAGACAAACCTTTTATTGGTTAACTGTCATACTTTTATTATTTACTTATTAGACTCTAATAAACATTTTGAGACCCGTTAGAACTTTTTGCAATGTGAATTAAACATTTGGCACCATATAGTTCACAAGGCACTTTTAGGACCTATATAACTAATGTATAGTGCAAATGATTTAGTTAAGTTCTTTTAACGATAACAGACAAACCTTTTATTGGTTAACTGTCATACTTTTATTATTTACTTATTAGACTCTAATAAACATTTTGAGACCCGTTAAAACTTTTTGCAATGTGAATTAAACATTTGGCACCATATAGTTCACAAGGCACTTTTTAGGACCTATATAACTAATGTATAGTGCATATGTTTTAGTTAAGTTCTTTTAACGATAACAGACAAACCATTTATTGGTTAATTGTTATACTTTTATTATTTACTTATTAGACTCTAATAAACATTTTGAGACCCGTTAGAACTTTTTGCAATGTGAATTAAACATTTGGCACCATATAGTTCACAAGGCACTTTTTAGGACCTATATAACTAATGTATAGTGCAAATGTTTTAGTTAAGTTCTTTTAACGATAACAGACAAACCTTTTATTGGTTAACTGTTATACTTTTATTATTTACTTATCAGTCTCTAATAAACATTTTGAGACCCGTTAGAACTTTTTGCAATGTGAATTAAACATTTGGCACCATATAGTTCACAAGGCACTTTTTAGGACCTATATAACTAATGTATAGTGCAAATGTTTTAGTTAAGTTCTTTTAACGATAACAGACAAACCTTTTATTGGTTAATTGTTATACTTTTCTTATTTACTTATTAGACTCTAATAAACATTTTGAGACCCGTTAGAACTTTTTGCAATGTGAATTAAACATTTGGCACCATATAGTTCACAAGGCACTTTTTAGGACCTATATAACTAATGTATAGTGCAAATGTTTTAGTTAAGTTCTTTTAACGATAACAGACAAATCTTTTATTGGTTAACTGTCATACTTTTATTATTTACTTATTAGACTCTAATAAACATTTTGAGACCCGTTAGAACTTTTTGCAATGTGAATTAAACATTTGGCACCATATAGTTCACAAGGCACTTTTAGGACCTATATAACTAATGTATAGTGCAAATGTTTTAGTTAAGTTCCTTTAACGATAACAGACAAACCTTTTATTGGTTAACTGTTATACTTTTATTATTTACTTATTAGACTCTAATAAACATTTTGAGAACCGTTAGAACTTTTTGCAATGTGAATTAAACATTTGGCGCCATATAGTTCACAAGGCACTTTTTAGGACCTATATAACTAATGTATAGTGCAAATGTTTTAGTTAAGTTCCTTTAACGATAACAGACAAACCTTTTATTGGTTAACTGTTATACTTTTATTATTTACTTATGAGACTCTAATAAACATTTTGAGACCCGTTAGAACGTTTTGCAATGTGAATTAAACATTTGGAACCATATAGTTCACAAGGCACTTTTTAGGACCTATATAACTAATGTATAGTGCAAATGTTTTAGTTAAGTTCTTTTAACGATAACAGACAAACCTTTTATTGGTTAACTGTTATACTTTTAATATTTACTTATTAGACTCTAATAAACATTTTGAGACCCGTTAGAACGTTTTGCAATGTGAATTAAACATTTGGCACAATATAGTTCACAAGGCACTTTTTAGGACCTATATAACTAATGTATAGTGCAAATGTTTTAGTTAAGTTCTTTTAACGATAACAGACAAACATTTTATTGGTTAACTGTTATACTTTTATTATTTACTTATTAGTATCTAATAAACATTTTGAGACCCGTTAGAACTTTTTGCAATGTGAATTAAACATTTGGCACCATATAGTTCACAAGGCACTTTTTAGGACCTATATAACTAATGTATAGTGCAAATGTTTTAGTTAAGTTCTTTTAACGATAACAGACAAACCTTTTATTGGTTAACTGTTATACTTTTATTATTTACTTATTAGACTCTAATAAACATTTTGAGACCCGTTAGAACTTTTTGCAATGTGAATTAAACATTTGGCACCATATAGTTCACAAGGCACTTTTTAGGACCTATATAACTAATGTATAGTGCAAATGTTTTAGTTAAGTTCTTTTAACGATAACAGACAAACCTTTTATTGGTTAACTGTTATACTTTTATTATTTACTTATTAGACTCTAATAAAAATTTTGAGACCCATTAGAACTTTTTGCAATGTGAATTAAACATTTGGCACCATATAGTTCACAAGGCACTTTTTAGGACCTATATAACTAATGTATAGTGCAAATGTTTTAGTTAAGTTCTTTTAACGATAACAGACAAATCTTTTATTGGTTAACTGTTATAATTTTATTATTTACTTATCAGTCTCTAATAAACATTTTGAGACCCGTTAGAACGTTTTGCAATGTGAATTAAACATTTGGCACCATATAGTTCACAAGGCACTTTTAGGACCTATATAACTAATGTATAGTGCAAATGTTTTAGTTAAGTTCTTTTAACGATAACAGACAAACCTTTTATTGGTTAGCTGTCATACTTTTAATATTTACTTATTAGACTCTAATAAACATTTTGGGACCCGTTAGAACTTTTTGCAATGTGAATTAAACATTTGGCACCATATAGTTCACAAGGCACTTTTTAGGATCTATATAACTAATGTATAGTGCAAATGTTTTAGTTAAGTTCTTTTAACGATAACAGACAAACCTTTTATTGGTTAACTGTTATACTTTTATTATTTACTATTTAGTATCTTATAAACATTTTGAGATCCGTTAGAACTTTTTGCAATGTGAATTAAACATTTGGCACCATATAGATCACAAGGCACTTTTTAGGACCTATATAACTAATGTATAGTGCAAATGTTTTAGTTAAGTTCCTTTAACGATAACAGACAAACCTTTTATTGGTTAACTGTTATACTTTTATTATTTACTTATTAGACTCTAATAAACTATTTGAGACCCATTAGAACGTTTTGCAATGTGAATTGCACATTTGGGACCATATAATTCACAAAGCGCTTTTTAGGACCTATATAACTAATGTATAGTGCAAATGTTTTAGTTAAGTTCTTTTAACGATAACAGACAAACCTTTTATTGGTTAACTGTTATACTTTTATTTTTTACTTATTAGACTCTAATAAACATTTTGAGACACGTTAGAACTTTTTGCAATGTGAATTAAACATTTGGCGCCATATAGTTCACAAGGCACTTTTTAGGACCTATATAACTAATGTATAGTGCAAATGTTTTAGTTAATTTCCTTTAACGATAACAGACAAACCTTTTATTGGTTAACTGTCATACTTTTATTATTTACCTATTAGATTCTAATAAACATTTTGAGACCCGTTAGAACTTTTTGCAATGTGAATTAAACATTTGGCACCATATAGTTCACAAGGCACTTTTTAGGACCTATATAACTAATGTATAGTGCAAATGTTTTAGTTAAGTTCTTTTAACGATAACAGACAAACCTTTTATTGGTTAATTGTTATACTTTTATTATTTACTTATTAGACTCTAATAAACATTTTGAGACCCGTTACAACTTTTTGCAATGTGAATTAAACATTTGGCACCATATAGTTCACAAGGCACTTTTTAGGATCTATATAACTAATGTATAGTGCAAATGTTTTAGTTAAGTTCTTTTAACGATAACAGACACCCCTTTTATTGGTTAACTGTTATACTTTTATTATTTACTATTTCGTATCTTATAAACATTTTGAGACCCGTTAGAACTTTTTGCATTGTGAATTAAACATTTGGCACCATATAGTTCACAAGGCACTTTTTAGGACCTATATAACTAATGTATAGTGCAAATGTTTTAGTTAAGTTCTTTTAACGATAACAGACAAACCTTTTATTGGTTAACTGTTATACTTTTATTATTTACTTATTAGACTCTAATAAACATTTTGAGACCCGTTAGAACTTTTTGCAATGTGAATTAAACATTTGGCACCGTATAGGTCACAAGGCACTTTTTAGGACCTATATAACTAATGTATAGTGCAAATGTTTTAGTTAAGTTCCTTTAACGATAACAGACAAACCTTTTATTGGTTAACTGTTATACTTTTATTATTTACTTATTAGACTCTAATAAACATTTTGAGACCCGTTAGAACGTTTTGCAATGTGAATTGCACATTTGGGACCATATAGTTTACAAGGCACTTTTTAGGACCTATATAACTAATGTATAGTGCAAATGTTTTAGTTAAGTTCTTTTAACGATAACAGACAAACCTTTTATTGGTTAACTGTTATACTTTTATTATTTACTTATTAGACTCTAATAAACATTTTGAGACCCGTTAGAACTTTTTGCAATGTGAATTAAACATTTGGCACCATATAGTTCACAAGGCACTTTTTAGGACCTATATAACTAATGTATAGTGCAAATGTTTTAGTTAAGTTCTTTTAACGATAACAGACAAACCTTTTATTGGTTAACTGTTATACTTTTATTATTTACTTATTAGACTCTAATAAACATTTTGAGACCCGTTAGAACTTTTTGCAATGTGAATTAAACATTTGGCACCATATAGTTTACAAGGTACTTTTTAGGACCTATATAACTAATGTATAGTGCAAATGTTTTAGTTAAGTTCTTTTAACGATAACAGACAAACCTTTTATTGGTTAACTGTCAAACTTTTATTATTTACTTATTAGACTCTAATAAACATTTTGAGACCCGTTAAAACTGTTTGGAATGTGAATTAAACATTTGGCACCAAATAGTTCACAAGGCACTTTTTAGGACCTATATAACTAATGTATAGTGCAAATGTTTTAGTTAAGTTCTTTTAACGATAACAGACAAACCTTTTATTGGTTAATTGTTATACTTTTATTATTTACTTATTAGACTCTAATAAACATTTTGAGACCCGTTAGAACTTTTTGCAATGTGAATTAAACATTTGGCACCATATAGTTCACAAGGCACTTTTTAGGACCTATATAACTAATGTATAGTGCAAATGTTTTAGTTAAGTTCTTTTAACGATAACAGACAAACCTTTTATTGGTTAACTGTCATACTTTTATTATTTACTTATTAGACTCTAATAAACATTTTGAGACCCGTTAGAACTTTTTGCAATATGAATTAAACATTTGGCACCATATAGTTCACAAGGCACTTTTTAGGACCTATATAACTAATGTATAGTGCAAATGTTTTAGTTAAGTTCTTTTAACGATAACAATCAAATCTTTTATTGGTTAACTGTTATACTTTTATTATTTACTTATCAGTCTCTAATAAACAATTTGAGACCCGTTAGAACTTTTTGCAATGTGAATTAAACATTTGGCACCATATAGTTCACAAGGCACTTTTAGGACCTATATAACTAATGTATAGTGCAAATGTTTTAGTTAAGTTCTTTTAACGATAACAGACAAACCTTTTATTGGTTAACTGTTATACTTTTATTATTTACTTATTAGACTCTAATAAACATTTTGAGACCCGTTAGAACTTTTTGCAATGTGAATTAAACATTTGGCACCATATAGTTCACAAGGCACTTTTTAGGACCTATATAACTAATGTATAGTGCAAATGTTTTAGTTAAGTTCCTTTAACGATAACAGACAAACCTTTTATTGGTTAACTGTTATACTTTTATTATTTACTTATTAGACTCTAATAAACTATTTGAGACCTGTTAGAACGTTTTGCAATGTGAATTGCACATTTGGGACCATATAATTCACAAAGCACTTTTAGGACCTATATAACTAATGTATAGTGCAAATGTTTTAGTTAAGTTCTTTTAACGATAACAGACAAACCTTTTATTGGTTAACTGTTATACTTTTATTTTTTACTTATTAGACTCTAATAAACATTTTAAGACACGTTAGAACTTTTTGCAATGTGAATTAAACATTTGGCGCCATATAGTTCACAAGGCACTTTTTAGGACCTCTATAACTAATGTATAGTGCAAATGTTTTAGTTAAGTTCCTTTAACGATAACAGACAAACCTTTTATTGGTTAACTGTCATACTTTTATTATTTACTTATTAGATTCTAATAAACATTTTGAGACCCGTTAGAACTTTTTGCAATGTGAATTAAACATTTGGCACCATATAGTTCACAAGGCACTTTTTAGGACCTTTATAACTAATGTATAGTGCAAATGTTTTAGTTAAGTTCTTTTAACGATAACAGACAAACCTTTTATTGGTTAACTGTTATACTTTTATTATTTACTTATTAGACTCTAATAAACATTTTGAGACCCGTTACAACTTTTTGCAATGTGAATTAAACATTTGGCACCATATAGTTCACAAGGCACTTTTTAGGATCTATATAACTAATGTATAGTGCAAATGTTTTAGTTAAGTTCTTTTAACGATAACAGACAAACCTTTTATTGGTTAACTGTTATACTTTTATTATTTACTTTTTCGTATCTTATAAACATTTTGAGACCCGTTAGAACTTTTTGCATTGTGAATTAAACATTTGGCACCATATAGTTCACAAGGCACTTTTTAGGACCTAAATAACTAATGTATAGTGCAAATGTTTTAGTTAAGTTCTTTTAACGATAACAGACAAACCTTTTATTGGTTAACTGTTATACTTTTATTATTTACTTATTAGACTCTAATAAACATTTTGAGACCCGTTAGAACTTTTTGCAATGTGAATTAAACATTTGGCACCATATAGTTCACAAGGCACTTTTTAGGACCTATATAACTAATGTATAGTGCAAATGTTTTAGTTAAGTTCCTTTAACGATAACAGACAAACCTTTTATTGGTTAACTGTTATACTTTTATTATTTACTTATTAGACTCTAATAAACATTTTGAGACCCGTTAGAACGTTTTGCAATGTGAATTGCACATTTGGGACCATATAGTTCACAAGGCACATTTTAGGACCTATATAACTAATGTATAGTGCAAATGTTTTAGTTAAGTTCTTTTAACGATAACAGACAAACCTTTTATTGGTTAACTGTTATACTTTTATTATTTACTTATTAGACTCTAATAAACATTTTGAGACCCGTTAGAACTTTTTGCAATGTGAATTAAACATTTGGCACCATATAGTTCACAAGGCACTTTTTAGGACCTATATAACTAATGTATAGTGCAAATGTTTTAGTTAAGTTCTTTTAACGATAACAGACAAACCTTTTATTGGTTAACTGTCATACTTTTATTATTTACTTATTAGACTCTAATAAACATTTTGAGACCCGTTAGAACTTTTTGCAATGTGAATTAAACATTTGGCACCGTATAGTTCACAAGGCACTTTTAGGACCTATATAACTAATGTATAGTGCAAATGTTTTAGTTAAGTTCTTTTAACGATAACAGACAAACCTTTTATTGGTTAACTATCATACTTTTATTATTTACTTATTAGACTCTAATAAACATTTTGAGACCCGTTAAAACTTTTTGCAATGTGAATTAAACATTTGGCACCATATAGTTCACAAGGCACTTTTTAGGACCTATATAACTAATGTATAGTGCAAATGTTTTAGTTAAGTTCTTTTAACGATAACAGACAAACCTTTTATTGGTTAATTGTTATACTTTTATTATTTACTTATTAGACTCTAATAAACATTTTGAGACCCGTTAGAACTTTTTGCAATGTGAATTAAACATTTGGCACCATATAGTTCACAAGGCACTTTTTAGGACCTATATAACTAATGTATAGTGCAAATGTTTTAGTTAAGTTCTTTTAACGATAACAGACAAACCTTTTATTGGTTAACTGTTATACTTTTATTATTTACTTATCAGTCTCTAATAAACATTTTGAGACCCGTTAGAACTTTTTGCAATGTGAATTAAACATTTGGCACCATATAGTTCACAAGGCACTTTTTAGGACCTATATAACTAATGTATAGTGCAAATGTTTTAGTTAAGTTCTTTTAACGATAACAGACAAACCTTTTATTGGTTAACTGTTATACTTTTATTATTTACTTATTAGACTCTAATAAACATTTTGAGACCCGTTAGAACTTTTTGCAATGTGAATTAAACATTTGGCACCATATAGTTCACAAGGCACTTTTTAGGACCTATATAACTAATGTATAGTGCAAATGTTTTAGTTAAGTTCTTTTAACGATAACAGACAAACCTTTTATTGGTTAACTGTCATACTTTTATTATTTACTTATTAGACTCTAATAAACATTTTGAGACCCGTTAGAACTTTTTGCAATGTGAATTAAACATTTGGCACCGTATAGTTCACAAGGCACTTTTAGGACCTATATAACTAATGTATAGTGCAAATGTTTTAGTTAAGTTCTTTTAACGATAACAGACAAACCTTTTATTGGTTAACTATCATACTTTTATTATTTACTTATTAGACTCTAATAAACATTTTGAGACCCGTTAAAACTTTTTGCAATGTGAATTAAACATTTGGCACCATATAGTTCACAAGGCACTTTTTAGGACCTATATAACTAATGTATAGTGCAAATGTTTTAGTTAAGTTCTTTTAACGATAACAGACAAACCTTTTATTGGTTAATTGTTATACTTTTATTATTTACTTATTAGACTCTAATAAACATTTTGAGACCCGTTAGAACTTTTTGCAATGTGAATTAAACATTTGGCACCATATAGTTCACAAGGCACTTTTTAGGACCTATATAACTAATGTATAGTGCAAATGTTTTAGTTAAGTTCTTTTAACGATAACAGACAAACCTTTTATTGGTTAACTGTTATACTTTTATTATTTACTTATTAGACTCTAATAAACATTTTGAGACCCGTTAGAACTTTTTGCAATGTGAATTAAACATTTGGCACCATATAGTTCACAAGGCACTTTTTAGGACCTATATAACTAATGTATAGTGCAAATGTTTTAGTTAAGTTCTTTTAACGATAACAGACAAACCTTTTATTGGTTAACTGTTATACTTTTATTATTTACTTATTAGACTCTAATAAACATTTTGAGACCCGTTAGAACTTTTTGCAATGTGAATTAAACATTTGGCACCATATAGTTCACAAGGCACTTTTTAGGACCTATATAACTAATGTATAGTGCAAATGTTTTAGTTAAGTTCTTTTAACGATAACAGACAAACCTTTTATTGGTTAATTGTTATACTTTTATTATTTACTTATTAGACTCTAATAAACATTTTGAGACCCGTTAGAACTTTTTGCAATGTGAATTAAACATTTGGCACCATATAGTTCACAAGGCACTTTTTAGGACCTATATAACTAATGCATAGTGCAAATGTTTTAGTTAAGTTCTTTTAACGATAACAGACAAACCTTTTATTGGTTAACTGTTATACTTTTATTATTTACTTATTAGACTCTAATAAACATTTTGAGACCCGTTAGAACTTTTTGCAATGTGAATTAAACATTTGGCACCATATAGTTCACAAGGCACTTTTTAGGACCTATATAACTAATGTATAGTGCAAATGTTTTAGTTAAATTCTTTTAACGATAACAGACAAATCTTTTATTGGTTAACTGTTATACTTTTATTATTTACTTATCAGTCTCTAATAAACATTTTGAGACCCGTTAGAACTTTTTGCAATTTGAATTAAACATTTGGCACCATATAGTTTACAAGGTACTTTTAGGACCTAAAAAACTAATGTATAGTGCAAATGTTTTAGTTAAGTTCTTTTAACGATAACAGACAAACCTTTTATTGATTAACTGTCATACTTTTATTATTTACTTATTAGACTCTAATAAACATTTTGAGACCCGTTAAAACTTTTTGCAATGTGAATTAAACATTTGGCACCAAATAGTTCACAAGGCACTTTTTAGGACCTATATAACTAATGTATAGTGCAAATGTTTTAGTTAAGTTCTTTTAACGATAACAGACAAACCTTTTATTGGTTAATTGTTATACTTTTATTATTTACTTATTAGACTCTAATAAACATTTTGAGACCCGTTAGAACTTTTTGCAATGTGAATTAAACATTTGGCACCATATAGTTCACAAGGCACTTTTTAGGACCTATATAACTAATGTATAGTGCAAATGTTTTAGTTAAGTTCTTTTAACGATAACAGACAAACCTTTTATTGGTTAACTGTTATACTTTTATTATTTACTTATTAGACTCTAATAAACATTTTGAGACCCGTTAGAACTTTTTGCAATGTGAATTAAACATTTGGCACCATATAGTTCACAAGGCACTTTTTAGGACCTATATAACTAATGTATAGTGCAAATGTTTTAGTTAAGGTCTTTTAACGATAACAGACAAACCTTTTATTGGTTAATTGTTATACTTTTAATATTTACTTATTAGACTCTAATAAACATTTTGAGACCCGTTAGAACTTTTTGCAATGTGAATTAAACATTTGGCACAATATAGTTCACAAGGCACTTTTAGGACCTATATAACTAATGTATAGTGCAAATGTTTTAGTTAAGTTCTTTTAACGATAACAGACAAACCTTTTATTGGTTAACTGTTATACTTTTATTATTTACTTATTAGACTCTAATAAACATTTTGAGACCCGTTAGAACTTTTTGCAATGTGAATTAAACATTTGGCGCCATATAGTTCACAAGGCACTTTTTAGGACCTATATAACTAATGTATAGTGCAAATGTTTTAGTTAAGTTCCTTTAACGATAACAGACAAACCTTTTATTGGTTAACTGTTATACTTTTATTATTTACTTATTAGACTCTAATAAACTATTTGAGACCTGTTAGAACGTTTTGCAATGTGAATTGCACATTTGGGACCATATAATTCACAAAGCACCTTTAGGACCTATATAACTAATGTATAGTGCAAATGTTTTAGTTAAGTTCTTTTAACGATAACAGACAAACCTTTTATTGGTTAACTGTTATACTTTTATTTTTTACTTATTAGACTCTAATAAACATTTTGAGACCCGTTAGAACTTTTTGCAATGTGAATTAAACATTTGGCGCCATATAGTTCACAAGGCACTTTTTAGGACCTCTATAACTAATGTATAGTGCAAATGTTTTAGTTAAGTTCCTTTAACGATAACAGACAAACCTTTTATTGGTTAACTGTTATACTTTTATTATTTACTTATTAGACTCTAATAAACATTTTGAGACCCGTTAGAACTTTTTGCAATGTGAATTAAACATTTGGCACCATATAGTTCACAAGGCACTTTTTAGGACCTATATAACTAATGTATAGTGCAAATGTTTTAGTTAAGTTCTTTTAACGATAACAGACAAACCTTTTATTGGTTAACTGTTATACTTTTATTATTTACTTATTAGACTCTAATAAACATTTTGAGACCCGTTAGAATTTTTTGCAATATGAATTAAACATTTGGCACCATATAGTTCACAAGGCACTTTTTAGGACCTATATAACTAATGTATAGTGCAAATGATTTGGTTAAGTTCTTTTAACGATAACAGACAAACCTTTTATTGGTTAATTGTTATACTTTTATTATTTACTTATTAGACTCTAATAAACATTTTGAGACCCGTTAGAATTTTTTGCAATATGAATTAAACATTTGGCACCATATAGTTCACAAGGCACTTTTTAGGACCTATATAACTAATGTATAGTGCAAATAATTTGGTTAAGTTCTTTTAACGATAACAGACAAACCTTTTATTGGTTAATTGTTATACTTTTATTATTTACTTATTAGACTCTAATAAACATTTTGAGACCCGTTAGAACTTTTTGCAATGTGAATTGCACATTTGGCACCATATAGTTCACAAGGCACTTTTTAGGACCTATATAACTAATGTATAGTGAAAATGTTTTAGTTAAGTTCTTTTAACGATAACAGACAAACCTTTTATTGGTTAACTGTTATACTTTTATTATTTACTTATTAGACTCTAATAAACATTTTGAGACCCATTAGAACTTTTTGCAATGTGAATTAAACATTTGGCACCATATAGTTCACAAGGCACTTTTTAGGACCTATATAACTAATGTATAGTGCAAATGTTTTAGTTAAGTTCTTTTAACGATATCAGACAAATCTTTTATTGGTTAACTGTTATACTTTTATTATTTACTTATCAGTCTCTAATAAACATTTTGAGACCCGTTAGAACTTTTTGCAATGTGAATTAAACATTTGGCACCATATAGTTTACAAGGTACTTTTAGGACCTATATAACTAATGTATAGTGCAAATGTTTTAGTTAAGTTCTTTTAACGATAACAGACAAACCTTTTATTGATTAACTGTCATACTTTTATTATTTACTTATTAGACTCTAATAAACATTTTGAGACCCGTTAAAACTTTTTGCAATGTGAATTAAACATTTGGCACCATATAGTTCACAAGGCACTTTTAGGACCTATATAACTAATGTATAGTGCAAATGTTTTAGTTAAGTTCTTTTAACGATAACAGACAAACCTTTTATTGGTTAACTGTCATACTTTTATTATTTACTTATTAGACTCTAATAAACATTTTGAGACCCGTTAGAACTTTTTGCAATGTGAATTAAACATTTGGCGCCATATAGTTCACAAGGCACTTTTTAGAACCTATATAACTAATGTATAGTGCAAATGTTTTAGTTAAGTTCCCTTAACGATAACAGACAAACCTTTTATTGGTTAACTGTTATACTTTTATTATTTACTTATTAGACTCTAATAAACATTTTGAGACCCGTTAGAACGTTTTGCAATGTGAATTGCACATTTGGGACCATATAGTTCACAAGGCACTTTTTAGGACCTATATAACTAATGTATAGTGCAAATGTTTTAGTTAAGTTCTTTTAACGATAACAGACAAACCTTTTATTGGTTAACTGTTATACTTTTATTATTTACTTATTAGACTCTAATAAACATTTTGAGACCCGTTAGAACTTTTTGCAATGTGAATTAAACATTTGGCACCATATAGTTCACAAGGCACTTTTTAGGACCTGTATAACTAATGTATAGTGCAAATGTTTTAGTTAAGTTCTTTTAACGATAACAGACAAACCTTTTATTGGTTAACTGTTATACTTTTATTATTTACTTATTAGTATCTAATAAACATTTTGAGACCCGTTAAAACTTTTTGCAATGTGAATTAAACATTTGGCACCATATAGTTCACAAGGCACTTTTTAGGACCTATATAACTAATGCATAGTGCAAATGTTTTAGTTAAGTTCTTTTAACGATAACAGACAAACCTTTTATTGGTTAACTGTTATACTTTTATTATTTACTTATTAGACTCTAATAAACATTTTGAGACCCGTTAGAACTTTTTGCAATGTGAATTAAACATTTGGCACCATATAGTTCACAAGGCACTTTTTAGGACCTATATAACTAATGTATAGTGCAAATGTTTTAGTTAAGTTCTTTTAACGATAACAGACAAATCTTTTATTGGTTAACTGTTATACTTTTATTATTTACTTATCAGTCTCTAATAAACATTTTGAGACCCGTTAGAACTTTTTGCAATTTGAATTAAACATTTGGCACCATATAGTTTACAAGGTACTTTTAGGACCTAAAAAACTAATGTATAGTGCAAATGTTTTAGTTAAGTTCTTTTAACGATAACAGACAAACCTTTTATTGGTTAACTGTCATACTTTTATTATTTACTTATTAGACTCTAATAAACATTTTGAGACCCGTTAAAACTTTTTGCAATGTGAATTAAACATTTGGCACCAAATAGTTCACAAGGCACTTTTTAGGACCTATATAACTAATGTATAGTGCAAATGTTTTAGTTAAGTTCTTTTAACGATAACAGACAAAACTTTTATTGGTTAATTGTTATACTTTTATTATTTACTTATTAGACTCTAATAAACTATTTGAGGCCCGTTAGAACTTTTTGCAATGTGAATTAAACATTTGGCACCATATAGTTCACAAGGCACTTTTTAGGACCTATATAACTAATGTATAGTGCAAATGTTTTAGTTAAGTTCTTTTAACGATAACAGACAAACCTTTTATTGGTTAACTGTTATACTTTTATTATTTACTTATTAGACTCTAATAAACATTTTGAGACCCGTTAGAACTTTTTGCAATGTGAATTAAACATTTGGCACCATATAGTTCACAAGGCACTTTTTAGGACCTATTGAACTAATGTATAGTGCAAATGTTTTAGTTAAGTTCTTTTAACGATAACAGACAAACCTTTTATTGGTTAATTGTTATACTTTTATTATTTACTTATTAGACTCTAATAAACATTTTGAGACCCGTTAGAACTTTTTGCAATGTGAATTAAACATTTGGCACCATATAGTTCACAAGGCACTTTTTAGGACCTATATAACTAATGTATAGTGCAAATGTTTTAGTTAAGTTCCTTTAACGATAACAGACAAACCTTTTATTGGTTAACTGTTATACTTTTATTATTTACTTATTAGACTCTAATAAACTATTTGAGACCTGTTAGAACGTTTTGCAATGTGAATTGCACATTTGGGACCATATAATTCACAAAGCACTTTTAGGACCTATATAACTAATGTATAGTGCAAATGTTTTAGTTAAGTTCTTTTAACGATAACAGACAAACCTTTTATTGGTTAACTGTTATACTTTTATTTTTTACTTATTAGACTCTAATAAACATTTTGAGACCCGTTAGAACTTTTTGCAATGTGAATTAAACATTTGGCGCCATATAGTTCACAAGGCACTTTTTAGGACCTCTATAACTAATGTATAGTGCAAATGTTTTAGTTAAGTTCCTTTAACGATAACAGACAAACCTTTTATTGGTTAACTGTTATACTTTTATTATTTACTTATTAGACTCTAATAAACATTTTGAGACCCGTTAGAACTTTTTGCAATGTGAATTAAACATTTGGCACCATATAGTTCACAAGGCACTTTTTAGGACCTATATAACTAATGTATAGTGCAAATGTTTTAGTTAAGTTCTTTTAACGATAACAGACAAACCTTTTATTGGTTAACTGTTATACTTTTATTATTTACTTATTAGACTCTAATAAACATTTTGAGACCCGTTAGAATTTTTTGCAATATGAATTAAACATTTGGCACCATATAGTTCACAAGGCACTTTTTAGGACCTATATAACTAATGTATAGTGCAAATGATTTGGTTAAGTTCTTTTAACGATAACAGACAAACCTTTTATTGGTTAATTGTTATACTTTTATTATTTACTTATTAGACTCTAATAAACATTTTGAGACCCGTTAGAACGTTTTGCAATGTGAATTGCACATTTGGAACCATATAGTTCACAAGGCACTTTTTAGGACCTATATAACTAATGTATAGTGCAAATGTTTTAGTTAAGTTCTTTTAACGATAACAGACAAACCTTTTATTGGTTAACTGTCATACTTTTATTATTTACTTATTAGACTCTAATAAACATTTTGAGACCCGTTAGAACTTTTTGCAATGTGAATTAAACATTTGGCACCATATAGTTCACAAGGCACTTTTAGGACCTATATAACTAATGTATAGTGCAAATGTTTTAGTTAAGTTCTTTTAACGATAACAGACAAACCTTTTATTGGTTAACTGTTATACTTTTATCATTTACTTATTAGACTCTAATAAACATTTTGAGACCCGTTAGAACTTTTTGCAATATGAATTAAACATTTGGCACCATATAGTTCACAAGGCACTTTTTAGGACCTATATAACTAATGTATAGTGCAAATGATTTGGTTAAGTTCTTTTAACGATAACAGACAAACCTTTTATTGGTTAATTGTTATACTTTTATTATTTACTTATTAGACTCTAATAAACATTTTGAGACCCGTTAGAACGTTTTGCAATGTGAATTGCACATTTGGCACCATATAGTTCACAAGGCACTTTTTAGGACCTATATAACTAATGTATAGTGAAAATGTTTTAGTTAAGTTCTTTTAACGATAACAGACAAACCTTTTATTGGTTAACTGTTATACTTTTATTATTTACTTATTAGACTCTAATAAACATTTTGAGACCCGTTAGAACTTTTTGCAATGTGAATTAAACATTTGGCACCATATAGTTCACAAGGCACTTTTTAGGACCTATATAACTAATGTATAGTGCAAATGTTTTAGTTAAGTTCTTTTAACGATAACAGACAAACCTTTTATTGGTTAACTGTTATACTTTTATTATTTACTTATTAGACTCTAATAAACATTTCGAGACCCATTAGAACTTTTTGCAATGTGAATTAAACATTTGGCACCATATAGTTCACAAGGCACTTTTTAGGACCTATATAACTAATGTATAGTGCAAATGTTTTAGTTAAGTTCTTTTAACGATATCAGACAAATCTTTTATTGGTTAACTGTTATACTTTTATTATTTACTTATCAGTCTCTAATAAACATTTTGAGACCCGTTAGAACTTTTTGCAATGTGAATTAAACATTTGGCACCATATAGTTTACAAGGTACTTTTAGTACCTATATAACTAATGTATAGTGCAAATGTTTTAGTTAAGTTCTTTTAACGATAACAGACAAACCTTTTATTGGTTAACTGTCATACTTTTATTATTTACTTATTAGACTCTAATAAACATTTTGAGACCCGTTAAAACTTTTTGCAATGTGAATTAAACATTTGGCACCATATAGTTCACAAGGCACTTTTAGGACCTATATAACTAATGTATAGTGCAAATGTTTTAGTTAAGTTCTTTTAACGATAACAGACAAACCTTTTATTGGTTAATTGTCATACTTTTATTATTTACTTATTAGACTCTAATAAACATTTTGAGACCCGTTAGAACTTTTTGCAATGTGAATTAAACATTTGGCACCATATAGTTCACAAGGCACTTTTAGGACCTATATAACTAATGTATAGTGCAAATGTTTTAGTTAAGTTCTTTTAACGATAACAGACAAACCTTTTATTGGTTAACTGTTATACTTTTATCATTTACTTATTAGACTCTAATAAACATTTTGAGACCCGTTAGAATTTTTTGCAATATGAATTAAACATTTGGCACCATATAGTTCACAAGGCACTTTTTAGGACCTATATAACTAATGTATAGTGCAAATGATTTGGTTAAGTTCTTTTAACGATAACAGACAAACCTTTTATTGGTTAATTGTTATACTTTTATTATTTACTTATTAGACTCTAATAAACATTTTGAGACCCGTTAGAACGTTTTGCAATGTGAATTGCACATTTGGCACCATATAGTTCACAAGGCACTTTTTAGGACCTATATAACTAATGTATAGTGAAAATGTTTTAGTTAAGTTCTTTTAACGATAACAGACAAACCTTTTATTGGTTAACTGTTATACTTTTATTATTTACTTATTAGACTCTAATAAACATTTTGAGACCCGTTAGAACTTTTTGCAATGTGAATTAAACATTTGGCACCATATAGTTCACAAGGCACTTTTTAGGACCTATATAACTAATGTATAGTGCAAATGTTTTAGTTAAGTTCTTTTAACGATAACAGACAAACCTTTTATTGGTTAACTGTTATACTTTTATTATTTACTTATTAGACTCTAATAAACATTTTGAGACCCATTAGAACTTTTTGCAATGTGAATTAAACATTTGGCACCATATAGTTCACAAGGCACTTTTTAGGACCTATATAACTAATGTATAGTGCAAATGTTTTAGTTAAGTTCTTTTAACGATATCAGACAAATCTTTTATTGGTTAACTGTTATACTTTTATTATTTACTTATCAGTCTCTAATAAACATTTTGAGACCCGTTAGAACTTTTTGCAATGTGAATTAAACATTTGGCACCATATAGTTTACAAGGTACTTTTAGTACCTATATAACTAATGTATAGTGCAAATGTTTTAGTTAAGTTCTTTTAACGATAACAGACAAACCTTTTATTGGTTAACTGTCATACTTTTATTATTTACTTATTAGACTCTAATAAACATTTTGAGACCCGTTAAAACTTTTTGCAATGTGAATTAAACATTTGGCACCATATAGTTCACAAGGCACTTTTAGGACCTATATAACTAATGTATAGTGCAAATGTTTTAGTTAAGTTCTTTTAACGATAACAGACAAACCTTTTATTGGTTAACTGTCATACTTTTATTATTTACTTATTAGACTCTAATAAACATTTTGAGACCCGTTAGAACTTTTTGCAATGTGAATTAAACATTTGGCGCCATATAGTTCACAAGGCACTTTTTAGAACCTATATAACTAATGTATAGTGCAAATGTTTTAGTTAAGTTCCCTTAACGATAACAGACAAACCTTTTATTGGTTAACTGTTATACTTTTATTATTTACTTATTAGACTCTAATAAACATTTTGAGACCAGTTAGAACTTTTTGCAATGTGAATTAAACATTTGGCGCCATATAGTTCACAAGGCACTTTTTAGGACCTATATAACTAATGTATAGTGCAAATGTTTTAGTTAAGTTCCTTTAACGATAACAGACAAACCTTTTATTGGTTAACTGTTATACTTTTATTATTTACTTATTAGACTCTAATAAACATTTTGAGACCCGTTAGAACTTTTTGCAATGTGAATTAAACATTTGGCACCATATAGTTCACAAGGCACTTTTTAGGACCTATATAACTAATGTATAGTGCAAATGTTTTAGTTAAGTTCTTTTAACGATAACAGACAAACCTTCTATTGGTTAACTGTTATACTTTTATTATTTACTTATTAGTATCTAATAAACATTTTGAGACCCGTTAGAACTTTTTGCAATGTGAATTAAACATTTGGCACCATATAGTTCACAAGGCACTTTTTAGGACCTATATAACTAATGTATAGTGCAAATGTTTTAGTTAAGTTCTTTTAACGATAACAGACAAACCTTTTATTGGTTAACTGTTATACTTTTATTATTTACTTATTAGACTCTAATAAACATTTTGAGACCCATTAGAACTTTTTGTAATGTGAATTAAACATTTGGCACCATATAGTTCACAAGGCACTTTTTAGGACCTATATAACTAATGTATAGTGCAAATGTTTTAGTTAAGTTCTTTTAACGATATCAGACAAATCTTTTATTGGTTAACTGTTATACTTTTATTATTTACTTATCAGTCTCTAATAAACATTTTGAGACCCGTTAGAACTTTTGGCAATGTGAATTAAACATTTGGCACCATATAGTTCACAAGGTACTTTTAGTACCTATATAACTAATGTATAGTGCAAATGTTTTAGTTAAGTTCTTTTAACGATAACAGACAAACCTTTTATTGGTTAACTGTCATACTTTTATTATTTACTTATTAGACTCTAATAAACATTTTGAGACCCGTTAAAACTTTTTGCAATGTGAATTAAACATTTGGCACCATATAGTTCACAAGGCACTTTTAGGACCTATATAACTAATGTATAGTGCAAATGTTTTAGTTAAGTTCTTTTAACGATAACAGACAAACCTTTTATTGGTTAACTGTCATACTTTTATTATTTACTTATTAGACTCTAATAAACATTTTGAGACCCGTTAGAACTTTTTGCAATGTGAATTAAACATTTGGCGCCATATAGTTCACAAGGAACTTTTTAGAACCTATATAACTAATGTATAGTGCAAATGTTTTAGTTAAGTTCCCTTAACGATAACAGACAAACCTTTTATTGGTTAACTGTTATACTTTTATTATTTACTTATTAGACTCTAATAAACATTTTGAGACCAGTTAGAACTTTTTGCAATGTGAATTAAACATTTGGCGCCATATAGTTCACAAGGCACTTTTTAGGACCTATATAACTAATGTATAGTGCAAATGTTTTAGTTAAGTTCCTTTAACGATAACAGACAAACCTTTTATTGGTTAACTGTTATACTTTTATTATTTACTTATTAGACTCTAATAAACATTTTGAGACCCGTTAGAACGTTTTGCAATGTGAATTGCACATTTGGGACCATATAGTTCACAAGGCACTTTTTAGGACCTATATAACTAATGTATAGTGCAAATGTTTTAGTTAAGTTCTTTTAACGATAACAGACAAACCTTTTATTGGTTAACTGTTATACTTTTATTATTTACTTATTAGACTCTAATAAACATTTTGAGACCCGTTAGAACTTTTTGCAATGTGAATTAAACATTTGGCACCATATAGTTCACAAGGCACTTTTTAGGACCTATATAACTAATGTATAGTGCAAATGTTTTAGTTAAGTTCTTTTAACGATAACAGACAAACCTTCTATTGGTTAACTGTTATACTTTTATTATTTACTTATTAGTATCTAATAAACATTTTGAGACCCGTTAGAACTTTTTGCAATGTGAATTAAACATTTGGCACCATATAGTTCACAAGGCACTTTTTAGGACCTATATAACTAATGCATAGTGCAAATGTTTTAGTTAAGTTCTTTTAACGATAACAGACAAACCTTTTATTGGTTAATTGTTATACTTTTATTATTTACTTATTAGACTCTAATAAACATTTTGAGACCCGTTAGAACTTTTTGCAATGTGAATTAAACATTTGGCACCATATAGTTCACAAGGCACTTTTTAGGACCTATATAACTAATGTATAGTGCAAATGTTTTAGTTAAGTTCTTTTAACGATAACAGACAAATCTTTTATTGGTTAACTGTTATACTTTTATTATTTACTTATCAGTCTCTATAAAACATTTTGAGACCCGTTAGAACTTTTTGCAATTTGAATTAAACATTTGGCACCATATAGTTCACAAGGTACTTTTAGGACCTAAAAAACTAATGTATAGTGCAAATGTTTTAGTTAAGTTCTTTTAACGATAACAGACAAACCTTTTATTGGTTAACTGTCATATTTTTATTATTTACTTATTAGACTCTAATAAACATTTTGAGACCCGTTAAAACTTTTTGCAATGTGAATTAAACATTTGGCACCAAATAGTTCACAAGGCACTTTTTAGGACCTATATAACTAATGTATAGTGCAAATGTTTTAGTTAAGTTCTTTTAACGATAACAGACAAACCTTTTATTGGTTAACTGTTATACTTTTATTATTTACTTATTAGACTCTAATAAACATTTTGAGACCCGTTAGAATTTTTTGCAATGTGAATTAAACATTTGGCACCATATAGTTCACAAGGCACTTTTTAGGACCTATATAACTAATGTATAGTGCAAATGTTTTAGTTAAGTTCTTTTAACGATAACAGACAAACCTTCTATTGGTTAACTGTTATACTTTTATTATTTACTTATTAGTATCTAATAAACATTTTGAGACCCGTTAGAACTTTTGGCAATGTGAATTAAACATTTGGCACCATATAGTTTACAAGGTACTTTTAGTACCTATATAACTAATGTATAGTGCAAATGTTTTAGTTAAGTTCTTTTAACGATAACAGACAAACCTTTTATTGGTTAACTGTCATACTTTTATTATTTACTTATTAGACTCTAATAAACATTTTGAGACCCGTTAAAACTTTTTGCAATGTGAATTAAACATTTGGCACCATATAGTTCACAAGGCACTTTTAGGACCTATATAACTAATGTATAGTGCAAATGTTTTAGTTAAGTTCTTTTAACGATAACAGACAAACTTTTTATTGGTTAACTGTCATACTTTTATTATTTACTTATTAGACTCTAATAAACATTTTGAGACCCGTTAGAACTTTTTGCAATGTGAATTAAACATTTGGCGCCATATAGTTCACAAGGCACTTTTTAGAACCTATATAACTAATGTATAGTGCAAATGTTTTAGTTAAGTTCCCTTAACGATAACAGACAAACCTTTTATTGGTTAACTGTTATACTTTTATTATTTACTTATTAGACTCTAATAAACATTTTGAGACCAGTTAGAACTTTTTGCAATGTGAATTAAACATTTGGCGCCATATAGTTCACAAGGCACTTTTTAGGACCTATATAACTAATGTATAGTGCAAATGTTTTAGTTAAGTTCTTTTAACGATAACAGACAAACCTTTTATTGGTTAACGGTTATACTTTTATTATTTACTTATTTGACTCTAATAAACATTTTGAGACCCGTTAGAACTTTTTGCAATGTGAATTAAACATTTGGCACCATATAGTTCACAAGGCACTTTTTAGGACCTATATAACTAATGTATAGTGCAAATGTTTTAGTTAAGTTCTTTTAACGATAACAGACAAACCTTCTATTGGTTAACTGTTATACTTTTATTATTTACTTATTAGTATCTAATAAACATTTTGAGACCCGTTAGAACTTTTTGCAATGTGAATTAAACATTTGGCACCATATAGTTCACAAGGCACTTTTTAGGACCTATATAACTAATGCATAGTGCAAATGTTTTAGTTAAGTTCTTTTAACGATAACAGACAAACCTTTTATTGGTTAATTGTTATACTTTTATTATTTACTTATTAGACTCTAATAAACATTTTGAGACCCGTTAGAACTTTTTGCAATGTGAATTAAACATTTGGCACCATATAGTTCACAAGGCACTTTTTAGGACCTATATAACTAATGTATAGTGCAAATGTTTTAGTTAAGTTCTTTTAACGATAACAGACAAATCTTTTATTGGTTAACTGTTATACTTTTATTATTTACTTATCAGTCTCTATAAAACATTTTGAGACCCGTTAGAACTTTTTGCAATTTGAATTAAACATTTGGCACCATATAGTTCACAAGGTACTTTTAGGACCTAAAAAACTAATGTATAGTGCAAATGTTTTAGTTAAGTTCTTTTAACGATAACAGACAAACCTTTTATTGGTTAACTGTCATATTTTTATTATTTACTTATTAGACTCTAATAAACATTTTGAGACCCGTTAAAACTTTTTGCAATGTGAATTAAACATTTGGCACCAAATAGTTCACAAGGCACTTTTTAGGACCTATATAACTAATGTATAGTGCAAATGTTTTAGTTAAGTTCTTTTAACGATAACAGACAAACCTTTTATTGGTTAATTGTTATACTTTTATTATTTACTTATTAGACTCTAATAAACATTTTGAGACCCGTTAGAACTTTTTGCAATGTGAATTAAACATTTGGCACCATATAGTTCACAAGGCACTTTTTAGGACCTATATAACTAATGTATAGTGCAAATGTTTTAGTTAAGTTCTTTTAACGATAACAGACAAACCTTTTATTGGTTAACTGTTATACTTTTATTATTTACTTATTAGACTCTAATAAACATTTTGAGACCCGTTAGAACTTTTTGCAATGTGAATTAAACATTTGGCACCATATAGTTCACAAGGCACTTTTTAGGACCTATATAACTAATGTATAGTGCAAATGTTTTAGTTAAGTTCTTTTAACGATAACAGACAAACCTTTTATTGGTTAATTGTTATACTTTTATTATTTACTTATTAGACTCTAATAAACATTTTGAGACCCGTTAGAACTTTTTGCAATGTGAATTAAACATTTGGCACCATATAGTTCACAAGGCACTTTTTAGGATCTATATAACTAATGTATAGTGCAAATGTTTTAGTTAAGTTCTTTTAACGATAACAGACAAACCTTTTATTGGTTAACTGTTATACTTTTATTATTTACTTTTTAGTTTCTTATAAACATTTTGAGACCCGTTAGAACTTTTTGCAATGTGAATTAAACATTTGGCACCATATAGTTCACAAGGCACTTTTAGGACCTATATAACTAATGTATAGTGCAAATGTTTTAGTTAAGTTCTTTTAACGATAACAGACAAACCTTTTATTGGTTAACTGTTATACTTTTATTTTTTACTTATTAGACTCTAATAAACATTTTGAGACACGTTAGAACTTTTTGCAATGTGAATTAAACATTTGGCGCCATATAGTTCACAAGGCACTTTTTAGGACCTCTATAACTAATGTATAGTGCAAATGTTTTAGTTAAGTTCCTTTAACGATAACAGACAAACCTTTTATTGGTTAACTGTCATACTTTTATTATTTACTTATTAGATTCTAAAAAACATTTTGAGACCCGTTAGAACTTTTTGCAATGTGAATTAAACATTTGGCACCATATAGTTCACAAGGCACTTTTTAGGACCTATATAACTAATGTATAGTGCAAATGTTTTAGTTAAGTTCTTTTAACGATAACAGACAAACCTTTTATTGGTTAATTGTTATACTTTTATTATTTACTTATTAGAGTCTAATAAACATTTTGAGACCCGTTACAACTTTTTGCAATGTGAATTAAACATTTGGCACCATATAGTTCACAAGGCACTTTTTAGGATCTATATAACTAATGTATAGTGCAAATGTTTTAGTTAAGTTCTTTTAACGATAACAGACAAACCTTTTATTGGTTAACTGTTATACTTTTATTATTTACTTTTTCGTATCTTATAAACATTTTGAGACCCGTTAGAACTTTTTGCATTGTGAATTAAACATTTGGCACCATATAGTTCACAAGGCACTTTTTAGGACCTATATAACTAATGTATAGTGCAAATGTTTTAGTTAAGTTCTTTTAACGATAACAGACAAACCTTTTATTGGTTAACTGTTATACTTTTATTATTTACTTATTAGACTCTAATAAACATTTTGAGACCCGTTAGAACTTTTTGCAATGTGAATTAAACATTTGGCACCATATAGTTCACAAGGCACTTTTTAGGACCTATATAACTAATGTATAGTGCAAATGTTTTAGTTAAGTTCTTTTAACGATAACAGACAAACCTTTTATTGGTTAACTGTTATACTTTTATTATTTACTTATTAGACTCTAATAAACATTTTGAGACCCGTTAGAACTTTTTGCAATGTGAATTAAACATTTGGCACCATATAGTTCACAAGGCACTTTTTAGGACCTATATAACTAATGTATAGTGCAAATGTTTTAGTTAAGTTCTTTTAACGATAACAGACAAACCTTTTATTGGTTAATTGTTATACTTTTATTATTTACTTATTAGACTCTAATAAACATTTTGAGACCCGTTAGAACTTTTTGCAATGTGAATTAAACATTTGGCACCATATAGTTCACAAGGCACTTTTTAGGACCTATATAACTAATGTATAGTGCAAATGTTTTAGTTAAGTTCTTTTAACGATAACAGACAAACCTTTTATTGGTTAATTGTTATACTTTTATTATTTACTTATTAGACTCTAATAAACATTTTGAGACCCGTTAGAACTTTTTGCAATGTGAATTAAACATTTGGCACCATATAGTTCACAAGGCACTTTTTAGGATCTATATAACTAATGTATAGTGCAAATGTTTTAGTTAAGTTCTTTTAACGATAACAGACAAACCTTTTATTGGTTAACTGTCATACTTTTATTATTTACTTTTTAGTATCTTATAAACATTTTGAGACCCGTTAGAACTTTTTGCAATGTGAATTAAACATTTGGCACCATATAGTTCACAAGGCACTTTTAGGACCTATATAACTAATGTATAGTGCAAATGTTTTAGTTAAGTTCTTTTAACGATAACAGACAAACCTTTTATTGGTTAACTGTTATACTTTTATTATTTACTTATTAGACTCTAATAAACATTTTGAGACCCGTTAGAACTTTTTGCAATGTGAATTAAACATTTGGCACCATATAGTTCACAAGGCACTTTTTAGGACCTATATAACTAATGTATAGTGCAAATGTTTTAGTTAAGTTCTTTTAACGATAACAGACAAACCTTTTATTACTTAACTGTTATACTTTTATTATTTACTTATTAGACTCTAATAAACATTTTGAGACCCGTTAGAACTTTTTGCAATGTGAATTAAACATTTGGCGCCATATAGTTCACAAGGCACTTTTTAGGACCTATATAACTAATGTATAGTGCAAATGTTTTAGTTAAGTTCTTTTAACGATAACAGACAAACCTTTTATTGGTTAACTGTCATACTTTTATTATTTACTTATTAGACTCTAATAAACATTTTGAGACCCGTTAGAACTTTTTGCAATGTGAATTAAACATTTGGCACCATATAGTTCACAAGGCACTTTTAGGACCTATATAACTAATGTATAGTGCAAATGTTTTAGTTAAGTTCTTTTAACGATAACAGACAAACCTTTTATTGGTTAACTATCATACTTTTATTATTTACTTATTAGACTCTAATAAACATTTTGAGACCCGTTAAAACTTTTTGCAATGTGAATTAAACATTTGAGCACCATATAGTTCACAAGGCACTTTTTAGGACCTATATAACTAATGTATAGTGCAAATGTTTTAGTTAAGTTCTTTTAACGATAACAGACAAACCTTTTATTGGTTAACTGTTATACTTTTATTATTTACTTATCAGTCTCTAATAAACATTTTGAGACCCGTTAGAACTTTTTGCAATGTGAATTAAACATTTGGCACCATATAGTTCACAAGGCACTTTTTAGGACCTATATAACTAATGTATAGTGCAAATGTTTTAGTTAAGTTCTTTTAACGATAACAGACAAACCTTTTATTGGTTAACTGTTATACTTTTATTATTTACTTATTAGACTCTAATAAACATTTTGAGACCCGTTAGAACTTTTTGCAATGTGAATTAAACATTTGGCACCATGTAGTTCACAAGGCACTTTTAGGACCTATATAACTAATGTATAGTGCAAATGTTTTAGTTAAGTTCTTTTAACGATAACAGACAAACCTTTTATTGGTTAACTGTCATACTTTTATTATTTACTTATTAGACTCTAATAAACATTTTGAGACCCGTTAGAACTTTTTGCAATGTGAATTAAACATTTGGCGCCATATAGTTCACAAGGCACTTTTTAGGACCTATATAACTAATGTATAGTGCAAATGTTTTAGTTAAGTTCCCTTAACGATAACAGACAAACCTTTTATTGGTTAACTGTTATACTTTTATTATTTACTTATTAGACTCTAATAAACATTTTGAGACCCGTTAGAACTTTTTGCAATGTGAATTAAACATTTGGCGCCATATAGTTCACAAGGCACTTTTTAGGACCTATATAACTAATGTATAGTGCAAATGTTTTAGTTAAGTTCCTCTAACGATAACAGACAAACATTTTATTGGTTAACTGTTATACTTTTATTATTTACTTATTAGACTCTAATAAACATTTTGAGACCCGTTAGAACGTTTTGCAATGTGAATTGCACATTTGGGACCATATAGTTCACAAGGCACTTTTTAGGACCTATATAACTAATGTATAGTGCAAATGTTTTAGTTAAGTTCTTTTAACGATAACAGACAAACCTTTTATTGGTTAACTGTTATACTTTTATTTTTTACTTATTAGACTCTAATAAACATTTTGAGACCCGTTAGAACTTTTTGCAATGTGAATTAAACATTTGGCGCCATATAGTTCACAAGGCACTTTTTAGGACCTATATAACTAATGTATAGTGCAAATGTTTTAGTTAAGTTCCCTTAACGATAACAGACAAACCTTTTATTGGTTAACTGTTATACTTTTATTATTTACTTATTAGACTCTAATAAACATTTTGAGACCCGTTAGAACTTTTTGCAATGTGAATTAAACATTTGGCGCCATATAGTTCACAAGGCACTTTTTAGGACCTATATAACTAATGTATAGTGCAAATGTTTTAGTTAAGTTCCTCTAACGATAACAGACAAACCTTTTATTGGTTAACTGTTATACTTTTATTATTTACTTATTAGACTCTAATAAACATTTTGAGACCCGTTAGAACGTTTTGCAATGTGAATTGCACATTTGGGACCATATAGTTCACAAGGCACTTTTTAGGACCTATATAACTAATGTATAGTGCAAATGTTTTAGTTAAGTTCTTTTAACGATAACAGACAAACCTTTTATTGGTTAACTGTTATACTTTTATTTTTTACTTATTAGACTCTAATAAACATTTTGAGACCCGTTAGAACTTTTTGCAATGTGAATTAAACATTTGGCACCATATAGTTCACAAGGCACTTTTTAGGACCTATATAACTAATGTATAGTGCAAATGTTTTAGTTAAGTTCTTTTAACGATAACAGACAAACCTTTTATTGGTTAACTGTTATACTTTTATTATTTACTTTTTAGTATCTAATAAACATTTTGAGACCCGTTAGAACTTTTTGCAATGTGAATTAAACATTTGGCACCATATAGTTCACAAGGCACTTTTTAGGACCTATTTAATTAATGCATAGAGCAAATGTTTTAGTTAAGTTCTTTTAACGATAACAGACAAACCTTTTATTGGTTAACTGTTATACTTTTATTATTTACTTATTAGACTCTAATAAACATTTTGAGACCCGTTAGAACTTTTTGCAATGTGAATTAAACATTTGGCACCATATAGTTCACAAGGCACTTTTTACGACCTATATAACTAATGTATAGTGCAAATGTTTTAGTTAAGTTCTTTTAACGATAACAGACAAATCTTTTATTGGTTAACTGTTATACTTTTATTATTTACTTATCAGTCTCTAATAAACGTTTTGAGACCCGTTAGAACTTTTTGCAATTTGAATTAAACATTTGGCACCATATAGTTCACAAGGTACTTTTAGGACCTAAAAAACTAATGTATAGTGCAAATGTTTTAGTTAAGTTCTTTTAACGATAACAGACAAACCTTTTATTGGTTAACTGTCATACTTTTATTATTTACTTATTAGACTCTAATAAACATTTTGAGACCCGTTAAAACTTTTTGCAATGTGAATTAAACATTTGGCACCAAATAGTTCACAAGGCACTTTTTAGGACCTATATAACTAATGTATAGTGCAAATGTTTTAGTTAAGTTCTTTTAACGATAACAGACAAACCTTTTATTGGTTAATTGTTATACTTTTATTATTTACTTATTAGACTCTAATAAACATTTTGAGACCCGTTAGAACTTTTTGCAATGTGAATTAAACATTTGGCACCATATAGTTCACAAGGCACTTTTTAGGACCTATATAACTAATGTATAGTGCAAATGTTTTAGTTAAGTTCTTTTAACGATAACAGACAAACCTTTTATTGGTTAACTGTTATACTTTTATTATTTACTTATTAGACTGTAATAAACATTTTGAGACCCGTTAGAACTTTTTGCAATGTGAATTAAACATTTGGCACCATATAGTTCACAAGGCACTTTTTAGGACCTATATAACTAATGTATAGTGCAAATGTTTTAGTTAAGTTCTTTTAACGATAACAAACAAATCTTTTATTGGTTAACTGTTATACTTTTATTATTTACTTATCAGTCTCTAATAAACATTTTGAGACCCGTTAGAACTTTTTGCAAAGTGAATTAAACATTTGGCACCATATAGTTCACAAGGCACTTTTAGGACCTATATAACTAATGTATAGTGCAAATGTTTTAGTTAAGTTCTTTTAACGATAACAGACAAACCTTTTATTGGTTAACTGTTATACTTTTAATATTTACTTATTAGACTCTAATAAACATTTTGAGACCCGTTAGAACTTTTTGCAATGTGAATTAAACATTTGGCACCATATAGTTCACAAGGCACTTTTTAGGACCTATATAACTAATGTATAGTGCAAATGTTTTAGTTAAGTTCTTTTAACGATAACAGACAAACCTTTTATTGGTTAACTGTTATACTTTTATTATTTACTTATTAGACTCTAATAAACATTTTGAGACCCGTTAGAACTTTTTGCAATGTGAATTAAACATTTGGCACCATATAGTTCACAAGGCACTTTTTAGGACCTATATAACTAATGTATAGTGCAAATGTTTTAGTTAAGTTCTTTTAACGATAACAGACAAACCTTTTATTGGTTAACTGTTATACTTTTATTATTTACTTATTAGACTCTAATAAACATTTTGAAACCCGTTAGAACTTTTTGCAATGTGAATTAAACATTTGGCACCATATAGTTCACAAGGCACTTTTTAGGACCTATATAACTAATGTATAGTGCAAATGTTTTAGTTAAGTTCTTTTAACGATAACAGACAAACCTTTTATTGGTTAACTGTTATACTTTTATTATTTACTTATCAGTCTCTAATAAACATTTTGAGACCCGTTAGAACTTTTTGCAATGTGAATTAAACATTTGGCACCATATAGTTCACAAGGCACTTTTTAGGACCTATATAACTAATGTATAGTGCAAATGTTTTAGTTAAGTTCTTTTAACGATAACAGACAAACCTTTTATTGGTTAACTGTTATACTTTTATTATTTACTTATTAGACTCTAATAAACATTTTGAGACCCGTTAGAACTTTTTGCAATGTGAATTAAACATTTGGCACCATATAGTTCACAAGGCACTTTTTAGGACCTATATAACTAATGTACAGTGCAAATGTTTTAGTTAAGTTCTTTTAACGATAACAGACAAATCTTTTATTGGTTAACTGTTATACTTTTATTATTTACTTATTAGACTCTAATAAACATTTTGAGACCCGTTAGAACTTTTTGCAATGTGAATTAAACATTTGGCGCCATATAGTTCACAAGGCACTTTTTAGGACCTATATAACTAATGTATAGTGCAAATGTTTTAGTTAAGTTCCTTTAACGATAACAGACAAACCTTTTATTGGTTAACTGATATACTTTTAATATTTACTTATTAGACTCTAATAAACATTTTGAGACCCGTTAGAACTTTTTGCAATGTGAATTAAACATTTGGCACCATATAGTTCACAAGGCACTTTTTAGGACCTATATAACTAATGTATAGTGCAAATGTTTTAGTTAAGTTCTTTTAACGATAACAGACAAACCTTTTATTGGTTAACTGTTATACTTTTATTATTTACTTATTAGACTCTAATAAACATTTTGAGACCCGTTAGAACTTTTTGCAATGTGAATTAATAATTTGGCGCCATATAGTTCACAAGGCACTTTTTAGGACCTATATAACTAATGTATAGTGCAAATGTTTTAGTTAAGTTCTTTTAACGATAACAGACAAACCTTTTATTGGTTAACTGTTATACTTTTATTATTTACTTATTAGACTCTAATAAAAATTTTGAGACCCATTAGAACTTTTTGCAATGTGAATTGAACATTTGGCACCATATAGTTCACAAGGCACTTTTTAGGACCTATATAACTAATGTATAGTGCAAATGTTTTAGTTAAGTTCTTTTAACGATAACAGACAAATCTTTTATTGGTTAACTGTTATACTTTTATTATTTACTTATCAGTCTCTAATAAACATTTTGAGACCCGTTAGAACTTTTTGCAATGTGAATTAAACATTTGGCACCATATAGTTTACAAGGTACTTTTAGGACCTATATAACTAATGTATAGTGCAAATGTTTTAGTTAAGTTCTTTTAACGATAACAGACAAACCTTTTATTGGTTAACTGTCATACTTTTATTATTTACTTATTAGACTCTAATAAACATTTTGAGACCCGTTAAAACTTTTTGCAATGTGAATTAAACATTTGGCACCAAATAGTTCACAAGGCACTTTTTAGGACCTATATAACTAATGTATAGTGCAAATGTTTTAGTTAAGTTCTTTTAACGATAACAGACAAACCTTTTATTGGTTAATTGTTATACTTTTATTATTTACTTATTAGACTCTAATAAACATTTTGAGACCCGTTAGAACTTTTTGCAATGTGAATTAAACATTTGGCACCATATAGTTCACAAGGCACTTTTTAGGACCTATATAACTAATGTATAGTGCAAATGTTTTAGTTAAGTTCTTTTAACGATAACAGACAAACCTTTTATTGGTTAACTGTTATACTTTTATTATTTACTTATTAGACTGTAATAAACATTTTGAGACCCGTTAGAACTTTTTGCAATGTGAATTAAACATTTGGCACCATATAGTTCACAAGGCACTTTTTAGGACCTATATAACTAATGTATAGTGCAAATGTTTTAGTTAAGTTCTTTTAACGATAACAAACAAATCTTTTATTGGTTAACTGTTATACTTTTATTATTTACTTATCAGTCTCTAATAAACATTTTGAGACCCGTTAGAACTTTTTGCAAAGTGAATTAAACATTTGGCACCATATAGTTCACAAGGCACTTTTAGGACCTATATAACTAATGTATAGTGCAAATGTTTTAGTTAAGTTCTTTTAACGATAACAGACAAACCTTTTATTGGTTAACTGTTATACTTTTAATATTTACTTATTAGACTCTAATAAACATTTTGAGACCCGTTAGAACTTTTTGCAATTTGAATTAAACATTTGGCACCATATAGTTCACAAGGCACTTTTTAGGACCTATATAACTAATGTATAGTGCAAATGTTTTAGTTAAGTTCTTTTAACGATAACAGACAAACCTTTTATTGGTTAACTGTTATACTTTTATTATTTACTTATTAGACTCTAATAAACATTTTGAGACCCGTTAGAACTTTTTGCAATGTGAATTAAACATTTGGCACCATATAGTTCACAAGGCACTTTTTAGGACCTATATAACTAATGTATAGTGCAAATGTTTTAGTTAAGTTCTTTTAACGATAACAGACAAACCTTTTATTGGTTAACTGTTATACTTTTATTATTTACTTATTAGACTCTAATAAACATTTTGAGACCCGTTAGAACTTTTTGCAATGTGAATTAAACATTTGGCACCATATAGTTCACAAGGCACTTTTTAGGACCTATATAACTAATGTATAGTGCAAATGTTTTAGTTAAGTTCTTTTAACGATAACAGACAAACCTTTTATTGGTTAACTGTTATACTTTTATTATTTACTTATCAGTCTCTAATAAACATTTTGAGACCCGTTAGAACTTTTTGCAATGTGAATTAAACATTTGGCACCATATAGTTCACAAGGCACTTTTTAGGACCTATATAACTAATGTATAGTGCAAATGTTTTAGTTAAGTTCTTTTAACGATAACAGACAAACCTTTTATTGGTTAACTGTTATACTTTTATTATTTACTTATTAGACTCTAATAAACATTTTGAGACCCGTTAGAACTTTTTGCAATGTGAATTAAACATTTGGCACCATATAGTTCACAAGGCACTTTTTAGGACCTATATAACTAATGTACAGTGCAAATGTTTTAGTTAAGTTCTTTTAACGATAACAGACAAATCTTTTATTGGTTAACTGTTATACTTTTATTATTTACTTATTAGACTCTAATAAACATTTTGAGACCCGTTAGAACTTTTTGCAATGTGAATTAAACATTTGGCGCCATATAGTTCACAAGGCACTTTTTAGGACCTATATAACTAATGTATAGTGCAAATGTTTTAGTTAAGTTCCTTTAACGATAACAGACAAACCTTTTATTGGTTAACTGATATACTTTTAATATTTACTTATTAGACTCTAATAAACATTTTGAGACCCGTTAGAACTTTTTGCAATGTGAATTAAACATTTGGCACCATATAGTTCACAAGGCACTTTTTAGGACCTATATAACTAATGTATAGTGCAAATGTTTTAGTTAAGTTCTTTTAACGATAACAGACAAATATTTTATTGGTTAACTGTTATACTTTTATTATTTACTTATTAGTATCTAATAAACATTTTGAGACCCGTTAGAACTTTTTGCAATGTGAATTAAACATTTGGCACCATATAGTTCACAAGGCACTTTTTAGGACCTATATAACTAATGTATAGTGCAAATGTTTTAGTTAAGTTCTTTTAACGATAACAGACAAACCTTTTATTGGTTAACTGTTATACTTTTATTATTTACTTATTAGACTCTAATAAACATTTTGAGACCCGTTAGAACTTTTTGCAATGTGAATTAATAATTTGGCGCCATATAGTTCACAAGGCACTTTTTAGGACCTATATAACTAATGTATAGTGCAAATGTTTTAGTTAAGTTCTTTTAACGATAACAGACAAACCTTTTATTGGTTAACTGTTATACTTTTATTATTTACTTATTAGACTCTAATAAAAATTTTGAGACCCATTAGAACTTTTTGCAATGTGAATTGAACATTTGGCACCATATAGTTCACAAGGCACTTTTTAGGACCTATATAACTAATGTATAGTGCAAATGTTTTAGTTAAGTTCTTTTAACGATAACAGACAAATCTTTTATTGGTTAACTGTTATACTTTTATTATTTACTTATCAGTCTCTAATAAACATTTTGAGACCCGTTAGAACTTTTTGCAATGTGAATTAAACATTTGGCACCATATAGTTTACAAGGTACTTTTAGGACCTATATAACTAATGTATAGTGCAAATGTTTTAGTTAAGTTCTTTTAACGATAACAGACAAACCTTTTATTGGTTAACTGTCATACTTTTATTATTTACTTATTAGACTCTAATAAACATTTTGAGACCCGTTAAAACTTTTTGCAATGTGAATTAAACATTTGGCACCAAATAGTTCACAAGGCACTTTTTAGGACCTATATAACTAATGTATAGTGCAAATGTTTTAGTTAAGTTCTTTTAACGATAACAAACAAACCTTTTATTGGTTAATTGTTATACTTTTATTATTTACTTATTAGACTCTAATAAACATTTTGAGACCCGTTAGAACTTTTTGCAATGTGAATTAAACATTTGGCACCATATAGTTCACAAGGCACTTTTAGGACCTATATAACTAATGTATAGTGTAAATGTTTTAGTTAAGTTCTTTTAACGATAACAGACAAACCTTTTATTGGTTAGCTGTCATACTTTTAATATTTACTTATTAGACTCTAATAAACATTTTGGGACCCGTTAGAACTTTTTGCAATGTGAATTAAACATTTGGCACCATATAGTTCACAAGGTACTTTTTAGGACCTATATAACTAATGTATAGTGCAAATGTATTAGTTAAGTTCTTTTAACGATAACAGACAAACCTTTTATTGGTTAATTGTTATACTTTTATTATTTACTTATTAGACTCTAATAAACATTTTGAGACCCGTTAGAACTTTTTGCAATGTGAATTAAACATTTGGCACCATATAGTTCACAAGGCACTTTTTAGGATCTATATAACTAATGTATAGTGCAAATGTTTTAGTTAAGTTCTTTTAACGATAACAGACAAACCTTTTATTGGTTAACTGTTATACTTTTATTATTTACTATTTAGTATCTTATAAACATTTTGAGACCCGTTAGAACTTTTTGCAATGTGAATTAAACATTTGGCACCATATAGTTCACAAGGCACTTTTAGGACCTATATAACTAATGTATAGTGCAAATGTTTTAGTTAAGTTCTTTTAACGATAACAGACAAACCTTTTATTGGTTAACTGTTATACTTTTATTATTTACTTATTAGACTCTAATAAACATTTTGAGACCCGTTAGAACTTTTTGCAATGTGAATTAAACATTTGGCACCATATAGTTCACAAGGCACTTTTTAGGACCTATATAACTAATGTATAGTGCAAATGTTTTAGTTAATTTCTTTTAACGATAACAGACAAACCTTTTATTGGTTAACTGTTATACTTTTACTATTTACTTATTAGACTCTAATAAACTATTTGAAACCTGTTAGAACGTTTTGCAATGTGAATTGCACATTTGGGACCATATAATTCACAAAGCACTTTTTAGGACCTATATAACTAATGTATAGTGCAAATGTTTTAGTTAATTTCCTTTAACGATAACAGACAAACCTTTTATTGGTTAACTGTCATACTTTTATTATTTACTTATTAGATTCTAATAAACATTTTGAGACCCGTTAGAACTTTTTGCAATGTGAATTAAACATTTGGCACCATATAGTTCACAAGGCACTTTTTAGGACCTTTATAACTAATGTATAGTGCAAATGTTTTAGTTAAGTTCTTTTAACGATAACAGACAAACCTTTTATTGGTTAATTGTTATACTTTTATTATTTACTTATTAGACTCTAATAAACATTTTGAGACCCGTTACAACTTTTTGCAATGTGAATTAAACATTTGGCACCATATAGTTCACAAGGCACTTTTTAGGATCTATATAACTAATGTATAGTGCAAATGTTTTAGTTAAGTTCTTTTAACGATAACAGACAAACCTTTTATTGGTTAACTGTTATACTTTTATTATTTACTTATTAGTATCTAATAAACATTTTGAGACCCGTTAGAACGTTTTGCAATGTGAATTGCACATTTGGGACCATATAGTTCACAAGGCACTTTTTAGGACCTATATTACTAATGTATAGTGCAAATGTTTTAGTTAAGTTCCCTTAACGATAACAGACAAACCTTTTATTGGTTAACTGTTATACTTTTATTATTTACTTATTAGACTCTAATAAACATTTTGAGACCCGTTAGAACTTTTTGCAATGTGAATTAAACATTTGGCACCATATAGTTCACAAGGCACTTTTTAGGACCTATATAACTAATGTATAGTGCAAATGTTTTAGTTAAGTTCTTTTAACGATAACAGACAAACCTTTTATTGGTTAACTGTCATACTTTTATTATTTACTTATTAGACTCTAATAAACATTTTGAGACCCGTTAGAACTTTTTGCAATGTGAATTAAACATTTGGCACCGTATAGTTCACAAGGCACTTTTAGGACCTATATAACTAATGTATAGTGCAAATGTTTTAGTTAAGTTCTTTTAACGATAACCGACAAACCTTTTATTGGTTAACTATCATACTTTTATTATTTACTTATTAGACTCTAATAAACATTTTGAGACCCGTTAAAACTTTTTGCAATGTGAATTAAACATTTGGTACCATATAGTTCACAAGGCACTTTTTAGGACCTATATAACTAATGTATAGTGCAAATGTTTTAGTTAAGTTCCTTTAACGATAACAGACAAACCTTTTATTGGTTAATTGTTATACTTTTATTATTTACTTATTAGACTCTAATAAACATTTTGAGACCCGTTAGAACTTTTTGCAATGTGAATTAAACATTTGGCACCATATAGTTCACAAGGCACTTTTTAGGACCTATATAACTAATGTATAGTGCAAATGTTTTAGTTAAGTTCTTTTAACGATAACAGACAAACCTTTTATTGGTTAACTGTTATACTTTTATTATTTACTTATCAGTCTCTAATAAACATTTTGAGACCCGTTAGAACTTTTTGCAATGTGAATTAAACATTTGGCACCATATAGTTCACAAGGCACTTTTTAGGACCTATATAACTAATGTATAGTGCAAATGTTTTAGTTAAGTTCTTTTAACGATAACAGACAAACCTTTTATTGGTTAACTGTCATACTTTTATTATTTACTTATTAGACTCTAATAAACATTTTGAGACCCGTTAGAACTTTTTGCAATGTGAATTAAACATTTGGCGCCATATAGTTCACAAGGCACTTTTTAGGACCTATATAACTAATGTATAGTGCAAATGTTTTAGTTAAGTTCCCTTAACGATAACAGACAAACCTTTTATTGGTTAACTGTTATACTTTTATTATTTACTTATTAGACTCTAATAAACATTTTGAGACCCGTTAGAACTTTTTGCAATGTGAATTAAACATTTGGCACCATATAGTTCACAAGGCACTTTTTAGGACCTATATAACTAATGTATAGTGCAAATGTTTTAGTTAAGTTCTTTTAACGATAACAGACAAATCTTTTATTGGTTAACTGTTATACTTTTATTATTTACTTATCAGTTACTAATAAACATTTTGAGACCCGTTAGAACTTTTTGCAATTTGAATTAAACATTTGGCACCATATAGTTCACAAGGTACTTTTAGGACCTAAAAAACTAATGTATAGTGCAAATGTTTTAGTTAAGTTCTTTTAACGATAACAGACAAACCTTTTATTGGTTAACTGTCATACTTTTATTATTTACTTATTAGACTCTAATAAACATTTTGAGACCCGTTAAAACTTTTTGCAACGTGAATTAAACATTTGGCACCAAATAGTTCACAAGGCACTTTTTAGGACCTATATAACTAATGTATAGTGCAAATGTTTTAGTTAAGTTCTTTTAACGATAACAGACAAACCTTTTATTGGTTAATTGTTATACTTTTATTATTTACTTATTAGACTCTAATAAACATTTTGAGACCCGTTAGAACTTTTTGCAATGTGAATTAAACATTTGGCACCATATAGTTCACAAGGCACTTTTTAGGACCTATATAACTAATGTATAGTGCAAATGTTTTAGTTAAGTTCTTTTAACGATAACAGACAAACCTTTTATTGGTTAACTGTTATACTTTTATTATTTACTTATTAGACTCTAATAAACATTTTGAGACCCGTTAGAAATTTTTGCAATGTGAATTAAACATTTGGCACCATATAGTTCACAAGGCACTTTTTAGGATCTATATAACTAATGTATAGTGCAAATGTTTTAGTTAAGTTCTTTTAACGATAACAGACAAACCTTTTATTGGTTAACTGTTATACTTTTATTATTTACTTTTTAGTATCTTATAAACATTTTGAGACCCGTTAGAACTTTTTGCAATGTGAATTAAACATTTGGCACCATATAGTTCACAAGGCACTTTTTAGGACCTATATAACTAATGTATAGTGCAAATGTTTTAGTTAAGTTCTTTTAACGATAACAGACAAACCTTTTATTGGTTAACTGTTATACTTTTATTATTTACTTATTAGACTCTAATAAACATTTTGAGACCCGTTAGAACTTTTTGCAATGTGAATTAAACATTTGGCACCATATAGTTCACAAGGCACTTTTTAGGACCTATATAACTAATGTATAGTGCAAATGTTTTAGTTAAGTTCTTTTAACGATAACAGACAAACCTTTTATTGGTTAACTGTTATACTTTTATTAATTACTTATTAGACTCTAATAAACATTTTGAGACCCGTTAGAACTTTTTGCAATGTGAATTAAACATTTGGCACCATATAGTTCACAAGGCACTTTTTAGGACCTATATAACTAATGTATAGTGCAAATGTTTTAGTTAAGTTCTTTTAACGATAACAGACAAACCTTTTATTGGTTAACTGTCATACTTTTATTATTTACTTATTAGACTCTAATAAACATTTTGAGACCCGTTAGAACTTTTTGCAATGTGAATTAAACATTTGGCACCGTATAGTTCACAAGGCACTTTTAGGACCTATATAACTAATGTATAGTGCAAATGTTTTAGTTAAGTTCTTTTAACGATAACCGACAAACCTTTTATTGGTTAACTATCATACTTTTATTATTTACTTATTAGACTCTAATAAACATTTTGAGACCCGTTAAAACTTTTTGCAATGTGAATTAAACATTTGGTACCATATAGTTCACAAGGCACTTTTTAGGACCTATATAACTAATGTATAGTGCAAATGTTTTAGTTAAGTTCTTTTAACGATAACAGACAAACCTTTTATTGGTTAATTGTTATACTTTTATTATTTACTTATTAGACTCTAATAAACATTTTGAGACCCGTTAGAACTTTTTGCAATGTGAATTAAACATTTGGCACCATATAGTTCACAAGGCACTTTTTAGGACCTATATAACTAATGTATAGTGCAAATGTTTTAGTTAAGTTCTTTTAACGATAACAGACAAACCTTTTATTGGTTAACTGTTATACTTTTATTATTTACTTATTAGACTCTAATAAACATTTTGAGACCCGTTAGAACTTTTTGCAATGTGAATTAATAATTTGGCGCCATATAGTTCACAAGGCACTTTTTAGGACCTATATAACTAATGTATAGTGCAAATGTTTTAGTTAAGTTCTTTTAACGATAACAGACAAACCTTTTATTGGTTAACTGTTATACTTTTATTATTTACTTATTAGACTCTAATAAAAATTTTGAGACCCATTAGAACTTTTTGCAATGTGAATTGAACATTTGGCACCATATAGTTCACAAGGCACTTTTTAGGACCTATATAACTAATGTATAGTGCAAATGTTTTAGTTAAGTTCTTTTAACGATAACAGACAAATCTTTTATTGGTTAACTGTTATACTTTTATTATTTACTTATCAGTCTCTAATAAACATTTTGAGACCCGTTAGAACTTTTTGCAATGTGAATTAAACATTTGGCACCATATAGTTTACAAGGTACTTTTAGGACCTATATAACTAATGTATAGTGCAAATGTTTTAGTTAAGTTCTTTTAACGATAACAGACAAACCTTTTATTGGTTAACTGTCATACTTTTATTATTTACTTATTAGACTCTAATAAACATTTTGAGACCCGTTAAAACTTTTTGCAATGTGAATTAAACATTTGGCACCAAATAGTTCACAAGGCACTTTTTAGGACCTATATAACTAATGTATAGTGCAAATGTTTTAGTTAAGTTCTTTTAACGATAACAAACAAACCTTTTATTGGTTAATTGTTATACTTTTATTATTTACTTATTAGACTCTAATAAACATTTTGAGACCCGTTAGAACTTTTTGCAATGTGAATTAAACATTTGGCACCATATAGTTCACAAGGCACTTTTAGGACCTATATAACTAATGTATAGTGTAAATGTTTTAGTTAAGTTCTTTTAACGATAACAGACAAACCTTTTATTGGTTAGCTGTCATACTTTTAATATTTACTTATTAGACTCTAATAAACATTTTGGGACCCGTTAGAACTTTTTGCAATGTGAATTAAACATTTGGCACCATATAGTTCACAAGGTACTTTTTAGGACCTATATAACTAATGTATAGTGCAAATGTATTAGTTAAGTTCTTTTAACGATAACAGACAAACCTTTTATTGGTTAATTGTTATACTTTTATTATTTACTTATTAGACTCTAATAAACATTTTGAGACCCGTTAGAACTTTTTGCAATGTGAATTAAACATTTGGCACCATATAGTTCACAAGGCACTTTTTAGGATCTATATAACTAATGTATAGTGCAAATGTTTTAGTTAAGTTCTTTTAACGATAACAGACAAACCTTTTATTGGTTAACTGTTATACTTTTATTATTTACTATTTAGTATCTTATAAACATTTTGAGACCCGTTAGAACTTTTTGCAATGTGAATTAAACATTTGGCACCATATAGTTCACAAGGCACTTTTAGGACCTATATAACTAATGTATAGTGCAAATGTTTTAGTTAAGTTCTTTTAACGATAACAGACAAACCTTTTATTGGTTAACTGTTATACTTTTATTATTTACTTATTAGACTCTAATAAACATTTTGAGACCCGTTAGAACTTTTTGCAATGTGAATTAAACATTTGGCACCATATAGTTCACAAGGCACTTTTTAGGACCTATATAACTAATGTATAGTGCAAATGTTTTAGTTAATTTCTTTTAACGATAACAGACAAACCTTTTATTGGTTAACTGTTATACTTTTACTATTTACTTATTAGACTCTAATAAACTATTTGAAACCTGTTAGAACGTTTTGCAATGTGAATTGCACATTTGGGACCATATAATTCACAAAGCACTTTTTAGGACCTATATAACTAATGTATAGTGCAAATGTTTTAGTTAATTTCCTTTAACGATAACAGACAAACCTTTTATTGGTTAACTGTCATACTTTTATTATTTACTTATTAGATTCTAATAAACATTTTGAGACCCGTTAGAACTTTTTGCAATGTGAATTAAACATTTGGCACCATATAGTTCACAAGGCACTTTTTAGGACCTTTATAACTAATGTATAGTGCAAATGTTTTAGTTAAGTTCTTTTAACGATAACAGACAAACCTTTTATTGGTTAATTGTTATACTTTTATTATTTACTTATTAGACTCTAATAAACATTTTGAGACCCGTTACAACTTTTTGCAATGTGAATTAAACATTTGGCACCATATAGTTCACAAGGCACTTTTTAGGATCTATATAACTAATGTATAGTGCAAATGTTTTAGTTAAGTTCTTTTAACGATAACAGACAAACCTTTTATTGGTTAACTGTTATACTTTTATTATTTACTTATTAGTATCTAATAAACATTTTGAGACCCGTTAGAACGTTTTGCAATGTGAATTGCACATTTGGGACCATATAGTTCACAAGGCACTTTTTAGGACCTATATAACTAATGTATAGTGCAAATGTTTTAGTTAAGTTCCCTTAACGATAACAGACAAACCTTTTATTGGTTAACTGTTATACTTTTATTATTTACTTATTAGACTCTAATAAACATTTTGAGACCCGTTAGAACTTTTTGCAATGTGAATTAAACATTTGGCACCATATAGTTCACAAGGCACTTTTTAGGACCTATATAACTAATGTATAGTGCAAATGTTTTAGTTAAGTTCTTTTAACGATAACAGACAAACCTTTTATTGGTTAACTGTCATACTTTTATTATTTACTTATTAGACTCTAATAAACATTTTGAGACCCGTTAGAACTTTTTGCAATGTGAATTAAACATTTGGCACCGTATAGTTCACAAGGCACTTTTAGGACCTATATAACTAATGTATAGTGCAAATGTTTTAGTTAAGTTCTTTTAACGATAACCGACAAACCTTTTATTGGTTAACTATCATACTTTTATTATTTACTTATTAGACTCTAATAAACATTTTGAGACCCGTTAAAACTTTTTGCAATGTGAATTAAACATTTGGTACCATATAGTTCACAAGGCACTTTTTAGGACCTATATAACTAATGTATAGTGCAAATGTTTTAGTTAAGTTCCTTTAACGATAACAGACAAACCTTTTATTGGTTAATTGTTATACTTTTATTATTTACTTATTAGACTCTAATAAACATTTTGAGACCCGTTAGAACTTTTTGCAATGTGAATTAAACATTTGGCACCATATAGTTCACAAGGCACTTTTTAGGACCTATATAACTAATGTATAGTGCAAATGTTTTAGTTAAGTTCTTTTAACGATAACAGACAAACCTTTTATTGGTTAACTGTTATACTTTTATTATTTACTTATCAGTCTCTAATAAACATTTTGAGACCCGTTAGAACTTTTTGCAATGTGAATTAAACATTTGGCACCATATAGTTCACAAGGCACTTTTTAGGACCTATATAACTAATGTATAGTGCAAATGTTTTAGTTAAGTTCTTTTAACGATAACAGACAAACCTTTTATTGGTTAACTGTCATACTTTTATTATTTACTTATTAGACTCTAATAAACATTTTGAGACCCGTTAGAACTTTTTGCAATGTGAATTAAACATTTGGCGCCATATAGTTCACAAGGCACTTTTTAGGACCTATATAACTAATGTATAGTGCAAATGTTTTAGTTAAGTTCCCTTAACGATAACAGACAAACCTTTTATTGGTTAACTGTTATACTTTTATTATTTACTTATTAGACTCTAATAAACATTTTGAGACCCGTTAGAACTTTTTGCAATGTGAATTAAACATTTGGCACCATATAGTTCACAAGGCACTTTTTAGGACCTATATAACTAATGTATAGTGCAAATGTTTTAGTTAAGTTCTTTTAACGATAACAGACAAATCTTTTATTGGTTAACTGTTATACTTTTATTATTTACTTATCAGTTACTAATAAACATTTTGAGACCCGTTAGAACTTTTTGCAATTTGAATTAAACATTTGGCACCATATAGTTCACAAGGTACTTTTAGGACCTAAAAAACTAATGTATAGTGCAAATGTTTTAGTTAAGTTCTTTTAACGATAACAGACAAACCTTTTATTGGTTAACTGTCATACTTTTATTATTTACTTATTAGACTCTAATAAACATTTTGAGACCCGTTAAAACTTTTTGCAACGTGAATTAAACATTTGGCACCAAATAGTTCACAAGGCACTTTTTAGGACCTATATAACTAATGTATAGTGCAAATGTTTTAGTTAAGTTCTTTTAACGATAACAGACAAACCTTTTATTGGTTAATTGTTATACTTTTATTATTTACTTATTAGACTCTAATAAACATTTTGAGACCCGTTAGAACTTTTTGCAATGTGAATTAAACATTTGGCACCATATAGTTCACAAGGCACTTTTTAGGACCTATATAACTAATGTATAGTGCAAATGTTTTAGTTAAGTTCTTTTAACGATAACAGACAAACCTTTTATTGGTTAACTGTTATACTTTTATTATTTACTTATTAGACTCTAATAAACATTTTGAGACCCGTTAGAAATTTTTGCAATGTGAATTAAACATTTGGCACCATATAGTTCACAAGGCACTTTTTAGGATCTATATAACTAATGTATAGTGCAAATGTTTTAGTTAAGTTCTTTTAACGATAACAGACAAACCTTTTATTGGTTAACTGTTATACTTTTATTATTTACTTTTTAGTATCTTATAAACATTTTGAGACCCGTTAGAACTTTTTGCAATGTGAATTAAACATTTGGCACCATATAGTTCACAAGGCACTTTTTAGGACCTATATAACTAATGTATAGTGCAAATGTTTTAGTTAAGTTCTTTTAACGATAACAGACAAACCTTTTATTGGTTAACTGTTATACTTTTATTATTTACTTATTAGACTCTAATAAACATTTTGAGACCCGTTAGAACTTTTTGCAATGTGAATTAAACATTTGGCACCATATAGTTCACAAGGCACTTTTTAAGACCTATATAACTAATGTATAGTGCAAATGTTTTAGTTAAGTTCTTTTAACGATAACAGACAAACCTTTTATTGGTTAACTGTTATACTTTTATTAATTACTTATTAGACTCTAATAAACATTTTGAGACCCGTTAGAACTTTTTGCAATGTGAATTAAACATTTGGCACCATATAGTTCACAAGGCACTTTTTAGGACCTATATAACTAATGTATAGTGCAAATGTTTTAGTTAAGTTCTTTTAACGATAACAGACAAACCTTTTATTGGTTAACTGTCATACTTTTATTATTTACTTATTAGACTCTAATAAACATTTTGAGACCCGTTAGAACTTTTTGCAATGTGAATTAAACATTTGGCACCGTATAGTTCACAAGGCACTTTTAGGACCTATATAACTAATGTATAGTGCAAATGTTTTAGTTAAGTTCTTTTAACGATAACCGACAAACCTTTTATTGGTTAACTATCATACTTTTATTATTTACTTATTAGACTCTAATAAACATTTTGAGACCCGTTAAAACTTTTTGCAATGTGAATTAAACATTTGGTACCATATAGTTCACAAGGCACTTTTTAGGACCTATATAACTAATGTATAGTGCAAATGTTTTAGTTAAGTTCTTTTAACGATAACAGACAAACCTTTTATTGGTTAATTGTTATACTTTTATTATTTACTTATTAGACTCTAATAAACATTTTGAGACCCGTTAGAACTTTTTGCAATGTGAATTAAACATTTGGCACCATATAGTTCACAAGGCACTTTTTAGGACCTATATAACTAATGTATAGTGCAAATGTTTTAGTTAAGTTCTTTTAACGATAACAGACAAACCTTTTATTGGTTAACTGTTATACTTTTATTATTTACTTATCAGTCTCTAATAAACATTTTGAGACCCGTTAGAACTTTTTGCAATGTGAATTAAACATTTGGCACCATATAGTTCACAAGGCACTTTTTAGGACCTATATAACTAATGTATAGTGCAAATGTTTTAGTTAAGTTCTTTTAACGATAACAGACAAACCTTTTATTGGTTAACTGTCATACTTTTATTATATACTTATTAGACTCTAATAAACATTTTGAGACCCGTTAGAACTTTTTGCAATGTGAATTAAACATTTGGCGCCATATAGTTCACAAGGCACTTTTTAGGACCTATATAACTAATGTATAGTGCAAATGTTTTAGTTAAGTTCCCTTAACGATAACAGACAAACCTTTTATTGGTTAACTGTTATACTTTTATTATTTACTTATTAGACTCTAATAAACATTTTGAGACCCGTTAGAACTTTTTGCAATATGAATTAAACATTTGGCGCCATATAGTTCACAAGACACTTTTTAGGACCTATATAACTAATGTATAGTGCAAATGTTTTAGTTAAGTTCTTTTAACGATAACAGACAAACCTTTTATTGGTTAACTGTTATACTTTTATTATTTACTTATTAGACTCTAATAAACAATTTGAGACCCGTTAGAACGTTTTGCAATGTGAATTGCACATTTGGGACCATATAGTTCACAAGGCACTTTTTAGGACCTATATAACTAATGTATAGTGCAAATGTTTTAGTTAAGTTCTTTTAACGATAACAGACAAACCTTTTATTGGTTAACTGTTATACTTTTATTATTTACTTATTAGACTCTAATAAACATTTTGAGACCCGTTAGAACTTTTTGCAATGTGAATTAAACATTTGGCACCATATAGTTCACAAGGCACTTTTTAGGACCTATATAACTAATGCATAGTGCAAATGTTTTAGTTAAGTTCTTTTAACGATAACAGACAAACCTTTTATTGGTTAACTGTTATACTTTTATTATTTACTTATTAGACTCTAATAAACATTTTGAGACCCGTTAGAACTTTTTGCAATGTGAATTAAACATTTGGCACCATATAGTTCACAAGGCACTTTTTAGGACCTATATAACTAATGTATAGTGCAAATGTTTTAGTTAAGTTCTTTTAACGATAACAGACAAATCTTTTATTGGTTAACTGTTATACTTTTATTATTTACTTATCAGTTACTAATAAACATTTTGAGACCCGTTAGAACTTTTTGCAATTTGAATTAAACATTTGGCACCATATAGTTCACAAGGTACTTTTAGGACCTAAAAAACTAATGTATAGTGCAAATGTTTTAGTTAAGTTCTTTTAACGATAACAGACAAACCTTTTATTGGTTAACTGTCATACTTTTATTATTTACTTATTAGACTCTAATAAACATTTTGAGACCCGTTAAAATTTTTTGCAATGTGAATTAAACATTTGGCACCAAATAGTTCACAAGGCACTTTTTAGGACCTATATAACTAATGTATAGTGCAAATGTTTTAGTTAAGTTCTTTTAACGATAACAGACAAACCTTTTATTGGTTAATTGTTATACTTTTATTATTTACTTATTAGACTCTAATAAACATTTTGAGACCCGTTAGAACTTTTTGCAATGTGAATTAAACATTTGGCACCATATAGTTCACAAGGCACTTTTTAGGACCTATATAACTAATGTATAGTGCAAATGTTTTAGTTAAGTTCTTTTAACGATAACAGACAAACCTTTTATTGGTTAACTGTTATACTTTTATTATTTACTTATTAGACTCTAATAAACATTTTGAGACCCGTTAGAAATTTTTGCAATGTGAATTAAACATTTGGCACCATATAGTTCACAAGGCACTTTTTAGGATCTATATAACTAATGTATAGTGCAAATGTTTTAGTTAAGTTCTTTTAACGATAACAGACAAACCTTTTATTGGTTAACTGTTATACTTTTATTATTTACTTTTTAGTATCTTATAAACATTTTGAGACCCGTTAGAACTTTTTGCAATGTGAATTAAACATTTGGCACCATATAGTTCACAAGGCACTTTTTAGGACCTATATAACTAATGTATAGTGCAAATGTTTTAGTTAAGTTCTTTTAACGATAACAGACAAACCTTTTATTGGTTAACTGTTATACTTTTATTATTTACTTATTAGACTCTAATAAACATTTTGAGACCCGTTAGAACTTTTTGCAATGTGAATTGCACATTTGGCACCATATAGTTCACAAGGCACTTTTTAGGACCTATATAACTAATGTATAGTGCAAATGTTTTAGTTAAGTTCCTTTAACGATAACAGACAAACCTTTTATTGGTTAACTGTTATACTTTTATTATTTACTTATTAGACTCTAATAAACATTTTGAGACCCGTTAGAACTTTTTGCAATGTGAATTAAACATTTGGCACCATATAGTTCACAAGGCACTTTTTAGGACCTATATAACTAATGTATAGTGCAAATGTTTTAGTTAAGTTCTTTTAACGATAACAGACAAACATTTTATTGGTTAACTGTCATACTTTTATTATTTACTTATTAGACTCTAATAAACATTTTGAGACCCGTTAGAACTTTTTGCAATGTGAATTAAACATTTGGCGCCATATAGTTCACAAGGCACTTTTTAGGACCTATATAACTAATGTATAGTGCAAATGTTTTAGTTAAGTTCCCTTAACGATAACAGACAAACCTTTTATTGGTTAACTGTTATACTTTTATTATTTACTTATTAGACTCTAATAAACATTTTGAGACCCGTTAGAACTTTTTGCAATATGAATTAAACATTTGGCGCCATATAGTTCACAAGGCACTTTTTAGGACCTATATAACTAATGTATAGTGCAAATGTTTTAGTTAAGTTCTTTTAACGATAACAGACAAACCTTTTATTGGTTAACTGTTATACTTTTTTTATTTACTTATTAGACTCTAATAAACAATTTGAGACCCGTTAGAACGTTTTGCAATGTGAATTGCACATTTGGGACCATATAGTTCACAAGGCACTTTTTAGGACCTATATAACTAATGTATAGTGCAAATGTTTTAGTTAAGTTCTTTTAACGATAACAGACAAACCTTTTATTGGTTAACTGTTATACTTTTATTATTTACTTATTAGACTCTAATAAACATTTTGAGACCCGTTAGAACTTTTTGCAATGTGAATTAAACATTTGGCACCATATAGTTCACAAGGCACTTTTTAGGACCTATATAACTAATGCATAGTGCAAATGTTTTAGTTAAGTTCTTTTAACGATAACAGACAAACCTTTTATTGGTTAACTGTTATACTTTTATTATTTACTTATTAGACTCTAATAAACATTTTGAGACCCGTTAGAACTTTTTGCAATGTGAATTAAACATTTGGCACCATATAGTTCACAAGGCACTTTTTAGGACCTATATAACTAATGTATAGTGCAAATGTTTTAGTTAAGTTCTTTTAACGATAACAGACAAATCTTTTATTGGTTAACTGTTATACTTTTATTATTTACTTATCAGTTACTAATAAACATTTTGAGACCCGTTAGAACTTTTTGCAATTTGAATTAAACATTTGGCACCATATAGTTCACAAGGTACTTTTAGGACCTAAAAAACTAATGTATAGTGCAAATGTTTTAGTTAAGTTCTTTTAACGATAACAGACAAACCTTTTATTGGTTAACTGTCATACTTTTATTGTTTACTTATTAGACTCTAATAAACATTTTGAGACCCGTTAAAACTTTTTGCAATGTGAATTAAACATTTGGCACCAAATAGTTCACAAGGCACTTTTTAGGACCTATATAACTAATGTATAGTGCAAATGTTTTAGTTAAGTTCTTTTAACGATAACAGACAAACCTTTTATTGGTTAATTGTTATACTTTTATTATTTACTTATTAGACTCTAATAAACATTTTGAGACCCGTTAGAACTTTTTGCAATGTGAATTAAACATTTGGCACCATATAGTTCACAAGGCACTTTTTAGGACCTATATAACTAATGTATAGTGCAAATGTTTTAGTTAAGTTCTTTTAACGATAACAGACAAACCTTTTATTGGTTAAGTGTTATACTTTTATTATTTACTTATTAGACTCTAATAAACATTTTGAGACCCGTTAGAAATTTTTGCAATGTGAATTAAACATTTGGCACCATATAGTTCACAAGGCACTTTTTAGGATCTATATAACTAATGTATAGTGCAAATGTTTTAGTTAAGTTCTTTTAACGATAACAGACAAACCTTTTATTGGTTAACTGTTATACTTTTATTATTTACTTTTTAGTATCTTATAAACATTTTGAGACCCGTTAGAACTTTTTGCAATGTGAATTAAACATTTGGCACCATATAGTTCACAAGGCACTTTTTAGGACCTATATAACTAATGTATAGTGCAAATGTTTTAGTTAAGTTCTTTTAACGATAACAGACAAACCTTTTATTGGTTAACTGTTATACTTTTATTATTTACTTATTAGACTCTAATAAACATTTTGAGACCCGTTAGAACTTTTTGCAATGTGAATTAAACATTTGGCACCATATAGTTCACAAGGCACTTTTTAGGACCTATATAACTAATGTATAGTGCAAATGTTTTAGTTAAGTTCCTTTAACGATAACAGACAAACCTTTTATTGGTTAACTGTTATACTTTTATTATTTACTTATTAGACTCTAATAAACTATTTGAGACCCGTTAGAACGTTTTGCAATGTGAATTGCACATTTGGGACCATATAATTCACAAAGCACTTTTAGGACCTATATAACTAATGTATAGTGCAAATGTTTTAGTTAAGTTCTTTTAACGATAACAGACAAACCTTTTATTGGTTAACTGTTATACTTTTATTATTTACTTTTTCGTATCTTATAAACATTTTGAGACCCGTTAGAACTTTTTGCATTGTGAATTAAACATTTGGCACCATATAGTTCACAAGGCACTTTTTAGGACCTAAATAACTAATGTATAGTGCAAATGTTTTAGTTAAGTTCTTTTAACGATAACAGACAAACCTTTTATTGGTTAACTGTTATACTTTTATTATTTACTTATTAGACTCTAATAAACATTTTGAGACCCGTTAGAACGTTTTGCAATGTGAATTGCACATTTGGGACCATATAGTTCACAAGGCACTTTTTAGGACCTATATAACTAATGTATAGTGCAAATGTTTTAGTTAAGTTCCCTTAACGATAACAGACAAACCTTTTATTGGTTAACTGTTATACTTTTATTATTTACTTATTAGACTCTAATAAACATTTTGAGACCCGTTAGAACTTTTTGCAATGTGAATTAAACATTTGGCACCATATAGTTCACAAGGCACTTTTTAGGACCTATATAACTAATGTATAGTGCAAATGTTTTAGTTAAGTTCCTTTAACGATAACAGACAAACCTTTTATTGGTTAACTGTCATACTTTTATTATTTACTTATTAGACTCTAATAAACATTTTGAGACCCGTTAGAACTTTTTGCAATGTGAATTAAACATTTGGCACCGTATAGTTCACAAGGCACTTTTAGGACCTATATAACTAATGTATAGTGCAAATGTTTTAGTTAAGTTCTTTTAACGATAACCGACAAACCTTTTATTGGTTAACTATCATACTTTTATTATTTACTTATTAAACTCTAATAAACATTTTGAGACCCGTTAAAACTTTTTGCAATGTGAATTAAACATTTGGCACCATATAGTTCACAAGGCACTTTTTAGGACCTATATAACTAATGTATAGTGCAAATGTTTTAGTTAAGTTCTTTTAACGATAACAGACAAACCTTTTATTGGTTAATTGTTATACTTTTATTATTTACTTATTAGACTCTAATAAACATTTTGAGACCCGTTAGAACTTTTTGCAATGTGAATTAAACATTTGGCACCATATAGTTCACAAGGCACTTTTTAGGACCTATATAACTAATGTATAGTGCAAATGTTTTAGTTAAGTTCTTTTAACGATAACAGAAAAACCTTTTATTGGTTAACTGTTATACTTTTATTATTTACTTATCAGTCTCTAATAAACATTTTGAGACCCGTTAGAACTTTTTGCAATGTGAATTAAACATTTGGCACCATATAGTTCACAAGGCACTTTTTAGGACCTATATAACTAATGTATAGTGCAAATGTTTTAGTTAAGTTCTTTTAACGATAACAGACAAACCTTTTATTGGTTAACTGTCATACTTTTATTATTTACTTATTAGACTCTAATAAACATTTTGAGACCCGTTAGAACTTTTTGCAATGTGAATTAAACATTTGGCGCCATATAGTTCACAAGGCACTTTTTAGGACCTATATAACTAATGTATAGTGCAAATGTTTTAGTTAAGTTCCCTTAACGATAACAGACAAACCTTTTATTGGTTAACTGTTATACTTTTATTATTTACTTATTAGACTCTAATAAACATTTTGAGACCCGTTAGAACTTTTTGCAATGTGAATTAAACATTTGGCGCCATATAGTTCACAAGGCACTTTTTAGGACCTATATAACTAATGTATAGTGCAAATGTTTTAGTTAAGTTCTTTTAACGATAACAGACAAACCTTTTATTGGTTAACTGTTATACTTTTATTATTTACTTATTAGACTCTAATAAACAATTTGAGACCCGTTAGAACGTTTTGCATTGTGAATTGCACATTTGGGACCATATAGTTCACAAGGCACTTTTTAGGACCTATATAACTAATGTATAGTGCAAATGTTTTAGTTAAGTTCTTTTAACGATAACAGACAAACCTTTTATTGGTTAACTGTTATACTTTTATTATTTACTTATTAGACTCTAATAAACATTTTGAGACCCGTTAGAACGTTTTGCAATGTGAATTGCACATTTGGGACCATATAGTTCACAAGGCACTTTTTAGGACCTATATAACTAATGTATAGTGCAAATGTTTTAGTTAAGTTCTTTTAACGATAACAGACAAACCTTTTATTGGTTAACTGTTATACTTTTATTATTTACTTATTAGACTCTAATAAACATTTTGAGACCCGTTAGAACTTTTTGCAATGTGAATTAAACATTTGGCACCATATAGTTCACAAGGCACTTTTTAGGACCTATATAACTAATGTATAGTGCAAATGTTTTAGTTAAGTTCTTTTAACGATAACAGACAAACCTTTTATTGGTTAACTGTTATACTTTTATTATTTACTTATTAGACTCTAATAAACATTTTGAGACCCGTTAGAACTTTTTGCAATGTGAATTAAACATTTGGCACCATATAGTTCACAAGGCACTTTTTAGGACCTATATAACTAATGTATAGTGCAAATGTTTTAGTTAAGTTCTTTTAACGATAACAGACAAACCTTTTATTGGTTAACTGTTATACTTTTATTATTTACTTATTAGACTCTAATAAACATTTTGAGACCCGTTAGAACTTTTTGCAATGTGAATTAAACATTTGGCACCATATAGTTCACAAGGCACTTTTTAGGACCTATATAACTAATGTATAGTGCAAATGTTTTAGTTAAGTTCTTTTAACGATAACAGACAAATCTTTTATTGGTTAACTGTTATACTTTTATTATTTACTTATCAGACTCTAATAAACATTTTGAGACCCGTTAGAACTTTTTGCAATTTGAATTAAACATTTGGCACCATATAGTTCACAAGGTACTTTTAGGACCTAAAAAACTAATGTATAGTGCAAATGTTTTAGTTAAGTTCTTTTAACGATAACAGACAAACCTTTTATTGGTTAACTGTCATACTTTTATTATTTACTTATTAGACTCTAATAAACATTTTGAGACCCGTTAAAACTTTTTGCAATGTGAATTAAACATTTGGCACCAAATAGTTCACAAGGCACTTTTTAGGACCTATATAACTAATGTATAGTGCAAATGTTTTAGTTAAGTTCTTTTAACGATAACAGACAAACCTTTTATTGGTTAATTGTTATACTTTTATTATTTACTTATTAGACTCTAATAAACATTTTGAGACCCGTTAGAACTTTTTGCAATGTGAATTAAACATTTGGCACCATATAGTTCACAAGGCACTTTTTAGGACCTATATAACTAATGTATAGTGCAAATGTTTTAGTTAAGTTCTTTTAACGATAACAGACAAACCTTTTATTGGTTAACTGTTATACTTTTATTATTTACTTATTAGACTCTAATAAACATTTTGAGACCCGTTAGAAATTTTTGCAATGTGAATTAAACATTTGGCACCATATAGTTCACAAGGCAGTTTTTAGGACCTATATAACTAATCTATAGTGCAAATGTTTTAGTTAAGTTCTTTTAACGATAACAGACAAACCTTTTATTGGTTAATTGTTATACTTTTATTATTTACTTATTAGACTCTAATAAACATTTTGAGACCCGTTAGAACTTTTTGCAATGTGAATTAAACATTTGGCACCATATAGTTCACAAGGCACTTTTTAGGATCTATATAACTAATGTATAGTGCAAATGTTTTAGTTAAGTTCTTTTAACGATAACAGACAAACCTTTTATTGGTTAACTGTTATACTTTTATTATTTACTTTTTAGTATCTTATAAACATTTTGAGACCCGTTAGAACTTTTTGCAATGTGAATTAAACATTTGGCACCATATAGTTCACAAGGCACTTTTAGGACCTATATAACTAATGTATAGTGCAAATGTTTTAGTTAAGTTCTTTTAACGATAACAGACAAACCTTTTATTGGTTAACTGTTATACTTTTATTATTTACTTATTAGACTCTAATAAACATTTTGAGACCCGTTAGAACTTCTTGCAATGTGAATTAAACATTTGGCACCATATAGTTCACAAGGCACTTTTTAGGACCTATATAACTAATGTATAGTGCAAATGTTTTAGTTAAGTTCCTTTAACGATAACAGACAAACCTTTTATTGGTTAACTGTTATACTTTTATTATTTACTTATTAGACTCTAATAAACTATTTGAGACCTGTTAGAACGTTTTGCAATGTGAATTGCACATTTGGGACCATATAATTCACAAAGCACTTTTAGGACCTATATAACTAATGTATAGTGCAAATGTTTTAGTTAAGTTCTTTTAACGATAACAGACAAACCTTTTATTGGTTAACTGTTATACTTTTATTTTTTACTTATTAGACTCTAATAAAAATTTTGAGACCCGTTAGAACTTTTTGCAATGTGAATTAAACATTTGGCACCATATAGTTCACAAGGCACTTTTTAGGACCTATATAACTAATGTATAGTGCAAATGTTTTAGTTAAGTTCTTTTAACGATAACAGACAAACCTTTTATTGGTTAACTGTTATACTTTTATTATTTACTTATTAGACTCTAATAAACATTTTGAGACCCGTTAGAACTTTTTGCAATGTGAATTAAACATTTGGCACCATATAGTTCACAAGGCACTTTTTAGGACCTATATAACTAATGTATAGTGCAAATGTTTTAGTTAAGTTCTTTTAACGATAACAGACAAACCTTTTATTGGTTAACTGTCATACTTTTATTATTTACTTATTAGACTCTAATAAACATTTTGAGACCCGTTAGAACTTTTTGCAATGTGAATTAAACATTTGGCACCATATAGTTCACAAGGCACTTTTAGGACCTATATAACTAATGTATAGTGCAAATGTTTTAGTTAAGTTCTTTTAACGATAACAGACAAACCTTTTATTGGTTAACTGTCATACTTTTATTATTTACTTATTAGACTCTAATAAACATTTTGAGACCCGTTAGAACTTTTTGCAATGTGAATTAAACATTTGGCACCATATAGTTCACAAGGCACTTTTTAGGACCTATATAACTAATGTATAGTGCAAATGTTTTAGTTAAGTTCTTTTAACGATAACAGACAAACCTTTTATTGGTTAACTGTTATACTTTTATTATTTACTTATTAGACTCTAATAAACATTTTGAGACCCGTTAGAAATTTTTGCAATGTGAATTAAACATTTGGCACCATATAGTTCACAAGGCACTTTTTAGGACCTATATAACTAATGTATAGTGCAAATGTTTTAGTTAAGTTCTTTTAACGATAACAGACAAACCTTTTATTGGTTAATTGTTATACTTTTATTATTTACTTATTAGACTCTAATAAACATTTTGAGACCCGTTAGAACTTTTTGCAATGTGAATTAAACATTTGGCACCATATAGTTCACAAGGCACTTTTTAGGATCTATATAACTAATGTATAGTGCAAATGTTTTAGTTAAGTTCTTTTAACGATAACAGACAAACCTTTTATTGGTTAACTGTTATACTTTTATTATTTACTTTTTAGTATCTTATAAACATTTTGAGACCCGTTAGAACTTTTTGCAATGTGAATTAAACATTTGGCACCATATAGTTCACAAGGCACTTTTTAGGACCTATATAACTAATGTATAGTGCAAATGTTTTAGTTAAGTTCCTTTAACGATAACAGACAAACCTTTTATTGGTTAACTGTTATACTTTTATTATTTACTTATTAGACTCTAATAAACTATTTGAGACCTGTTAGAACGTTTTGCAATGTGAATTGCACATTTGGGACCATATAATTCACAAAGCACTTTTAGGACCTATATAACTAATGTATAGTGCAAATGTTTTAGTTAAGTTCTTTTAACGATAACAGACAAACCTTTTATTGGTTAACTGTTATACTTTTATTTTTTACTTATTAGACTCTAATAAACATTTTGAGACACGTTAGAACTTTTTGCAATGTGAATTAAACATTTGGCGCCATATAGTTCACAAGGCACTTTTTAGGACCTATATAACTAATGTATAGTGCAAATGTTTTAGTTAAGTTCTTTTAACGATAACAGACAAACCTTTTATTGGTTAACTGTTATACTTTTATTATTTACTTATTAGACTCTAATAAACATTTTGAGACCCGTTAGAACTTTTTGCAATGTGAATTAAACATTTGGCACCATATAGTTCACAAGGCACTTTTTAGGACCTATATAACTAATGTATAGTGCAAATGTTTTAGTTAAGTTCTTTTAACGATAACAGACAAACATTTTATTGGTTAACTGTTATACTTTTATTATTTACTTATTAGTATCTAATAAACATTTTGAGACCCGTTAGAACTTTTTGCAATGTGAATTAAACATTTGGCACCATATAGTTCACAAGGCACTTTTTAGGACTTATATAACTAATGTATAGTGCAAATGTTTTAGTTAAGTTCTTTTAACGATAACAGACAAACCTTTTATTGGTTAACTGTTATACTTTTATTATTTACTTATTAGACTCTAATAAAAATTTTGAGACCCATTAGAACTTTTTACAATGTGAATTAAACATTTGGCACCATATAGTTCACAAGGCACTTTTTAGGACCTATATAACTAATGTATAGTGCAAATGTTTTATTTAAGTTCTTTTAACGATATCAGACAAATCTTTTATTGGTTAACTGTTATACTTTTATTATTTACTTATCAGTCTCTAATAAACATTTTGAGACCCGTTAGAACTTTTTGCAATGTGAATTAAACATTTGGCACCATATAGTTCACAAGGCACTTTTTAGGACCTATATAACTAATAAATAGTGCAAATGTTTTAGTTAAGTTCTTTTAACGATAACAGACAAACCTTTTATTGGTTAACTGTCATACTTTTATTATTTACTTATCAGTCTCTAATAAACATTTTGAGACCCGTTAGAACTTTTTGCAATGTGAATTAAACATTTGGCACCATATAGTTCACAAGGCACTTTTTAGGACCTATATAACTAATGTATAGTGCAAATGTTTTAGTTAAGTTCTTTTAACGATAACAGACAAACCTTTTATTGGTTAACTGTCATACTTTTATTATTTACTTATTAGACTCTAATAAACATTTTGAGACCCGTTAGAACTTTTTGCAATGTGAATTGCACATTTGGCACCATATAGTTCACAAGGCACTTTTTAGGACCTATATAACTAATGTATAGTGCAAATGTTTTAGTTAAGTTCTTTTAACGATAACAAACAAATCTTTTATTGGTTAACTGTTATACTTTTATTATTTACTTATCAGTCTCTAATAAACATTTTGAGACCCGTTAGAACTTTTTGCAATGTGAATTAAACATTTGGCACCATATAGTTCACAAGGCACTTTTAGGACCTATATAACTAATGTATAGTGCAAATGTTTTAGTTAAGTTCTTTTAACGATAACAGACAAACCTTTTATTGGTTAACTGTCATACTTTTAATATTTACTTATTAGACCCTAATAAACATTTTGGGACCCGTTAGAACTTTTTGCAATGTGAATTAAAAATTTGGCACCATATAGTTCACAAGGTACTTTTTAGGACCTATATAACTAATGTATAGTGCAAATGTTTTAGTTAAGTTCTTTTAACGATAACAGACAAACCTTTCATTGGTTAATTGTTATACTTTTATTATTTACTTATTATACTCTAATAAACATTTTGAGACCCGTTAGAACTTTTTGCAATGTGAATTAAACATTTGGCACCATATAGTTCACAAGGCACTTTTTAGGATCTATATAACTAATGTATAGTGCAAATGTTTTAGTTAAGTTCTTTTAACGATAACAGACAAACCTTTTATTGGTTAAATGTTATACTTTTATTATTTACTTTTTAGTATCTTATAAACATTTTGAGACCCGTTAGAACTTTTTGCAATGTGAATTAAACATTTGGCACCATATAGTTCACAAGGCACTTTTTAGGACCTATATAACTAATGTATAGTGCAAATGTTTTAGTTAAGTTCCTTTAACGATAACAGACAAACCTTTTATTGGTTAACTGTCATACTTTTATTATTTACTTATCAGTCTCTAATAAACATTTTGAGACCCGTTAGAACTTTTTGCAATGTGAATTAAACATTTGGCACCATATAGTTCACAAGGCACTTTTTAGGACCTATATAACTAATGTATAGTGCAAATGTTTTAGTTAAGTTCTTTTAACGATAACAGACAAACCTTTTATTGGTTAACTGTCATACTTTTATTATTTACTTATTAGACTCTAATAAACATTTTGAGACCCGTTAGAACTTTTTGCAATGTGAATTGCACATTTGGCACCATATAGTTCACAAGGCACTTTTTAGGACCTATATAACTAATGTATAGTGCAAATGTTTTAGTTAAGTTCTTTTAACGATAACAAACAAATCTTTTATTGGTTAACTGTTATACTTTTATTATTTACTTATCAGTCTCTAATAAACATTTTGAGACCCGTTAGAACTTTTTGCAATGTGAATTAAACATTTGGCACCATATAGTTCACAAGGCACTTTTAGGACCTATATAACTAATGTATAGTGCAAATGTTTTAGTTAAGTTCTTTTAACGATAACAGACAAACCTTTTATTGGTTAACTGTCATACTTTTAATATTTACTTATTAGACCCTAATAAACATTTTGGGACCCGTTAGAACTTTTTGCAATGTAAATTAAAAATTTGGCACCATATAGTTCACAAGGTACTTTTTAGGACCTATATAACTAATGTATAGTGCAAATGTTTTAGTTAAGTTCTTTTAACGATAACAGACAAACCTTTCATTGGTTAATTGTTATACTTTTATTATTTACTTATTATACTCTAATAAACATTTTGAGACCCGTTAGAACTTTTTGCAATGTGAATTAAACATTTGGCACCATATAGTTCACAAGGCACTTTTTAGGATCTATATAACTAATGTATAGTGCAAATGTTTTAGTTAAGTTCTTTTAACGATAACAGACAAACCTTTTATTGGTTAAATGTTATACTTTTATTATTTACTTTTTAGTATCTTATAAACATTTTGAGACCCGTTAGAACTTTTTGCAATGTGAATTAAACATTTGGCACCATATAGTTCACAAGGCACTTTTTAGGACCTATATAACTAATGTATAGTGCAAATGTTTTAGTTAAGTTCCTTTAACGATAACAGACAAACCTTTTATTGGTTAACTGTTATACTTTTATTATTTACTTATTAGACTCTAATAAACATTTTGGGACCCGTTAGAACTTTTTGCAATGTGAATTAAACATTTGGCACCATATAGTTCACAAGGCACTTTTTAGGACCTATATAACTAATGTATAGTGCAAATGTTTTAGTTAAGTTCCTTTAACGATAACAGACAAACCTTTTATTGGTTAACTGTCATACTTTTATTATTTACTTATTAGACTCTAATAAACTATTTGAGACCTGTTAGAACGTTTTGCAATGTGAATTGCACATTTGGGACCATATAATTCACAAAGCACTTTTAGGACCTATATAACTAATGTATAGTGCAAATGTTTTAGTTAAGTTCTTTTAACGATAACAGACAAACCTTTTATTGGTTAACTGTTATATTTTTATTTTTTACTTATTAGACTCTAATAAACATTTTGAGACACGTTAGAACTTTTTGCAATGTGAATTAAACATTTGGCGCCATATAGTTCACAAGGCACTTTTTAGGACCTCTATAACTAATGTATAGTTCAAATGTTTTAGTTAAGTTCCTTTAACGATAACAGACAAACCTTTTATTGGTTAACTGTTATACTTTTATTATTTACTTATTAGACTCTAATAAACATTTTGAGACCCGTTAGAACTTTTTGCAATTTGAATTAAACATTTGGCACCATATAGTTCACAAGGCACTTTTTAGGACCTATATAACTAATGTATAGTGCAAATGTTTTAGTTAAGTTCTTTTAACGATAACAGACAAACCTTTTATTGGTTAACTGTTATACTTTTATTATTTACTTATTAGACTCTAATAAACATTTTGAGACCCGTTAGAACTTTTTGCAATGTGAATTAAACATTTGGCACCACATAGTTCACAAGGAACTTTTTAGGACCTATATAACTAATGTATAGTGCAAATGTTTTAGTTAAGTTCTTTTAACGATAACAGACAAACCTTTTATTGGTTAACTGTCATACTTTTATTATTTACTTATTAGACTCTAATAAACATTTTGAGACCCGTTAGAACTTTTTGCAATGTGAATTGCACATTTGGCACCATATAGTTCACAAGGCACTTTTTAGGACCTATATAACTAATGTATAGTGCAAATGTTTTAGTTAAGTTCTTTTAACGATAACAAACAAATCTTTTATTGGTTAACTGTTATACTTTTATTATTTACTTATCAGTCTCTAATAAACATTTTGAGACCCGTTAGAACTTTTTGCAATGTGAATTAAACATTTGGCACCATATAGTTCACAAGGCACTTTTAGGACCTATATAACTAATGTATAGTGCAAATGTTTTAGTTAAGTTCTTTTAACGATAACAGACAAACCTTTTATTGGTTAACTGTCATACTTTTAATATTTACTTATTAGACCCTAATAAACATTTTGGGACCCGTTAGAACTTTTTGCAATGTGAATTAAAAATTTGGCACCATATAGTTCACAAGGTACTTTTTAGGACCTATATAACTAATGTATAGTGCAAATGTTTTAGTTAAGTTCTTTTAACGATAACAGACAAACCTTTCATTGGTTAATTGTTATACTTTTATTATTTACTTATTATACTCTAATAAACATTTTGAGACCCGTTAGAACTTTTTGCAATGTGAATTAAACATTTGGCACCATATAGTTCACAAGGCACTTTTTAGGATCTATATAACTAATGTATAGTGCAAATGTTTTAGTTAAGTTCTTTTAACGATAACAGACAAACCTTTTATTGGTTAAATGTTATACTTTTATTATTTACTTTTTAGTATCTTATAAACATTTTGAGACCCGTTAGAACTTTTTGCAATGTGAATTAAACATTTGGCACCATATAGTTCACAAGGCACTTTTTAGGACCTATATAACTAATGTATAGTGCAAATGTTTTAGTTAAGTTCCTTTAACGATAACAGACAAACCTTTTATTGGTTAACTGTCATACTTTTATTATTTACTTATCAGTCTCTAATAAACATTTTGAGACCCGTTAGAACTTTTTGCAATGTGAATTAAACATTTGGCACCATATAGTTCACAAGGCACTTTTTAGGACCTATATAACTAATGTATAGTGCAAATGTTTTAGTTAAGTTCTTTTAACGATAACAGACAAACCTTTTATTGGTTAACTGTCATACTTTTATTATTTACTTATTAGACTCTAATAAACATTTTGAGACCCGTTAGAACTTTTTGCAATGTGAATTGCACATTTGGCACCATATAGTTCACAAGGCACTTTTTAGGACCTATATAACTAATGTATAGTGCAAATGTTTTAGTTAAGTTATTTTAACGATAACAAACAAATCTTTTATTGGTTAACTGTTATACTTTTATTATTTACTTATCAGTCTCTAATAAACATTTTGAGACCCGTTAGAACTTTTTGCAATGTGAATTAAACATTTGGCACCATATAGTTCACAAGGCACTTTTAGGACCTATATAACTAATGTATAGTGCAAATGTTTTAGTTAAGTTCTTTTAACGATAACAGACAAACCTTTTATTGGTTAACTGTCATACTTTTAATATTTACTTATTAGACCCTAATAAACATTTTGGGACCCGTTAGAACTTTTTGCAATGTAAATTAAAAATTTGGCACCATATAGTTCACAAGGTACTTTTTAGGACCTATATAACTAATGTATAGTGCAAATGTTTTAGTTAAGTTCTTTTAACGATAACAGACAAACCTTTCATTGGTTAATTGTTATACTTTTATTATTTACTTATTATACTCTAATAAACATTTTGAGACCCGTTAGAACTTTTTGCAATGTGAATTAAACATTTGGCACCATATAGTTCACAAGGCACTTTTTAGGATCTATATAACTAATGTATAGTGCAAATGTTTTAGTTAAGTTCTTTTAACGATAACAGACAAACCTTTTATTGGTTAAATGTTATACTTTTATTATTTACTTTTTAGTATCTTATAAACATTTTGAGACCCGTTAGAACTTTTTGCAATGTGAATTAAACATTTGGCACCATATAGTTCACAAGGCACTTTTTAGGACCTATATAACTAATGTATAGTGCAAATGTTTTAGTTAAGTTCCTTTAACGATAACAGACAAACCTTTTATTGGTTAACTGTTATACTTTTATTATTTACTTATTAGACTCTAATAAACATTTTGGGACCCGTTAGAACTTTTTGCAATGTGAATTAAACATTTGGCACCATATAGTTCACAAGGCACTTTTTAGGACCTATATAACTAATGTATAGTGCAAATGTTTTAGTTAAGTTCCTTTAACGATAACAGACAAACCTTTTATTGGTTAACTGTCATACTTTTATTATTTACTTATTAGACTCTAATAAACTATTTGAGACCTGTTAGAACGTTTTGCAATGTGAATTGCACATTTGGGACCATATAATTCACAAAGCACTTTTAGGACCTATATAACTAATGTATAGTGCAAATGTTTTAGTTAAGTTCTTTTAACGATAACAGACAAACCTTTTATTGGTTAACTGTTATATTTTTATTTTTTACTTATTAGACTCTAATAAACATTTTGAGACACGTTAGAACTTTTTGCAATGTGAATTAAACATTTGGCGCCATATAGTTCACAAGGCACTTTTTAGGACCTCTATAACTAATGTATAGTTCAAATGTTTTAGTTAAGTTCCTTTAACGATAACAGACAAACCTTTTATTGGTTAACTGTTATACTTTTATTATTTACTTATTAGACTCTAATAAACATTTTGAGACCCGTTAGAACTTTTTGCAATTTGAATTAAACATTTGGCACCATATAGTTCACAAGGCACTTTTTAGGACCTATATAACTAATGTATAGTGCAAATGTTTTAGTTAAGTTCTTTTAACGATAACAGACAAACCTTTTATTGGTTAACTGTTATACTTTTATTATTTACTTATTAGACTCTAATAAACATTTTGAGACCCGTTAGAACTTTTTGCAATGTGAATTAAACATTTGGCACCACATAGTTCACAAGGAACTTTTTAGGACCTATATAACTAATGTATAGTGCAAATGTTTTAGTTAAGTTCTTTTAACGATAACAGACAAACCTTTTATTGGTTAACTGTCATACTTTTATTATTTACTTATTAGACTCTAATAAACATTTTGAGACCCGTTAGAACTTTTTGCAATGTGAATTAAACATTTGGCACCATATAGTTCACAAGGCACTTTTAGGACCTATATAACTAATGTATAGTGCAAATGTTTTAGTTAAGTTCTTTTAACGATAACAGACAAACCTTTTATTGGTTAACTGTTATACTTTTATTATTTACTTATTAGACTCTAATAAACATTTTGAGACCCGTTAGAATTTTTTGCAATATGAATTAAACATTTGGCACCATATAGTTCACAAGGCACTTTTTAGGACCTATATAACTAATGTATAGTGCAAATGTTTTAGTTAAGTTCTTTTAACGATAACAGACAAACCTTTTATTGGTTAATTGTTATACTTTTATTATTTACTTATTAGACTCTAATAAACATTTTGGGACCCGTTAGAACGTTTTGCAATGTGAATTGCACATTTGGAACCATATAGTTCACAAGGCACTTTTTAGGACCTATATAACTAATGTATAGTGCAAATGTTTTAGTTAAGTTCTTTTAACGATAACAGACAAACCTTTTATTGGTTAACTGTTATACTTTTATTATTTACTTATTAGACTCTAATAAACATTTTGAGACCCGTTAGAACTTTTTGCAATGTGAATTAAACATTTGGCACCATATAGTTCACAAGGCACTTTTTAGGACCTATATAACTAATGTATAGTGCAAATGTTTTAGTTAAGTTCTTTTAACGATAACAGACAAACATTTTATTGGTTAACTGTTATACTTTTATTATTTACTTATTAGTATCTAATAAACATTTTGAGACCCGTTAGAACTTTTTGCAATGTGAATTAAACATTTGGCACCATATAGTTCACAAGGCACTTTTTAGGACCTATATAACTAATGTATAGTGCAAATGTTTTAGTTAAGTTCTTTTAACGATAACAGACAAACCTTTTATTGGTTAACTGTTATACTTTTATTATTTACTTATTAGACTCTAATAAACATTTTGAGACCCGTTAGAACTTTTTGCAATGTGAATTAAACATTTGGCACCATATAGTTCACAAGGCACTTTTTAGGACCTATATAACTAATGTATAGTGCAAATGTTTTAGTTAAGTTCTTTTAACGATAACAGACAAACCTTTTATTGGTTAACTGTTATACTTTTATTATTTACTTATTAGACTCTAATAAACATTTTGAGACCCATTAGAACTTTTTGCAATGTGAATTAAACATTTGGCACCATATAGTTCACAAGGCACTTTTTAGGACCTATATAACTAATGTATAGTGCAAATGTTTTAGTTAAGTTCTTTTAACGATATCAGACAAATCTTTTATTGGTTAACTGTTATACTTTTATTATTTACTTATCAGTCTCTAATAAACATTTTGAGACCCGTTAGAACTTTTTGCAATGTGAATTAAACATTTGGCACCATATAGTTTACAAGGTACTTTTAGGACCTATATAACTAATGTATAGTGCAAATGTTTTAGTTAAGTTCTTTTAACGATAACAGACAAACCTTTTATTGGTTAACTGTCATACTTTTATTATTTACTTATTAGACTCTAATAAACATTTTGAGACCCGTTAAAACTTTTTGGAATGTGAATTAAACATTTGGCACCAAATAGTTCACAAGGCACTTTTTAGGACCTATATAACTAATGTATAGTGCAAATGTTTTAGTTAAGTTCTTTTAACGATAACAGACAAACCTTTTATTGGTTAATTGTTATACTTTTATTATTTACTTATTAGACTCTAATAAACATTTTGAGACCCGTTAGAACTTTTTGCAATGTGAATTAAACATTTGGCACCATATAGTTCACAAGGCATTTTTTAGGACCTATATAACTAATGTATAGTGCAAATGTTTTAGTTAAGTTCTTTTAACGATAACAGACAAACCTTTTATTGGTTAACTGTCATACTTTTATTATTTACTTATTAGACTCTAATAAACATTTTGAGACCCATTAGAACTTTTTGCAATGTGAATTAAACATTTGGCACCATATAGTTCACAAGGCACTTTTTAGGACCTATATAACTAATGTATAGTGCAAATGTTTTAGTTAAGTTCTTTTAACGATAACAAACAAATCTTTTATTGGTTAACTGTTATACTTTTATTATTTACTTATCAGTCTCTAATAAACATTTTGAGACCCGTTAGAACTTTTTGCAATGTGAATTAAACATTTGGCACCATATAGTTCACAAGGCACTTTTAGGACCTATATAACTAATGTATAGTGCAAATGTTTTAGTTAAGTTCTTTTAACGATAACAGACAAACCTTTCATTGGTTAATTGTTATACTTTTATTATTTACTTATTAGACTCTAATAAACATTTTGAGACCCGTTAGAACTTTTTGCAATGTGAATTAAACATTTGGCACCATATAGTTCACAAGGCACTTTTTAGGATCTATATAACTAATGTATAGTGCAAATACTTTAGTTAAGTTCTTTTAACGATAACAGACAAACCTTTTATTGGTTAAATGTTATACTTTTATTATTTACTTTTTAGTATCTTATAAACATTTTGAGACCCGTTAGTACTTTTTGCAATGTGAATTAAACATTTGGCACCATATAGTTCACAAGGCACTTTTTAGGACCTATATAACTAATGTATAGTGCAAATGTTTTAGTTAAGTTCCTTTAACGATAACAGACAAACCTTTTATTGGTTAACTGTTATACTTTTATTATTTACTTATTAGACTCTAATAAACTATTTGAGACCTTTTAGAACGTTTTGCAATGTGAATTGCACATTTGGGACCATATAGTTCACAAAGCACTTTTAGGACCTATATAACTAATGTATAGTGCAAATGATTTAGTTAAGTTCTTTTAACGATAACAGACAAACCTTTTATTGGTTAACTGTCATACTTTCATTATTTACTTATTAGACTCTAATAAACATTTTGAGACCCGTTAGAACTTTTTGCAATGTGAATTAAACATTTGGCACCATATAGTTCACAAGGCACTTTTAGGACCTATATAACTAATGTATAGTGCAAATGTTTTAGTTAAGTTCTTTTAACGATAACAGACAAACATTTTATTGGTTAACTGTCATACTTTTATTATTTACTTATTAGACTCTAATAAACATTTTGAGACCCGTTAGAACTTTTTGCAATGTGAATTAAACATTTGGCGCCATATAGTTCACAAGGCACTTTTTAGGACCTATATAACTAATGTATAGTGCAAATGTTTTAGTTAAGTTCCCTTAACGATAACAGACAAACCTTTTATTGGTTAACTGTTATACTTTTATTATTTACTTATTAGACTCTAATAAACATTTTGAGACCAGTTAGAACTTTTTGCAATGTGAATTAAACATTTGGCGCCATATAGTTCACAAGGCACTTTTTAGGACCTATATAACTAATGTATAGTGCAAATGTTTTAGTTAAGTTCCTTTAACGATAACAGACAAACCTTTTATTGGTTAACTGTTATACTTTTATTATTTACTTATTAGACTCTAATAAACATTTTGAGACCCGTTAGAACGTTTTGCAATGTGAATTGCACATTTGGGACCATATAGTTCACAAGGCACTTTTTAGGACCTATATAACTAATGTATAGTGCAAATGTTTTAGTTAAGTTCTTTTAACGATAACAGACAAACCTTTTATTGGTTAACTGTTATACTTTTATTATTTACTTATTAGACTCTAATAAACATTTTGAGACCCGTTAGAACTTTTTGCAATGTGAATTAAACACTTGGCACCATATAGTTCACAAGGCACTTTTTAGGACCTATATAACTAATGTATAGTGCAAATGTTTTAGTTAAGTTCTTTTAACGATAACAGACAAACCTTTTATTGGTTAACTGTTATACTTTTATTATTTACTTATTAGTATCTAATAAACATTTTGAGACCCGTTAGAACTTTTTGCAATGTGAATTAAACATTTGGCACCATATAGTTCACAAGGCACTTTTTAGGACCTATATAACTAATGCATAGTGCAAATGTTTTAGTTAAGTTCTTTTAACGATAACAGACAAACCTTTTATTGGTTAACTGTTATACTTTTATTATTTACTTATTAGACTCTAATAAACATTTTGAGCCCCGTTAGAACTTTTTGCAATGTGAATTAAACATTTGGCACCATATAGTTCACAAGGCACTTTTTAGGACCTATATAACTAATGTATAGTGCAAATGTTTTAGTTAAGTTCTTTTAACGATAACAGACAAACCTTTTATTGGTTAACTGTCATACTTTTATTATTTACTTATTAGACTCTAATAAACATTTTGAGACCCGTTAAAACTTTTTGCAATGTGAATTAAACATTTGGCACCAAATAGTTCACAAGGCACTTTTTAGGACCTATATAACTAATGTATAGTGCAAATGTTTTAGTTAAGTTCTTTTAACGATAACAGACAAACCTTTTATTGGTTAATTGTTATACTTTTATTATTTACTTATTAGACTCTAATAAACATTTTGAGACCCGTTAGAACTTTTTGCAATGTGAATTAAACATTTGGCACCATATAGTTCACAAGGCACTTTTTAGGACCTATATAACTAATGTATAGTGCAAATGTTTTAGTTAAGTTCTTTTAACGATAACAGACAAACCTTTTATTGGTTAACTGTTATACTTTTATTATTTACTTATTAGACTCTAATAAACATTTTGAGACCCGTTAGAACTTTTTGCAATGTGAATTAAACATTTGGCACCATATAGTTCACAAGGCACTTTTTAGGACCTATATAACTAATGTATAGTGCCAATGTTTTAGTTAAGTTCTTTTAACGATAACAGACAAACCTTTTATTGGTTAATTGTTATACTTTTATTATTTACTTATTAGACTCTAATAAACATTTTGAGACCCGTTAGAACTTTTTGCAATGTGAATTAAACATTTGGCACCATATAGTTCACAAGGCACTTTTTTGGATCTATATAACTAATGTATAGTGCAAATGTTTTAGTTAAGTTCTTTTAACGATAACAGACAAACCTTTTATTGGTTAACTGTTATACTTTTAATATTTACTTTTTAGTATCTTATAAACATTTTGAGACCCGTTAGAACTTTTTGCAATGTGAATTAAACATTTGGCACCATATAGTTCACAAGGCACTTTTAGGACCTATATAACTAATGTATAGTGCAAATGTTTTAGTTAAGTTCTTTTAACGATAACAGACAAACCTTTTATTGGTTAACTGTTATACTTTTATTTTTTACTTATTAGACTTTAATAAACATTTTGAGACACGTTAGAACTTTTTGCAATGTGAATTAAACATTTGGCGCCATATAGTTCACAAGGCACTTTTTAGGACCTCTATAACTAATGTATAGTGCAAATGTTTTAGTTAAGTTCCTTTAACGATAACAGACAAACCTTTTATTGGTTAACTGTCATACTTTTATTATTTACTTATTAGATTCTAATAAACATTTTGAGACCCGTTAGAACTTTTTGCAATGTGAATTAAACATTTGGCACCATATAGTTCACAAGGCACTTTTTAAGACCTATATAACTAATGTATAGTGCAAATGTTTTAGTTAAGTTCTTTTAACGATAACAGACAAACCTTTTATTGGTTAAGTGTTATACTTTTAATATTTACTTATTAGAGTCTAATAAACATTTTGAGACCCGTTAGAACTTTTTGCAATGTGAATTAAACATTTGGCACCATATAGTTCACAAGGCACTTTTTAGGATCTATATAACTAATGTATAGTGCAAATGTTTTAGTTAAGTTCTTTTAACGATAACAGACAAACCTTTTATTGGTTAACTGTTATACTTTTATTATTTACTTATCAGTTTCTAATAAACATTTTGAGACCCGTTAGAACTTTTTGCATTGTGAATTAAACATTTGGCACCATATAGTTCACAAGGCACTTTTTAGGACCTATATAACTAATGTATAGTGCAAATGTTTTAGTTAAGTTCTTTTAACGATAACAGACAAACCTTTTATTGGTTAACTGTTATACTTTTATTATTTACTTATTAGACTCTAATAAACATTTTGAGACCCGTTAGAACTTTTTGCAATGTGAATTAAACATTTGGCACCATATAGTTCACAAGGCACTTTTTAGGACCTATATAACTAATGTATAGTGCAAATGTTTTAGTTAAGTTCTTTTAACGATAACAGACAAACCTTTTATTGGTTAACTGTTATACTTTTATTATTTACTTATTAGACTCTAATAAACATTTTGAGACCCGTTAGAACTTTTTGCAATGTGAATTAAACATTTGGCACCATATAGTTCACAAGGCACTTTTTAGGACCTATATAACTAATGTATAGTGCCAATGTTTTAGTTAAGTTCTTTTAACGATAACAGACAAACCTTTTATTGGTTAATTGTTATACTTTTATTATTTACTTATTAGACTCTAATAAACATTTTGAGACCCGTTAGAACTTTTTGCAATGTGAATTAAACATTTGGCACCATATAGTTCACAAGGCACTTTTTTGGATCTATATAACTAATGTATAGTGCAAATGTTTTAGTTAAGTTCTTTTAACGATAACAGACAAACCTTTTATTGGTTAACTGTTATACTTTTATTATTTACTTTTTAGTATCTTATAAACATTTTGAGACCCGTTAGAACTTTTTGCAATGTGAATTAAACATTTGGCACCATATAGTTCACAAGGCACTTTTAGGACCTATATAACTAATGTATAGTGCAAATGTTTTAGTTAAGTTCTTTTAACGATAACAGACAAACCTTTTATTGGTTAACTGTTATACTTTTATTTTTTACTTATTAGACTTTAATAAACATTTTGAGACACGTTAGAACTTTTTGCAATGTGAATTAAACATTTGGCGCCATATAGTTCACAAGGCACTTTTTAGGACCTCTATAACTAATGTATAGTGCAAATGTTTTAGTTAAGTTCCTTTAACGATAACAGACAAACCTTTTATTGGTTAACTGTCATACTTTTATTATTTACTTATTAGATTCTAATAAACATTTTGAGACCCGTTAGAACTTTTTGCAATGTGAATTAAACATTTGGCACCATATAGTTCACAAGGCACTTTTTAAGACCTATATAACTAATGTATAGTGCAAATGTTTTAGTTAAGTTCTTTTAACGATAACAGACAAACCTTTTATTGGTTAAGTGTTATACTTTTAATATTTACTTATTAGAGTCTAATAAACATTTTGAGACCCGTTACAACTTTTTGCAATGTGAATTAAACATTTGGCACCATATAGTTCACAAGGCACTTTTTAGGATCTATATAACTAATGTATAGTGCAAATGTTTTAGTTAAGTTCTTTTAACGATAACAGACAAACCTTTTATTGGTTAACTGTTATACTTTTATTATTTACTTATCAGTTTCTAATAAACATTTTGAGACCCGTTAGAACTTTTTGCATTGTGAATTAAACATTTGGCACCATATAGTTCACAAGGCACTTTTTAGGACCTATATAACTAATGTATAGTGCAAATGTTTTAGTTAAGTTCTTTTAACGATAACAGACAAACCTTTTATTGGTTAACTGTTATACTTTTATTATTTACTTATTAGACTCTAATAAACATTTTGAGACCCGTTAGAACTTTTTGCAATGTGAATTAAACATTTGGCACCATATAGTTCACAAGGCACTTTTTAGGACCTATATAACTAATGTATAGTGCAAATGTTTTAGTTAAGTTCTTTTAACGATAACAGACAAACCTTTTATTGGTTAACTGTTATACTTTTATTATTTACTTATTAGACTCTAATAAACATTTTGAGACCCGTTAGAACTTTTTGCAATGTGAATTAAACATTTGGCACCATATAGTTCACAAGGCACTTTTTAGGACCTATATAACTAATGTATAGTGCAAATGTTTTAGTTAAGTTCTTTTAACGATAACAGACAAACCTTTTATTGGTTAACTGTCATACTTTTATTATTTACTTATTAGACTCTAATAAACATTTTGAGACCCGTTAAAACTTTTTGCAATGTGAATTAAACATTTGGCACCAAATAGTTCACAAGGCACTTTTTAGGACCTATATAACTAATGTATAGTGCAAATGTTTTAGTTAAGTTCTTTTAACGATAACAGACAAACCTTTTATTGGTTAAATGTTATACTTTTATTATTTACTTTTTAGTATCTTATAAACATTTTGAGACCCGTTAGAACTTTTTGCAATGTGAATTAAACATTTGGCACCATATAGTTCACAAGGCACTTTTTAGGACCTATATAACTAATGTATAGTGCAAATGTTTTAGTTAAGTTCCTTTAACGATAACAGACAAACCTTTTATTGGTTAACTGTTATACTTTTATTATTTACTTATTAGACTCTAATAAACATTTTGGGACCCGTTAGAACTTTTTGCAATGTGAATTAAACATTTGGCACCATATAGTTCACAAGGCACTTTTAGGACCTATATAACTAATGTATAGTGCAAATGTTTTAGTTAAGTTCCTTTAACGATAACAGACAAACCTTTTATTGGTTAATTGTCATACTTTTATTATTTACTTATTAGAATCTAATAAACTATTTGAGACCTGTTAGAACGTTTTGCAATGTGAATTGCACATTTGGGACCATATAATTCACAAAGCACTTTTAGGACCTATATAACTAATGTATAGTGCAAATGTTTTAGTTAAGTTCTTTTAACGATAACAGACAAATCTTTTATTGGTTAACTGTTATATTTTTATTTTTTACTTATTAGACTCTAATAAACATTTTGAGACACGTTAGAACTTTTTGCAATGTGAATTAAACATTTGGCGCCATATAGTTCACAAGGCACTTTTTAGGACCTCTATAACTAATGTATAGTTCAAATGTTTTAGTTAAGTTCCTTTAACGATAACAGACAAACCTTTTATTGGTTAACTGTTATACTTTTATTATTTACTTATTAGACTCTAATAAACATTTTGAGACCCGTTAGAACTTTTTGCAATTTGAATTAAACATTTGGCACCATATAGTTCACAAGGCACTTTTTAGGACCTATATAACTAATGTATAGTGCAAATGTTTTAGTTAAGTTCTTTTAACGATAACAGACAAACCTTTTATTGGTTAACTGTTATACTTTTATTATTTACTTATTAGACTCTAATAAACATTTTGAGACCCGTTAGAACTTTTTGCAATGTGAATTAAACATTTGGCACCACATAGTTCACAAGGAACTTTTTAGGACCTATATAACTAATGTATAGTGCAAATGTTTTAGTTAAGTTCTTTTAACGATAACAGACAAACCTTTTATTGGTTAACTGTCATACTTTTATTATTTACTTATTAGACTCTAATAAACATTTTGAGACCCGTTAGAACTTTTTGCAATGTGAATTAAACATTTGGCACCATATAGTTCACAAGGCACTTTTAGGACCTATATAACTAATGTATAGTGCAAATGTTTTAGTTAAGTTCTTTTAACGATAACAGACAAACCTTTTATTGGTTAACTGTTATACTTTTATTATTTACTTATTAGACTCTAATAAACATTTTGAGACCCGTTAGAATTTTTTGCAATATGAATTAAACATTTGGCACCATATAGTTCACAAGGCACTTTTTAGGACCTATATAACTAATGTATAGTGCAAATGTTTTAGTTAAGTTCTTTTAACGATAACAGACAAACCTTTTATTGGTTAATTGTTATACTTTTATTATTTACTTATTAGACTCTAATAAACATTTTGGGACCCGTTAGAACGTTTTGCAATGTGAATTGCACATTTGGAACCATATAGTTCACAAGGCACTTTTTAGGACCTATATAACTAATGTATAGTGCAAATGTTTTAGTTAAGTTCTTTTAACGATAACAGACAAACCTTTTATTGGTTAACTGTTATACTTTTATTATTTACTTATTAGACTCTAATAAACATTTTGAGACCCGTTAGAACTTTTTGCAATGTGAATTAAACATTTGGCACCATATAGTTCACAAGGCACTTTTTAGGACCTATATAACTAATGTATAGTGCAAATGTTTTAGTTAAGTTCTTTTAACGATAACAGACAAACATTTTATTGGTTAACTGTTATACTTTTATTATTTACTTATTAGTATCTAATAAACATTTTGAGACCCGTTAGAACTTTTTGCAATGTGAATTAAACATTTGGCACCATATAGTTCACAAGGCACTTTTTAGGACCTATATAACTAATGTATAGTGCAAATGTTTTAGTTAAGTTCTTTTAACGATAACAGACAAACCTTTTATTGGTTAACTGTTATACTTTTATTATCTACTTATTAGACTCTAATAAACATTTTGAGACCCGTTAGAACTTTTTGCAATGTGAATTAAACATTTGGCACCATATAGTTCACAAGGCACTTTTTAGGACCTATATAACTAATGTATAGTGCAAATGTTTTAGTTAAGTTCTTTTAACGATAACAGACAAACCTTTTATTGGTTAACTGTTATACTTTTATTATTTACTTATTAGACTCTAATAAACATTTTGAGACCCATTAGAACTTTTTGCAATGTGAATTAAACATTTGGCACCATATAGTTCACAAGGCACTTTTTAGGACCTATATAACTAATGTATAGTGCAAATGTTTTAGTTAAGTTCTTTTAACGATATCAGACAAATCTTTTATTGGTTAACTGTTATACTTTTATTATTTACTTATCAGTCTCTAATAAACATTTTGAGACCCGTTAGAACTTTTTGCAATGTGAATTAAACATTTGGCACCATATAGTTTACAAGGTACTTTTAGGACCTATATAACTAATGTATAGTGCAAATGTTTTAGTTAAGTTCTTTTAACGATAACAGACAAACCTTTTATTGGTTAACTGTCATACTTTTATTATTTACTTATTAGACTCTAATAAACATTTTGAGACCCGTTAAAACTTTTTGGAATGTGAATTAAACATTTGGCACCAAATAGTTCACAAGGCACTTTTTAGGACCTATATAACTAATGTATAGTGCAAATGTTTTAGTTAAGTTCTTTTAACGATAACAGACAAACCTTTTATTGGTTAATTGTTATACTTTTATTATTTACTTATTAGACTCTAATAAACATTTTGAGACCCGTTAGAACTTTTTGCAATGTGAATTAAACATTTAGCACCATATAGTTCACAAGGCACTTTTTAGGACCTATATAACTAATGTATAGTGCAAATGTTTTAGTTAAGTTCTTTTAACGATAACAGACAAACCTTTTATTGGTTAACTGTCATACTTTTATTATTTACTTATTAGACTCTAATAAACATTTTGAGACCCATTAGAACTTTTTGCAATGTGAATTAAACATTTGGCACCATATAGTTCACAAGGCACTTTTTAGGACCTATATAACTAATGTATAGTGCAAATGTTTTAGTTAAGTTCTTTTAACGATAACAAACAAATCTTTTATTGGTTAACTGTTATACTTTTATTATTTACTTATCAGTCTCTAATAAACATTTTGAGACCCGTTAGAACTTTTTGCAATGTGAATTAAACATTTGGCACCATATAGTTCACAAGGCACTTTTAGGACCTATATAACTAATGTATAGTGCAAATGTTTTAGTTAAGTTCTTTTAACGATAACAGACAAACCTTTCATTGGTTAATTGTTATACTTTTATTATTTACTTATTAGACTCTAATAAACATTTTGAGACCCGTTAGAACTTTTTGCAATGTGAATTAAACATTTGGCACCATATAGTTCACAAGGCACTTTTTAGGATCTATATAACTAATGTATAGTGCAAATACTTTAGTTAAGTTCTTTTAACGATAACAGACAAACCTTTTATTGGTTAAATGTTATACTTTTATTATTTACTTTTTAGTATCTTATAAACATTTTGAGACCCGTTAGTACTTTTTGCAATGTGAATTAAACATTTGGCACCATATAGTTCACAAGGCACTTTTTAGGACCTATATAACTAATGTATAGTGCAAATGTTTTAGTTAAGTTCCTTTAACGATAACAGACAAACCTTTTATTGGTTAACTGTTATACTTTTATTATTTACTTATTAGACTCTAATAAACTATTTGAGACCTTTTAGAACGTTTTGCAATGTGAATTGCACATTTGGGACCATATAGTTCACAAAGCACTTTTAGGACCTATATAACTAATGTATAGTGCAAATGTTTTAGTTAAGTTCTTTTAACGATAACAGACAAACCTTTTATTGGTTAACTGTTATACTTTCATTATTTACTTATTAGACTCTAATAAACATTTTGAGACCCGTTAGAACTTTTTGCAATGTGAATTAAACATTTGGCACCATATAGTTCACAAGGCACTTTTAGGACCTATATAACTAATGTATAGTGCAAATGTTTTAGTTAAGTTCTTTTAACGATAACAGACAAACATTTTATTGGTTAACTGTCATACTTTTATTATTTACTTATTAGACTCTAATAAACATTTTGAGACCCGTTAGAACTTTTTGCAATGTGAATTAAACATTTGGCGCCATATAGTTCACAAGGCACTTTTTAGGACCTATATAACTAATGTATAGTGCAAATGTTTTAGTTAAGTTCCCTTAACGATAACAGACAAACCTTTTATTGGTTAACTGTTATACTTTTATTATTTACTTATTAGACTCTAATAAACATTTTGAGACTAGTTAGAACTTTTTGCAATGTGAATTAAACATTTGGCGCCATATAGTTCACAAGGCACTTTTTAGGACCTATATAACTAATGTATAGTGCAAATGTTTTAGTTAAGTTCCTTTAACGATAACAGACAAACCTTTTATTGGTTAACTGTTATACTTTTATTATTTACTTATTAGACTCTAATAAACATTTTGAGACCCGTTAGAACGTTTTGCAATGTGAATTGCACATTTGGGACCATATAGTTCACAAGGCACTTTTTAGGACCTATATAACTAATGTATAGTGCAAATGTTTTAGTTAAGTTCTTTTAACGATAACAGACAAACCTTTTATTGGTTAACTGTTATACTTTTATTATTTACTTATTAGACTCTAATAAACATTTTGAGACCCGTTAGAACTTTTTGCAATGTGAATTAAACACTTGGCACCATATAGTTCACAAGGCACTTTTTAGGACCTATATAACTAATGTATAGTGCAAATGTTTTAGTTAAGTTCTTTTAACGATAACAGACAAACCTTTTATTGGTTAACTGTTATACTTTTATTATTTACTTATTAGTATCTAATAAACATTTTGAGACCCGTTAGAACTTTTTGCAATGTGAATTAAACATTTGGCACCATATAGTTCACAAGGCACTTTTTAGGACCTATATAACTAATGCATAGTGCAAATGTTTTAGTTAAGTTCTTTTAACGATAACAGACAAACCTTTTATTGGTTAACTGTTATACTTTTATTATTTACTTATTAGACTCTAATAAACATTTTGAGCCCCGTTAGAACTTTTTGCAATGTGAATTAAACATTTGGCACCATATAGTTCACAAGGCACTTTTTAGGACCTATATAACTAATGTATAGTGCAAATGTTTTAGTTAAGTTCTTTTAACGATAACAGACAAACCTTTTATTGGTTAACTGTCATACTTTTATTATTTACTTATTAGACTCTAATAAACATTTTGAGACCCGTTAAAACTTTTTGCAATGTGAATTAAACATTTGGCACCAAATAGTTCACAAGGCACATTTTAGGACCTATATAACTAATGTATAGTGCAAATGTTTTAGTTAAGTTCTTTTAACGATAACAGACAAACCTTTTATTGGTTAATTGTTATACTTTTATTATTTACTTATTAGACTCTAATAAACATTTTGAGACCCGTTAGAACTTTTTGCAATGTGAATTAAACATTTGGCACCATATAGTTCACAAGGCACTTTTTAGGACCTATATAACTAATGTATAGTGCAAATGTTTTAGTTAAGTTCTTTTAACGATAACAGACAAACCTTTTATTGGTTAACTGTTATACTTTTATTATTTACTTATTAGACTCTAATAAACATTTTGAGACCCGTTAGAACTTTTTGCAATGTGAATTAAACATTTGGCACCATATAGTTCACAAGGCACTTTTTAGGACCTATATAACTAATGTATAGTGCCAATGTTTTAGTTAAGTTCTTTTAACGATAACAGACAAACCTTTTATTGGTTAATTGTTATACTTTATTATTTACTTATTAGACTCTAATAAACATTTTGAGACCCGTTAGAACTTTTTGCAATGTGAATTAAACATTTGGCACCATATAGTTCACAAGGCACTTTTTTGGATCTATATAACTAATGTATAGTGCAAATGTTTTAGTTAAGTTCTTTTAACGATAACAGACAAACCTTTTATTGGTTAACTGTTATACTTTTATTATTTACTTTTTAGTATCTTATAAACATTTTGAGACCCGTTAGAACTTTTTGCAATGTGAATTAAACATTTGGCACCATATAGTTCACAAGGCACTTTTAGGACCTATATAACTAATGTATAGTGCAAATGTTTTAGTTAAGTTCTTTTAACGATAACAGACAAACCTTTTATTGGTTAACTGTTATACTTTTTTTTTTTACTTATTAGACTTTAATAAACATTTTGAGACACGTTAGAACTTTTTGCAATGTGAATTAAACATTTGGCGCCATATAGTTCACAAGGCACTTTTTAGGACCTCTATAACTAATGTATAGTGCAAATGTTTTAGTTAAGTTCCTTTAACGATAACAGACAAACCTTTTATTGGTTAACTGTCATACTTTTATTATTTACTTATTAGATTCTAATAAACATTTTGAGACCCGTTAGAACTTTTTGCAATGTGAATTAAACATTTGGCACCATATAGTTCACAAGGCACTTTTTAAGACCTATATAACTAATGTATAGTGCAAATGTTTTAGTTAAGTTCTTTTAACGATAACAGACAAACCTTTTATTGGTTAAGTGTTATACTTTTAATATTTACTTATTAGAGTCTAATAAACATTTTGAGACCCGTTACAACTTTTTGCAATGTGAATTAAACATTTGGCACCATATAGTTCACAAGGCACTTTTTAGGATCTATATAACTAATGTATAGTGCAAATGTTTTAGTTAAGTTCTTTTAACGATAACAGACAAACCTTTTATTGGTTAACTGTTATACTTTTATTATTTACTTATCAGTTTCTAATAAACATTTTGAGACCCGTTAGAACTTTTTGCATTGTGAATTAAACATTTGGCACCATATAGTTCACAAGGCACTTTTTAGGACCTATATAACTAATGTATAGTGCAAATGTTTTAGTTAAGTTCTTTTAACGATAACAGACAAACCTTTTATTGGTTAACTGTTATACTTTTATTATTTACTTATTAGACTCTAATAAACATTTTGAGACCCGTTAGAACTTTTTGCAATGTGAATTAAACATTTGGCACCATATAGTTCACAAGGCACTTTTTAGGACCTATATAACTAATGTATAGTGCAAATGTTTTAGTTAAGTTCTTTTAACGATAACAGACAAACCTTTTATTGGTTAACTGTTATACTTTTATTATTTACTTATTAGACTCTAATAAACATTTTGAGACCCGTTAGAACTTTTTGCAATGTGAATTAAACATTTGGCACCATATAGTTCACAAGGCACTTTTTAGGACCTATATAACTAATGTATAGTGCAAATGTTTTAGTTAAGTTCTTTTAACGATAACAGACAAACCTTTTATTGGTTAACTGTCATACTTTTATTATTTACTTATTAGACTCTAATAAACATTTTGAGACCCGTTAAAACTTTTTGCAATGTGAATTAAACATTTGGCACCAAATAGTTCACAAGGCACTTTTTAGGACCTATATAACTAATGTATAGTGCAAATGTTTTAGTTAAGTTCTTTTAACGATAACAGACAAACCTTTTATTGGTTAACTGTCATACTTTTATTATTTACTTATTAGACTCTAATAAACATTTTGAGACCCGTTAAAACTTTTTGCAATGTGAATTAAACATTTGGCACCAAATAGTTCACAAGGCACTTTTTAGGACCTATATAACTAATGTATAGTGCAAATGTTTTAGTTAAGTTCTTTTAACGATAACAGACAAACCTTTTATTGGTTAATTGTTATACTTTTATTATTTACTTATTAGACTCTAATAAACATTTTGAGACCCGTTACAACTTTTTGCAATGTGAATTAAACATTTGGCACCATTTAGTTCACAAGGCACTTTTTAGGACCTATATAACTAATGTATAGTGCAAATGTTTTAGTTAAGTTCTTTTAACGATAACAGACAAACCTTTTATTGGTTAACTGTTATACTTTTATTATTTACTTATCAGTCTCTAATAAACATTTTGAGACCCGTTAGAACTTTTTGCAATTTGAATTAAACATTTGGCACCATATAGTTCACAAGGCACTTTTTAGGACCTATATAACTAATGTATAGTGCAAATGTTTTAGTTAAGTTCTTTTAACGATAACAGACAAATCTTTTATTGGTTAATTGTTATACTTTTATTATTTACTTATTAGACTCTAATAAACATTTTGAGACCCGTTAGAACTTTTTGCAATGTGAATTAAACATTTGGCACCATATAGTTCACAAGGCACTTTTTTGGATCTATATAACTAATGTATAGTGCAAATGTTTTAGTTAAGTTCTTTTAACGATAACAGACAAACCTTTTATTGGTTAACTGTTATACTTTTATTATTTACTTTTTAGTATCTTATAAACATTTTGAGACCCGTTAGAACTTTTTGCAATGTGAATTAAACATTTGGCACCATATAGTTCACAAGGCACTTTTAGGACCTATATAACTAATGTATAGTGCAAATGTTTTAGTTAAGTTCTTTTAACGATAACAGACAAACCTTTTATTGGTTAACTGTTATACTTTTATTTTTTACTTATTAGACTTTAATAAACATTTTGAGACACGTTAGAACTTTTTGCAATGTGAATTAAACATTTGGCGCCATATAGTTCACAAGGCACTTTTTAGGACCTCTATAACTAATGTATAGTGCAAATGTTTTAGTTAAGTTCCTTTAACGATAACAGACAAACCTTTTATTGGTTAACTGTCATACTTTTATTATTTACTTATTAGATTCTAATAAACATTTTGAGACCCGTTAGAACTTTTTGCAATGTGAATTAAACATTTGGCACCATATAGTTCACAATGCACTTTTTAAGACCTATATAACTAATGTATAGTGCAAATGTTTTAGTTAAGTTCTTTTAACGATAACAGACAAACCTTTTATTGGTTAATTGTTATACTTTTAATATTTACTTATTAGAGTCTAATAAACATTTTGAGACCCGTTACAACTTTTTGCAATGTGAATTAAACATTTGGCACCATATAGTTCACAAGGCACTTTTTAGGATCTATATAACTAATGTATAGTGCAAATGTTTTAGTTAAGTTCTTTTAACGATAACAGACAAACCTTTTATTGGTTAACTGTTATACTTTTATTATTTACTTATCAGTCTCTAATAAACATTTTGAGACTCGTTAGAACTTTTTGCATTGTGAATTAAACATTTGGCACCATATAGTTCACAAGGCACTTTTTAGGACCTATATAACTAATGTATAGTGCAAATGTTTTAGTTAAGTTCTTTTAACGATAACAGACAAACCTTTTATTGGTTAACTGTTATACTTTTATTATTTACTTATTAGACTCTAATAAACATTTTGAGACCCGTTAGAACTTTTTGCAATGTGAATTAAACATTTGGCACCATATAGTTCACAAGGCACTTTTTAGGACCTATATAACTAATGTATAGTGCAAATGTTTTAGTTAAGTTCTTTTAACGATAACAGACAAACCTTTTATTGGTTAACTGTTATACTTTTATTATTTACTTATTAGACTCTAATAAACATTTTGAGACCCGTTAGAACTTTTTGCAATGTGAATTAAACATTTGGCACCATATAGTTCACAAGGCACTTTTTAGGACCTATATAACTAATGTATAGTGCAAATGTTTTAGTTAAGTTCTTTTAACGATAACAGACAAACCTTTTATTGGTTAACTGTCATACTTTTATTATTTACTTATTAGACTCTAATAAACATTTTGAGACCCGTTAGAACTTTTTGCAATGTGAATTAAACATTTGGCACCATATAGTTCACAAGGCACTTTTAGGACCTATATAACTAATGTATAGTGCAAATGTTTTAGTTAAGTTCTTTTAACGATAACAGACAAACCTTTTATTGGTTAACTATCATACTTTTATTATTTACTTATTAGACTCTAATAAACATTTTGAGACCCGTTAAAACTTTTTGCAATGTGAATTAAACATTTGGGCACCATATAGTTCACAAGGCACTTTTTAGGACCTATATAACTAATGTATAGTGCAAATGTTTTAGTTAAGTTCTTTTAACGATAACAGACAAACCTTTTATTGGTTAACTGTTATACTTTTATTATTTACTTATTAGACTCTAATAAACATTTTGAGACCCGTTAGAACTTTTTGCAATGTGAATTAAACATTTGGCACCATATAGTTCACAAGGCACTTTTAGGACCTATATAACTAATGTATAGTGCAAATGTTTTAGTTAAGTTCTTTTAACGATAACAGACAAACCTTTTATTGGTTAACTGTCATACTTTTATTATTTACTTATTAGACTCTAATAAACATTTTGAGACCCGTTAGAACTTTTTGCAATGTGAATTAAACATTTGGCGCCATATAGTTCACAAGGCACTTTTTAGGACCTATATAACTAATGTATAGTGCAAATGTTTTAGTTAAGTTCCCTTAACGATAACAGACAAACCTTTTATTGGTTAACTGTTATACTTTTATTATTTACTTATTAGACTCTAATAAACATTTTGAGACCCGTTAGAACGTTTTGCAATGTGAATTAAACATTTGGCGCCATATAGTTCACAAGGCACTTTTTAGGACCTATATAACTAATGTATAGTGCAAATGTTTTAGTTAAGTTTTTCTAACGATAACAGACAAACCTTTTATTGGTTAACTGTTATACTTTTATTATTTACTTATTAGACTCTAATAAACATTTTGAGACCCGTTAGAACGTTTTGCAATGTGAATTGCACATTTGGGACCATATAGTTCACAAGGCATTTTTTAGGACCTATATAACTAATGTATAGTGCAAATGTTTTAGTTAAGTTCTTTTAACGATAACAGACAAACCTTTTATTGGTTAACTGTTATACTTTTATTATTTACTTATCAGTCTCTAATAAACATTTTGAGACTCGTTAGAACTTTTTGCATTGTGAATTAAACATTTGGCACCATATAGTTCACAAGGCACTTTTTAGGACCTATATAACTAATGTATAGTGCAAATGTTTTAGTTAAGTTCTTTTAACGATAACAGACAAACCTTTTATTGGTTAACTGTTATACTTTTATTATTTACTTATTAGACTCTAATAAACATTTTGAGACCCGTTAGAACTTTTTGCAATGTGAATTAAACATTTGGCACCATATAGTTCACAAGGCACTTTTTAGGACCTATATAACTAATGTATAGTGCAAATGTTTTAGTTAAGTTCTTTTAACGATAACAGACAAACCTTTTATTGGTTAACTGTTATACTTTTATTATTTACTTATTAGACTCTAATAAACATTTTGAGACCCGTTAGAACTTTTTGCAATGTGAATTAAACATTTGGCACCATATAGTTCACAAGGCACTTTTTAGGACCTATATAACTAATGTATAGTGCAAATGTTTTAGTTAAGTTCTTTTAACGATAACAGACAAACCTTTTATTGGTTAACTGTCATACTTTTATTATTTACTTATTAGACTCTAATAAACATTTTGAGACCCGTTAGAACTTTTTGCAATGTGAATTAAACATTTGGCACCATATAGTTCACAAGGCACTTTTAGGACCTATATAACTAATGTATAGTGCAAATGTTTTAGTTAAGTTCTTTTAACGATAACAGACAAACCTTTTATTGGTTAACTATCATACTTTTATTATTTACTTATTAGACTCTAATAAACATTTTGAGACCCGTTAGAACTTTTTGCAATGTGAATTAAACATTTGGGCACCATATAGTTCACAAGGCACTTTTTAGGACCTATATAACTAATGTATAGTGCAAATGTTTTAGTTAAGTTCTTTTAACGATAACAGACAAACCTTTTATTGGTTAATTGTTATACTTTTATTATTTACTTATTAGACTCTAATAAACATTTTGAGACCCGTTAGAACTTTTTGCAATGTGAATTAAACATTTGGCACCATATAGTTCACAAGGCACTTTTTAGGACCTATATAACTAATGTATAGTGCAAATGTTTTAGTTAAGTTCTTTTAACGATAACAGACAAACCTTTTATTGGTTAACTGTTATACTTTTATTATTTACTTATCAGTCTCTAATAAACATTTTGAGACCCGTTAGAACTTTTTGCAATGTGAATTAAACATTTGGCACCATATAGTTCACAAGGCACTTTTTAGGACCTATATAACTAATGTATAGTGCAAATGTTTTAGTTAAGTTCTTTTAACGATAACAGACAAACCTTTTATTGGTTAACTTTTATACTTTTATTATTTACTTATTAGACTCTAATAAACATTTTGAGACCCGTTAGAACTTTTTGCAATGTGAATTAAACATTTGGCACCATATAGTTCACAAGGCACTTTTAGGACCTATATAACTAATGTATAGTGCAAATGTTTTAGTTAAGTTCTTTTAACGATAACAGACAAACCTTTTATTGGTTAACTGTCATACTTTTATTATTTACTTATTAGACTCTAATAAACATTTTGAGACCCGTTAGAACTTTTTGCAATGTGAATTAAACATTTGGCGCCATATAGTTCACAAGGCACTTTTTAGGACCTTTATAACTAATGTATAGTGCAAATGTTTTAGTTAAGTTCCCTTAACGATAACAGACAAACCTTTTATTGGTTAACTGTTATACTTTTATTATTTACTTATTAGACTCTAATAAACATTTTGAGACCCGTTAGAACGTTTTGCAATGTGAATTAAACATTTGGCGCTATATAGTTCACAAGGCACTTTTTAGGACCTATATAACTAATGTATAGTGCAAATGTTTTAGTTAAGTTCCTCTAACGATAACAGACAAACCTTTTATTGGTTAACTGTTATACTTTTATTATTTACTTATTAGACTCTAATAAACATTTTGAGACCCGTTAGAACGTTTTGCAATGTGAATTGCACATTTGGGACCATATAGTTCACAAGGCATTTTTTAGGACCTATATAACTAATGTATAGTGCAAATGTTTTAGTTAAGTTCTTTTAACGATAACAGACAAACCTTTTATTGGTTAACTGTTATACTTTTATTTTTTACTTATTAGACTCTAATAAACATTTTGAGACCCGTTAGAACTTTTTGCAATGTGATTTAAACATTTGGCACCATATAGTTCACAAGGCACTTTTTAGGACCTATATAACTAATGTATAGTGCAAATGTTTTAGTTAAGTTCTTTTAACGATAACAGACAAACCTTTTATTGGTTAACTGTTATACTTTTATTATTTACTTTTTAGTATCTAATAAACATTTTGAGACCCATTAGAACTTTTTGCAATGTGAATTAAACATTTGGCACCATATAGTTCACAAGGCACTTTTTAGGACCTATATAACTAATGTATAGTGCAAATGTTTTAGTTAAGTTCTTTTAACGATATCAGACAAATCTTTTATTGGTTAACTGTTATACTTTTATTATTTACTTATCAGTCTCTAATAAACATTTTGAGACCCGTTAGAACTTTTTGCAATGTGAATTAAACATTTGGCACCATATAGTTTACAAGGTACTTTTAGGACCTATATAACTAATGTATAGTGCAAATGTTTTAGTTAAGTTCTTTTAACGATAACAGACAAACCTTTTATTGGTTAACTGTCATACTTTTATTATTTACTTATTAGACTCTAATAAACATTTTGAGACCCGTTAAAACTTTTTGGAATGTGAATTAAACATTTGGCACCAAATAGTTCACAAGGCACTTTTTAGGACCTATATAACTAATGTATAGTGCAAATGTTTTAGTTAAGTTCTTTTAACGATAACAGACAAACCTTTTATTGGTTAATTGTTATACTTTTATTATTTACTTATTAGACTCTAATAAACATTTTGAGACCCGTTAGAACTTTTTGCAATGTGAATTAAACATTTGGCACCATATAGTTCACAAGGCACTTTTTAGGACCTATATAACTAATGTATAGTGCAAATGTTTTAGTTAAGTTCTTTTAACGATAACAGACAAACCTTTTATTGGTTAACTGTCATACTTTTATTATTTACTTATTAGACTCTAATAAACATTTTGAGACCCATTAGAACTTTTTGCAATGTGAATTAAACATTTGGCACCATATAGTTCACAAGGCACTTTTTAGGACCTATATAACTAATGTATAGTGCAAATGTTTTAGTTAAGTTCTTTTAACGATAACAAACAAATCTTTTATTGGTTAACTGTTATACTTTTATTATTTACTTATCAGTCTCTAATAAACATTTTGAGACCCGTTAGAACTTTTTGCAATGTGAATTAAACATTTGGCACCATATAGTTCACAAGGCACTTTTAGGACCTATATAACTAATGTATAGTGCAAATGTTTTAGTTAAGTTCTTTTAACGATAACAGACAAACCTTTCATTGGTTAATTGTTATAATTTTATTATTTACTTATTAGACTCTAATAAACATTTTGAGACCCGTTAGAACTTTTTGCAATGTGAATTAAACATTTGGCACCATATAGTTCACAAGGCACTTTTAGGACCTATATAACTAATGTATAGTGCAAATGTTTTAGTTAAGTTCTTTTAACGATAACAGACAAACCTTTTATTGGTTAACTATCATACTTTTATTATTTACTTATTAGACTCTAATAAACATTTTGAGACCCGTTAGAACTTTTTGCAATGTGAATTAAACATTTGGGCACCATATAGTTCACAAGGCACTTTTTAGGACCTATATAACTAATGTATAGTGCAAATGTTTTAGTTAAGTTCTTTTAACGATAACAGACAAACCTTTTATTGGTTAATTGTTATACTTTTATTATTTACTTATTAGACTCTAATAAACATTTTGAGACCCGTTAGAACTTTTTGCAATGTGAATTAAACATTTGGCACCATATAGTTCACAAGGCACTTTTAGGACCTATATAACTAATGTATAGTGCAAATGTTTTAGTTAAGTTCTTTTAACGATAACAGACAAACCTTTTATTGGTTAACTGTCATACTTTTAATATTTACTTATTAGACCCTAATAAACATTTTGGGACCCGTTAGAACTTTTTGCAATGTGAATTAAAAATTTGGCACCATATAGTTCACAAGGTACTTTTTAGGACCTATATAACTAATGTATAGTGCAAATGTTTTAGTTAAGTTCTTTTAACGATAACAGACAAACCTTTTATTGGTTAATTGTTATACTTTTATTATTTACTTATTATACTCTAATAAACATTTTGAGACCCGTTAGAACTTTTTGCAATGTGAATTAAACATTTGGCACCATATAGTTCACAAGGCACTTTTTAGGATCTATATAACTAATGTATAGTGCAAATGTTTTAGTTAAGTTCTTTTAACGATAACAGACAAACCTTTTATTGGTTAAATGTTATACTTTTATTATTTACTTTTTAGTATCTTATAAACATTTTGAGACCCGTTAGAACTTTTTGCAATGTGAATTAAACATTTGGCACCATATAGTTCACAAGGCACTTTTTAGGACCTATATAACTAATGTATAGTGCAAATGTTTTAGTTAAGTTCCTTTAACGATAACAGACAAACCTTTTATTGGTTAACTGTTATACTTTTATTATTTACTTATTAGACTCTAATAAACATTTTGGGACCCGTTAGAACTTTTTGCAATGTGAATTAAACATTTGGCACCATATAGTTCACAAGGCACTTTTTAGGACCTATATAACTAATGTATAGTGCAAATGTTTTAGTTAAGTTCCTTTAACGATAACAGACAAACCTTTTATTGGTTAACTGTCATACTTTTATTATTTACTTATTAGACTCTAATAAACTATTTGAGACCTGTTAGAACGTTTTGCAATGTGAATTGCACATTTGGGACCATATAATTCACAAAGCACTTTTAGGACCTATATAACTAATGTATAGTGCAAATGTTTTAGTTAAGTTCTTTTAACGATAACAGACAAACCTTTTATTGGTTAACTGTTATATTTTTATTTTTTACTTATTAGACTCTAATAAACATTTTGAGACACGTTAGAACTTTTTGCAATGTGAATTAAACATTTGGCGCCATATAGTTCACAAGGCACTTTTTAGGACCTCTATAACTAATGTATAGTTCAAATGTTTTAGTTAAGTTCCTTTAACGATAACAGACAAACCTTTTATTGGTTAACTGTTATACTTTTATTATTTACTTATTAGACTGTAATAAACATTTTGAGACCCGTTAGAACTTTTTGCAATTTGAATTAAACATTTGGCACCATATAGTTCACAAGGCACTTTTTAGGACCTATATAACTAATGTATAGTGCAAATGTTTTAGTTAAGTTCTTTTAACGATAACAGACAAACCTTTTATTGGTTAACTGTTATACTTTTATTATTTACTTATTAGACTCTAATAAACATTTTGAGACCCGTTAGAACTTTTTGCAATGTGAATTAAACATTTGGCACCACATAGTTCACAAGGAACTTTTTAGGACCTATATAACTAATGTATAGTGCAAATGTTTTAGTTAAGTTCTTTTAACGATAACAGACAAACCTTTTATTGGTTAACTGTCATACTTTTATTATTTACTTATTAGACTCTAATAAACATTTTGAGACCCGTTAGAACTTTTTGCAATGTGAATTAAACATTTGGCACCATATAGTTCACAAGGCACTTTTAGGACCTATATAACTAATGTATAGTGCAAATGTTTTAGTTAAGTTCTTTTAACGATAACAGACAAACCTTTTATTGGTTAACTGTTATACTTTTATTATTTACTTATTAGACTCTAATAAACATTTTGAGACCCGTTAGAATTTTTTGCAATATGAATTAAACATTTGGCACCATATAGTTCACAAGGCACTTTTTAGGACCTATATAACTAATGTATAGTGCAAATGTTTTAGTTAAGTTCTTTTAACGATAACAGACAAACCTTTTATTGGTTAATTGTTATACTTTTATTATTTACTTATTAGACTCTAATAAACATTTTGGGACCCGTTAGAACGTTTTGCAATGTGAATTGCACATTTGGAACCATATAGTTCACAAGGCACTTTTTAGGACCTATATAACTAATGTATAGTGCAAATGTTTTAGTTAAGTTCTTTTAACGATAACAGACAAACCTTTTATTGGTTAACTGTTATACTTTTATTATTTACTTATTAGACTCTAATAAACATTTTGAGACCCGTTAGAACTTTTTGCAATGTGAATTAAACATTTGGCACCATATAGTTCACAAGGCACTTTTTAGGACCTATATAACTAATGTATAGTGCAAATGTTTTAGTTAAGTTCTTTTAACGATAACAGACAAACATTTTATTGGTTAACTGTTATACTTTTATTATTTACTTATTAGTATCTAATAAACATTTTGAGACCCGTTAGAACTTTTTGCAATGTGAATTAAACATTTGGCACCATATAGTTCATAAGGCACTTTTTAGGACCTATATAACTAATGTATAGTGCAAATGTTTTAGTTAAGTTCTTTTAACGATAACAGACAAACCTTTTATTGGTTAACTGTTATACTTTTATTATTTACTTATTAGACTCTAATAAACATTTTGAGACCCGTTAGAACTTTTTGCAATGTGAATTAAACATTTGGCACCATATAGTTCACAAGGCACTTTTTAGGACCTATATAACTAATGTATAGTGCAAATGTTTTAGTTAAGTTCTTTTAACGATAACAGACAAACCTTTTATTGGTTAACTGTTATACTTTTATTATTTACTTATTAGACTCTAATAAACATTTTGAGACCCATTAGAACTTTTTGCAATGTGAATTAAACATTTGGCACCATATAGTTCACAAGGCACTTTTTAGGACCTATATAACTAATGTATAGTGCAAATGTTTTAGTTAAGTTCTTTTAACGATATCAGACAAATCTTTTATTGGTTAACTGTTATACTTTTATTATTTACTTATCAGTCTCTAATAAACATTTTGAGACCCGTTAGAACTTTTTGCAATGTGAATTAAACATTTGGCACCATATAGTTTACAAGGTACTTTTAGGACCTATATAACTAATGTATAGTGCAAATGTTTTAGTTAAGTTCTTTTAACGATAACAGACAAACCTTTTATTGGTTAACTGTCATACTTTTATTATTTACTTATTAGACTCTAATAAACATTTTGAGACCCGTTAAAACTTTTTGGAATGTGAATTAAACATTTGGCACCAAATAGTTCACAAGGCACTTTTTAGGACCTATATAACTAATGTATAGTGCAAATGTTTTAGTTAAGTTCTTTTAACGATAACAGACAAACCTTTTATTGGTTAATTGTTATACTTTTATTATTTACTTATTAGACTCTAATAAACATTTTGAGACCCGTTAGAACTTTTTGCAATGTGAATTAAACATTTGGCACCATATAGTTCACAAGGCACTTTTTAGGACCTATATAACTAATGTATAGTGCAAATGTTTTAGTTAAGTTCTTTTAACGATAACAGACAAACCTTTTATTGGTTAACTGTCATACTTTTATTATTTACTTATTAGACTCTAATAAACATTTTGAGACCCATTAGAACTTTTTGCAATGTGAATTAAACATTTGGCACCATATAGTTCACAAGGCACTTTTTAGGACCTATATAACTAATGTATAGTGCAAATGTTTTAGTTAAGTTCTTTTAACGATAACAAACAAATCTTTTATTGGTTAACTGTTATACTTTTATTATTTACTTATCAGTCTCTAATAAACATTTTGAGACCCGTTAGAACTTTTTGCAATGTGAATTAAACATTTGGCACCATATAGTTCACAAGGCACTTTTAGGACCTATATAACTATAGTATAGTGCAAATGTTTTAGTTAAGTTCTTTTAACGATAACAGACAAACCTTTCATTGGTTAATTGTTATAATTTTATTATTTACTTATTAGACTCTAATAAACATTTTGAGACCCGTTAGAACTTTTTGCAATGTGAATTAAACATTTGGCACCATATAGTTCACAAGGCACTTTTAGGACCTATATAACTAATGTATAGTGCAAATGTTTTAGTTAAGTTCTTTTAACGATAACAGACAAACCTTTTATTGGTTAACTATCATACTTTTATTATTTACTTATTAGACTCTAATAAACATTTTGAGACCCGTTAGAACTTTTTGCAATGTGAATTAAACATTTGGGCACCATATAGTTCACAAGGCACTTTTTAGGACCTATATAACTAATGTATAGTGCAAATGTTTTAGTTAAGTTCTTTTAACGATAACAGACAAACCTTTTATTGGTTAATTGTTATACTTTTATTATTTACTTATTAGACTCTAATAAACATTTTGAGACCCGTTAGAACTTTTTGCAATGTGAATTAAACATTTGGCACCATATAGTTCACAAGGCACTTTTAGGACCTATATAACTAATGTATAGTGCAAATGTTTTAGTTAAGTTCTTTTAACGATAACAGACAAACCTTTTATTGGTTAACTGTCATACTTTTAATATTTACTTATTAGACCCTAATAAACATTTTGGGACCCGTTAGAACTTTTTGCAATGTGAATTAAAAATTTGGCACCATATAGTTCACAAGGTACTTTTTAGGACCTATATAACTAATGTATAGTGCAAATGTTTTAGTTAAGTTCTTTTAACGATAACAGACAAACCTTTTATTGGTTAATTGTTATACTTTTATTATTTACTTATTATACTCTAATAAACATTTTGAGACCCGTTAGAACTTTTTGCAATGTGAATTAAACATTTGGCACCATATAGTTCACAAGGCACTTTTTAGGATCTATATAACTAATGTATAGTGCAAATGTTTTAGTTAAGTTCTTTTAACGATAACAGACAAACCTTTTATTGGTTAAATGTTATACTTTTATTATTTACTTTTTAGTATCTTATAAACATTTTGAGACCCGTTAGAACTTTTAACAATGTGAATTAAACATTTGGCACCATATAGTTCACAAGGCACTTTTTAGGACCTATATAACTAATGTATAGTGCAAATGTTTTAGTTAAGTTCCTTTAACGATAACAGACAAACCTTTTATTGGTTAACTGTTATACTTTTATTATTTACTTATTAGACTCTAATAAACATTTTGGGACCCGTTAGAACTTTTTGCAATGTGAATTAAACATTTGGCACCATATAGTTCACAAGGCACTTTTTAGGACCTATATAACTAATGTATAGTGCAAATGTTTTAGTTAAGTTCCTTTAACGATAACAGACAAACCTTTTATTGGTTAACTGTCATACTTTTATTATTTACTTATTAGACTCTAATAAACTATTTGAGACCTGTTAGAACGTTTTGCAATGTGAATTGCACATTTGGGACCATATAATTCACAAAGCACTTTTAGGACCTATATAACTAATGTATAGTGCAAATGTTTTAGTTAAGTTCTTTTAACGATAACAGACAAACCTTTTATTGGTTAACTGTTATATTTTTATTTTTTACTTATTAGACTCTAATAAACATTTTGAGACACGTTAGAACTTTTTGCAATGTGAATTAAACATTTGGCGCCCTATAGTTCACAAGGCACTTTTTAGGACCTCTATAACTAATGTATAGTTCAAATGTTTTAGTTAAGTTCCTTTAACGATAACAGACAAACCTTTTATTGGTTAACTGTTATACTTTTATTATTTACTTATTAGACTGTAATAAACATTTTGAGACCCGTTAGAACTTTTTGCAATTTGAATTAAACATTTGGCACCATATAGTTCACAAGGCACTTTTTAGGACCTATATAACTAATGTATAGTGCAAATGTTTTAGTTAAGTTCTTTTAACGATAACAGACAAACCTTTTATTGGTTAACTGTTATACTTTTATTATTTACTTATTAGACTCTAATAAACATTTTGAGACCCGTTAGAACTTTTTGCAATGTGAATTAAACATTTGGCACCACATAGTTCACAAGGAACTTTTTAGGACCTATATAACTAATGTATAGTGCAAATGTTTTAGTTAAGTTCTTTTAACGATAACAGACAAACCTTTTATTGGTTAACTGTCATACTTTTATTATTTACTTATTAGACTCTAATAAACATTTTGAGACCCGTTAGAACTTTTTGCAATGTGAATTAAACATTTGGCACCATATAGTTCACAAGGCACTTTTAGGACCTATATAACTAATGTATAGTGCAAATGTTTTAGTTAAGTTCTTTTAACGATAACAGACAAACCTTTTATTGGTTAACTGTTATACTTTTATTATTTACTTATTAGACTCTAATAAACATTTTGAGACCCGTTAGAATTTTTTGCAATATGAATTAAACATTTGGCACCATATAGTTCACAAGGCACTTTTTAGGACCTATATAACTAATGTATAGTGCAAATGTTTTAGTTAAGTTCTTTTAACGATAACAGACAAACCTTTTATTGGTTAATTGTTATACTTTTATTATTTACTTATTAGACTCTAATAAACATTTTGGGACCCGTTAGAACGTTTTGCAATGTGAATTGCACATTTGGAACCATATAGTTCACAAGGCACTTTTTAGGACCTATATAACTAATGTATAGTGCAAATGTTTTAGTTAAGTTCTTTTAACGATAACAGACAAACCTTTTATTGGTTAACTGTTATACTTTTATTATTTACTTATTAGACTCTAATAAACATTTTGAGACCCGTTAGAACTTTTTGCAATGTGAATTAAACATTTGGCACCATATAGTTCACAAGGCACTTTTTAGGACCTATATAACTAATGTATAGTGCAAATGTTTTAGTTAAGTTCTTTTAACGATAACAGACAAACATTTTATTGGTTAACTGTTATACTTTTATTATTTACTTATTAGTATCTAATAAACATTTTGAGACCCGTTAGAACTTTTTGCAATGTGAATTAAACATTTGGCACCATATAGTTCATAAGGCACTTTTTAGGACCTATATAACTAATGTATAGTGCAAATGTTTTAGTTAAGTTCTTTTAACGATAACAGACAAACCTTTTATTGGTTAACTGTTATACTTTTATTATTTACTTATTAGACTCTAATAAACATTTTGAGACCCGTTAGAACTTTTTGCAATGTGAATTAAACATTTGGCACCATATAGTTCACAAGGCACTTTTTAGGACCTATATAACTAATGTATAGTGCAAATGTTTTAGTTAAGTTCTTTTAACGATAACAGACAAACCTTTTATTGGTTAACTGTTATACTTTTATTATTTACTTATTAGACTCTAATAAACATTTTGAGACCCATTAGAACTTTTTGCAATGTGAATTAAACATTTGGCACCATATAGTTCACAAGGCACTTTTTAGGACCTATATAACTAATGTATAGTGCAAATGTTTTAGTTAAGTTCTTTTAACGATATCAGACAAAGCTTTTATTGGTTAACTGTTATACTTTTATTATTTACTTATCAGTCTCTAATAAACATTTTGAGACCCGTTAGAACTTTTTGCAATGTGAATTAAACATTTGGCACCATATAGTTTACAAGGTACTTTTAGGACCTATATAACTAATGTATAGTGCAAATGTTTTAGTTAAGTTCTTTTAACGATAACAGACAAACCTTTTATTGGTTAACTGTCATACTTTTATTATTTACTTATTAGACTCTAATAAACATTTTGAGACCCGTTAAAACTTTTTGGAATGTGAATTAAACATTTGGCACCAAATAGTTCACAAGGCACTTTTTAGGACCTATATAACTAATGTATAGTGCAAATGTTTTAGTTAAGTTCTTTTAACGATAACAGACAAACCTTTTATTGGTTAATTGTTATACTTTTATTATTTACTTATTAGACTCTAATAAACATTTTGAGACCCGTTAGAACTTTTTGCAATGTGAATTAAACATTTGGCACCATATAGTTCACAAGGCACTTTTTAGGACCTATATAACTAATGTATAGTGCAAATGTTTTAGTTAAGTTCTTTTAACGATAACAGACAAACCTTTTATTGGTTAACTGTCATACTTTTATTATTTACTTATTAGACTCTAATAAACATTTTGAGACCCATTAGAACTTTTTGCAATGTGAATTAAACATTTGGCACCATATAGTTCACAAGGCACTTTTTAGGACCTATATAACTAATGTATAGTGCAAATGTTTTAGTTAAGTTCTTTTAACGATAACAAACAAATCTTTTATTGGTTAACTGTTATACTTTTATTATTTACTTATCAGTCTCTAATAAACATTTTGAGACCCGTTAGAACTTTTTGCAATGTGAATTAAACATTTGGCACCATATAGTTCACAAGGCACTTTTAGGACCTATATAACTAATGTATAGTGCAAATGTTTTAGTTAAGTTCTTTTAACGATAACAGACAAACCTTTCATTGGTTAATTGTTATAATTTTATTATTTACTTATTAGACTCTAATAAACATTTTGAGACCCGTTAGAACTTTTTGCAATGTGAATTAAACATTTGGCACCATATAGTTCACAAGGCACTTTTAGGACCTATATAACTAATGTATAGTGCAAATGTTTTAGTTAAGTTCTTATAACGATAACAGACAAACCTTTTATTGGTTAACTATCATACTTTTATTATTTACTTATTAGACTCTAATAAACATTTTGAGACCCGTTAGAACTTTTTGCAATGTGAATTAAACATTTGGGCACCATATAGTTCACAAGGCACTTTTTAGGACCTATATAACTAATGTATAGTGCAAATGTTTTAGTTAAGTTCTTTTAACGATAACAGACAAACCTTTTATTGGTTAATTGTTATACTTTTATTATTTACTTATTAGACTCTAATAAACATTTTGAGACCCGTTAGAACTTTTTGCAATGTGAATTAAACATTTGGCACCATATAGTTCACAAGGCACTTTTTAGGACCTATATAACTAATGTATAGTGCAAATGTTTTAGTTAAGTTCTTTTAACGATAACAGACAAACCTTTTATTGGTTAACTGTTATACTTTTATTATTTACTTATCAGTCTCTAATAAACATTTTGAGACCCGTTAGAACTTTTTGCAATGTGAATTAAACATTTGGCACCATATAGTTCACAAGGCACTTTTTAGGACCTATATAACTAATGTATAGTGCAAATGTTTTAGTTAAGTTCTTTTAACGATAACAGACAAACCTTTTATTGGTTAACTTTTATACTTTTATTATTTACTTATTAGACTCTAATAAACATTTTGAGACCCGTTAGAACTTTTTGCAATGTGAATTAAACATTTGGCACCATATAGTTCACAAGGCACTTTTAGGACCTATATAACTAATGTATAGTGCAAATGTTTTAGTTAAGTTCTTTTAACGATAACAGACAAACCTTTTATTGGTTAACTGTCATACTTTTATTATTTACTTATTAGACTCTAATAAACATTTTGAGACCCGTTAGAACTTTTTGCAATGTGAATTAAACATTTGGCGCCATATAGTTCACAAGGCACTTTTTAGGACCTTTATAACTAATGTATAGTGCAAATGTTTTAGTTAAGTTCCCTTAACGATAACAGACAAACCTTTTATTGGTTAACTGTTATACTTTTATTATTTACTTATTAGACTCTAATAAACATTTTGAGACCCGTTAGAACGTTTTGCAATGTGAATTAAACATTTGGCGCCATATAGTTCACAAGGCACTTTTTAGGACCTATATAACTAATGTATAGTGCAAATGTTTTAGTTAAGTTCCTCTAACGATAACAGACAAACCTTTTATTGGTTAACTGTTATACTTTTATTATTTACTTATTAGACTCTAATAAACATTTTGAGACCCGTTAGAACGTTTTGCAATGTGAATTGCACATTTGGGACCATATAGTTCACAAGGCATTTTTTAGGACCTATATAACTAATGTATAGTGCAAATGTTTTAGTTAAGTTCTTTTAACGATAACAGACAAACCTTTTATTGGTTAACTGTTATACTTTTATTTTTTACTTATTAGACTCTAATAAACATTTTGAGACCCGTTAGAACTTTTTGCAATGTGATTTAAACATTTGGCACCATATAGTTCACAAGGCACTTTTTAGGACCTATATAACTAATGTATAGTGCAAATGTTTTAGTTAAGTTCTTTTAACGATAACAGACAAACCTTTTATTGGTTAACTGTTATACTTTTATTATTTACTTTTTAGTATCTAATAAACATTTTGAGACCCGTTAGAACTTTTTGCAATGTGAATTAAACATTTGGCACCATATAGTTCACAAGGCACTTTTTAGGACCTATATAACTAATGCATAGAGCAAATGTTTTAGTTAAGTTCTTTTAACGATAACAGACAAACCTTTTATTGGTTAACTGTTATACTTTTATTATTTACTTATTGGACTCTAATAAACATTTTGAGACCCGTTAGAACTTTTTGCATTGTGAATTAAACATTTGGCACCATATAGTTCACAAGGCACTTTTTAGGACCTATATAACTAATGTATAGTGCAAATGTTTTAGTTAAGTTCTTTTAACGATAACAGACAAATCTTTTATTGGTTAACTGTTATACTTTTATTATTTACTTATCAGTCTCTAATAAACATTTTGAGACCCGTTAAAACTTTTTGCAATTTGAATTAAACATTTGGCACCATATAGTTCACAAGGTACTTTTAGGACCTATATAACTAATGTATAGTGCAAATGTTTTAGTTAAGTTCTTTTAACGATAACAGACAAACCTTTTATTGGTTAATTGTTATACTTTTATTATTTACTTATTAGACTCTAATAAACATTTTGAGACCCGTTAGAACTTTTTGCAATGTGAATTAAACATTTGGCACCATATAGTTCACAAGGCACTTTTTAGGACCTATATAACTAATGTATAGTGCAAATGTTTTAGTTAAGTTCTTTTAACGATAACAGACAAACCTTTTATTGGTTAACTGTTATACTTTTATTATTTACTTATTAGACTGTAATAAACATTTTGAGACCCGTTAGAACTTTTTGCAATGTGAATTAAACATTTGGCACCATATAGTTCACAAGGCACTTTTTAGGACCTATATAACTAATGCATAGTGCAAATGTTTTAGTTAAGTTCTTTTAACGATAACAGACAAACCTTTTATTGGTTAACTGTTATACTTTTATTATTTACTTATTAGACTCTAATAAACATTTTGAGACCCGTTAGAACTTTTTGCATTGTGAATTAAACATTTGGCACCATATAGTTCACAAGGCACTTTTTAGGACCTATATAACTAATGTATAGTGCAAATGTTTTAGTTAAGTTCTTTTAACGATAACAAACAAATCTTTTATTGGTTAACTGTTATACTTTTATTATTTACTTATCAGTCTCTAATAAACATTTTGAGACCCGTTAGAACTTTTTGCAATGTGAATTAAACATTTGGCACCATATAGTTCACAAGGCACTTTTAGGACCTATATAACTAATGTATAGTGCAAATGTTTTAGTTAAGTTCTTTTAACGATAACAGACAAACCTTTTATTGGTTAACTGTCATACTTTTAATATTTACTTATTAGACCCTAATAAACATTTTGGGACCCGTTAGAACTTTTTGCGATGTGAATTAAAAATTTGGCACCATATAGTTCACAAGGTACTTTTTAGGACCTATATAACTAATGTATAGTGCAAATGTTTTAGTTAAGTTCTTTTAACGATAACAGACAAACCTTTTATTGGTTAATGGTTATACTTTTATTATTTACTTATTATACTCTAATAAACATTTTGAGACCCGTTAGAACTTTTTGCAATGTGAATTAAACATTTGGCACCATATAGTTCACAAGGCACTTTTTAGGATCTATATAACTAATGTATAGTGCAAATGTTTTAGTTAAGTTCTTTTAACGATAACAGACAAACCTTTTATTGGTTAAATGTTATACTTTTATTATTTACTTTTTAGTATCTTATAAACATTTTGAGACCCGTTAGAACTTTTTGCAATGTGAATTAAACATTTGGCACCATATAGTTCACAAGGCACTTTTTAGGACCTATATAACTAATGTATAGTGCAAATGTTTTAGTTAAGTTCCTTTAACGATAACAGACAAACCTTTTATTGGTTAACTGTTATACTTTTATTATTTACTTATTAGACTCTAATAAACATTTTGGGACCCGTTAGAACTTTTTGCAATGTGAATTAAACATTTGGCACCATATAGTTCACAAGGCACTTTTTAGGACCTATATAACTAATGTATAGTGCAAATGTTTTAGTTAAGTTCCTTTAACGATAACAGACAAACCTTTTATTGGTTAACTGTCATACTTTTATTATTTACTTATTAGACTCTAATAAACTATTTGAGACCTTTTAGAACGTTTTGCAATGTGAATTGCACATTTGGGACCATATAATTCACAAAGCACTTTTAGGACCTATATAACTAATGTATAGTGCAAATGTTTTAGTTAAGTTCTTTTAACGATAACAGACAAACCTTTTATTGGTTAACTGTTATATTTTTATTTTTTACTTATTAGACTCTAATAAACATTTTGAGACACGTTAGAACTTTTTGCAATGTGAATTAAACATTTGGCGCCATATAGTTCACAAGGCACTTTTTAGGACCTCTATAACTAATGTATAGTTCAAATGTTTTAGTTAAGTTCCTTTAACGATAACAGACAAACCTTTTATTGGTTAACTGTTATACTTTTATTATTTACTTATTAGACTCTAATAAACATTTTGAGACCCGTTAGAACTTTTTGCAATTTGAATTAAACATTTGGCACCATATAGTTCACAAGGCACTTTTTAGGACCTATATAACTAATGTATAGTGCAAATGTTTTAGTTAAGTTCTTTTAACGATAACAGACAAACCTTTTATTGGTTAACTGTTATACTTTTATTATTTACTTATTAGACTCTAATAAACATTTTGAGACCCGTTAGAACTTTTTGCAATGTGAATTAAACATTTGGCACCACATAGTTCACAAGGAACTTTTTAGGACCTATATAACTAATGTATAGTGCAAATGTTTTAGTTAAGTTCTTTTAACGATAACAGACAAACCTTTTATTGGTTAACTGTCATACTTTTATTATTTACTTATTAGACTCTAATAAACATTTTGAGACCCGTTAGAACTTTTTGCAATGTGAATTAAACATTTGGCACCATATAGTTCACAAGGCACTTTTAGGACCTATATAACTAATGTATAGTGCAAATGTTTTAGTTAAGTTCTTTTAACGATAACAGACAAACCTTTTATTGGTTAACTGTTATACTTTTATTATTTACTTATTAGACTCTAATAAACATTTTGAGACCCGTTAAAATTTTTTGCAATATGAATTAAACATTTGGCACCATATAGTTCACAAGGCACTTTTTAGGACCTATATAACTAATGTATAGTGCAAATGTTTTAGTTAAGTTCTTTTAACGATAACAGACAAACCTTTTATTGGTTAATTGTTATACTTTTATTATTTACTTATTAGACTCTAATAAACATTTTGGGACCCGTTAGAACGTTTTGCAATGTGAATTGCACATTTGGAACCATATAGTTCACAAGGCACTTTTTAGGACCTATATAACTAATGTATAGTGCAAATGTTTTAGTTAAGTTCTTTTAACGATAACAGACAAACCTTTTATTGGTTAACTGTTATACTTTTATTATTTACTTATTAGACTCTAATAAACATTTTGAGACCCGTTAGAACTTTTTGCAATGTGAATTAAACATTTGGCACCATATAGTTCACAAGGCACTTTTTAGGACCTATATAACTAATGTATAGTGCAAATGTTTTAGTTAAGTTCTTTTAACGATAACAGACAAACATTTTATTGGTTAACTGTTATACTTTTATTATTTACTTATTAGTATCTAATAAACATTTTGAGACCCGTTAGAACTTTTTGCAATGTGAATTAAACATTTGGCACCATATAGTTCACAAGGCACTTTTTAGGACCTATATAACTAATGTATAGTGCAAATGTTTTAGTTAAGTTCTTTTAACGATAACAGACAAACCTTTTATTGGTTAACTGTTATACTTTTATTATTTACTTATTAGACTCTAATAAACATTTTGAGACCCGTTAGAACTTTTTGCAATGTGAATTAAACATTTGGCACCATATAGTTCACAAGGCACTTTTTAGGACCTATATAACTAATGTATAGTGCAAATGTTTTAGTTAAGTTCTTTTAACGATAACAGACAAACCTTTTATTGGTTAACTGTTATACTTTTATTATTTACTTATTAGACTCTAATAAACATTTTGAGACCCATTAGAACTTTTTGCAATGTGAATTAAACATTTGGCACCATATAGTTCACAAGGCACTTTTTAGGACCTATATAACTAATGTATAGTGCAAATGTTTTAGTTAAGTTCTTTTAACGATATCAGACAAATCTTTTATTGGTTAACTGTTATACTTTTATTATTTACTTATCAGTCTCTAATAAACATTTTGAGACCCGTTAGAACTTTTTGCAATGTGAATTAAACATTTGGCACCATATAGTTTACAAGGTACTTTTAGGACCTATATAACTAATGTATAGTGCAAATGTTTTAGTTAAGTTCTTTTAACGATAACAGACAAACCTTTTATTGGTTAACTGTCATACTTTTATTATTTACTTATTAGACTCTAATAAACATTTTGAGACCCGTTAAAACTTTTTGGAATGTGAATTAAACATTTGGCACCAAATAGTTCACAAGGCACTTTTTAGGACCTATATAACTAATGTATAGTGCAAATGTTTTAGTTAAGTTCTTTTAACGATAACAGACAAACCTTTTATTGGTTAATTGTTATACTTTTATTATTTACTTATTAGACTCTAATAAACATTTTGAGACCCGTTAGAACTTTTTGCAATGTGAATTAAACATTTGGCACCATATAGTTCACAAGGCACTTTTTAGGACCTATATAACTAATGTATAGTGCAAATGTTTTAGTTAAGTTCTTTTAACGATAACAGACAAACCTTTTATTGGTTAACTGTCATACTTTTATTATTTACTTATTAGACTCTAATAAACATTTTGAGACCCATTAGAACTTTTTGCAATGTGAATTAAACATTTGGCACCATATAGTTCACAAGGCACTTTTTAGGACCTATATAACTAATGTATAGTGCAAATGTTTTAGTTAAGTTCTTTTAACGATAACAGACAAATCTTTTATTGGTTAACTGTTATACTTTTATTATTTACTTATCAGTCTCTAATAAACATTTTGAGACCCGTTAGAACTTTTTGCAATGTGAATTAAACATTTGGCACCATATAGTTCACAAGGCACTTTTAGGACCTATATAACTAATGTATAGTGCAAATGTTTTAGTTAAGTTCTTTTAACGATAACAGACAAACCTTTCATTGGTTAATTGTTATAATTTTATTATTTACTTATTAGACTCTAATAAACATTTTGAGACCCGTTAGAACTTTTTGCAATGTGAATTAAACATTTGGCACCATATAGTTCACAAGGCACTTTTTAGGATCTATATAACTAATGTATAGTGCAAATACTTTAGTTAAGTTCTTTTAACGATAACAGACAAACCTTTTATTGGTTAAATGTTATACTTTTATTATTTACTTTTTAGTATCTTATAAACATTTTGAGACCCGTTAGTACTTTTTGCAATGTGAATTGCACATTTGGCACCATATAGTTCACAAGGCACTTTTTAGGACCTATATAACTAATGTATAGTGCAAATGTTTTAGTTAAGTTCCTTTAACGATAACAGACAAACCTTTTATTGGTTAACTGTTATACTTTTATTATTTACTTATTAGACTCTAATAAACTATTTGAGACCTTTTAGAACGTTTTGCAATGTGAATTGCACATTTGGGACCATATAGTTCACAAAGCACTTTTAGGACCTATATAACTAATGTATAGTGCAAATGTTTTAGTTAAGTTATTTTAACGATAACAGACAAACCTTTTATTGGTTAACTGTTATACTTTCATTATTTACTTATTAGACTCTAATAAACATTTTGAGACCCGTTAGAACTTTTTGCAATGTGAATTAAACATTTGGCACCATATAGTTCACAAGGCACTTTTAGGACCTATATAACTAATGTATAGTGCAAATGTTTTAGTTAAGTTCTTTTAACGATAACAGACAAACATTTTATTGGTTAACTGTCATACTTTTATTATTTACTTATTAGACTCTAATAAACATTTTGAGACCCGTTAGAACTTTTTGCAATGTGAATTAAACATTTGGCGCCATATAGTTCACAAGGCACTTTTTAGGACCTATATAACTAATGTATAGTGCAAATGTTTTAGTTAAGTTCCCTTAACGATAACAGACAAACCTTTTATTGGTTAACTGTTATACTTTTATTATTTACTTATTAGACTCTAATAAACATTTTGAGACCAGTTAGAACTTTTTGCAATGTGAATTAAACATTTGGCGCCATATAGTTCACAAGGCACTTTTTAGGACCTATATAACTAATGTATAGTGCAAATGTTTTAGTTAAGTTCCTTTAACGATAACAGACAAACCTTTTATTGGTTAACTGTTATACTTTTATTATTTACTTATTAGACTCTAATAAACATTTTGAGACCCGTTAGAACGTTTTGCAATGTGAATTGCACATTTGGGACCATATAGTTCACAAGGCACTTTTTAGGACCTATATAACTAATGTATAGTGCAAATGTTTTAGTTAAGTTCTTTTAACGATAACAGACAAACCTTTTATTGGTTAACTGTTATACTTTTATTATTTACTTATTAGACTCTAATAAACATTTTGAGACCCGTTAGAACTTTTTGCAATGTGAATTAAACACTTGGCACCATATAGTTCACAAGGCACTTTTTAGGACCTATATAACTAATGTATAGTGCAAATGTTTTAGTTAAGTTCTTTTAACGATAACAGACAAACCTTTTATTGGTTAACTGTTATACTTTTATTATTTACTTATTAGACTCTAATAAACATTTTGAGACCCGTTAGAACTTTTTGCAATGTGAATTAAACACTTGGCACCATATAGTTCACAAGGCACTTTTTAGGACCTATATAACTAATGTATAGTGCAAATGTTTTAGTTAAGTTCTTTTAACGATAACAGACAAACCTTTTATTGGTTAACTGTTATACTTTTATTATTTACTTATTAGTATCTAATAAACATTTTGAGACCCGTTAGAACTTTTTGCAATGTGAATTAAACATTTGGCACCATATAGTTCACAAGGCACTTTTTAGGACCTATATAACTAATGCATAGTGCAAATGTTTTAGTTAAGTTCTTTTAACGATAACAGACAAACCTTTTATTGGTTAACTGTTATACTTTTATTATTTACTTATTAGACTCTAATAAACATTTTGAGCCCCGTTAGAACTTTTTGCAATGTGAATTAAACATTTGGCACCATATAGTTCACAAGGCACTTTTTAGGACCTATATAACTAATGTATAGTGCAAATGTTTTAGTTAAGTTCTTTTAACGATAACAGACAAATCTTTTATTGGTTAACTGTTATACTTTTATTATTTACTTATCAGTCTCTAATAAACATTTTGAGACCCGTTAGAACTTTTTGCAATTTGAATTAAACATTTGGCACCATATAGTTCACAAGGTACTTTTAGGACCTAAAAAACTAATGTATAGTGCAAATGTTTTAGTTAAGTTCTTTTAACGATAACAGACAAACCTTTTATTGGTTAACTGTCATACTTTTATTATTTACTTATTAGACTCTAATAAACATTTTGAGACCCGTTAAAACTTTTTGCAATGTGAATTAAACATTTGGCACCAAATAGTTCACAAGGCACTTTTTAGGACCTATATAACTAATGTATAGTGCAAATGTTTTAGTTAAGTTCTTTTAACGATAACAGACAAACCTTTTATTGGTTAATTGTTATACTTTTATTATTTACTTATTAGACTCTAATAAACATTTTGAGACCCGTTAGAACTTTTTGCAATGTGAATTAAACATTTGGCACCATATAGTTCACAAGGCACTTTTTAGGACCTATATAACTAATGTATAGTGCAAATGTTTTAGTTAAGTTCTTTTAACGATAACAGACAAACCTTTTATTGGTTAACTGTTATACTTTTATTATTTACTTATTAGACTCTAATAAACATTTTGAGACCCGTTAGAACTTTTTGCAATGTGAATTAAACATTTGGCACCATATAGTTCACAAGGCACTTTTTAGGACCTATATAACTAATGTATAGTGCCAATGTTTTAGTTAAGTTCTTTTAACGATAACAGACAAACCTTTTATTGGTTAATTGTTATACTTTTATTATTTACTTATTAGACTCTAATAAACATTTTGAGACCCGTTAGAACTTTTTGCAATGTGAATTAAACATTTGGCACCATATAGTTCACAAGGCACTTTTTTGGATCTATATAACTAATGTATAGTGCAAATGTTTTAGTTAAGTTCTTTTAACGATAACAGACAAACCTTTTATTGGTTAACTGTTATACTTTTATTATTTACTTTTTAGTATCTTATAAACATTTTGAGACCCGTTAGAACTTTTTGCAATGTGAATTAAACATTTGGCACCATATAGTTCACAAGGCACTTTTAGGACCTATATAACTAATGTATAGTGCAAATGTTTTAGTTAAGTTCTTTTAACGATAACAGACAAACCTTTTATTGGTTAACTGTTATACTTTTATTTTTTACTTATTAGACTTTAATAAACATTTTGAGACACGTTAGAACTTTTTGCAATGTGAATTAAACATTTGGCGCCATATAGTTCACAAGGCACTTTTTAGGACCTCTATAACTAATGTATAGTGCAAATGTTTTAGTTAAGTTCCTTTAACGATAACAGACAAACCTTTTATTGGTTAACTGTCATACTTTTATTATTTACTTATTAGATTCTAATAAACATTTTGAGACCCGTTAGAACTTTTTGCAATGTGAATTAAACATTTGGCACCATATAGTTCACAAGGCACTTTTTAAGACCTATATAACTAATGTATAGTGCAAATGTTTTAGTTAAGTTCTTTTAACGATAACAGACAAACCTTTTATTGGTTAAGTGTTATACTTTTAATATTTACTTATTAGAGTCTAATAAACATTTTGAGACCCGTTACAACTTTTTGCAATGTGAATTAAACATTTGGCACCATATAGTTCACAGGGCACTTTTTAGGATCTATATAACTAATGTATAGTGCAAATGTTTTAGTTAAGTTCTTTTAACGATAACAGACAAACCTTTTATTGGTTAACTGTTATACTTTTATTATTTACTTATCAGTCTCTAATAAACATTTTGAGACCCGTTAGAACTTTTTGCATTGTGAATTAAACATTTGGCACCATATAGTTCACAAGGCACTTTTTAGGACCTATATAACTAATGTATAGTGCAAATGTTTTAGTTAAGTTCTTTTAACGATAACAGACAAACCTTTTATTGGTTAACTGTTATACTTTTATTATTTACTTATTAGACTCTAATAAACATTTTGAGACCCGTTAGAACTTTTTGCAATGTGAATTAAACATTTGGCACCATATAGTTCACAAGGCACTTTTTAGGACCTATATAACTAATGTATAGTGCAAATGTTTTAGTTAAGTTCTTTTAACGATAACAGACAAACCTTTTATTGGTTAACTGTTATACTTTTATTATTTACTTATTAGACTCTAATAAACATTTTGAGACCCGTTAGAACTTTTTGCAATGTGAATTAAACATTTGGCACCATATAGTTCACAAGGCACTTTTTAGGACCTATATAACTAATGTATAGTGCAAATGTTTTAGTTAAGTTCTTTTAACGATAACAGACAAACCTTTTATTGGTTAACTGTCATACTTTTATTATTTACTTATTAGACTCTAATAAACATTTTGAGACCCGTTAAAACTTTTTGCAATGTGAATTAAACATTTGGCACCATATAGTTCACAAGGCACTTTTTAGGACCTATATAACTAATGTATAGTGCAAATGTTTTAGTTAAGTTCTTTTAACGATAACAGACAAACCTTTTATTGGTTAACTGTCATACTTTTATTATTTACTTATTAGACTCTAATAAACATTTTGAGACCCGTTAAAACTTTTTGCAATGTGAATTAAACATTTGGCACCAAATAGTTCACAAGGCACTTTTTAGGACCTATATAACTAATGTATAGTGCAAATGTTTTAGTTAAGTTCTTTTAACGATAACAGACAAACCTTTTATTGGTTAATTGTTATACTTTTATTATTTACTTATTAGACTCTAATAAACATTTTGAGACCCGTTAGAACTTTTTGCAATGTGAATTAAACATTTGGCACCATTTAGTTCACAAGGCACTTTTTAGGACCTATATAACTAATGTATAGTGCAAATGTTTTAGTTAAGTTCTTTTAACGATAACAGACAAACCTTTTATTGGTTAACTGTTATACTTTTATTATTTACTTATCAGTCTCTAATAAACATTTTGAGACCCGTTAGAACTTTTTGCAATTTGAATTAAACATTTGGCACCATATAGTTCACAAGGCACTTTTTAGGACCTATATAACTAATGTATAGTGCAAATGTTTTAGTTAAGTTCTTTTAACGATAACAGACAAATCTTTTATTGGTTAATTGTTATACTTTTATTATTTACTTATTAGACTCTAATAAACATTTTGAGACCCGTTAGAACTTTTTGCAATGTGAATTAAACATTTGGCACCATATAGTTCACAAGGCACTTTTTTGGATCTATATAACTAATGTATAGTGCAAATGTTTTAGTTAAGTTCTTTTAACGATAACAGACAAACCTTTTATTGGTTAACTGTTATACTTTTATTATTTACTTTTTAGTATCTTATAAACATTTTGAGACCCGTTAGAACTTTTTGCAATGTGAATTAAACATTTGGCACCATATAGTTCACAAGGCACTTTTAGGACCTATATAACTAATGTATAGTGCAAATGTTTTAGTTAAGTTCTTTAAACGATAACAGACAAACCTTTTATTGGTTAACTGTTATACTTTTATTTTTTACTTATTAGACTTTAATAAACATTTTGAGACACGTTAGAACTTTTTGCAATGTGAATTAAACATTTGGCGCCATATAGTTCAAAAGGCACTTTTTAGGACCTCTATAACTAATGTATAGTGCAAATGTTTTAGTTAAGTTCCTTTAACGATAACAGACAAACCTTTTATTGGTTAACTGTCATACTTTTATTATTTACTTATTAGATTCTAATAAACATTTTGAGACCCGTTAGAACTTTTTGCAATGTGAATTAAACATTTGGCACCATATAGTTCACAATGCACTTTTTAAGACCTATATAACTAATGTATAGTGCAAATGTTTTAGTTAAGTTCTTTTAACGATAACAGACAAACCTTTTATTGGTTAATTGTTATACTTTTAATATTTACTTATTAGAGTCTAATAAACATTTTGAGACCCGTTACAACTTTTTGCAATGTGAATTAAACATTTGGCACCATATAGTTCACAAGGCACTTTTTAGGATCTATATAACTAATGTATAGTGCAAATGTTTTAGTTAAGTTCTTTTAACGATAACAGACAAACCTTTTATTGGTTAACTGTTATACTTTTATTATTTACTTATCAGTCTCTAATAAACATTTTGAGACTCGTTAGAACTTTTTGCATTGTGAATTAAACATTTGGCACCATATAGTTCACAAGGCACTTTTTAGGACCTATATAACTAATGTATAGTGCAAATGTTTTAGTTAAGTTCTTTTAACGATAACAGACAAACCTTTTATTGGTTAACTGTTATACTTTTATTATTTACTTATTATACTCTAATAAACATTTTGAGACCCGTTAGAACTTTTTGCAATGTGAATTAAACATTTGGCACCATATAGTTCACAAGGCACTTTTTAGGACCTATATAACTAATGTATAGTGCAAATGTTTTAGTTAAGTTCTTTTAACGATAACAGACAAACCTTTTATTGGTTAACTGTTATACTTTTATTATTTACTTATTAGACTCTAATAAACATTTTGAGACCCGTTAGAAATTTTTGCAATGTGAATTAAACATTTGGCACCATATAGTTCACAAGGCACTTTTTAGGACCTATATAACTAATGTATAGTGCAAATGTTTTAGTTAAGTTCTTTTAACGATAACAGACAAACCTTTTATTGGTTAACTGTCATACTTTTATTATTTACTTATTAGACTCTAATAAACATTTTGAGACCCGTTAGAACTTTTTGCAATGTGAATTAAACATTTGGCACCATATAGTTCACAAGGCACTTTTAGGACCTATATAACTAATGTATAGTGCAAATGTTTTAGTTAAGTTCTTTTAACGATAACAGACAAACCTTTTATTGGTTAACTATCATACTTTTATTATTTACTTATTAGACTCTAATAAACATTTTGAGACCCGTTAAAACTTTTTGCAATGTGAATTAAACATTTGGGCACCATATAGTTCACAAGGCACTTTTTAGGACCTATATAACTAATGTATAGTGCAAATGTTTTAGTTAAGTTCTTTTAACGATAACAGACAAACCTTTTATTGGTTAATTGTTATACTTTTATTATTTACTTATTAGACTCTAATAAACATTTTGAGACCCGTTAGAACTTTTTGCAATGTGAATTAAACATTTGGCACCATATAGTTCACAAGGCACTTTTAGGACCTATATAACTAATGTATAGTGCAAATGTTTTAGTTAAGTTCTTTTAACGATAACAGACAAACCTTTTATTGGTTAACTGTCATACTTTTATTATTTACTTATTAGACTCTAATAAACATTTTGAGACCCGTTAGAACTTTTTGCAATGTGAATTAAACATTTGGCGCCATATAGTTCACAAGGCACTTTTTAGGACCTATATAACTAATGTATAGTGCAAATGTTTTAGTTAAGTTCCCTTAACGATAACAGACAAACCTTTTATTGGTTAACTGTTATACTTTTATTATTTACTTATTAGACTCTAATAAACATTTTGAGACCCGTTAGAACGTTTTGCAATGTGAATTAAACATTTGGCGCCATATAGTTCACAAGGCACTTTTTAGGACCTATATAACTAATGTATAGTGCAAATGTTTTAGTTAAGTTCCTCTAACGATAACAGACAAACCTTTTATTGGTTAACTGTTATACTTTTATTATTTACTTATTAGACTCTAATAAACATTTTGAGACCCGTTAGAACGTTTTGCAATGTGAATTGCACATTTGGGACCATATAGTTCACAAGTCACTTTTTAGGACCTATATAACTAATGTATAGTGCAAATGTTTTAGTTAAGTTCTTTTAACGATAACAGACAAACCTTTTATTGGTTAACTGTTATACTTTTATTTTTTACTTATTAGACTCTAATAAACATTTTGAGACCCGTTAGAACTTTTTGCAATGTGATTTAAACATTTGGCACCATATAGTTCACAAGGCACTTTTTAGGACCTATATAACTAATGTATAGTGCAAATGTTTTAGTTAAGTTCTTTTAACGATAACAGACAAACCTTTTATTGGTTAACTGTTATACTTTTATTATTTACTTTTTAGTATCTAATAAACATTTTGAGACCCGTTAGAACTTTTTGCAATGTGAATTAAACATTTGGCACCATATAGTTCACAAGGCACTTTTTAGGACCTATATAACTAATGCATAGAGCAAATGTTTTAGTTAAGTTCTTTTAACGATAACAGACAAACCTTTTATTGGTTAACTGTTATACTTTTATTATTTACTTATTAGACTCTAATAAACATTTTGAGACCCGTTAGAACTTTTTGCAATGTGAATTAAACATTTGGCACCATATAGTTCACAAGGCACTTTTTAGGACCTATATAACTAATGTATAGTGCAAATGTTTTAGTTAAGTTCTTTTAACGATAACAGACAAATCTTTTATTGGTTAACTGTTATACTTTTATTATTTACTTATCAGTCTCTAATAAACATTTTGAGACCCGTTAGAACTTTTTGCAATTTGAATTAAACATTTGGCACCATATAGTTCACAAGGTACTTTTAGGACCTATATAACTAATGTATAGTGCAAATGTTTTAGTTAAGTTCTTTTAACGATAACAGACAAACCTTTTATTGGTTAATTGTTATACTTTTATTATTTACTTATTAGACTCTAATAAACATTTTGAGACCCGTTAGAACTTTTTGCAATGTGAATTAAACATTTGGCACCATATAGTTCACAAGGCACTTTTTAGGACCTATATAACTAATGCATAGAGCAAATGTTTTAGTTAAGTTCTTTTAACGATAACAGACAAACCTTTTATTGGTTAACTGTTATACTTTTATTATTTACTTATTAGACTCTAATAAACATTTTGAGACCCGTTAGAACTTTTTGCAATGTGAATTAAACATTTGGCACCATATAGTTCACAAGGCACGTTTTAGGACCTATATAACTAATGTATAGTGCAAATGTTTTAGTTAAGTTCTTTTAACGATAACAGACAAACCTTTTATTGGTTAACTGTCATACTTTTATTATTTACTTATTAGACTCTAATAAACATTTTGAGACCCGTTAGAACTTTTTGCAATGTGAATTAAACATTTGGCGCCATATAGTTCACAAGGCACTTTTTAGGACCTATATAACTAATGTATAGTGCAAATGTTTTAGTTAAGTTCCCTTAACGATAACAGACAAACCTTTTATTGGTTAACTGTTATACTTTTATTATTTACTTATTAGACTCTAATAAACATTTTGAGACCCGTTAGAACGTTTTGCAATGTGAATTAAACATTTGGCGCCATATAGTTCACAAGGCACTTTTTAGGACCTATATAACTAATGTATAGTGCAAATGTTTTAGTTAAGTTCCTCTAACGATAACAGACAAACCTTTTATTGGTTAACTGTTATACTTTTATTATTTACTTATTAGACTCTAATAAACATTTTGAGACCCGTTAGAACGTTTTGCAATGTGAATTGCACATTTGGGACCATATAGTTCACAAGGCACTTTTTAGGACCTATATAACTAATGTATAGTGCAAATGTTTTAGTTAAGTTCTTTTAACGATAACAGACAAACCTTTTATTGGTTAACTGTTATACTTTTATTATTTACTTTTTAGTATCTAATAAACATTTTGAGACCCGTTAGAACTTTTTGCAATGTGAATTAAACATTTGGCACCATATAGTTCACAAGGCACTTTTTAGGACCTATATAACTAATGTATAGTGCAAATGTTTTAGTTAAGTTCTTTTAACGATAACAGACAAATCTTTTATTGGTTAACTGTTATACTTTTATTATTTACTTATCAGTCTCTAATAAACATTTTGAGACCCGTTAGAACTTTTTGCAATTTGAATTAAACATTTGGCACCATATAGTTCACAAGGTACTTTTAGGACCTATATAACTAATGTATAGTGCAAATGTTTTAGTTAAGTTCTTTTAACGATAACAGACAAACCTTTTATTGGTTAATTGTTATACTTTTATTATTTACTTATTAGACTCTAATAAACATTTTGAGACCCGTTAGAACTTTTTGCAATGTGAATTAAACATTTGGCACCATATAGTTCACAAGGCACTTTTTAGGACCTATATAACTAATGTATAGTGCAAATGTTTTAGTTAAGTTCTTTTAACGATAACAGACAAACCTTTTATTGGTTAACTGTTATACTTTTATTATTTACTTATTAGACTGTAATAAACATTTTGAGACCCGTTAGAACTTTTTGCAATGTGAATTAAACATTTGGCACCATATAGTTCACAAGGCACTTTTTAGGACCTATATAACTAATGCATAGAGCAAATGTTTTAGTTAAGTTCTTTTAACGATAACAGACAAACCTTTTATTGGTTAACTGTTATACTTTTATTATTTACTTATTAGACTCTAATAAACATTTTGAGACCCGTTAGAACTTTTTGCAATGTGAATTAAACATTTGGCACCATATAGTTCACAAGGCACTTTTTAGGACCTATATAACTAATGTATAGTGCAAATGTTTTAGTTAAGTTCTTTTAACGATAACAAACAAATCTTTTATTGGTTAACTGTTATACTTTTATTATTTACTTATCAGTCTCTAATAAACATTTTGAGACCCGTTAGAACTTTTTGCAATGTGAATTAAACATTTGGCACCATATAGTTCACAAGGCACTTTTTAGGACCTATATAACTAATGTATAGTGCAAATGTTTTAGTTAAGTTCTTTTAACGATAACAGACAAACCTTTTATTGGTTAACTGTTATACTTTTATTATTTACTTATTAGACTCTAATAAACATTTTGAGACCCGTTAGAACTTTTTGCAATGTGAATTAAACATTTGGCACCATATAGTTCACAAGGCACTTTTTAGGACCTATATAACTAATGTATAGTGCAAATGTTTTAGTTAAGTTCTTTTAACGATAACAGACAAATCTTTTATTGGTTAACTGTTATACTTTTATTATTTACTTATTAGTATCTAATAAACATTTTGAGACCCGTTAGAACTTTTTGCAATGTGAATTAAACATTTGGCACCATATAGTTCACAAGGCACTTTTTAGGACCTATATAACTAATGCATAGAGCAAATGTTTTAGTTAAGTTCTTTTAACGATAACAGACAAACCTTTTATTGGTTAACTGTTATACTTTTATTATTTACTTATTAGACTCTAATAAACATTTTGAGACCCGTTAGAACTTTTTGCAATGTGAATTAAACATTTGGCACCATATAGTTCACAAGGCACTTTTTAGGACCTATATAACTAATGTATAGTGCAAATGTTTTAGTTAAGTTCTTTTAACGATAACAGACAAATCTTTTATTGGTTAACTGTTATACTTTTATTATTTACTTATCAGTCTCTAATAAACATTTTGAGACCCGTTAGAACTTTTTGCAATTTGAATTAAACATTTGGCACCATATAGTTCACAAGGCACTTTTTAGGACCTATATAACTAATGTATAGTGCAAATGTCTTAGTAAAGTTCTTTTAACGATAACAGACAAATCTTTTATTGGTTAACTGTTATACTTTTATTATTTACTTATCAGTCTCTAATAAACATTTTGAGACCCGTTAGAACTTTTTGCAATTTGAATTAAACATTTGGCACCATATAGTTCACAAGGTACTTTTAGGACCTATATAACTAATGTATAGTGCAAATGTTTTAGTTAAGTTCTTTTAACGATAACAGACAAACCATTTATTGGTTAATTGTTATACTTTTATTATTTACTTATTAGACTCTAATAAACATTTTGAGACCCGTTAGAACTTTTTGCAATGTGAATTAAACATTTGGCACCATATAGTTCACAAGGCACTTTTTAGGACCTATATAACTAATGTATAGTGCAAATGTTTTAGTTAAGTTCTTTTAACGATAACAGACAAACCTTTTATTGGTTAACTGTTATACTTTTATTATTTACTTATTAGACTGTAATAAACATTTTGAGACCCGTTAGAACTTTTTGCAATGTGAATTAAACATTTGGCACCATATAGTTCACAAGGCACTTTTTAGGACCTATATAACTAATGCATAGAGCAAATGTTTTAGTTAAGTTCTTTTAACGATAACAGACAAACCTTTTATTGGTTAACTGTTATACTTTTATTATTTACTTATTAGACTCTAATAAACATTTTGAGACCCGTTAGAACTTTTTGCAATGTGAATTAAACATTTGGCACCATATAGTTCACAAGGCACTTTTTAGGACCTATATAACTAATGTATAGTGCAAATGTTTTAGTTAAGTTCTTTTAACGATAACAAACAAATCTTTTATTGGTTAACTGTTATACTTTTATTATTTACTTATCAGTCTCTAATAAACATTTTGAGACCCGTTAGAACTTTTTGCAATGTGAATTAAACATTTGGCACCATATAGTTCACAAGGCACTTTTTAGGACCTATATAACTAATGTATAGTGCAAATGTTTTAGTTAAGTTCTTTTAACGATAACAGACAAACCTTTTATTGGTTAACTGTTATACTTTTATTATTTACTTATTAGACTCTAATAAACATTTTGAGACCCGTTAGAACTTTTTGCAATGTGAATTAAACATTTGGCACCATATAGTTCACAAGGCACTTTTTAGGACCTATATAACTAATGTATAGTGCAAATGTTTTAGTTAAGTTCTTTTAACGATAACAGACAAATCTTTTATTGGTTAACTGTTATACTTTTATTATTTACTTATCAGTTTCTAATAAACATTTTGAGACCCGTTAGAACTTTTTGCAATGTGAATTAAACATTTGGCATAATATAGTTCACAAGGCACTTTTAGGACCTATTTAACTAATGTATAGTGCAAATGTTTTAGTTAAGTTCTTTTAACGATAACAGACAAACCTTTTATTGGTTAACTGTTATATTTTTATTATTTACTTATTAGACTGTAATAAACATTTTGAGACCCGTTAGAACTTTTTGCAATGTGAATTAAACATTTGGCACCATATAGTTCACAAGGCACTTTTTAGGACCTATATAACTAATGTATAGTGCAAATGTTTTAGTTAAGTTCTTTTAACGATAACAAACAAATCTTTTATTGGTTAACTGTTATACTTTTATTATTTACTTATCAGTCTCTAATAAACATTTTGAGACCCGTTAGAACTTTTTGCAATGTGAATTAAACATTTGGCACCATATAGTTCACAAGGCACTTTTTAGGACCTATATAACTAATGTATAGTGCAAATGTTTTAGTTAAGTTCTTTTAACGATAACAGACAAACCTTTTATTGGTTAACTGTTATACTTTTATTATTTACTTATTAGACTCTAATAAACATTTTGAGACCCGTTAGAACTTTTTGCAATGTGAATTAAACATTTGGCACCATATAGTTCACAAGGCACTTTTTAGGACCTATATAACTAATGTATAGTGCAAATGTTTTAGTTAAGTTCTTTTAACGATAACAGACAAATCTTTTATTGGTTAACTGTTATACTTTTATTATTTACTTATCAGTTTCTAATAAACATTTTGAGACCCGTTAGAACTTTTTGCAATGTGAATTAAACATTTGGCATAATATAGTTCACAAGGCACTTTTAGGACCTATATAACTAATGTATAGTGCAAATGTTTTAGTTAAGTTCTTTTAACGATAACAGACAAACCTTTTATTGGTTAACTGTCATACTTTTATTATTTACTTATTAGACTCTAATAAACATTTTGAGACCCGTTAGAACTTTTTGCAATGTGAATTAAACATTTGGCGCCATATAGTTCACAAGGCACTTTTTAGGACCTATATAACTAATGTATAGTGCAAATGTTTTAGTTAAGTTCCCTTAACGATAACAGACAAACCTTTTATTGGTTAACTGTTATACTTTTATTATTTACTTATTAGACTCTAATAAACATTTTGAGACCCGTTAGAACTTTTTGCAATGTGAATTAAACATTTGGCGCCATATAGTTCACAAGGCACTTTTTAGGACCTATATAACTAATGTATAGTGCAAATGTTTTAGTTAAGTTCCTTTAACGATAACAGACAAACCTTTTATTGGTTAACTGTTATACTTTTATTATTTACTTATTAGACTCTAATAAAAATTTTGAGACCCGTTAGAACGTTTTGCAATGTGAATTGCACATTTGGGACCATATAGTTCACAATGAACTTTTAGGACCTATATAACTAATGTATAGTGCAAATGTTTTAGTTAAGTTCTTTTAACGATAACAGACAAACCTTTTATTGGTTAACTGTTATACTTTTATTATTTACTTATTAGACTCTAATAAACTATTTGAGACCTGTTAGAACGTTTTGCAATGTGAATTGCACATGTGGTACCATATAATTCACAAAGCACTTTTTAGGACCTATATAACTAATGTATAGTGCAAATGTTTTAGTTAAGTTCTTTTAACGATAACAGACAAACCTTTTATTGGTTAACTGTTATACTTTTATTTTTTACTTATTAGACTTTAATAAACATTTTGAGACACGTTAGAACTTTTTGCAATGTGAATTAAACATTTGGCGCCATATAGTTCACAAGGCACTTTTTAGGACCTATATAACTAATGTATAGTGCAAATGTTTTAGTTAAGTTCCTTTAACGATAACAGACAAACCTTTTATTGGTTAATTGTTATACTTTTATTATTTACTTATTAGATACTAATAAACATTTTGAGACCCGTTAGAACGTTTTGCAATGTGAATTGCACATTTGGGACCATATAGTTCACAAGGCACTTTTTAGGACCTATATAACTAATGTATAGTGCAAATGTTTTAGTTAAGTTCCTTTAACGATAACAGACAAACCTTTTATTGGTTAACTGTTATACTTTTATTATTTACTTATTAGACTCTAATAAACATTTTGAGACCCGTTAGAACGTTTTGCAATGTGAATTGCACATTTGGGACCATATAGTTCACAAGGCACTTTTTAGGACCTATATAACTAATGTATAGTGCAAATGTTTTAGTTAAGTTCTTTTAACGATAACAGACAAACCTTTTATAGGTTAACTGTTATACTTTTATTATTTACTTATTAGACTCTAATAAACATTTTGAGACCCGTTAGAACTTTTTGCAATGTGAATTAAACATTTGGCACCATATAGTTCACAAGGCACTTTTTAGGATCTATATAACTAATGTATAGTGCAAATGTTTTAGTTAAGTTCTTTTAACGATAACAGACAAACCTTTTATTGGTTAACTGTTATACTTTTATTATTTACTTATTGGTATCTTATAAACATTTTGAGACCCGTTAGAACTTTTTGCAATGTGAATTAAACATTTGGCACCATATAGTTCACAATGAACTTTTAGGACCTATATAACTAATGTATAGTGCAAATGTTTTAGTTAAGTTCTTTTAACGATAACAGACAAACCTTTTATTGGTTAACTGTTATACTTTTATTATTTACTTATTAGACTCTAATAAACATTTTGAGACCCGTTAGAACTTTTTGCAATGTGAATTAAACATTTGGCACCATATAGTTCACAAGGCACTTTTTAGGACCTATATAACTAATGTATAGTGCAAATGTTTTAGTTAAGTTCCTTTAACGATAACAGACAAACCTTTTATTGGTTAACTGTTATACTTTCATTATTTACTTATTAGACTCTAATAAACATTTTGAGACCCGTTAGAACTTTTTGCAATGTGAATTAAACATTTGGCACCATATAGTTCACAAGGCACTTTTTAGGACCTATATAACTAATGTATAGTGCAAATGTTTTAGTTAAGTTCTTTTAACGATAACAGACAAATCTTTTATTGGTTAACTGTTATACTTTTATTATTTACTTATCAGTCTCTAATAAACATTTTGAGACCCGTTAGAACTTTTTGCAATTTGAATTAAACATTTGGCACCATATAGTTCACAAGGTACTTTTAGGACCTATAAAACTAATGTATAGTGCAAATGTTTTAGTTAAGTTCTTTTAACGATAACAGACAAACCTTATATTGGTTAACTGTCATACTTTTATTATTTACTTATTAGACTCTAATAAACATTTTGAGACCCGTTAGAACTTTTTGCAATGTGAATTAAACATTTGGCACCAAATAGTTCACAAGGCACTTTTTAGGACCTAGATAACTAATGTATAGTGCAAATGTTTTAGTTAAGTTCTTTTAACGATAACAGACAAACCTTTTATTGGTTAATTGTTATACTTTTATTATTTACTTATTAGACTCTAATAAACATTTTGAGACCCGTTAGAACTTTTTGCAATGTGAATTAAACATTTGGCACCATATAGTTCACAAGGCACTTTTTAGGACCTATATAACTAATGTATAGTGCAAATGTTTTAGTTAAGTTCTTTTAACGATAACAGACAAACCTTTTATTGGTTAACTGTTATACTTTTATTATTTACTTATTAGACTCTAATAAACATTTTGAGACCCGTTAGAACTTTTTGCAATGTGAATTAAACATTTGGCACCATATAGTTCACAAGGCACTTTTTAGGACCTATATAACTAATGTATAGTGCAAATGTTTTAGTTAAGTTCTTTTAACGATAACAAACAAATCTTTTATTGGTTAACTGTTATACTTTTATTATTTACTTATCAGTCTCTAATAAACATTTTGAGACCCGTTAGAACTTTTTGCAATGTGAATTAAACATTTGGCACCATATAGTTCACAAGGCACTTTTAGGACCTATATAACTAATGTATAGTGCAAATGTTTTAGTTAAGTTCTTTTAACGATAACAGACAAACCTTTTATTGGTTAACTGTCATACTTTTAATATTTACTTATTAGACTCTAATAAACATTTTGGGACCCGTTAGAACTTTTTGCAATGTGAATTAAACATTTGGCACCATATAGTTCACAAGGCACTTTTTAGGACCTATATAACTAATGTATAGTGCAAATGTTTTAGTTAAGTTCTTTTAACGATAACAGACAAACCTTTCATTGGTTAATTGTTATACTTTTATTATTTACTTATTAGACTCTAATAAACATTTTGAGACCCGTTAGAACTTTTTGCAATGTGAATTAAACATTTGGCACCATATAGTTCACAAAGCACTTTTTAGGATCTATATAACTAATGTATAGTGCAAATGTTTTAGTTAAGTTCTTTTAACGATAACAGACAAATCTTTTATTGGTTAACTGTTATACTTTTATTATTTACTTTTTAGTATCTTATAAACATTTTGAGACCCGTTAGAACTTTTTGCAATCTGAATTAAACATTTGGCACCATATAGTTCACAAGGCACTTTTAGGACCTATATAACTAATGTATAGTGCAAATGTTTTAGTTAAGTTCTTTTAACGATAACAGACAAACCTTTTATTGGTTAACTGTTATACTTTTATTATTTACTTATTAGACTCTAATAAACATTTTGAGACCCGTTAGAACTTTTTGCAATGTGAATTAAACATTTGGCACCATATAGTTCACAAGGCACTTTTTAGGACCTATATAACTAATGTAAAGTGCAAATGTTTTAGTTAAGTTCTTTTAACGATAACAGACAAACCTTTTATTGGTTAACTGTTATACTTTTATTATTTACTTATTAGACTCTAATAAACTATTTGAGACCTGTTAGAACGTTTTGCAATGTGAATTGCACATTTGGGACCATATAATTCACAAAGCACTTTTTAGGACCTATATAACTAATGTATAGTGCAAATGTTTTAGTTAAGTTCTTTTAACGATAACAGACAAACCTTTTATTGGTTAACTGTTATACTTTTATTTTTTACTTATTAGACTCTAATAAACATTTTGAGACACGTTAGAACTTTTTGCAATGTGAATTAAACGTTTGGCGCCATATAGTTCACAAGGCACTTTTTAGGACCTATATAACTAATGTATAGTGCAAATGTTTTAGTTAAGTTCCTTTAACGATAACAGACAAACCTTTTATTGGTTAACTGTTATACTTTTATTATTTACTTATTAGACTCTAATAAACATTTTGAGACCCGTTAGAACGTTTTGCAATGTGAATTGCACATTTGGGACCATATAGTTCACAAGGCACTTTTTAGGATCTATATAACTAATGTATAGTGCAAATGTTTTAGTTAAGTTCTTTTAACGATAACAGACAAACCTTTTATTGGTTAACTGTTATACTTTTATTTTTTACTTATTAGACTCTAATAAACATTTTGAGACACGTTTGAACTTTTTGCAATGTGAATTAAACGTTTGGCGCCATATAGTTCACAAGGCACTTTTTAGGACCTATATAACTAATGTATAGTGCAAATGTTTTAGTTAAGTTCCTTTAACGATAACAGACAAACCTTTTATTGGTTAACTGTTATACTTTTATTATTTACTTATTAGACTCTAATAAACATTTTGAGACCCGTTAGAACGTTTTGCAATGTGAATTGCACATTTGGGACCATATAGTTCACAAGGCACTTTTTAGGACCTATATAACTAATGTATAGTGCAAATGTTTTAGTTAAGTTCTTTTAACGATAACAGACAAACCTTTTATTGGTTAACTGTTATACTTTTATTTTTTACTTATTAGACTCTAATAAACATTTTGAGACACGTTAGAACTTTTTGCAATTTGAATTAAACGTTTGGCGCCATATAGTTCACAAGGCACTTTTTAGGACCTATATAACTAATGTATAGTGCAAATGTTTTAGTTAAGTTCCTTTAACGATAACAGACAAACCTTTTATTGGTTAACTGTTATACTTTTATTATTTACTTATTAGTCTCTAATAAACATTTTGAGACCCGTTAGAATATTTTGCAATGTGAATTGCACATTTGGGACCATATAGTTCACAAGGCACTTTTTAGGACCTATATAACTAATGTATAGTGCAAATGTTTTAGTTAAGTTCTTTTAACGATAACAGACAAACCTTTTATAGGTTAACTGTTATACTTTTATTATTTACTTATTAGACTCTAATAAACATTTTGAGACCCGTTAGAACTTTTTGCAATGTGAATTAAACATTTGGCACCATATAGTTCACAAGGCACTTTTTAGGATCTATATAACTAATGTATAGTGCAAATGTTTTAGTTAAGTTCTTTTAACGATAACAGACAAACCTTTTATTGGTTAACTGTTATACTTTTATTATTTACTTTATGGTATCTTATAAACATTTTGAGACCCGTTAGAACTTTTTGCAATGTGAATTAAACATTTGGCACCATATAGTTCACAAGGCACTTTTTAGGACCTATATAACTAATGTATAGTGCAAATGTTTTAGTTAAGTTCTTTTAACGATAACAGACAAACCTTTTATTGGTTAACTGTTATACTTTTATTATTTACTTATTAGACTCTAATAAACATTTTGAGACCCGTTAGAACTTTTTGCAATGTGAATTAAACATTTGGCACCATATAGTTCACAAGGCACTTTTTAGGACCTATATAACTAATGTATAGTGCAAATGTTTTAGTTAAGTTCTTTTAACGATAACAGACAAACCTTTTATTGGTTAACTGTTATACTTTTATTATTTACTTATTAGACTCTAATAAACTATTTGAGACCTGTTAGAACGTTTTGCAATGTGAATTGCACATTTGGGACGATATAATTCACAAAGCACTTTTTAGGACCTATATAACTAATGTATAGTGCAAATGTTTTAGTTAAGTTCTTTTAACGATAACAGACAAACCTTTTATTAGTTAACTGTTATACTTTTATTATTTACTTATTAGACTCTAATAAACATTTTGAGACCCGTTAGAACTTTTTGCAATGTGAATTAAACATTTGGCACCATATAGTTCACAAGGCACTTTTTAGGACCTATATAACTAATGTATAGTGCAAATGTTTTAGTTAAGTTCTTTTAACGATAACAGACAAACCTTTTATTGGTTAATTGCTATACTTTTATTATTTACTTATTAGACTCTAATAAACATTTTGAGACCCGTTAGAACTTTTTGCAATGTGAATTAAACATTTGGCACCATATAGTTCACAAGGCACTTTTTAGGATCTATATAACTAATGTATAGTGCAAATGTTTTAGTTAAGTTCTTTTAACGATAACAGACAAACCTTTTATTGGTTAACTGTTATACTTTTATTATTTACTTATTAGTATCTTATAAACATTTTGAGACCCGTTAGAACTTTTTGCAATGTGAATTGCACATTTGGCACCATATAGTTCACAATGAACTTTTAGGACCTATATAACTAATGTATAGTGCAAATGTTTTAGTTAAGTTCTTTTAACGATAACAGACAAACCTTTTATTGGTTAACTGTTATACTTTTATTATTTACTTATTAGACTCTAATAAACATTTTGAGACCCGTTAGAACTTTTTGCAAAGTGAATTAAACATTTGGCACCATATAGTTCACAAGGCACTTTTTAGGACCTATATAACTAATGTTTAGTGCAAATGTTTTAGTTAAGTTCTTTTAACGATAACAGACAAACCTTTTATTGGTTAACTGTTATACTTTTATTATTTACTTATTAGTATCTAATAAACATTTTGAGACCCGTTAGAACTTTTTGCAATTTGAATTAAACATTTTGGCACCATATAGTTCACAAGGCACTTTTTAGGACCTATATAACTAATGTATAGTGCAAATGTTTTAGTTAAGTTCTTTTAACGATAACAGACAAACATTTTATTGGTTAACTGTTATACTTTTATTATTTACTTATTAGACTCTAATAAACATTTTGAGACCCGTTAGAACTTTTTGCAATGTGAATTAAACATTTGGCACCATATAGATCACAAGGCACTTTTTAGGACCTATATAACTAATGTATAGTGCAAATGTTTTAGTTAAGTTCTTTTAATGATAACAGACAAACCTTTTATTGGTTAACTGTTATACTTTTATTATTTACTTATTAGTATCTAATAAACATTTTGAGACCCGTTAGAACTTTTTGCAATTTGAATTAAACATTTGGCACCATATAGTTCACAAGGCAATTTTTAGGATCTATATAACTAATGTATAGTGCAAATGTTTTAGTTAAGTTCTTTTAACGATAACAGACAAACCTTTTATTGATTAACTGTTATACTTTTATTATTTACTTTTTAGTATCTTATAAACATTTTGAGACCCGTTAGAACTTTTTGCAATGTGAATTAAACATTTGGCACCATATAGTTCACAAGGCACTTTTAGGACCTATATAACTAATGTATAGTGCAAATGTTTTAGTTAAGTTCTTTTAACGATAACAGACAAACCTTTTATTGGTTAACTGTTATACTTTTATTATTTACTTATTAGACTCTAATAAACATTTTGAGACCCGTTAGAACGTTTTGCAATGTGAATTAAACATTTGGCACCATATAGTTCACAAGGCACTTTTTAGGACCTATATAACTAATGTATAGTGCAAATGTTTTAGTTAAGTTCTTTTAACGATAACAGACAAACCTTTTATTGGTTAACTGTTATACTTTTATTATTTACTTATTAGACTCTAATAAACTATTTGAGACCTGTTAGAACGTTTTGCAATGTGAATTGCACATTTGGGACGATATAATTCACAAAGCACTTTTTAGGACCTATATAACTAATGTATAGTGCAAATGTTTTAGTTAAGTTCTTTTAACGATAACAGACAAACCTTTTATTGGTTAACTGTTATACTTTTATTTTTTACTTATTAGACTCTAATAAACATTTTGAGACACGTTAGAACTTTTTGCAATGTGAATTAAACGATTGGCGCCATATAGTTCACAAGGCACTTTTTAGGACCTATATAACTAATGTATAGTGCAAATGTTTTAGTTAAGTTCCTTTAACGATAACAGACAAACCTTTTATTGGTTAACTGTTATACTTTTATTATTTACTTATTAGACTCTAATAAACATTTTGAGACCCGTTAGAACGTTTTGCAATGTGAATTGCACATTTGGGACCATATAGTTCACAAGGCACTTTTTAGGACCTATATAACTAATGTATAGTGCAAATGTTTTAGTTAAGTTCTTTTAACGATAACAGACAAACCTTTTATTGGTTAACTGTTATACTTTTATTATTTACTTATTAGACTCTAATAAACATTTTGAGACCCGTTAGAACTTTTTGCAATTTGAATTAAACATTTGGCACCATATAGTTCACAAGGCACTTTTTAGGATCTATATAACTAATGTATAGTGCAAATGTTTTAGTTAAGTTCTTTTAACGATAACAGACAAACCTTTTATTGGTTAACTGTTATACTTTTATTATTTACTTATTGGTATCTTATAAACATTTTGAGACCCGTTAGAACTTTTTGCAATGTGAATTAAACATTTGGCACCATATAGTTCACAATGAACTTTTAGGACCTATATAACTAATGTATAGTGCAAATGTTTTAGTTAAGTTCTTTTAACGATAACAGACAAACCTTTTATTGGTTAACTGTTATACTTTTATTATTTACTTATTAGACTCTAATAAACATTTTGAGACCCGTTAGAACTTTTTGCAATGTGAATTAAACATTTGGCACCATATAGTTCACAAGGCACTTTTTAGGACCTATATAACTAATGTATAGTGCAAATGTTTTAGTTAAGTTCTTTTAACGATAACAGACAAACCTTTTATTGGTTAACTGTTATACTTTTATTATTTACTTATTAGTATCTAATAAACATTTTGAGACCCGTTAGAACTTTTTGCAATGTGAATTAAACATTTGGCACCATATAGTTCACAAGGCACTTTTTAGGACCTATATAACTAATGTATAGTGCAAATGTTTTAGTTAAGTTCTTTTAACGATAACAGACAAACCTTTTATTGGTTAACTGTTATACTTTTATTATTTACTTATTAGACTCTAATAAACATTTTGAGACCCGTTAGAACTTTTTGCAATGTGAATTAAACATTTGGCACCATATAGTTCACAAGGCACTTTTTAGGACCTATATAACTAATGTATAGTGCAAATGTTTTAGTTAAGTTCTTTTAACGATAACAAACAAATCTTTTATTGGTTAACTGTTATACTTTTATTATTTACTTATCAGTCTCTAATAAACATTTTGAGACCCGTTATAACTTTTTGCAATGTGAATTAAACATTTGGCACCATATAGTTCACAAGGCACTTTTAGGACCTATATAATTAATTTATAGTGAAAATGTTTTAGTTAAGTTCTTTTAACGATAACAGACAAACCTTTTATTGGTTAACTGTCATACTTTAATATTTACTTATTAGACTCTAATAAACATTTTGGGACCCTTTAGAACTTTTTGCAATGTGAATTAAACATTTGGCACCATATAGTTCACAAGGCACTTTTTAGGACCTATATAACTAATGTATAGTGCAAATGTTTTAGTTAAGTTCTTTTAACGATAACAGACAAACCTTTTATTTGTTAATTGTTATACTTTTATTATTTACTTATTATACTCTAATAAACATTTTGAGACCCGTTAGAACTTTTTGCAATGTGAATTAAACATTTGGCTCCATATAGTTCACAAGGCACTTTTTAGGATCTATATAACTAATGTATAGTGCAAATGTTTTAGTTAAGTTCTTTTAACGATAACAGACAAACCTTTTATTGGTTAACTGTTATACTTTTATTATTTACTTATTAGTATCTTATAAACATTTTGAGACCCGTTAGAACTTTTTGCAATGTGAATTAAACATTTGGCACCATATAGTTCACAATGAACTTTTAGGACCTATATAACTAATGTATAGTGCAAATGTTTTAGTTAAGTTCTTTTAACGATAACAGACAAACCTTTTATTGGTTAACTGTAATACTTTTATTATTTACTTATTAGACTCTAATAAACATTTTGAGACCCGTTAGAACTTTTTGCAATGTGAATTAAACATTTGGCACCATATAGTTCACAAGGCACTTTTTAGGACCTATATAACTAATGTATAGTGCAAATGTTTTAGTTAAGTTCTTTTAACGATAACAGACAAACCTTTTATTGGTTAACTGTTATACTTTTATTATTTACTTATTAGACTCTAATAAACATTTTGAGACCCGTTAGAACTTTTTGCAATGTGAATTAAACATTTGGCACCATATAGTTCACAAGGCACTTTTTAGGACCTATATAACTAATGTATAGTGCAAATGTTTTAGTTAAGTTCTTTTAACGATAACAAACAAATCTTTTATTGGTTAACTGTTATACTTTTATTATTTACTTATCAGTCTCTAATAAACATTTTGAGACCCGTTAGAACTTTTTGCAATGTGAATTAAACATTTGGCACCATATAGTTCACAAGGCACTTTTAGGACCTATATAACTAATGTATAGTGCAAATGTTTTAGTTAAGTTCTTTTAACGATAACAGACAAACCTTTTATTGGTTAACTGTCATACTTTTAATATTTACTTATTAGACTCTAATAAACATTTTGGGACCCGTTAGAACTTTTTGCAATGTGAATTAAACATTTGGCACCATATAGTTCACAAGGCACTTTTTAGGACCTATATAACTAATGTATAGTGCAAATGTTTTAGTTAAGTTCTTTTAACGATAACAGACAAACCTTTTATTGGTTAATTGTTATACTTTTATTATTTACTTATTAGACTCTAATAAACATTTTGAGACCCGTTAGAACTTTTTGCAATGTGAATTAAACATTTGGCACCATATAGTTCACAAAGCACTTTTTAGGATCTATATAACTAATGTATAGTGCAAATGTTTTAGTTAAGTTCTTTTAACGATAACAGACAAATCTTTTATTGGTTAACTGTTATACTTTTATTATTTACTTTTTAGTATCTTATAAACATTTTGAGACCCGTTAGAACTTTTTGCAATCTGAATTAAACATTTGGCACCATATAGTTCACAAGGCACTTTTAGGACCTATATAACTAATGTATAGTGCAAATGTTTTAGTTAAGTTCTTTTAACGATAACAGACAAACCTTTTATTGGTTAACTGTTATACTTTTATTATTTACTTATTAGACTCTAATAAACATTTTGAGACCCGTTAGAACTTTTTGCAATGTGAATTAAACATTTGGCACCATATAGTTCACAAGGCACTTTTTAGGACCTATATAACTAATGTAAAGTGCAAATGTTTTAGTTAAGTTCTTTTAACGATAACAGACAAACCTTTTATTGGTTAACTGTTATACTTTTATTATTTACTTATTAGACTCTAATAAACTATTTGAGACCTGTTAGAACGTTTTGCAATGTGAATTGCACATTTGGGACCATATAATTCACAAAGCACTTTTTAGGACCTATATAACTAATGTATAGTGCAAATGTTTTAGTTAAGTTCTTTTAACGATAACAGACAAACCTTTTATTGGTTAACTGTTATACTTTTATTTTTTACTTATTAGACTCTAATAAACATTTTGAGACACGTTAGAACTTTTTGCAATGTGAATTAAACGTTTGGCGCCATATAGTTCACAAGGCACTTTTTAGGACCTATATAACTAATGTATAGTGCAAATGTTTTAGTTAAGTTCCTTTAACGATAACAGACAAACCTTTTATTGGTTAACTGTTATACTTTTATTATTTACTTATTAGACTCTAATAAACATTTTGAGACCCGTTAGAACGTTTTGCAATGTGAATTGCACATTTGGGACCATATAGTTCACAAGGCACTTTTTAGGATCTATATAACTAATGTATAGTGCAAATGTTTTAGTTAAGTTCTTTTAACGATAACAGACAAACCTTTTATTGGTTAACTGTTATACTTTTATTTTTTACTTATTAGACTCTAATAAACATTTTGAGACACGTTTGAACTTTTTGCAATGTGAATTAAACGTTTGGCGCCATATAGTTCACAAGGCACTTTTTAGGACCTATATAACTAATGTATAGTGCAAATGTTTTAGTTAAGTTCCTTTAACGATAACAGACAAACCTTTTATTGGTTAACTGTTATACTTTTATTATTTACTTATTAGACTCTAATAAACATTTTGAGACCCGTTAGAACGTTTTGCAATGTGAATTGCACATTTGGGACCATATAGTTCACAAGGCACTTTTTAGGACCTATATAACTAATGTATAGTGCAAATGTTTTAGTTAAGTTCTTTTAACGATAACAGACAAACCTTTTATTGGTTAACTGTTATACTTTTATTTTTTACTTATTAGACTCTAATAAACATTTTGAGACACGTTAGAACTTTTTGCAATTTGAATTAAACGTTTGGCGCCATATAGTTCACAAGGCACTTTTTAGGACCTATATAACTAATGTATAGTGCAAATGTTTTAGTTAAGTTCCTTTAACGATAACAGACAAACCTTTTATTGGTTAACTGTTATACTTTTATTATTTACTTATTAGTCTCTAATAAACATTTTGAGACCCGTTAGAATGTTTTGCAATGTGAATTGCACATTTGGGACCATATAGTTCACAAGGCACTTTTTAGGACCTATATAACTAATGTATAGTGCAAATGTTTTAGTTAAGTTCTTTTAACGATAACAGACAAACCTTTTATAGGTTAACTGTTATACTTTTATTATTTACTTATTAGACTCTAATAAACATTTTGAGACCCGTTAGAACTTTTTGCAATGTGAATTAAACATTTGGCACCATATAGTTCACAAGGCACTTTTTAGGATCTATATAACTAATGTATAGTGCAAATGTTTTAGTTAAGTTCTTTTAACGATAACAGACAAACCTTTTATTGGTTAACTGTTATACTTTTATTATTTACTTATTAGACTCTAATAAACTATTTGAGACCTGTTAGAACGTTTTGCAATGTGAATTGCACATTTGGGACGATATAATTCACAAAGCACTTTTTAGGACCTATATAACTAATGTATAGTGCAAATGTTTTAGTTAAGTTCTTTTAACGATAACAGACAAACCTTTTATTAGTTAACTGTTATACTTTTATTATTTACTTATTAGACTCTAATAAACATTTTGAGACCCGTTAGAACTTTTTGCAATGTGAATTAAACATTTGGCACCATATAGTTCACAAGGCACTTTTTAGGACCTATATAACTAATGTATAGTGCAAATGTTTTAGTTAAGTTCTTTTAACGATAACAGACAAACCTTTTATTGGTTAATTGTTATACTTTTATTATTTACTTATTAGACTCTAATAAACATTTTGAGACCCGTTAGAACTTTTTGCAATGTGAATTAAACATTTGGCACCATATAGTTCACAAGGCACTTTTTAGGATCTATATAACTAATGTATAGTGCAAATGTTTTAGTTAAGTTCTTTTAACGATAACAGACAAACCTTTTATTGGTTAACTGTTATACTTTTATTATTTACTTATTAGTATCTTATAAACATTTTGAGACCCGTTAGAACTTTTTGCAATGTGAATTGCACATTTGGCACCATATAGTTCACAATGAACTTTTAGGACCTATATAACTAATGTATAGTGCAAATGTTTTAGTTAAGTTCTTTTAACGATAACAGACAAACCTTTTATTGGTTAACTGTTATACTTTTATTATTTACTTATTAGACTCTAATAAACATTTTGAGACCCGTTAGAACTTTTTGCAAAGTGAATTAAACATTTGGCACCATATAGTTCACAAGGCACTTTTTAGGACCTATATAACTAATGTTTAGTGCAAATGTTTTAGTTAAGTTCTTTTAACGATAACAGACAAACCTTTTATTGGTTAACTGTTATACTTTTATTATTTACTTATTAGTATCTAATAAACATTTTGAGACCCGTTAGAACTTTTTGCAATTTGAATTAAACATTTTGGCACCATATAGTTCACAAGGCACTTTTTAGGACCTATATAACTAATGTATAGTGCAAATGTTTTAGTTAAGTTCTTTTAACGATAACAGACAAACATTTTATTGGTTAACTGTTATACTTTTATTATTTACTTATTAGACTCTAATAAACATTTTGAGACCCGTTAGAACTTTTTGCAATGTGAATTAAACATTTGGCACCATATAGATCACAAGGCACTTTTTAGGACCTATATAACTAATGTATAGTGCAAATGTTTTAGTTAAGTTCTTTTAATGATAACAGACAAACCTTTTATTGGTTAACTGTTATACTTTTATTATTTACTTATTAGTATCTAATAAACATTTTGAGACCCGTTAGAACTTTTTGCAATTTGAATTAAACATTTGGCACCATATAGTTCACAAGGCAATTTTTAGGATCTATATAACTAATGTATAGTGCAAATGTTTTAGTTAAGTTCTTTTAACGATAACAGACAAACCTTTTATTGATTAACTGTTATACTTTTATTATTTACTTTTTAGTATCTTATAAACATTTTGAGACCCGTTAGAACTTTTTGCAATGTGAATTAAACATTTGGCACCATATAGTTCACAAGGCACTTTTAGGACCTATATAACTAATGTATAGTGCAAATGTTTTAGTTAAGTTCTTTTAACGATAACAGACAAACCTTTTATTGGTTAACTGTTATACTTTTATTATTTACTTATTAGACTCTAATAAACATTTTGAGACCCGTTAGAACGTTTTGCAATGTGAATTAAACATTTGGCACCATATAGTTCACAAGGCACTTTTTAGGACCTATATAACTAATGTATAGTGCAAATGTTTTAGTTAAGTTCTTTTAACGATAACAGACAAACCTTTTATTGGTTAACTGTTATACTTTTATTATTTACTTATTAGACTCTAATAAACTATTTGAGACCTGTTAGAACGTTTTGCAATGTGAATTGCACATTTGGGACGATATAATTCACAAAGCACTTTTTAGGACCTATATAACTAATGTATAGTGCAAATGTTTTAGTTAAGTTCTTTTAACGATAACAGACAAACCTTTTATTGGTTAACTGTTATACTTTTATTTTTTACTTATTAGACTCTAATAAACATTTTGAGACACGTTAGAACTTTTTGCAATGTGAATTAAACGATTGGCGCCATATAGTTCACAAGGCACTTTTTAGGACCTATATAACTAATGTATAGTGCAAATGTTTTAGTTAAGTTCCTTTAACGATAACAGACAAACCTTTTATTGGTTAACTGTTATACTTTTATTATTTACTTATTAGACTCTAATAAACATTTTGAGACCCGTTAGAACGTTTTGCAATGTGAATTGCACATTTGGGACCATATAGTTCACAAGGCACTTTTTAGGACCTATATAACTAATGTATAGTGCAAATGTTTTAGTTAAGTTCTTTTAACGATAACAGACAAACCTTTTATTGGTTAACTGTTATACTTTTATTATTTACTTATTAGACTCTAATAAACATTTTGAGACCCGTTAGAACTTTTTGCAATTTGAATTAAACATTTGGCACCATATAGTTCACAAGGCACTTTTTAGGATCTATATAACTAATGTATAGTGCAAATGTTTTAGTTAAGTTCTTTTAACGATAACAGACAAACCTTTTATTGGTTAACTGTTATACTTTTATTATTTACTTATTGGTATCTTATAAACATTTTGAGACCCGTTAGAACTTTTTGCAATGTGAATTAAACATTTGGCACCATATAGTTCACAATGAACTTTTAGGACCTATATAACTAATGTATAGTGCAAATGTTTTAGTTAAGTTCTTTTAACGATAACAGACAAACCTTTTATTGGTTAACTGTTATACTTTTATTATTTACTTATTAGACTCTAATAAACATTTTGAGACCCGTTAGAACTTTTTGCAATGTGAATTAAACATTTGGCACCATATAGTTCACAAGGCACTTTTTAGGACCTATATAACTAATGTATAGTGCAAATGTTTTAGTTAAGTTCTTTTAACGATAACAGACAAACCTTTTATTGGTTAACTGTTATACTTTTATTATTTACTTATTAGTATCTAATAAACATTTTGAGACCCGTTAGAACTTTTTGCAATGTGAATTAAACATTTGGCACCATATAGTTCACAAGGCACTTTTTAGGACCTATATAACTAATGTATAGTGCAAATGTTTTAGTTAAGTTCTTTTAACGATAACAGACAAACCTTTTATTGGTTAACTGTTATACTTTTATTATTTACTTATTAGACTCTAATAAACATTTTGAGACCCGTTAGAACTTTTTGCAATGTGAATTAAACATTTGGCACCATATAGTTCACAAGGCACTTTTTAGGACCTATATAACTAATGTATAGTGCAAATGTTTTAGTTAAGTTCTTTTAACGATAACAAACAAATCTTTTATTGGTTAACTGTTATACTTTTATTATTTACTTATCAGTCTCTAATAAACATTTTGAGACCCGTTATAACTTTTTGCAATGTGAATTAAACATTTGGCACCATATAGTTCACAAGGCACTTTTAGGACCTATATAATTAATTTATAGTGAAAATGTTTTAGTTAAGTTCTTTTAACGATAACAGACAAACCTTTTATTGGTTAACTGTCATACTTTAATATTTACTTATTAGACTCTAATAAACATTTTGGGACCCTTTAGAACTTTTTGCAATGTGAATTAAACATTTGGCACCATATAGTTCACAAGGCACTTTTTAGGACCTATATAACTAATGTATAGTGCAAATGTTTTAGTTAAGTTCTTTTAACGATAACAGACAAACCTTTTATTTGTTAATTGTTATACTTTTATTATTTACTTATTATACTCTAATAAACATTTTGAGACCCGTTAGAACTTTTTGCAATGTGAATTAAACATTTGGCACCATATAGTTCACAAGGCACTTTTTAGGACCTATATAACTAATGTTTAGTGCAAATGTTTTAGTTAAGTTCTTTTAACGATAACAGACAAACCTTTTATTGGTTAATTGTTATACTTTTATTATTTACTTATTAGTATCTAATAAACATTTTGAGACCCGTTAGAACTTTTTGCAATGTGAATTAAACATTTGGCACCATATAGTTCACAAGGCACTTTTTAGGACCTATATAACTAATGTATAGTGCAAATGTTTTAGTTAAGTTCTTTTAACGATAACAGACAAACCTTTTATTGGTTAACTGTTATACTTTTATTATTTACTTATTAGACTCTAATAAACATTTTGAGACCCGTTAGAACTTTTTGCAATGTGAATTAAACATTTGGCGCCATATAGTTCACAAGGCACTTTTTAGGACCTATATAACTAATGTATAGTGCAAATGTTTTAGTTAAGTTCCTTTAACGATAACAGACAAACCTTTTATTGGTTAACTGTTATACTTTTATTATTTACTTATTAGACTCTAATAAAAATTTTGAGACCCGTTAGAACGTTTTGCAATGTGAATTGCACATTTGGGACCATATAGTTCACAAGGCACTTTTTAGGACCTATATAACTAATGTATAGTGCAAATGTTTTAGTTAAGTTCTTTTAACGATAACAGACAAACCTTTTATAGGTTAACTGTTATACTTTTATTATTTACTTATTAGACTCTAATAAACATTTTGAGACCCGTTAGAACTTTTTGCAATGTGAATTAAACATTTGGCACCATATAGTTCACAAGGCACTTTTTAGGACCTATATAACTAATGCATAGTGCAAATGTTTTAGTTAAGTTCTTTTAACGATAACAGACAAACCTTTTATTGGTTAACTGTTATACTTTTATTATTTACTTATTAGTATCTAATAAACATTTTGAGACCCGTTAGAACTTTTTGCAATGTGAATTAAACATTTGGCACCATATAGTTCACAAGGCACTTTTTAGGACCTATATAACTAATGCATAGTGCAAATGTTTTAGTTAAGTTCTTTTAACGATAACAGACAAACCTTTTATTGGTTAACTGTTATACTTTTATTATTTACTTATTAGACTCTAATAAACATTTTGAGACCCGTTAGAACTTTTTGCAATGTGAATTAAACATTTGGCACCATATAGTTCACAAGGCACTTTTTAGGACCTATATAACTAATGTATAGTGCAAATGTTTTAGTTAAGTTCTTTTAACGATAACAGACAAATCTTTTATTGGTTAACTGTTATACTTTTATTATTTACTTATCAGTCTCTAATAAACATTTTGAGACCCGTTAGAACTTTTTGCAATTTGAATTAAACATTTGGCACCATATAGTTCACAAGGTACTTTTAGGACCTATAAAACTAATGTATAGTGCAAATGTTTTAGTTAAGTTCTTTTAACGATAACAGACAAACCTTTTATTGGTTAACTGTCATACTTTTATTATTTACTTATTAGACTCTAATAAACCTTTTGAGACCCGTTAAAACTTTTTGCAATGTGAATTAAACATTTGGCACCAAATAGTTCACAAGGCACTTTTTAGGACCTATATAACTAATGTATAGTGCAAATGTTTTAGTTAAGTTCTTTTAACGATAACAGACAAACCTTTTATTGGTTAATTGTTATACTTTTATTATTTACTTATTAGACTCTAATAAACATTTTGAGACCCGTTATAACTTTTTGCAATGTGAATTAAACATTTGGCACCATATAGTTCACAAGGCACTTTTTAGGACCTATATAACTAATGTATAGTGCAAATGTTTTAGTTAAGTTCTTTTAACGATAACAGACAAACCTTTTATTGGTTAACTGTTATACTTTTATTATTTACTTATTAGACTCTAATAAACATTTTGAGACCCGTTAGAACTTTTTGCAATGTGAATTAAACATTTGGCGCCATATAGTTCACAAGGCACTTTTTAGGACCTATATAACTAATGTATAGTGCAAATGTTTTAGTTAAGTTCCTTTAACGATAACAGACAAACCTTTTATTGGTTAACTGTTATACTTTTATTATTTACTTATTAGACTCTAATAAACATTTTGAGACCCGTTAGAACGTTTTGCAATGTGAATTGCACATTTGGGACCATATAGTTCACAAGGCACTTTTTAGGACCTATATAACTAATGTATAGTGCAAATGTTTTAGTTAAGTTCTTTTAACGATAACAGACAAACCTTTTATTGGTTAACTGTTATACTTTTATTATTTACTTATTAGACTCTAATAAACATTTTGAGACCCGTTAGAACTTTTTGCAATGTGAATTAAACATTTGGCACCATATAGTTCACAAGGCACTTTTTAGGACCTATATAACTAATGCATAGTGCAAATGTTTTAGTTAAGTTCTTTTAACGATAACAGACAAACCTTTTATTGGTTAACTGTTATACTTTTATTATTTACTTATTAGACTCTAATAAACATTTTGAGACCCGTTAGAACTTTTTGCAATGTGAATTAAACATTTGGCACCATATAGTTCACAAGGCACTTTTTAGGACCTATATAACTAATGTATAGTGCAAATGTTTTAGTTAAGTTCTTTTAACGATAACAGACAAATCTTTTATTGGTTAACTGTTATACTTTTATTATTTACTTATCAGTCTCTAATAAACATTTTGAGACCCGTTAGAACTTTTTGCAATTTGAATTAAACATTTGGCACCATATAGTTCACAAGGTACTTTTAGGACCTATAAAACTAATGTATAGTGCAAATGTTTTAGTTAAGTTCTTTTAACGATAACAGACAAACCTTTTATTGGTTAACTGTCATACTTTTATTATTTACTTATTAGACTCTAATAAACATTTTGAGACCCGTTAAAACTTTTTGCAATGTGAATTAAACATTTGGCACCAAATAGTTCACAAGGCACTTTTTAGGACCTATATAACTAATGTATAGTGCAAATGTTTTAGTTAAGTTCTTTTAACGATAACAGACAAACCTTTTATTGGTTAATTGTTATACTTTTATTATTTACTTATTAGACTCTAATAAACATTTTGAGACCCGTTATAACTTTTTGCAATGTGAATTAAACATTTGGCACCATATAGTTCACAAGGCACTTTTTAGGACCTATATAACTAATGTATAGTGCAAATGTTTTAGTTAAGTTCTTTTAACGATAACAGACAAACCTTTTATTGGTTAACTGTTATACTTTTATTATTTACTTATTAGACTCTAATAAACATTTTGAGACCCGTTAGAACTTTTTGCAATGTGAATTAAACATTTGGCGCCATATAGTTCACAAGGCACTTTTTAGGACCTATATAACTAATGTATAGTGCAAATGTTTTAGTTAAGTTCCTTTAACGATAACAGACAAACCTTTTATTGGTTAACTGTTATACTTTTATTATTTAGTTATTAGACTCTAATAAACATTTTGAGACCCGTTAGAACGTTTTGCAATGTGAATTGCACATTTGGGACCATATAGTTCACAAGGCACTTTTTAGGACCTATATAACTAATGTATAGTGCAAATGTTTTAGTTAAGTTCTTTTAACGATAACAGACAAACCTTTTATTGGTTAACTGTTATACTTTTATTATTTACTTATTAGTATCTAATAAACATTTTGAGACCCGTTAGAACTTTTTGCAATGTGAATTAAACATTTGGCGCCATATAGTTCACAAGGCACTTTTTAGGACCTATATAACTAATGTATAGTGCAAATGTTTTAGTTAAGTTCCTTTAACGATAACAGACAAACCTTTTATTGGTTAACTGTTATACTTTTATTATTTACTTATTAGACTCTAATAAACATTTTGAGACCCGTTAGAACGTTTTGCAATGTGAATTGCACATTTGGGACCATATAGTTCACAAGGCACTTTTTAGGACCTATATAACTAATGTATAGTGCAAATGTTTTAGTTAAGTTCTTTTAACGATAACAGACAAACCTTTTATTGGTTAACTGTTATACTTTTATTATTTACTTATTAGTATCTAATAAACATTTTGAGACCCGTTAGAACTTTTTGCAATGTGAATTAAACATTTGGCACCATATAGTTCACAAGGCACTTTTTAGGACCTATATAACTAATGCATAGTGCAAATGTTTTAGTTAAGTTCTTTTAACGATAACAGACAAACCTTTTATTGGTTAACTGTTATACTTTTATTATTTACTTATTAGACTCTAATAAACATTTTGAGACCCGTTAGAACTTTTTGCAATGTGAATTAAACATTTGGCACCATATAGTTCACAAGGCACTTTTTAGGACCTATATAACTAATGTATAGTGCAAATGTTTTAGTTAAGTTCTTTTAACGATAACAGACAAACCTTTTATTGGTTAACTGTTATACTTTTATTATTTACTTATCAGTCTCTAATAAACATTTTGAGACCCGTTAGAAGTTTTTGCAATTTGAATTAAACATTTGGCACCATATAGTTCACAAGGTACTTTTAGGACCTATAAAACTAATGTATAGTGCAAATGTTTTAGTTAAGTTCTTTTAACGATAACAGACAAACCTTTTATTGGTTAACTGTCATACTTTTATTATTTACTTATTAGACTCTAATAAACATTTTGAGACCCGTTAAAACTTTTTGCAATGTGAATTAAACATTTGGCACCAAATAGTTCACAAGGCACTTTTTAGGACCTATATAACTAATGTATAGTGCAAATGTTTTAGTTAAGTTCTTTTAACGATAACAGACAAACCTTTTATTGGTTAATTGTTATACTTTTATTATTTACTTATTAGACTCTAATAAACATTTTGAGACCCGTTAGAACTTTTTGCAATGTGAATTAAACATTTGGCACCATATAGTTCACAAGGCACTTTTTAGGACCTATATAACTAATGTATAGTGCAAATGTTTTAGTTAAGTTCTTTTAACGATAACAGACAAACCTTTTATTGGTTAACTGTTATACTTTTATTATTTACTTATTAGACTCTAATAAACATTTTGAGACCCGTTAGAACTTTTTGCAATGTGAATTAAACATTTGGCACCATATAGTTCACAAGGCACTTTTAGGACCTATATAACTAATGTATAGTGCAAATGTTTTAGTTAAGTTCTTTTAACGATAACAGACAAACCTTTTATTGGTTAACTGTCATACTTTTAATATTTACTTATTAGACTCTAATAAACATTTTGGGACCCGTTAGAACTTTTTGCAATGTGAATTAAACATTTGGCACCTTATAGTTCACAAGGCACTTTTTAGGACCTATATAACTAATGTATAGTGCAAATGTTTTAGTTAAGTTCTTTTAACGATAACAGACAAACCTTTTATTGGTTAATTGTTATACTTTTATTATTTACTTATTAGACTCTAATAAACATTTTGAGACCCGTTAGAACTTTTTGCAATGTGAATTAAACATTTGGCACCATATAGTTCACAAAGCACTTTTTAGAATCTATATAACTAATGTATAGTGCAAATGTTTTAGTTAAGTTCTTTTAACGATAACAGACAAACCTTTTATTGGTTGACTGTTATACTTTTATTATTTACTTTCTAGTATCTTATAAACATTTTGAGACCCGTTAGAACTTTTTGCAATGTGAATTAAACATTTGGCACCATATAGTTCACAAGGCACTTTTAGGACCTATATAACTAATGTATAGTGCAAATGTTTTAGTTAAGTTCTTTTAACGATAACAGACAAACCTTTTATTGGTTAACTGTTATACTTTTATTATTTACTTATTAGACTCTAATAAACATTTTGAGACCCGTTAGAACTTTTTGCAATGTGAATTAAACATTTGGCACCATATAGTTCACAAGGCACTTTTTAGGACCTATATAACTAATGTATAGTGCAAATGTTTTAGTTAAGTTCTTTTAACGATAACAGACAAATCTTTTATTGGTTAACTGTTATACTTTTATTATTTACTTATCAGTCTCTAATAAACATTTTGAGACCCGTTAGAACTTTTTGCAATTTGAATTAAACATTTGGCACCATATAGTTCACAAGGTACTTTTAGGACCTATAAAACTAATGTATAGTGCAAATGTTTTAGTTAAGTTCTTTTAACGATAACAGACAAACCTTTTATTGGTTAACTGTCATACTTTTATTATTTACTTATTAGACTCTAATAAACATTTTGAGACCCGTTAAAACTTTTTGCAATGTGAATTAAACATTTGGCACCAAATAGTTCACAAGGCACTTTTTAGGACCTATATAACTAATGTATAGTGCAAATGTTTTAGTTAAGTTCTTTTAACGATAACAGACAAACCTTTTATTGGTTAATTGTTATACTTTTATTATTTACTTATTAGACTCTAATAAACATTTTGAGACCCGTTATAACTTTTTGCAATGTGAATTAAACATTTGGCACCATATAGTTCACAAGGCACTTTTTAGGACCTATATAACTAATGTATAGTGCAAATGTTTTAGTTAAGTTCTTTTAACGATAACAGACAAACCTTTTATTGGTTAACTGTTATACTTTTATTATTTACTTATTAGACTCTAATAAACATTTTGAGACCCGTTAGAACTTTTTGCAATGTGAATTAAACATTTGGCGCCATATAGTTCACAAGGCACTTTTTAGGACCTATATAACTAATGTATAGTGCAAATGTTTTAGTTAAGTTCCTTTAACGATAACAGACAAACCTTTTATTGGTTAACTGTTATACTTTTATTATTTACTTATTAGACTCTAATAAACATTTTGAGACCCGTTAGAACGTTTTGCAATGTGAATTGCACATTTGGGACCATATAGTTCACAAGGCACTTTTTAGGACCTATATAACTAATGTATAGTGCAAATGTTTTAGTTAAGTTCTTTTAACGATAACAGACAAACCTTTTATTGGTTAACTGTTATACTTTTATTATTTACTTATTAGTATCTAATAAACATTTTGAGACCCGTTAGAACTTTTTGCAATGTGAATTAAACATTTGGCGCCATATAGTTCACAAGGCACTTTTTAGGACCTATATAACTAATGTATAGTGCAAATGTTTTAGTTAAGTTCCTTTAACGATAACAGACAAACCTTTTATTGGTTAACTGTTATACTTTTATTATTTACTTATTAGACTCTAATAAACATTTTGAGACCCGTTAGAACGTTTTGCAATGTGAATTGCACATTTGGGACCATATAGTTCACAAGGCACTTTTTAGGACCTATATAACTAATGTATAGTGCAAATGTTTTAGTTAAGTTCTTTTAACGATAACAGACAAACCTTTTATTGGTTAACTGTTATACTTTTATTATTTACTTATTAGTATCTAATAAACATTTTGAGACCCGTTAGAACTTTTTGCAATGTGAATTAAACATTTGGCACCATATAGTTCACAAGGCACTTTTTAGGACCTATATAACTAATGCATAGTGCAAATGTTTTAGTTAAGTTCTTTTAACGATAACAGACAAACCTTTTATTGGTTAACTGTTATACTTTTATTATTTACTTATTAGACTCTAATAAACATTTTGAGACCCGTTAGAACTTTTTGCAATGTGAATTAAACATTTGGCACCATATAGTTCACAAGGCACTTTTTAGGACCTATATAACTAATGTATAGTGCAAATGTTTTAGTTAAGTTCTTTTAACGATAACAGACAAACCTTTTATTGGTTAACTGTTATACTTTTATTATTTACTTATCAGTCTCTAATAAACATTTTGAGACCCGTTAGAACTTTTTGCAATTTGAATTAAACATTTGGCACCATATAGTTCACAAGGTACTTTTAGGACCTATAAAACTAATGTATAGTGCAAATGTTTTAGTTAAGTTCTTTTAACGATAACAGACAAACCTTTTATTGGTTAACTGTCATACTTTTATTATTTACTTATTAGACTCTAATAAACATTTTGAGACCCGTTAAAACTTTTTGCAATGTGAATTAAACATTTGGCACCAAATAGTTCACAAGGCACTTTTTAGGACCTATATAACTAATGTATAGTGCAAATGTTTTAGTTAAGTTCTTTTAACGATAACAGACAAACCTTTTATTGGTTAATTGTTATACTTTTATTATTTACTTATTAGACTCTAATAAACATTTTGAGACCCGTTAGAACTTTTTGCAATGTGAATTAAACATTTGGCACCATATAGTTCACAAGGCACTTTTTAGGACCTATATAACTAATGTATAGTGCAAATGTTTTAGTTAAGTTCTTTTAACGATAACAGACAAACCTTTTATTGGTTAACTGTTATACTTTTATTATTTACTTATTAGACTCTAATAAACATTTTGAGACCCGTTAGAACTTTTTGCAATGTGAATTAAACATTTGGCACCATATAGTTCACAAGGCACTTTTAGGACCTATATAACTAATGTATAGTGCAAATGTTTTAGTTAAGTTCTTTTAACGATAACAGACAAACCTTTTATTGGTTAACTGTCATACTTTTAATATTTACTTATTAGACTCTAATAAACATTTTGGGACCCGTTAGAACTTTTTGCAATGTGAATTAAACATTTGGCACCATATAGTTCACAAGGCACTTTTTAGGACCTATATAACTAATGTATAGTGCAAATGTTTTAGTTAAGTTCTTTTAACGATAACAGACAAACCTTTTATTGGTTAATTGTTATACTTTTATTATTTACTTATTAGACTCTAATAAACATTTTGAGACCCGTTAGAACTTTTTGCAATGTGAATTAAACATTTGGCACCATATAGTTCACAAAGCACTTTTTAGAATCTATATAACTAATGTATAGTGCAAATGTTTTAGTTAAGTTCTTTTAACGATAACAGACAAACCTTTTATTGGTTAACTGTTATACTTTTATTATTTACTTTCTAGTATCTTATAAACATTTTGAGACCCGTTAGAACTTTTTGCAATGTGAATTAAACATTTGGCACCATATAGTTCACAAGGCACTTTTAGGACCTATATAACTAATGTATAGTGCAAATGTTTTAGTTAAGTTCTTTTAACGATAACAGACAAACCTTTTATTGGTTAACTGTTATACTTTTATTATTTACTTATTAGACTCTAATAAACATTTTGAGACCCGTTAGAACTTTTTGCAATGTGAATTAAACATTTGGCACCATATAGTTCACAAGGCACTTTTTAGGACCTATATAACTAATGTATAGTGCAAATGTTTTAGTTAAGTTCTTTTAACGATAACAGACAAACCTTTTATTGGTTAACTGTTATACTTTTATTATTTACTTATTAGACTCTAATAAACTATTTGAGACCTGTTAGAACGTTTTGCAATGTGAATTGCACATTTGGGACCATATAATTCACAAAGCACTTTTTAGGACCTATATAACTAATGTATAGTGCAAATGTTTTAGTTAAGTTCTTTTAACGATAACAGACAAACCTTTTATTGGTTAACTGTTATACTTTTATTTTTTACTTATTAGACTCTAATAAACATTTTGAGACCCGTTAGAACTTTTTGCAATGTGAATTAAACATTTGGCACCATATAGTTCACAAGGCACTTTTTAGGATCTATATAACTAATGTATAGTGCAAATGTTTTAGTTAAGGTCTTTTAACGATAACAGACAAACCTTTTATTGGTTAACTGTTATACTTTTATTATTTACTTATTGGTATCTTATAAACATTTTGAGACCCGTTAGAATTTTTTGCAATGTGAATTAAACATTTGGCAACATATAGTTCACAATGAACTTTTAGGACCTATATAACTAATGTATAGTGCAAATGTTTTAGTTAAGTTCTTTTAACGATAACAGACAAACCTTTTATTGGTTAACTGTTATACTTTTATTATTTACTTATTAGACTCTAATAAACTATTTGAGACCTGTTAGAACGTTTTGCAATGTGAATTGCACATTTGGGACCATATAATTCACCAAGCACTTTTTAGGACCTATATAACTAATGTATAGTGCAAATGTTTTAGTTAAGTTCTTTTAACGATAACAGACAAACCTTTTATTGGTTAACTGTTATACTTTTATTTTTTACTTATTAGACTCTAATAAACATTTTGAGACACGTTAGAACTTTTTGCAATGTGAATTAAACGTTTGGCGCCATATAGTTCACAAGGCACTTTTTAGGACCTATATAACTAATGTATAGTGCAAATGTTTTAGTTAAGTTCCTTTAACGATAACAGACAAACCTTTAATTGGTTAACTGTTATACTTTTATTATTTACTTATTAGACTCTAATAAACATTTTGAGACCCGTTAGAACGTTTTGCAATGTGAATTGCACATTTGGGACCATATAGTTCACAAGGCACTTTTTAGGACCTATATAACTAATGTATAGTGCAAATGTTTTAGTTAAGTTCTTTTAACGATAACAGACAAACCTTTTATTGGTTAACTGTTATACTTTTATTTTTTACTTATTAGACTCTAATAAACATTTTGAGACACGTTAAAACTTTTTGCAATGTGAATTAAACGTTTGGCGCCATATAGTTCACAAGGCACTTTTTAGGACCTATATAACTAATGTATAGTGCAAATGTTTTAGTTAAGTTCCTTTAACGATAACAGACAAACCTTTTATTGGTTAACTGTTATACTTTTATTATTTACTTATTAGACTCTAATAAACATTTTGAGACCCGTTAGAACGTTTTGCAATGTGAATTGCACATTTGGGACCATATAGTTCACAAGGCACTTTTTAGGACCTATATAACTAATGTATAGTGCAAATGTTTTAGTTAAGTTCTTTTAACGATAACAGACAAACCTTTTATTGGTTAACTGTTATACTTTTATTATTTACTTATTAGACTCTAATAAACATTTTGAGACCCGTTAGAACTTTTTGCAATGTGAATTAAACATTTGGCACCATATAGTTCACAAGGCACTTTTTAGGATCTATATAACTAATGTATAGTGCAAATGTTTTAGTTAAGTTCTTTTAACGATAACAGACAAACCTTTTATTGGTTAACTGTTATACTTTTATTATTTACTTATTGGTATCTTATAAACATTTTGAGACCCGTTAGAACTTTTTGCAATGTGAATTAAACATTTGGCACCATATAGTTCACAATGAACTTTTAGGACCTATATAACTAATGTATAGTGCAAATGTTTTAGTTAAGTTCTTTTAACGATAACAGACAAACCTTTTATTGGTTAACTGTTATACTTTTATTATTTACTTATTAGACTCTAATAAACATTTTGAGACCCGTTAGAACTTTTTGCAATGTGAATTAAACATTTGGCACCATATAGTTCACAAGGCACTTTTTAGGACCTATATAACTAATGTATAGTGCAAATGTTTTAGTTAAGTTCTTTTCACGATAACAGACAAATCTTTTATTGGTTAACTGTTATACTTTTATTATTTACTTATCAGTCTCTAATAAACATTTTGAGACCCGTTAGAACTTTTTGCAATTTGAATTAAACATTTGGCACCATATAGTTCACAAGGTACTTTTAGGACCTATAAAACTAATGTATAGTGCAAATGTTTTAGTTAAGTTCTTTTAACGATAACAAACAAACCTTTTATTGGTTAACTGTTATACTTTTATTATTTACTTATCAGTCTCTAATAAACATTTTGAGACCCGTTAGAACTTTTTGCAATGTGAATTAAACATTTGGCACCATATAGTTCACAAGGCACTTTTAGGACCTATATAACTAATGTATAGTGCAAATGTTTTAGTTAAGTTCTTTTAACGATAACAAACAAACCTTTTATTGGTTAACTGTCATACTTTTAATATTTACTTATTAGACTCTAATAAACATTTTGGGACCCGTTAGAACTTTTTGCAATGTGAATTAAACATTTGGCACCATATAGTTCACAAGGCACTTTTTAGGACCTATATAACTAATGTATAGTGCAAATGTTTTAGTTAAGTTCCTTTAACGATAACAGACAAACCTTTTATTGGTTAATTGTTATACTTTTATTATTTACTTATTAGACTCTAATAAACATTTTGAGACCCGTTAGAACTTTTTGCAATGTGAATTAAACATTTGGCACCATATAGTTCACAAAGCACTTTTTAGGATCTATATAACTAATGTATAGTGCAAATGTTTTAGTTAAGTTCTTTTAACGATAACAGACAAACCTTTTATTGGTTAACTGTTATACTTTTATTATTTACTTTTTAGTATCTTATAAACATTTTGAGACCCGTTAGAACTTTTTGCAATGTGAATTAAACATTTGGCACCATATAGTTCACAAGGCACTTTTAGGACCTATATAACTAATGTATAGTGCAAATGTTTTAGTTAAGTTCTTTTAACGATAACAGACAAACCTTTTATTGGTTAACTGTTATACTTTTATTATTTACTTATTAGACTCTAATAAACATTTTGAGACCCGTTAGAACTTTTTGCAATGTGAATTAAACATTTGGCACCATATAGTTCACAAGGCACTTTTTAGGACCTATATAACTAATGTATAGTGCAAATGTTTTAGTTAAGTTCTTTTAACGATAACAGACAAACCTTTTATTGGTTAACTGTTATACTTTGATTATTTACTTATTAGACTCTAATAAACTATTTGAGACCTGTTAGAACGTTTTGCAATGTGAATTGCACATTTGGCACCATATAATTCACAAAGCACTTTTTAGGACCTATATAACTAATGTATAGTGCAAATGTTTTAGTTAAGTTCTTTTAACGATAACAGACAAACCTTTTATTGGTTAACTGTTATACTTTTTTTTTTTACTTATTAGACTCTAATAAACATTTTGAGACACGTTAGAACTTTTTGCAATGTGAATTAAACGTTTGGCGCCATATAGTTCACAAGGCACTTTTTAGGACCTATATAACTAATGTATAGTGCAAATGTTTTAGTTAAGTTCCTTTAACGATAACAGACAAACCTTTTATTGGTTAACTGTTATACTTTTATTATTTACTTATTAGACTCTAATAAACATTTTGAGACCCGTTAGAACGTTTTGCAATGTGAATTGCACATTTGGGACCATATAGTTCACAAGGCACTTTTTAGGACCTATATAACTAATGTATAGTGCAAATGTTTTAGTTAAGTTCTTTTAACGATAACAGACAAACCTTTTATAGGTTAACTGTTATACTTTTATTATTTACTTATTAGACTCTAATAAACATTTTGAGACCCGTTAGAACTTTTTGCAATGTGAATTAAACATTTGGCACCATATAGTTCACAATGAACTTTTAGGACCTATATAACTAATGTATAGTGCAAATGTTTTAGTTAAGGTCTTTTAACGATAACAGACAAACCTTTTATTGGTTAACTGTTATACTTTTATTATTTACTTATTGGTATCTTATAAACATTTTGAGACCCGTTAGAACTTTTTGCAATGTGAATTAAACATTTGGCACCATATAGTTCACAATGAACTTTTAGGACCTATATAACTAATGTATAGTGCAAATGTTTTAGTTAAGTTCTTTTAACGATAACAGACAAACCTTTTATTGGTTAACTGTTATACTTTTATTATTTACTTATTAGACTCTAATAAACTATTTGAGACCTGTTAGAACGTTTTGCAATGTGAATTGCACATTTGGGACCATATAATTCACAAAGCACTTTTTAGGACCTATATAACTAATGTATAGTGCAAATGTTTTAGTTAAGTTCTTTTAACGATAACAGACAAACCTTTTATTGGTTAACTGTTATACTTTTATTTTTTACTTATTAGACTCTAATAAACATTTTGAGACACGTTAGAACTTTTTGCAATGTGAATTAAACGTTTGGCGCCATATAGTTCACAAGGCACTTTTTAGGACCTATATAACTAATGTATAGTGCAAATGTTTTAGTTAAGTTCCTTTAACGATAACAGACAAACCTTTTATTGGTTAACTGTTATACTTTTATTATTTACTTATTAGACTCTAATAAACATTTTGAGACCCGTTAGAACGTTTTGCAATGTGAATTGCACATTTGGGACCATATAGTTCACAAGGCACTTTTTAGGACCTATATAACTAATGTATAGTGCAAATGTTTTAGTTAAGTTCTTTTAACGATAACAGACAAACCTTTTATTGGTTAACTGTTATACTTTTATTTTTTACTTATTAGACTCTAATAAACATTTTGAGACACGTTAGAACTTTTTGCAATGTGAATTAAACGTTTGGCGCCATATAGTTCACAAGGCACTTTTTAGGACCTATATAACTAATGTATAGTGCAAATGTTTTAGTTAAGTTCCTTTAACGATAACAGACAAACCTTTAATTGGTTAACTGTTATACTTTTATTATTTACTTATTAGACTCTAATAAACATTTTGAGACCCGTTAGAACGTTTTGCAATGTGAATTGCACATTTGGGACCATATAGTTCACAAGGCACTTTTTAGGACCTATATAACTAATGTATAGTGCAAATGTTTTAGTTAAGTTCTTTTAACGATAACAGACAAACCTTTTATTGGTTAACTGTTATACTTTTATTTTTTACTTATTAGACTCTAATAAACATTTTGAGACACGTTAGAACTTTTTGCAATGTGAATTAAACGTTTGGCGCCATATAGTTCACAAGGCACTTTTTAGGACCTATATAACTAATGTATAGTGCAAATGTTTTAGTTAAGTTCCTTTAACGATAACAGACAAACCTTTTATTGGTTAACTGTTATACTTTTATTATTTACTTATTAGACTCTAATAAACATTTTGAGACCCGTTAGAACGTTTTGCAATGTGAATTGCACATTTGGGACCATATAGTTCACAAGGCACTTTTTAGGACCTATATAACTAATGTATAGTGCAAATGTTTTAGTTAAGTTCTTTTAACGATAACAGACAAACCTTTTATTGGTTAACTGTTATACTTTTATTATTTACTTATTAGACTCTAATAAACATTTTGAGACCCGTTAGAACTTTTTGCAATGTGAATTAAACATTTGGCACCATATAGTTCACAAGGCACTTTTTAGGATCTATATAACTAATGTATAGTGCAAATGTTTTAGTTAAGTTCTTTTAACGATAACAGACAAACCTTTTATTGGTTAACTGTTATACTTTTATTATTTACTTATTGGTATCTTATAAACATTTTGAGACCCGTTAGAACTTTTTGCAATGTGAATTAAACATTTGGCACCATATAGTTCACAATGAACTTTTAGGACCTATATAACTAATGTATAGTGCAAATGTTTTAGTTAAGTTCTTTTAACGATAACAGACAAACCTTTTATTGGTTAACTGTTATACTTTTATTATTTACTTATTAGACTCTAATAAACATTTTGAGACCCGTTAGAACTTTTTGCAATGTGAATTAAACATTTGGCACCATATAGTTCACAAGGCACTTTTTAGGACCTATATAACTAATGTATAGTGCAAATGTTTTAGTTAAGTTCTTTTCACGATAACAGACAAATCTTTTATTGGTTAACTGTTATACTTTTATTATTTACTTATCAGTCTCTAATAAACATTTTGAGACCCGTTAGAACTTTTTGCAATTTGAATTAAACATTTGGCACCATATAGTTCACAAGGTACTTTTAGGACCTATAAAACTAATGTATAGTGCAAATGTTTTAGTTAAGTTCTTTTAACGATAACAAACAAACCTTTTATTGGTTAACTGTTATACTTTTATTATTTACTTATCAGTCTCTAATAAACATTTTGAGACCCGTTAGAACTTTTTGCAATGTGAATTGCACATTTGGCACCATATAGTTCACAAGGCACTTTTAGGACCTATATAACTAATGTATAGTGCAAATGTTTTAGTTAAGTTCTTTTAACGATAACAAACAAACCTTTTATTGGTTAACTGTCATACTTTTAATATTTACTTATTAGACTCTAATAAACATTTTGGGACCCGTTAGAACTTTTTGCAATGTGAATTAAACATTTGGCACCATATAGTTCACAAGGCACTTTTTAGGACCTATATAACTAATGTATAGTGCAAATGTTTTAGTTAAGTTCCTTTAACGATAACAGACAAACCTTTTATTGGTTAACTGTTATACTTTTATTATTTACTTATTAGACTCTAATAAACATTTTGAGACCCGTTAGAACTTTTTGCAATGTGAATTAAACATTTGGCACCATATAGTTCACAAGGCACTTTTAGGACCTATATAACTAATGTATAGTGCAAATGTTTTAGTTAAGTTCTTTTAACGATAACAGACAAACCTTTTATTGGTTAACTGTTATACTTTTATTATTTACTTATTAGACTCTAATAAACATTTTGAGACCCGTTAGAACTTTTTGCAATGTGAATTAAACATTTGGCACCATATAGTTCACAAGGCACTTTTTAGGACCTATATAACTAATGTATAGTGCAAATGTTTTAGTTAAGTTCTTTTAACGATAACAGACAAACCTTTTATTGGTTAACTGTTATACTTTGATTATTTACTTATTAGACTCTAATAAACTATTTGAGACCTGTTAGAACGTTTTGCAATGTGAATTGCACATTTGGCACCATATAATTCACAAAGCACTTTTTAGGACCTATATAACTAATGTATAGTGCAAATGTTTTAGTTAAGTTCTTTTAACGATAACAGACAAACCTTTTATTGGTTAACTGTTATACTTTTTTTTTTTACTTATTAGACTCTAATAAACATTTTGAGACACGTTAGAACTTTTTGCAATGTGAATTAAACGTTTGGCGCCATATAGTTCACAAGGCACTTTTTAGGACCTATATAACTAATGTATAGTGCAAATGTTTTAGTTAAGTTCCTTTAACGATAACAGACAAACCTTTTATTGGTTAACTGTTATACTTTTATTATTTACTTATTAGACTCTAATAAACATTTTGAGACCCGTTAGAACGTTTTGCAATGTGAATTGCACATTTGGGACCATATAGTTCACAAGGCACTTTTTAGGACCTATATAACTAATGTATAGTGCAAATGTTTTAGTTAAGTTCTTTTAACGATAACAGACAAACCTTTTATAGGTTAACTGTTATACTTTTATTATTTACTTATTAGACTCTAATAAACATTTTGAGACCCGTTAGAACTTTTTGCAATGTGAATTAAACATTTGGCACCATATAGTTCACAATGAACTTTTAGGACCTATATAACTAATGTATAGTGCAAATGTTTTAGTTAAGGTCTTTTAACGATAACAGACAAACCTTTTATTGGTTAACTGTTATACTTTTATTATTTACTTATTGGTATCTTATAAACATTTTGAGACCCGTTAGAACTTTTTGCAATGTGAATTAAACATTTGGCACCATATAGTTCACAATGAACTTTTAGGACCTATATAACTAATGTATAGTGCAAATGTTTTAGTTAAGTTCTTTTAACGATAACAGACAAACCTTTTATTGGTTAACTGTTATACTTTTATTATTTACTTATTAGACTCTAATAAACTATTTGAGACCTGTTAGAACGTTTTGCAATGTGAATTGCACATTTGGGACCATATAATTCACAAAGCACTTTTTAGGACCTATATAACTAATGTATAGTGCAAATGTTTTAGTTAAGTTCTTTTAACGATAACAGACAAACCTTTTATTGGTTAACTGTTATACTTTTATTTTTTACTTATTAGACTCTAATAAACATTTTGAGACACGTTAGAACTTTTTGCAATGTGAATTAAACGTTTGGCGCCATATAGTTCACAAGGCACTTTTTAGGACCTATATAACTAATGTATAGTGCAAATGTTTTAGTTAAGTTCCTTTAACGATAACAGACAAACCTTTTATTGGTTAACTGTTATACTTTTATTATTTACTTATTAGACTCTAATAAACATTTTGAGACCCGTTAGAACGTTTTGCAATGTGAATTGCACATTTGGGACCATATAGTTCACAAGGCACTTTTTAGGACCTATATAACTAATGTATAGTGCAAATGTTTTAGTTAAGTTCTTTTAACGATAACAGACAAACCTTTTATTGGTTAACTGTTATACTTTTATTTTTTACTTATTAGACTCTAATAAACATTTTGAGACACGTTAGAACTTTTTGCAATGTGAATTAAACGTTTGGCGCCATATAGTTCACAAGGCACTTTTTAGGACCTATATAACTAATGTATAGTGCAAATGTTTTAGTTAAGTTCCTTTAACGATAACAGACAAACCTTTTATTGGTTAACTGTTATACTTTTATTATTTACTTATTAGACTCTAATAAACATTTTGAGACCCGTTAGAACGTTTTGCAATGTGAATTGCACATTTGGGAACATATAGTTCACAAGGCACTTTTTAGGACCTATATAACTAATGTATAGTGCAAATGTTTTAGTTAAGTTCTTTTAACGATAACAGACAAACCTTTTATAGGTTAACTGTTATACTTTTATTATTTACTTATTAGACTCTAATAAACATTTTGAGACCCGTTAGAACTTTTTGCAATGTGAATTAAACATTTGGCACCATATAGTTCACAAGGCACTTTTTAGGACCTATATAACTAATGTATAGTGCAAATGTTTTAGTTAAGTTCTTTTAACGATAACAGACAAACCTTTTATTGGTTAACTGTTATACTTTTATTATTTACTTATTAGACTCTAATAAACATTTTGAGACCCGTTAGAACTTTTTGCAATGTGAATTAAACATTTGGCACCATATAGTTCACAAGGCACTTTTTAGGACCTATATAACTAATGTATAGTGCAAATGTTTTAGTTAAGTTCTTTTAACGTTAACAAACAAATCTTTTATTGGTTAACTGTTATACTTTTATTATTTACTTATCAGTCTCTAATAAACATTTTGAGACCCGTTAGAACTTTTTGCAATGTGAATTAAACATTTGGCACCATATAGTTCACAAGGCACTTTTAGGACATATATAACTAATGTATAGTGAAAATGTTTTAGTTAAGTTCTTTTAACGATAACAGACAAACCTTTTATTGGTTAACTGTTATACTTTTATTATTTACTTATTGGTATCTTATAAACATTTTGAGACCCGTTAGAACTTTTTGCAATGTGAATTAAACATTTGGCACCATATAGTTCACAATGAACTTTTAGGACCTATATAACTAATGTATAGTTCAAATGTTTTAGTTAAGTTCTTTTAACGATAACAGACAAACCTTTTATTGGTTAACTGTTATACTTTTATTATTTACTTATTAGACTCTAATAAACATTTTGAGACCCGTTAGAACTTTTTGCAATGTGAATTAAACATTTGGCACCATATAGTTCACAAGGCACTTTTTAGGACCTATATAACTAATGTATAGTGCAAATGTTTTAGTTAAGTTCTTTTAACGATAACAGACAAACCTTTTATTGGTTAACTGTTATACTTTTATTATTTACTTATTAGTATCTAATAAACATTTTGAGACCCGTTAGAACTTTTTGCAATGTGAATTAAACATTTGGCACCATATAGTTCACAAGGCAATTTTTAGGACCTATATAACTAATGTATAGTGCAAATGTTTTAGTTAAGTTCTTTTAACGATAACAGACAAACCTTTTATTGGTTAACTGTTATACTTTTATTATTTACTTATTAGACTCTAATAAACATTTTGAGACCCGTTAGAACTTTTTGCAATGTGAATTAAACATTTGGCACCATATAGTTCACAAGGCACTTTTTAGGACCTATATAACTAATGTATAGTGCAAATGTTTTAGTTAAGTTCTTTTAACGTTAACAAACAAATCTTTTATTGGTTAACTGTTATACTTTTATTATTTACTTATCAGTTTCTAATAAACATTTTGAGACCCGTTAGAACTTTTTGCAATGTGAATTAAACATTTGGCACCATATAGTTTACAAGGCACTTTTAGGACCTATATAACTAATGTATAGTGAAAATGTTTTAGTTAAGTTCTTTTAACGATAACAGACAAACCTTTTATTGGTTAACTGTCAAACTTTTAATAATTACTTATTAGACTCTAATAAACATTTTGGGACCCGTTAGAACTTTTTGCAATGTGAATTAAACATTTGGCACCATATAGTTCACAAGGCACTTTTTAGGATCTATATAACTAATGTATAGTGCAAATGTTTTAGTTAAGTTCTTTTAACGATAACAGACAAACCTTTTATTGGTTAACTGTTATACTTTTATTATTTACTTATTAGTATCTTATAAACATTTTGAGACCCGTTAGAACTTTTTGCAATGTGAATTAAACATTTGGCACCATATAGTTCACAATGAACTTTTAGGACCTATATAACTAATGTATAGTGCAAATGTTTTAGTTAAGTTCTTTTAACGATAACAGACAAACCTTTTATTGGTTAACTGTTATACTTTTATTATTTACTTATTAGACTCTAATAAACATTTTGAGACCCGTTAGAACTTTTTGCAATGTGAATTAAACATTTGGCACCATATAGTTCACAAGGCACTTTTTAGGACCTATATAACTAATGTTTAGTGCAAATGTTTTAGTTAAGTTCTTTTAACGATAACAGACAAATCTTTTATTGGTTAACTGTTATACTTTTATTATTTACTTATTAGTATCTAATAAACATTTTGAGACCCGTTAGAACTTTTTGCAATGTGAATTAAACATTTGGCACCATATAGTTCACAAGGCACTTTTTAGGACCTATATAACTAATGTATAGTGCAAATGTTTTAGTTAAGTTCTTTTAACGATAACAGCCAAACCTTTTATTGGTTAACTGTTATACTTTTATTATTTACTTATTAATATCTTATAAACATTTTGAGACCCGTTAGAACTTTTTGCAATGTGAATTAAACATTTGGCACCATATAGTTCACAATGAACTTTTAGGACCTATATAACTAATGTATAGTGCAAATGTTTTAGTTAAGTTCTTTTAACGATAACAGACAAACCTTTTATTGGTTAACTGTTATACTTTTATTATTTACTTATTAGACTCTAATAAACATTTTGAGACCCGTTAGAACTTTTTGCAATGTGAATTAAACATTTGGCACCATATAGTTCACAAGGCACTTTTTAGGACCTATATAACTAATGTTTAGTGCAAATGTTTTAGTTAAGTTCTTTTAACGATAACAGACAAATGTTTTATTGGTTAACTGTTATACTTTGATTATTTACTTATTAGTATCTAATAAACATTTTGAGACCCGTTAGAACTTTTTGCAATGTGAATTGAACATTTGGCACCATATAGTTCACAAGGCACTTTTTAGGACCTATATAACTAATGTATAGTGCAAATGTTTTAGTTAAGTTCTTTTAACGATAACAGACAAACCTTTTATTGGTTAACTGTTATACTTTTATTATTTACTTATTAGACTCTAATAAACATTTTGAGACCCGTTAGAACTTTTTGCAATGTGAATTAAACATTTGGCACCATATAGTTCACAAGGCACTTTTTAGGACCTATATAACTAATGTATAGTGCAAATGTTTTAGTTAATTTCTTTTAACGATAACAAACAAACCTTTTATTGGTTAACTGTTATACTTTTATTATTTACTTATCAGTCTCTAATAAATATTTTGAGACCCGTTAGAACTTTTTGCAATGTGAATTAAACATTTGGCACCATATAGTTCACAAGGCACTTTTAGGACCTATATAACTAATGTATAGTGAAAATGTTTTAGTTAAGTTCTTTTAACGATAACAGACAAACCTTTTATTGGTTAATTGTTATACTTTTATTATTTACTTATTAGACTCTAATAAACATTTTGAGACCCGTTAGAACTTTTTGCAATGTGAATTAAACATTTGGCACTATATAGTTCACAAGGCACTTTTTAGGAACTATATAACTAATGTATAGTGCAAATGTTTTAGTTAAGTTCTTTTAACGATAACAGACAAACCTTTTATTGGTTAACTGTTATACTTTTATTATTTACTTATTAGTATCTAATAAACATTTTGAGACCCGTTAGAACTTTTTGCAATTTGAATTAAACATTTTGGCACCATATAGTTCACAAGGCACTTTTTAGGACCTATATAACTAATGTATAGTGCAAATGTTTTAGTTAAGTTTTTTTAATGATAACAGACAAACCTTTTATTGGTTAACTGTTATACTTTTATTATTTACTTATTAGACTCTAATAAACATTTTGAGACCCGTTAGAACTTTTTGCAATGTGAATTAAACATTTGGCACCATATAGATCACAAGGCACTTTTTAGGACCTATATAACTAATGTATAGTGCAAATGTTTTAGTTAAGTTCTTTTAACGATAACAGACAAACCTTTTATTGGTTAACTGTTATACTTTTATTATTTACTTATTAGTATCTAATAAACATTTTGAGACCCGTTAGAACTTTTTGCAATGTGAATTAAACATTTGGCACCATATAGTTCACAAGGCAATTTTTAGGATCTATATAACTAATGTATAGTGCAAATGTTTTAGTTAAGTTCTTTTAACGATAACAGACAAACCTTTTATTGGTTAACTGTTATACTTTTATTATTTACTTTTTAGTATCTTATAAACATTTTGAGACCCGTTAGAACTTTTTGCAATGTGAATTAAACATTTGGCACCATATAGATCACAAGGCACTTTTTAGGATCTATATAACTAATGTATAGTGCAAATGTTTTAGTTAAGTTCTTTTAACGATAACAGACAAACCTTTTATTGGTTAACTGTTATACTTTTATTATTTACTTATTAGACTCTAATAAACATTTTGAGACCCGTTAGAACTTTTTGCAATGTGAATTAAACATTTGGCACCATATAGTTCACAAGGCACTTTTTAGGATCTATATAACTAATGTATAGTGCAAATGTTTTAGTTAAGTTCTTTTAACGATAACAGACAAACCTTTTATTGGTTAACTGTTATACTTTTATTATTTACTTATTGGTATCTTATAAACATTTTGAGACCCGTTAGAACTTTTTGCAATGTGAATTAAACATTTGGCACCATATAGTTCACAAGGCACTTTTAGGACCTATATAACTAATGTATAGTGAAAATGTTTTAGTTAAGTTCTTTTAACGATAACAGACAAACCTTTTATTGGTTAACTGTTATACTTTTATTATTTACTTATTAGACTCTAATAAACATTTTGAGACCCGTTAGAACTTTTTGCAATGTGAATTAAACATTTGGCACCATATAGTTCACAAGGCACTTTTTAGGACCTATATAACTAATGTATAGTGCAAATGTTTTAGTTAAGTTCTTTTAACGATAACAGACAAACCTTTTATTGGTTAACTGTTATACTTTTATTATTTACTTATTAGTATCTAATAAACATTTTGAGACCCGTTAGAACTTTTTGCAATGTGAATTAAACATTTGGCACCATATAGTTCACAAGGCACTTTTTAGGACCTATATAACTAATGTATAGTGCAAATGTTTTAGTTAAGTTCTTTTAACGATAACAGACAAACCTTTTATTGGTTAACTGTTATACTTTTATTATTTACTTATTAGTATCTTATAAACATTTTGAGACCCGTTAGAACTTTTTGCAATGTGAATTAAACATTTGGCACCATATAGTTCACAATGAACTTTTAGGACCTATATAACTAATGTATAGTGCAAATGTTTTAGTTAAGTTCTTTTAACGATAACAGACAAACCTTTTATTGGTTAACTGTAATACTTTTATTATTTACTTATTAGACTCTAATAAACATTTTGAGACCCGTTAGAACTTTTTGCAATGTGAATTAAACATTTGGCACGATATAGTTCACAAGGCACTTTTTAGGACCTATATAACTAATGTTTAGTGCAAATGTTTTAGTTAAGTTCTTTTAACGATAACAGACAAACCTTTTATTGGTTAACTGTTATACTTTTATTATTTACTTATTAGTATCTAATAAACATTTTGAGACCCGTTAGAACTTTTTGCAATGTGAATTAAACATTTGGCACCATATAGTTCACAAGGCACTTTTTAGGACCTATATAACTAATGTATAGTGAAAATGTTTTAGTTAACTTCTTTTAACGATAACAGACAAACCTTTTATTGGTTAACTGTCATACTTTTAATATTTACTTATTAGACTCTAATAAACATTTTGGGACCCGTTAGAACTTTTTGCAATGTGAATTAAACATTTGGCACCATATAGTTCACAAGGCACTTTTTAGGACCTATATAACTAATGTATAGTGCAAATGTTTTAGTTAAGTTCTTTTAACGATAACAGACAAACCTTTTATTGGTTAATTGTTATACTTTTATTATTTACTTATTAGACTCTAATAAACATTTTGAGACCCGTTAGAACTTTTTGCAATGTGAATTGCACATTTGGCACCATATAGTTCACAAGGCACTTTTTAGGATCTATATAACTAATGTATAGTGCAAATGTTTTAGTTAAGTTCTTTTAACGATAAAAGACAAACCTTTTATTGGTTAACTGTTATACTTTTATTATTTACTTATTAGTATCTTGTAAACATTTTGAGACCCGTTAGAACTTTTTGCAATGTGAATTAAACATTTGGCACCATATAGTTCACAATGAACTTTTAGGACCTATATAACTAATGTATAGTGCAAATGTTTTAGTTAAGTTCTTTTAACGATAACAGACAAACCTTTTATTGGTTAACTGTTATACTTTTATTATTTACTTATTTGACTCTAATAAACATTTTGAGACCCGTTAGAACTTTTTGCAATGTGAATTAAACATTTGGCACCATATAGTTCACAAGGCACTTTTTAGGACCTATATAACTAATGTTTAGTGCAAATGTTTTAGTTAAGTACTTTTAACGATAACAGACAAACCTTTTATTGGTTAACTGTTATACTTTTATTATTTACTTATTAGTATCTAATAAACATTTTGAGACCCGTTAGAACTTTTTGCAATGTGAATTAAACATTTGGCACCATATAGTTCACAAAGCACTTTTTAGGACCTATATAACTAATGTATAGTGCAAATGTTTTAGTTAAGTTCTTTTAACGATAACAGACAAACCTTTTATTGGTTAACTGTTATACTTTTATTATTTACTTATTAGACTCTAATAAACATTTTGAGACCCGTTAGAACTATTTGCAATGTGAATTAAACATTTGGCAACATATAGTTCACAAGGCACTTTTTAGGACCTATATAACTAATGTATAGTGCAAATGTTTTAGTTAAGTTCTTTTAACGATAACAGACAAACCTTTTATTGGTTAACTGTTATACTTTTATTATTTACTTATTAGACTCTAATAAACATTTTGAGACCCGTTAGAACTTTTTGCAATGTGAATTAAACATTTGGCACCATATAGTTCACAAGGCACTTTTTAGGACCTATATAACTAATGTATAGTGCAAATGTTTTAGTTAAGTTCTTTTAACGATAACAGACAAACCTTTTATTGGTTAACTGTTATACTTTTAATATTTACTTATTAGACTCTAATAAACATTTTGAGACCCGTTAGAACTTTTTGCAATGTGAATTAAACATTTGGCACCATATAGTTCACAAGGCACTTTTTAGGACCTATATAACTAATGTATAGTGCAAATGTTTTAGTTAAGTTCTTTTAACGATAACAAACAAATCTTTTATTGGTTAACTGTTATACTTTTATTATTTACTTATCAGTCTTTAATAAACATTTTGAGACCCGTTAGAACTTTTTGCAATGTGAATTAAACTTTTGGCACCATATAGTTCACAAGGCACTTTTAGGACCTATATAACTAATGTATAGTGAAAATGTTTTAGTTAAGTTCTTTTAACGATAACAGACAAACTTTTTATTGGTTAACTGTCATACTTTTAATATTTACTTATTAGACTCTAATAAACATTTTGGGACCCGTTAGAACTTTTTGCAATGTGAATTAAACATTTGGCACCATATAGTTCACAAGGCACTTTTTAGGACCTATATAACTAATGTATAGTGCAAATGTTTTAGTTAAGTTCTTTTAACGATAACACACAAACTTTTTATTGGTTAACTGTCATACTTTTAATATTTACTTATTAGACTCTAATAAACATTTTGGGACCCGTTAGAACTTTTTGCAATGTGAATTAAACATTTGGCACCATATAGATCACAAGGCACTTTTTAGGACCTATATAACTAATGTATAGTGCAAATGTTTTAGTTAAGTTCTTTTAACGATAACAGACAAACCTTTTATTGGTTAACTGTTATACTTTTATTATTTACTTATTAGTATCTAATAAACATTTTGAGACCCGTTAGAACTTTTTGCAATGTGAATTAAACATTTGGCACCATATAGTTCACAAGGCAATTTTTAGGATCTATATAACTAATGTATAGTGCAAATGTTTTAGTTAAGTTCTTTTAACGATAACAGACAAACCTTTTATTGGTTAACTGTTATACTTTTATTATTTACTTTTTAGTATCTTATAAACATTTTGAGACCCGTTAGAACTTTTTGCAATGTGAATTAAACATTTGGCACCATATAGATCACAAGGCACTTTTAGGACCTATATAACTAATGTATAGTGCAAATGTTTTAGTTAAGTTCTTTTAACGATAACAGACAAACCTTTTATTGGTTAACTGTTATACTTTTATTATTTACTTATTAGACTCTAATAAACATTTTGAGACCCGTTAGAACTTTTTGCAATGTGAATTAAACATTTGGCACCATATAGTTCACAAGGCACTTTTTAGGACCTATATAACTAATGTATAGTGCAAATGTTTTAGTTAAGTTCTTTTAACGATAACAGACAAACCTTTTATTGGTTAACTGTTATACTTTTATTATTTACTTATTAGACTCTAATAAACATTTTGAGACCCGTTAGAACGTTTTGCAATGTGAATTGCACATTTGGGACCATATAGTTCACAAGGCACTTTTTAGGACCTATATAACTAATGTATAGTGCAAATGTTTTAGTTAAGTTCTTTTAACGATAACAGACAAACCTTTTATTGGTTAACTGTTATACTTTTATTATTTACTTATTAGACTCTAATAAACATTTTGAGACCCGTTAGAACTTTTTGCAATGTGAATTAAACATTTGGCACCATATAGTTCACAAGGCACTTTTTAGGATCTATATAACTAATGTATAGTGCAAATGTTTTAGTTAAGTTCTTTTAACGATAACAGACAAACCTTTTATTGGTTAACTGTTATACTTTTATTATTTACTTATTAGTATCTAATAAACATTTTGAGACCCGTTAGAACTTTTTGCAATGTGAATTAAACATTTGGCACCATATAGTTCACAAGGCACTTTTTAGGACCTATATAACTAATGTATAGTGCAAATGTTTTAGTTAAGTTCTTTTAACGATAACAGACAAACCTTTTATTGGTTAACTGTTATACTTTTATTATTTACTTATCAGTCTCTAATAAACATTTTGAGACCCGTTAGAACTTTTTGCAATGTGAATTAAACATTTGGCTATATATAGTTCACAAGGCACTTTTTAGGATCTATATAACTAATGTATAGTGCAAATGTTTTAGTTAAGTTCTTTTAACGATAACAGACAAACCTTTTATTGGTTAACTGTTATACTTTTATTATTTACTTATTAGTATCTTATAAACATTTTGAGACCCGTTAGAACTTTTTGCAATGTGAATTAAACATTTGGCACCATATAGTTCACAATGAACTTTTAGGACCTATATAACTAATGTATAGTGCAAATGTTTTAGTTAAGTTCTTTTAACGATAACAGACAAACCTTTTATTGGTTAACTGTCATACTTTTAATATTTACTTATTAGACTCTAATAAACATTTTGGGACCCGTTAGAACTTTTTGCAATGTGAATTAAACATTTGGCACCATATAGTTCACAAGGCACTTTTTAGGACCTATATAACTAATGTATAGTGCAAATGTTTTAGTTAAGTTCTTTTAACGATAACAGACAAACCTTTTATTGGTTAATTGTTATACTTTTATTATTTACTTATTAGACTCTAATAAACATTTTGAGACCCGTTAGAACTTTTTGCAATGTGAATTGCACATTTGGCACCATATAGTTCACAAGGCACTTTTTAGGATCTATATAACTAATGTATAGTGCAAATGTTTTAGTTAAGTTCTTTTAACGATAACAGACAAACCTTTTATTGGTTAACTGTTATACTTTTATTATTTACTTATTAGACTCTAATAAACATTTTGAGACCCGTTAGAACTTTTTGCAATGTGAATTAAACATTTGGCACCATATAGTTCACAAGGCACTTTTTAGGACCTATATAACTAATGTTTAGTGCAAATGTTTTAGTTAAGTACTTTTAACGATAACAGACAAACCTTTTATTGGTTAACTGTTATACTTTTATTATTTACTTATTAGTATCTAATAAACATTTTGAGACCCGTTAGAAATTTTTGCAATGTGAATTAAACATTTGGCACCATATAGTTCACAAAGCACTTTTTAGGACCTATATAACTAATGTATAGTGCAAATGTTTTAGTTAAGTTCTTTTAACGATAACAGACAAACCTTTTATTGGTTAACTGTTATACTTTTATTATTTACTTATTAGACTCTAATAAAAATTTTGAGACCCGTTAGAACTATTTGCAATGTGAATTAAACATTTGGCAACATATAGTTCACAAGGCACTTTTTAGGACCTATATAACTAATGTATAGTGCAAATGTTTTAGTTAAGTTCTTTTAACGATAACAGACAAACCTTTTATTGGTTAACTGTTATACTTTTATTATTTACTTATTAGTATCTAATAAACATTTTGAGACCCGTTAGAACTTTTTGCAATGTGAATTAAACATTTGGCACCATATAGTTCACAAGGCACTTTTTAGGACCTATATAACTAATGTATAGTGCAAATGTTTTAGTTAAGTTCTTTTAACGATAACAGACAAACCTTTTATTGGTTAACTGTTATACTTTTATTATTTACTTATTAGACTCTAATAAACATTTTGAGACCCGTTAGAACTTTTTGCAATGTGAATTAAACATTTGGCACCATATAGTTCACAAGGCACTTTTTAGGACCTATATAACTAATGTATAGTGCAAATGTTTTAGTTAAGTTCTTTTAACGATAACAAACAAATCTTTTATTGGTTAACTGTTATACTTTTATTTTTTACTTATCAGTCTTTAATAAACATTTTGAGACCCGTTAGAACTTTTTGCAATGTGAATTAAACATTTGGCACCATATAGTTCACAAGGCACTTTTAGGACCTATATAACTAATGTATAGTGCAAATGTTTTAGTTAAGTTCTTTTAACGATAACAGACAAACTTTTTATTGGTTAACTGTCATACTTTTAATATTTACTTATTAGACTCTAATAAACATTTTGGGACCCGTTAGAACTTTTTGCAATGTGAATTAAACATTTGGCACCATATAGTTCACAAGGCACTTTTTAGGACCTATATAACTAATGTATAGTGCAAATGTTTTAGTTAAGTTCTTTTAACGATAACACACAAACTTTTTATTGGTTAACTGTCATACTTTTAATATTTACTTATTAGACTCTAATAAACATTTTGGGACCCGTTAGAACTTTTTGCAATGTGAATTAAACATTTGGCACCATATAGTTCACAAGGCACTTTTTAGGACCTATATAACTAATGTTTAGTGCAAATGTTTTAGTTAAGTTCCTTTAACGATAACAGACAAACCTTTTATTGGTTAACTGTTATACTTTTATTATTTACTTATTAGTATCTAATAAACATTTTGAGACCCGTTAGAACTTTTTGCAATGTGAATTAAACATTTGGCACCATTAAGTTCACAAGGCACTTTTTAGGCCCTATATAACTAATGTATAGTGCAAATGTTTTAGTTAAGTTCTTTTAACGATAACAGACAAACCTTTTATTGGTTAACTGTTATACTTTTATTATTTACTTATTAGACTCTAATAAACATTTTGGAACCCGTTAGAACTTTTTGCAATGTGAATTAAAAATTTGGCACCATATAGTTCACAAGGCACTTTTTAGGACCTATATAACTAATGTATAGTGCAAATGTTTTAGTTAAGTTCTTTTAACGATAACAGACAAACCTTTTATTGGTTAACTGTTATACTTTTATTATTTACTTATTAGACTCTAATAAACATTTTGAGACCCGTTAGAACTTTTTGCAATGTGAATTAAACATTTGGCACCATATAGTTCACAAGGCACTTTTTAGTACCTATATAACTAATGTATAGTGCAAATGTTTTAGTTAAGTTCTTTTAACGATAACAAACAAATCTTTTATTGGTTAATTGTTATACTTTTATTATTTACTTATCTGTCTCTTATAAACATTTTGAGACCCGTTAAAACTTTTTGCAATGTGAATTAAACATTTGGCACCATATAGTTCACAAGGCACTTTTAGGACCTATATAACTAATGTATAGTGAAAATGTTTTAGTTAAGTTCTTTTAACGATAACAGACAAACATTTTATTGGTTAACTGTCATACTTTTAATATTTACTTATTAGACTCTAATAAACATTTTGGGACCCGTTAGAACTTTTTGCAATGTGAATTAAACATTTGGCACCATATAGTTCACAAGGCACTTTTTAGGACCTATATAACTAATGTATAGTGCAAATGTTTTAGTTAAGTTCTTTTAACGATAACAGACAAACCTTTTATTGGTTAATTGTTATACTTTTATTATTTACTTATTAGACTCTAATAAACATTTTGAGACCCGTTAGAACTTTTTGCAATGTGAATTAAACATTTGGCACCATATAGTTCACAAGGCACTTTTTAGGACCTATATAACTAATGTATAGTGCAAATGTTTTAGTTAAGTTCTTTTAACGATAACAGACAAACCTTTTATTGGTTAACTGTTATACTTTTATTATTTACTTTTTGGTATCTTATAAACATTTTGAGACCCGTTAGAACTTTTTGCAATGTGAATTAAACATTTGGCACCATATAGTTCACAAGGCACTTTTAGGACCTATATAACTAATGTATAGTGCAAATGTTTTAGTTAAGTTCTTTTAACGATAACAGACAAACCTTTTATTGGTTAACTGTCATACTTTTATTATTTATTTATTAGACTCTAATAAACATTTTGAGACCCGTTAGAACTTTTTGCAATGTGAATTAAACATTTGGCACCATATAGTTCACAAGGCACTTTTTAGGACCTATATATCTAATGTATAGTGCAAATGTTTTAGTTAAGTTCCTTTAACGATAACAGACAAACCTTTTATTGGTTAACTGTTATACTTTTATTATTTACTTAATAGACTCTAATAAACATTTTGAGACCCGTTAGAACGTTTTGCAATGTGAATTGCACATTTGGGACCATATAGTTCACAAGGCACGTTTTAGGACCTATATAACTAATGTATAGTGCAAATGTTTTAGTTAAGTTCTTTTAACGATAACAGACAAACCTTTTATTGGTTAACTGTCATACTTTTATTATTTACTTATTAGACTCTAATAAACATTTTGAGACCCGTTAGAACTTTTTGCAATGTGAAATAAACATTTGGCACCATATAGTTCACAAGGCACTTTTTAGGACCTATATAACTAATGTATAGTGCAAATGTTTTAGTTAAGTTCTTTTAACGATAACAGACAAATCTTTTATTGGTTAACTGTCATACTTTTATTATTTACTTATTAGACTCTAATAAACATTTTGAGACCCGTTAGAACTTTTTGCAATGTGAATTAAACATTTGGCACCATATAGTTCACAAGGCACTTTTTTGGACCTATATAACTAATGTATAGTGCAAATGTTTTAGTTAAGTTCTTTTAACGATAACAGACAAAAATTTTATTGGTTAACTGTTATACTTTTATTATTTACTTATTAGTCTCTAATAAACATTTTGAGACCCGTTAGAACTTTTTGCAATGTGAATTAAACATTTGGCACCATATAGTTCACAAGGCACTTTTTAGGACCTATATAACTAATGTATAGTGCAAATGTTTTAGTTAAGTTCTTTTAACGATAACAGACAAACCTTTTATTGGTTAACTGTTATACTTTTATTATTTACTTATCAGTCTCTAATAAACATTTTGAGACCCATTAGAACTTTTTGCAATGTGAATTAAACATTTGGCACCATATAGTTCACAAGGCACTTTTAGGACCTATATAACTAATATACAATGCAAATGTTTTAGTTAAGTTCTTTTAACGATAACAGACAAACCTTTTATTGGTTAACTGTCATACTTTTAATATTTATTTATTAGACTCTAATAAACATTTTGAGACCCGTTAGAACTTTTTGCAATGTGAATTAAACATTTGGCACCATATAGTTCACAAGGCACTTTTTAGGACCTTAATATCTAATGTATAGTGCAAATGTTTTAGTTAAGTTCCTTTAACGATAACAGACAAACCTTTTATTGGTTAACTGTTATACTTTTATTATTTACTTATTAGACTCTAATAAACATTTTGAGACCCGTTAGAACGTTTTGCAATGTGAATTGCACATTTGGGACCATATAGTTCACATGGCACGTTTTAGGACCTATATAACTAATGTATAGTGCAAATGTTTTAGTTAAGTTCTTTTAACGATAACAGACAAACCTTTTATTGGTTAACTGTCATACTTTTATTATTTACTTATTAGACTCTAATAAACATTTTGAGACCCGTTAGAACTTTTTGCAATGTGAATTAAACATTTGGCACCATATAGTTCACAAGGCACTTTTTAGGACCTATATAACTAATGTATAGTGCAAATGTTTTAGTTAAGTTCTTTTAACGATAACAGACAAATCTTTTATTGGTTAACTGTCATACTTTTATTATTTACTTATTAGACTCTAATAAACATTTTGAGACCCGTTAGAACTTTTTGCAATGTGAATTAAACATTTGGCACCATATAGTTCACAAGGCACTTTTTTGGACCTATATATCTAATGTATAGTGCAAATGTTTTAGTTAAGTTCCTTTAACGATAACAGACAAACCTTTTATTGGTTAACTGTTATACTTTTATTATTTACTTATTAGACTCTAATAAACATTTTGAGACCCGTTAGAACGTTTTGCAATGTGAATTGCACATTTGGGACCATATAGTTCACATGGCACGTTTTAGGACCTATATAACTAATGTATAGTGCAAATGTTTTAGTTAAGTTCTTTTAACGATAACAGACAAACCTTTTATTGGTTAACTGTCATACTTTTATTATTTACTTATTAGACTCTAATAAACATTTTGAGACCCGTTAGAACTTTTTGCAATGTGAATTAAACATTTGGCACCATATAGTTCACAAGGCACTTTTTAGGACCTATATAACTAATGTATAGTGCAAATGTTTTAGTTAAGTTCTTTTAACGATAACAGACAAATCTTTTATTGGTTAACTGTCATACTTTTATTATTTACTTATTAGACTCTAATAAAAATTTTGAGACCCGTTAGAACTTTTTGCAATGTGAATTAAACATTTGGCACCATATAGTTCACAAGGCACTTTTTTGGACCTATATAACTAATGTATAGTGCAAATGTTTTAGTTAAGTTCTTTTAACGATAACAGACAAATCTTTTATTGGTTAACTGTTATACTTTTATTATTTACTTATCAGTCTCTAATAAACATTTTGAGACTCGTTAGAACTTTTTGCAATGTAAATTAAACATTTGGCACCATATAGTTCACAAGGCACTTTTAGGACCTATATAACTAATGTACAATGCAAATGTTTTAGTTAAGTTCTTTTAACGATAACAGACAAACCTTTTATTGGTTAACTGTCATACTTTTATTATTTACTTATTAGACTCTAATAAACATTTTGAGACCCGTTAGAACTTTTTTCAATGTGAATTAAACATTTGGCACCATATAGTTCACAAGGCACTTTTTAGGATCTTAATAACTAATGTATAGTGCAAATGTTTTAGTTAAGTTCTTTTAACGATATTAGACAAACCTTTTATTGGTTAACTGTTATACTTTTATTATTTACTTATTAGTATCTTATAAACATTTTGAGACCCGTTAGAACTTTTTGCAATGTGAATTAAACATTTGGCACCATATAGTTCACAAGGCACTTTTAGGACCTATATAACTAATGTATGGTGCAAATGTTTCAGTTAAGTTCTTTTAACGATAACAGACAAACCTTTTATTGGTTAACTGTTATAGTTTTATTATTTACTTATTAGACTCTAATAAACATTTGAGACACGTTAGAACTTTTTGCAATGTGAATTAAACATTTGGCACCATATAGTTCACAAGGCACTTTTTAGGACCTATATAACTAATGTATAGTGCAAATGTTTTAGTTAAGTTCTTTTAACGATAACAGACAAACCTTTTATTGGTTAACTGTTATACTTTTATTATTTACTTATTAGACTCTAATAAACATTTTGAGACCCGTTAGAACTTTTTGCAATGTGAATTAAACATTTAGAACCATATAGTTCACAAGAAACTTTTAGGACCTATATAACTAATGTATAGTGCAAATGTTTTAGTTAAGTTCTTTTAACGATAACAGACAAACCTTTTATTGGTTAACTGTTATACTTTTATTATTTACTTATTAGACTCTAATAATAATTTTGAGACCTGTTAGAACGTTTTGCAATGTGAATTGCACATTTGGGACCATATAGTTCACAAGGCACTTTTTAGGACCTATATAACTAATGTATAGTGCAAATGTTTTAGTTAAGTTCTTTTAACGATAACAGACAAACCTTTTATTTGTTAACTGTTATACTTTTATTATTTACTTATTAGACTCTAATAAACATTTTGAGACCCGTTAGAACTTTTTGCAATGTGAAATAAACATTTGGCACCATATAGTTCACAAGGCACGTTTTAGGACCTATATAACTAATGTATAGTGCAAATGTTTTAGTTAAGTTCTTTTAACGATAACAGACAAACCTTTTATTGGTTAACTTTCATACTTTTATTATTTACTTATTAGACTCTAATAAACATTTTGAGACCCGTTAGAACTTTTTGCAATGTGAATTAAACATTTTGCACCAAATAGTTCACAAGGCACGTTTTAGGACCTATATAACTAATGTATAGTGCAAATGTTTTAGTTAAGTTCTTTTAACGATAACAGACAAACCTTTTATTGGTTAACTGTCATACTTTTATTATTTATTTATTAGACTCTAATAAACATTTTGAGACCCGTTAGAACTTTTTGCAATGTGAATTAAACATTTGGCACCATATAGTTCACAAGGCACTTTTTAGGACCTATATAACTAATGTATAGTGCAAATGTTTTAGTTAAGTTCTTTTAACGATAACAGACAAACCTTTTATTGGTTAACTGTTATACTTTTATTATTTACTTATTAGTCTCTAATAAACATTTTGAGACCCGTTAGAACTTTTTGCAATGTGAATTAAACATTTGGCACCATATAGTTCACAAGGCACTTTTAGGACCTATATAACTAATGTATAGTGCAAATGTTTTAGTTAATTTATTTTAACGATAACAGACAAACCTTTTATTGGTTAATTGTCATAATTTTATTATTTACTTATTAGACTCTAATAAACATTTGAGACCTGTTAGAACTTTTTGCAATGTGAATTAAACATTTAGCACCATATAGTTTACAAGGCACTTTTTAGGACCTATATAACTTATGTATAGTGCAAATGTTTTAGTTAAGTTCTTTTAACGATAACAGACAAACCTTTTATTGGTTAACTGTTATACTTTTATTATTTACTTATTAGACTTTAATAAACATTTTGAGACCCGTTAGAAATTTTTGCAATGTGAATTAAACATTTGGCACCACATAGTTCACAAGGCACTTTTTAGGACCTATATAACTAATGTATAGTGCAAATGTTTTAGTTAAGTTCTTTTAACGATAACAGACAAACCTTTTATTGGTTAACTGTTATACTTTTACTATTTACTTATTAGTATCTTATAAACATTTTGAGACCCGTTAGAACTTTTTGCAATGTGAATTAAACATTTGGCACCATATAGTTCACAAGGCACTTTTAGGACCTATATAACTAATGTATAGTGCAAATGTTTTAGTTAAGTTCTTTTAACGATAACAGACAAACCTTTTATTGGTTAACTGTTATACTTTTATTATTTACTTATTAGACTCTAATAAACATTTGAGACACGTTAGAACTTTTTGCAATGTGAATTAAACATTTGGCACCATATAGTTCACAAGGCACTTTTTAGGATCTTAATAACTAATGTATAGTGCAAATGTTTTAGTTAAGTTCTTTTAACGATATTAGACAAACCTTTTATTGGTTAACTGTTATACTTTTATTATTTACTTATTAGACTCTAATAAACATTTTGAGACCCGTTAGAACTTTTTGCAATGTGAATTAAACATTTGGCACCATATAGTTCACAAGGCACTTTTAGGACCTATATAACTAATGTATGGTGCAAATGTTTTAGTTAAGTTCTTTTAACGATAACAGACAAACCTTTTATTGGTTAACTGTTATAGTTTTATTATTTACTTATTAGACTCTAATAAACATTTGAGACACGTTAGAACTTTTTGCAATGTGAATTAAACATTTGGCACCATATAGTTCACAAGGCACTTTTTAGGACCTATATAACTAATGTATAGTGCAAATGTTTTAGTTAAGTTCTTTTAACGATAACAGACAAACCTTTTATTGGTTAACTGTTATACTTTTATTATTTACTTATTAGACTCTAATAAACATTTTGAGACCCGTTAGAACTTTTTGCAATGTGAATTAAACATTTGGCACCATATAGTTCACAAGGCACTTTTTAGGACCTATATAACTAATGTATAGTGCAAATGTTTTAGTTAAGTTCTTTTAACGATAACAGACAAACCTTTTTTTGGTTAACTGTTATACTTTTATTATTTACTTTTTGGTATCTTATAAACATTTTGAGACCCGTTAGAACTTTTTGCAATGTGAATTAAACATTTGGCACCATATAGTTCACAAGGCACTTTTAGGACCTATATAACTAATGTATAGTGCAAATGTTTTAGTTAAGTTCTTTTAACGATAACAGACAAACCTTTTATTGGTTAACTGTCATACTTTTATTATTTATTTATTAGACTCTAATAAACATTTTGAGACCCGTTAGAACTTTTTGCAATGTGAATTAAACATTTGGCACCATATAGTTCACAAGGCACTTTTTAGGACCTATATATCTAATGTATAGTGCAAATGTTTTAGTTAAGTTCCTTTAACGATAACAGACAAACCTTTTATTGGTTAACTGTTATACTTTTATTATTTACTTATTAGACTCTAATAAACATTTTGAGACCCGTTAGAACGTTTTGCAATGTGAATTGCACCTTTGGGACCATATAGTTCACAAGGCACGTTTTAGGACCTATATAACTAATGTATAGTGCAAATGTTTTAGTTAAGTTCTTTTAACGATAACAGACAAACCTTTTATTGGTTAACTGTCATACTTTTATTATTTACTTATTAGACTCCAATAAACATTTTGAGACCCGTTAGAACTTTTTGCAATGTGAATTAAACATTTGGCACCATATAGTTCACAAGGCACTTTTTAGGACCTATATAACTAATGTATAGTGCAAATGTTTTAGTTAAGTTCTTTTAACGATAACAGACAAATCTTTTATTGGTTAACTTTCATACTTTTATTATTTACTTATTAGACTCTATTAAACATTTTGAGACCCGTTATAACTTTTTGCAATGTGAATTAAACATTTGGCACCATATAGTTCACAAGGCACTTTTTAGGACCTATATAACTAATGTATAGTGCAAATGTTTTAGTTAAGTTCTTTTAACGATAATAGACAAATCTTTTATTGGTTAACTGTTATACTTTTATTATTTACTTTTCAGTCTCTAATAAACATTTTGAGACCCATTAGAACTTTTTGCAATGTGAATTAAACATTTGGCACCATATAGTTCACAAGGCACTTTTATGACCTATATAACTAATGTATAGTGCAAATGTTTTAGTTAAGTTCTTTTAACGATAACAGACAAACCTTTTATTGGTTAACTGTCATACTTTTAATATTTATTTATTAGACTCTAATAAACATTTTGAGACCCGTTAGAACTTTTTGCAATGTGAATTAAACATTTGGCACCATATAGTTCACAAGGCACTTTTTAGGACCTTAATATCTAATGTATAGTGCAAATGTTTTAGTTAAGTTCCTTTAACGATAACAGACAAACCTTTTATTGGTTAACTGTTATACTTTTATTATTTACTTATTAGACTCTAATAAACATTTTGAGACCCGTTAGAACGTTTTGCAATGTGAATTGCACATTTGGGACCATATAGTTCACATGGCACGTTTTAGGACCTATATAACTAATGTATAGTGCAAATGTTTTAGTTAAGTTCTTTTAACGATAACAGACAAACCTTTTATTGGTTAACTGTCATACTTTTATTATTTACTTATTAGACTCTAATAAACATTTTGAGACCCGTTAGAACTTTTTGCAATGTGAATTAAACATTTGGCACCATATAGTTCACAAGGCACTTTTTAGGACCTATATAACTAATGTATAGTGCAAATGTTTTAGTTAAGTTCTTTTAACGATAACAGACAAATCTTTTATTGGTTAACTGTCATACTTTTATTATTTACTTATTAGACTCTAATAAACATTTTGAGACCCGTTAGAACTTTTTGCAATGTGAATTAAACATTTGGCACCATATAGTTCACAAGGCACTTTTTTGGACCTATATATCTAATGTATAGTGCAAATGTTTTAGTTAAGTTCCTTTAACGATAACAGACAAACCTTTTATTGGTTAACTGTTATACTTTTATTATTTACTTATTAGACTCTAATAAACATTTTGAGACCCGTTAGAACTTTTTGCAATGTGAATTGCACATTTGGGAACATATAGTTCACATGGCACGTTTTAGGACCTATATAACTAATGTATAGTGCAAATGTTTTAGTTAAGTTCTTTTAACGATAACAGACAAACCTTTTATTGGTTAACTGTCATACTTTTATTATTTACTTATTAAACTCTAATAAACATTTTGAGACCCGTTAGAACTTTTTGCAATGTGAATTAAACATTTGGCACCATATAGTTCACAAGGCACTTTTTAGGACCTATATAACTAATGTATAGTGCAAATGTTTTAGTTAAGTTCTTTTAACGATAACAGACAAATCTTTTATTGGTTAACTGTCATACTTTTATTATTTACTTATTAGACTCTAATAAAAATTTTGAGACCCGTTAGAACTTTTTGCAATGTGAATTAAACATTTGGCACCATATAGTTCACAAGGCACTTTTTTGGACCTATATAACTAATGTATAGTGCAAATGTTTTAGTTAAGTTCTTTTAACGATAACAGACAAATCTTTTATTGGTTAACTGTTATACTTTTATAATTTACTTATCAGTCTCTAATAAACATTTTGAGACTCGTTAGAACTTTTTGCAATGTAAATTAAACATTTGGCACCATATAGTTCACAAGGCACTTTTAGGACCTATATAACTAATGTACAATGCAAATGTTTTAGTTAAGTTCTTTTAACGATAACAGACAAATCTTTTATTGGTTAACTGTCATACTTTTATTATTTACTTATTAGACTCTAATAAACATTTTGAGACCCGTTAGAAATTTTTGCAATGTGAATTAAACATTTGGCACCATATAGTTCACAAGGCACTTTTTAGGATCTTAATAACTAATGTATAGTGCAAATGTTTTAGTTAAGTTCTTTTAACGATATTAGACAAACCTTTTATTGGTTAACTGTTATACTTTTATTATTTACTTATTAGTATCTTATAAACATTTTGAGACCCGTTAGAACTTTTTGCAATGTGAATTAAACATTTGGCACCATATAGTTCACAAGGCACTTTTAAGACCTATATAACTAATGTATGGTGCAAATGTTTCAGTTAAGTTCTTTTAACGATAACAGACAAACCTTTTATTGGTTAACTGTCATACTTTTAATATTTACTTATTAGACTCTAATAAACATTTGAGACACGTTAGAACTTTTTGCAATGTGAATTAAACATTTGGCACCATATAGTTCACAAGGCACTTTTTAGGACCTATATAACTAATGTATAGTGCAAATGTTTTAGTTAAGTTCTTTTAACGATAACAGACAAACCTTTTATTGGTTAACTGTTATACTTTTATTATTTACTTATTAGACTCTAATAAACATTTTGAGACCCGTTAGAACTTTTTGCAATGTGAATTAAACATTTAGAACCATATAGTTCACAAGAAACTTTTAGGACCTATATAACTAATGTATAGTGCAAATGTTTTAGTTAAGTTCTTTTAACGATAACAGACAAACCTTTTATTTGTTAACTGTTATACTTTTATTATTTACTTATTAGACTCTAATAATAATTTTGAGACCTGTTAGAACGTTTTGCAATGTGAATTGCACATTTGGGACCATATAGTTCACAAGGCACTTTTTAGGACCTATATAACTAATGTATAGTGCAAATGTTTTAGTTAAGTTCTTTTAACGATAACAGACAAACCTTTTATTTGTTAACTGTTATACTTTTATTATTTACTTATTAGACTCTAATAAACATTTTGAGACCCGTTAGAACTTTTTGCAATGTGAAATAAACATTTGGCACCATATAGTTCACAAGGCACGTTTTAGGACCTATATAACTAATGTATAGTGCAAATGTTTTAGTTAAGTTCTTTTAACGATAACAGACAAACCTTTTATTGGTTAACTTTCATACTTTTATTATTTACTTATTAGACGCTAATAAACATTTTGAGACCCGTAAGAACTTTTTGCAATGTGAATTAAACATTTTGCACCAAATAGTTCACAAGGCACGTTTTAGGACCTATATAACTAATGTATAGTGCAAATGTTTTAGTTAAGTTCTTTTAACGATAACAGACAAACCTTTTATTGGTTAACTGTCATACTTTTATTATTTATTTATTAGACTCTAATAAACATTTTGAGACCCGTTAGAACTTTTTGCAATGTGAATTAAACATTTGGCACCATATAGTTCACAAGGCACTTTTTAGGACCTATATAACTAATGTATAGTGCAAATGTTTTAGTTAAGTTCTTTTAACGATAACAGACAAACCTTTTATTGGTTAACTGTTATACTTTTATTATTTACTTATTAGTCTCTAATAAACATTTTGAGACCCGTTAGAACTTTTTGCAATGTGAATTAAACATTTGGCACCATATAGTTCACAAGGCACTTTTAGGACCTATATAACTAATGTATAGTGCAAATGTTTTAGTTAATTTATTTTAACGATAACAGACAAACCTTTTATTGGTTAATTGTCATAATTTTATTATTTACTTATTAGACTCTAATAAACATTTGAGACCTGTTAGAACTTTTTGCAATGTGAATTAAACATTTGGCACCATATAGTTTACAAGGCACTTTTTAGGACCTATATAACTTATGTATAGTGCAAATGTTTTAGTTAAGTTCTTTTAACGATAACAGACAAACCTTTTATTGGTTAACTGTTATACTTTTATTATTTACTTATTAGACTCTAATAAACATTTTGAGACCCGTTAGAAATTTTTGCAATGTGAATTAAACATTTGGCACCACATAGTTCACAAGGCACTTTTTAAGACCTATATAACTAATGTATAGTGCAAATGTTTTAGTTAAGTTCTTTTAACGATAACAGACAAACCTTTTATTGGTTAACTGTTATACTTTTACTATTTACTTATTAGTATCTTATAAACATTTTGAGACCCGTTAGAACTTTTTGCAATGTGAATTAAACATTTGGCACCATATAGTTCACAAGGCACTTTTAGGACCTATATAACTAATGTATAGTGCAAATGTTTTAGTTAAGTTCTTTTAACGATAACAGACAAACCTTTTATTGGTTAACTGTTATACTTTTATTATTTACTTATTAGACTCTAATAAACATTTGAGACACGTTAGAAATTTTTGCAATGTGAATTAAACATTTGGCACCATATAGTTCACAAGGCACTTTTTAGGATCTTAATAACTAATGTATAGTGCAAATGTTTTAGTTAAGTTCTTTTAACGATATTAGACAAACCTTTTATTGGTTAACTGTTATACTTTTATTATTTACTTATTAGACTCTAATAAACATTTTGAGACCCGTTAGAACTTTTTGCAATGTGAATTAAACATTTGGCACCATATAGTTCACAAGGCACTTTTAGGACCTATATAACTAATGTATGGTGCAAATGTTTTAGTTAAGTTCTTTTAACGATAACAGACAAACCTTTTATTGGTTAACTGTTATAGTTTTATTATTTACTTATTAGACTCTAATAAACATTTGAGACACGTTAGAACTTTTTGCAATGTGAATTAAACATTTGGCACCATATAGTTCACAAGGCACTTTTAGGACCTATATAACTAATGTATAGTGCAAATGTTTTAGTTAAGTTCTTTTAACGATAACAGACAAACCTTTTATTGGTTAACTGTTATACTTTTATTATTTACTTATTAGACTCTAATAAACATTTTGAGACCCGTTAGAACTTTTTGCAATGTGAATTAAACATTTAGAACCATATAGTTCACAAGAAACTTTTAGGACCTATATAACTAATGTATAGTGCAAATGTTTTAGTTAAGTTCTTTTAACGATAACAGACAAACCTTTTATTGGTTAACTGTTATACTTTTATTATTTACTTATTAGACTCTAATAATAATTTTGAGACCTGTTAGAACGTTTTGCAATGTGAATTGCACATTTGGGACCATATAGTTCACAAGGCACTTTTAAGGACCTATATAACTAATGTATAGTGCAAATGTTTTAGTTAAGTTCTTTTAACGATAACAGACAAACCTTTTATTTGTTAACTGTTATACTTTTATTATTTACTTATTAGACTCTAATAAACATTTTGAGACCCGTTAGAACTTTTTGCAATGTGAAATAAACATTTGGCACCATATAGTTCACAAGGCACGTTTTAGGACCTATATAACTAATGTATAGTGCAAATGTTTTAGTTAAGTTCTTTTAACGATAACAGACAAACCTTTTATTGGTTAACTGTCATACTTTTATTATTTACTTATTAGACTCTAATAAACATTTTGAGACCCGTTAGAATTTTTTGCAATGTGAATTAAACATTTTGCACCAAATAGTTCACAAGGCACGTTTTAGGACCTATATAACTAATGTATAGTGCAAATGTTTTAGTTAAGTTCTTTTAACGATAACAGACAAACCTTTTATTGGTTAACTGTCATACTTTTATTATTTATTTATTAGTATCTAATAAACATTTTGAGACCCGTTAGAACTTTTTGCAATGTGAATTAAACATTTGGCACCATATAGTTCACAAGGCACTTTTTAGGACCTATATAACTAATGTATAGTGCAAATGTTTTAGTTAAGTTCTTTTAACGATAACAGACAAACCTTTTATTGGTTAACTGTTATACTTTTATTATTTACTTATTAGTCTCTAATAAACATTTTGAGACCCGTCAGAACTTTTTGCAATGTGAATTAAACATTTGGCACCATATAGTTCACAAGGCACTTTTAGGACCTATATAACTAATGTATAGTGCAAATGTTTTAGTTAATTTATTTTAACGATAACAGACAAACCTTTTATTGGTTAACTGTCATAATTTTATTATTTACTTATTAGACTCTAATAAACATTTGAGACCTGTTAGAACTTTTTGCAATGTGAATTAAACATTTGGCACCATATAGTTTACAAGGCACTTTTTAGGACCTATATAACTAATGTATAGTGCAAATGTTTTAGTTAAGTTCTTTTAACGATAACAGACAAACCTTTTATTGGTTAACTGTTATACTTTTATTATTTACTTATTAGACTCTAATAAACATTTTGAGACCCGTTAGAAATTTTTGCAATGTGAATTAAACATTTGGCACCACATAGTTCACAAGGCACTTTTTAGGACCTATATAACTAATGTATAGTGCAAATGTTTTAGTTAAGTTCTTTTAACGATAACAGACAAACCTTTTATTGGTTAACTGTTATACTTTTACTATTTACTTATTAGACTCTTATAAACATTTTGAGACCCGTTAGAACTTTTTGCAATGTGAATTAAACATTTGGCACCATATAGTTCACAAGGCACTTTTAGGACCTATATAACTAATGTATAGTGCAAATGTTTTAGTTAAGTTCTTTTAACGATAACAGACAAACCTTTTATTGGTTAACTGTTATACTTTTATTATTTACTTATTAGACTCTAATAAACATTTGAGACACGTTAGAACTTTTTGCAATGTGAATTAAACATTTGGCACCATATAGTTCACAAGGCACTTTTTAGGAACTATTGAACTAATGTATAGTGCAAATGTTTTAGTTAAGTTCTTTTAACGATAACAGACAAACCTTTTATTGGTTAACTGTTATACTTTTATTATTTACTTATTAGACTCTAATAAACATTTGAGACACGTTAGAACTTTTTGCAATGTGAATTAAACATTTGGCACCATATAGTTCACAAGGCACTTTTTAGGACCTATATAACTAATGTATAGTGCAAATGTTTTAGTTAAGTTCTTTTAACGATAACAGACAAACCTTTTATTGGTTAACTGTTATACTTTTATTATTTACTTATTAGACTCTAATAAACATTTTGAGACCCGTTAGAACTTTTTGCAATGTGAATTAAACATTTAGAACCATATAGTTCACAAGGCACTTTTAGGACCTATATAACTAATGTATAGTGCAAATGTTTTAGTTAAGTTCTTTTAACGATAACAGACAAACCTTTTATTGGTTAACTGTTATACTTTTATTATTTACTTATTAGACTCTAATAATAATTTTGAGACCTGTTAGAACGTTTTGCAATGTGAATTGCACATTTGGGACCATATAGTTCACAAGGCACTTTTTAGGACCTATATAACTAATGTATAGTGCAAATGTTTTAGTTAAGTTCTTTTAACGATAACAGACAAACCTTTTATTTGTTAACTGTTATACTTTTATTATTTACTTATTAGACTCTAATAAACATTTTGAGACCCGTTAGAACTTTTTGCAATGTGAAATAAACATTTGGCACCATATAGTTCACAAGGCACGTTTTAGGACCTATATAACTAATGTATAGTGCAAATGTTTTAGTTAAGTTCTTTTAACGATAACAGACAAACCTTTTATTGGTTAACTGTCATACTTTTATTATTTACTTATTAGACTCTAATAAACATTTTGAGACCCGTTAGAACTTTTTGCAATGTGAATTAAACATTTTGCACTAAATAGTTCACAAGGCACGTTTTAGGACCTATATAACTAATGTATAGTGCAAATGTTTTAGTTAAGTTCTTTTAACGATAACAGACAAACCTTTTATTGGTTAACTGTCATACTTTTATTATTTATTTATTAGACTCTAATAAACATTTTGAGACCCGTTAGAACTTTTTGCAATGTGAATTAAACATTTGGCACCATATAGTTCACAAGGCACTTTTTAGGACCTATATAACTAATGTATAGTGCAAATGTTTTAGTTAAGTTCTTTTAACGATAACAGACAAACCTTTTATTGGTTAACTGTTATACTTTTATTATTTACTTATTAGTCTCTAATAAACATTTTGAGACCCGTTAGAACTTTTTGCAATGTGAATTAAACATTTGGCACCATATAGTTCACAAAGCACTTTTAGGACCTATATAACTAATGTATAGTGCAAATGTTTTAGTTAATTTATTTTAACGATAACAGACAAACCTTTTATTGGTTAACTGTCATAATTTTATTATTTACTTATTAGACTCTAATAAACATTTGAGACCTGTTAGAACTTTTTGCAATGTGAATTAAACATTTGGCACCATATAGTTCACAAGGCACTTTTTTGGACCTATATAACTAATGTATAGTGCAAATGTTTTAGTTAAGTTCTTTTAACGATAACAGACAAATCTTTTATTGGTTAACTGTTATACTTTTATTATTTACTTATCAGTCTCTAATAAACATTTTGAGACTCGTTAGAACTTTTTGCAATGTAAATTAAACATTTGGCACCATATAGTTCACAAGGCACTTTTAGGACCTATATAACTAATGTACAATGCAAATGTTTTAGTTAAGTTCTTTTAACGATAACAGACAAACCTTTTATTGGTTAACTGTCATACTTTTATTATTTACTTATTAGACTCTAATAAACATTTTGAGACCCGTTAGAAATTTTTGCAATGTGAATTAAACATTTGGCACCATATAGTTCACAAGGCACTTTTTAGGATCTTAATAACTAATGTATAGTGCAAATGTTTTAGTTAAGTTCTTTTAACGATATTAGACAAACCTTTTATTGGTTAACTGTTATACTTTTATTATTTACTTATTAGTATCTTATAAACATTTTGAGACCCGTTAGAACTTTTTGCAATGTGAATTAAACATTTGGCACCATATAGTTCACAAGGCACTTTTAGGACCTATATAACTAATGTATGTTGCAAATGTTTCAGTTAAGTTCTTTTAACGATAACAGACAAACCTTTTATTGGTTAACTGTCATACTTTTAATATTTACTTATTAGACTCTAATAAACATTTGAGACACGTTAGAACTTTTTGCAATGTGAATTAAACATTTGGCACCATATAGTTCACAAGGCACTTTTTAGGACCTATATAACTAATGTATAGTGCAAATGTTTTAGTTAAGTTCTTTTAACGATAACAGACAAACCTTTTATTGGTTAACTGTTATACTTTTATTATTTACTTATTAGACTCTAATAAACATTTTGAGACCCGTTAGAACTTTTTGCAATGTGAATTAAACATTTAGAACCATATAGTTCACAAGAAACTTTTAGGACCTATATAACTAATGTATAGTGCAAATGTTTTAGTTAAGTTCTTTTAACGATAACAGACAAACCTTTTATTGGTTAACTGTTATACTTTTATTATTTACTTATTAGACTCTAATAATAATTTTGAGACCTGTTAGAACGTTTTGCAATGTGAATTGCACATTTGGGACCATATAGTTCACAAGGCACTTTTTAGGACCTATATAACTAATGTATAGTGCAAATGTTTTAGTTAAGTTCTTTTAACGATAACAGACAAACCTTTTATTTGTTAACTGTTATACTTTTATTATTTACTTATTAGACTCTAATAAACATTTTGAGACCCGTTAGAACTTTTTGCAATGTGAAATACACATTTGGCACCATATAGTTCACAAGGCACGTTTTAGGACCTATATAACTAATGTATAGTGCAAATGTTTTAGTTAAGTTCTTTTAACGATAACAGACAAACCTTTTATTGGTTAACTTTCATACTTTTATTATTTACTTATTAGACTCTAATAAACATTTTGAGACCCGTTAGAACTTTTTGCAATGTGAATTAAACATTTTGCACCAAATAGTTCACAAGGCACGTTTTAGGACCTATATAACTAATGTATAGTGCAAATGTTTTAGTTAAGTTCTTTTAACGATAACAGACAAACCTTTTATTGGTTAACTGTCATACTTTTATTATTTATTTATTAGACTCTAATAAACATTTTGAGACCCGTTAGAACTTTTTGCAATGTGAATTAAACATTTGGCACCATATAGTTCACAAGGCACTTTTTAGGACCTATATAACTAATGTATAGTGCAAATGTTTTAGTTAAGTTCTTTTAACGATAACAGTCAAACCTTTTATTGGTTAACTGTTATACTTTTATTATTTACTTATTAGTCTCTAATAAACATTTTGAGACCCGTTAGAACTTTTTGCAATGTGAATTAAACATTTGGCACCATATAGTTCACAAGGCACTTTTAGGACCTATATAACTAATGTATAGTGCAAATGTTTTAGTTAAGTTCTTTTAACGATAACAGACAAACCTTTTATTGGTTAACTGTTATACTTTTATTATTTACTTATTAGACTCTAATAAACATTTGAGACCTGTTAGAACTTTTTGCAATGTGAATTAAACATTTGGCACCATATAGTTTACAAGGCACTTTTTAGGACCTATATAACTTATGTATAGTGCAAATGTTTTAGTTAAGTTCTTTTAACGATAACAGACAAACCTTTTATTGGTTAACTGTTATACTTTTATTATTTACTTATTAGACTCTAATAAACATTTTGAGACCCGTTAGAAATTTTTGCAATGTGAATTAAACATTTGGCACCACATAGTTCACAAGGCACTTTTTAGGACCTATATAACTAATGTATAGTGCAAATGTTTTAGTTAAGTTCTTTTAACGATAACAGACAAACCTTTTATTGGTTAACTGTTATACTTTTACTATTTACTTATTAGTATCTTATAAACATTTTGAGACCCGTTAGAACTTTTTGCAATGTGAATTAAACATTTGGCACCATATAGTTCACAAGGCACTTTTAGGACCTATATAACTAATGTATAGTGCAAATGTTTTAGTTAAGTTCTTTTAACGATAACAGACAAACCTTTTATTGGTTAACTGTTATACTTTTATTATTTACTTATTAGACTCTAATAAACATTTGAGACACGTTAGAAATTTTTGCAATGTGAATTAAACATTTGGCACCATATAGTTCACAAGGCACTTTTTAGGATCTTAATAACTAATGTATAGTGCAAATGTTTTAGTTAAGTTCTTTTAACGATATTAGACAAACCTTTTATTGGTTAACTGTTATACTTTTATTATTTACTTATTAGACTCTAATAAACATTTTGAGACCCGTTAGAACTTTTTGCAATGTGAATTAAACATTTGGCACCATATAGTTCACAAGGCACTTTTAGGACCTATATAACTAATGTATGGTGCAAATGTTTTAGTTAAGTTCTTTTAACGATAACAGACAAACCTTTTATTGGTTAACTGTTATAGTTTTATTATTTACTTATTAGACTCTAATAAACATTTGAGACACGTTAGAACTTTTTGCAATGTGAATTAAACATTTGGCACCATATAGTTCACAAGGCACTTTTTAGGACCTATATAACTAATGTATAGTGCAAATGTTTTAGTTAAGTTCTTTTAACGATAACAGACAAACCTTTTATTGGTTAACTGTTATACTTTTATTATTTACTTATTAGACTCTAATAAACATTTTGAGACCCGTTAGAACTTTTTGCAATGTGAATTAAACATTTAGAACCATATAGTTCACAAGAAACTTTTAGGACCTATATAACTAATGTATAGTGCAAATGTTTTAGTTAAGTTCTTTTAACGATAACAGACAAACCTTTTATTGGTTAACTGTTATACTTTTATTATTTACTTATTAGACTCTAATAATAATTTTGAGACCTGTTAGAACGTTTTGCAATGTGAATTGCACATTTGGGACCATATAGTTCACAAGGCACTTTTTAGGACCTATATAACTAATGTATAGTGCAAATGTTTTAGTTAAGTTCTTTTAACGATAACAGACAAACCTTTTATTTGTTAACTGTTATACTTTTATTATTTACTTATTAGACTCTAATAAACATTTTGAGACCCGTTAGAACTTTTTCCAATGTGAAATAAACATTTGGCACCATATAGTTCACAAGGCACGTTTTAGGACCTATATAACTAATGTATAGTGCAAATGTTTTAGTTAAGTTCTTTTAACGATAACAGACAAACCTTTTATTGGTTAACTGTCATACTTTTATTATTTACTTATTAGACTCTAATAAACATTTTGAGACCCGTTAGAACTTTTTGCAATGTGAATTAAACATTTTGCACCAAATAGTTCACAAGGCACGTTTTAGGACCTATATAACTAATGTATAGTGCAAATGTTTTAGTTAAGTTCTTTTAACGATAACAGACAAACCTTTTATTGGTTAACTGTCATACTTTTATTATTTATTTATTAGACTCTAATAAACATTTTGAGACCCGTTAGAACTTTTTGCAATGTGAATTAAACATTTGGCACCATATAGTTCACAAGGCACTTTTTAGGACCTATATAACTAATGTATAGTGCAAATGTTTTAGTTAAGTTCTTTTAACGATAACAGACAAACCTTTTATTGGTTAACTGTTATACTTTTATTATTTACTTATTAGTCTCTAATAAACATTTTGAGACCCGTCAGAACTTTTTGCAATGTGAATTAAACATTTGGCACCATATAGTTCACAAGGCACTTTTAGGACCTATATAACTAATGTATAGTGCAAATGTTTTAGTTAATTTATTTTAACGATAACAGACAAACCTTTTATTGGTTAACTGTCATAATTTTATTATTTACTTATTAGACTCTAATAAACATTTGAGACCTGTTAGAACTTTTTGCAATGTGAATTAAACATTTGGCACCATATAGTTTACAAGGCACTTTTTAGGACCTATATAACTAATGTATAGTGCAAATGTTTTAGTTAAGTTCTTTTAACGATAACAGACAAACCTTTTATTGGTTAACTGTTATACTTTTATTATTTACTTATTAGACTCTAATAAACATTTTGAGACCCGTTAGAAATTTTTGCAATGTGAATTAAACATTTGGCACCACATAGTTCACAAGGCACTTTTTAGGACCTATATAACTAATGTATAGTGCAAATGTTTTAGTTAAGTTCTTTTAACGATAACAGACAAACCTTTTATTGGTTAACTGTTATACTTTTACTATTTACTTATTAGTATCTTATAAACATTTTGAGACCCGTTAGAACTTTTTGCAATGTGAATTAAACATTTGGCACCATATAGTTCACAAGGCACTTTTAGGACCTTTATAACTAATGTATAGTGCAAATGTTTTAGTTAAGTTCTTTTAACGATAACAGACAAACCTTTTATTGGTTAACTGTTATACTTTTATTATTTACTTATTAGACTCTAATAAACATTTGAGACACGTTAGAACTTTTTGCAATTTGAATTAAACATTTGGCACCATATAGTTCACAAGGCACTTTTTAGGAACTATTGAACTAATGTATAGTGCAAATGTTTTAGTTAAGTTCTTTTAACGATAACAGACAAACCTTTTATTGGTTAACTGTTATACTTTTATTATTTACTTATTAGACTCTAATAAACATTTGAGACACGTTAGAACTTTTTGCAATGTGAATTAAACATTTGGCACCATATATTTCACAAGGCACTTTTTAGGACCTATATAACTAATGTATAGTGCAAATGTTTTAGTTAAGTTCTTTTAACGATAACAGACAAACCTTTTATTGGTTAACTGTTATACTTTTATTATTTACTTATTAGACTCTAATAAACATTTTGAGACCCGTTAGAACTTTTTGCAATGTGAATTAAACATTTAGAACCATATAGTTCACAAGGCACTTTTAGGACCTATATAACTAATGTATAGTGCAAATGTTTTAGTTAAGTTCTTTTAACGATAACAGACAAACCTTTTATTGGTTAACTGTTATACTTTTATTATTTACTTATTAGACTCTAATAATAATTTTGAGACCTGTTAGAACGTTTTGCAATGTGAATTGCACATTTGGGACCATATAGTTCACAAGGCACTTTTTAGGACCTATATAACTAATGTATAGTGCAAATGTTTTAGTTAAGTTCTTTTAACGATAACAGACAAACCTTTTATTTGTTAACTGTTATACTTTTATTATTTACTTATTAGACTCTAATAAACATTTTGAGACCCGTTAGAACTTTTTGCAATGTGAAATAAACATTTGGCACCATATAGTTCACAAGGCACGTTTTAGGACCTATATAACTAATGTATAGTGCAAATGTTTTAGTTAAGTTCTTTTAACGATAACAGACAAACCTTTTATTGGTTAACTGTCATACTTTTATTATTTACTTATTAGACTCTAATAAACATTTTGAGACCCGTTAGAACTTTTTGCAATGTGAATTAAACATTTTGCACTAAATAGTTCACAAGGCACGTTTTAGGACCTATATAACTAATGTATAGTGCAAATGTTTTAGTTAAGTTCTTTTAACGATAACAGACAAACCTTTTATTGGTTAACTGTCATACTTTTATTATTTATTTATTAGACTCTAATAAACATTTTGAGACCCGTTAGAACTTTTTGCAATGTGAATAAAACATTTGGCACCATATAGTTCACAAGGCACTTTTTAGGACCTATATAACTAATGTATAATGCAAATGTTTTAGTTAAGTTCTTTTAACGATAACAGACAAACCTTTTATTGGTTAACTGTTATACTTTTATTATTTACTTATTAGTCTCTAATAAACATTTTGAGACCCGTTAGAACTTTTTGCAATGTGAATTAAACATTTGGCACCATATAGTTCACAAAGCACTTTTAGGACCTATATAACTAATGTATAGTGCAAATGTTTTAGTTAATTTATTTTAACGATAACAGACAAACCTTTTATTGGTTAACTGTCATAATTTTATTATTTACTTATTAGACTCTAATAAACATTTGAGACCTGTTAGAACTTTTTGCAATGTGAATTAAACATTTGGCACCATATAGTTTACAAGGCACTTTTTAGGACCTATATAACTAATGTATAGTGCAAATGTTTTAGTTAAGTTCTTTTAACGATAACAGACAAACCTTTTATTGGTTAACTGTTATACTTTTATTATTTACTTATTAGACTCTAATAAACATTTTGAGACCCGTTAGAAATTTTTGCAATGTGAAATAAACATTTGGCACCATATAGTTCACAAGGCACGTTTTAGGACCTATATAACTAATGTATAGTGCAAATGTTTTAGTTAAGTTCTTTTAACGATAACAGACAAACCTTTTATTGGTTAACTGTCATACTTTTATTATTTACTTATTAGACTCTAATAAACATTTTGAGACCCGTTAGAACTTTTTGCAATGTGAATTAAACATTTTGCACCAAATAGTTCACAAGGCACGTTTTAGGACCTATATAACTAATGTATAGTGCAAATGTTTTAGTTAAGTTCTTTTAACGATAACAGACAAACCTTTTATTGGTTAACTGTCATACTTTTATTATTTATTTATTAGACTCTAATAAACATTTGAGACCTGTTAGAACTTTTTGCAATGTGAATTAAACATTTGGCACCATATAGTTCACAAGGCACTTTTTAGGACCTATATAACTAATGTATAGTGCAAATGTTTTAGTTAAGTTCTTTTAACGATAACAGACAAACTTTTTATTGGTTAACTGTTATACTTTTATTATTTACTTATTAGTCTCTAATAAACATTTTGAGACCCGTTAGAACTTTTTGCAATGTGAATTAAACATTTGGCACCATATAGTTCACAAGGCACTTTTAGGACCTATATAACTAATGTATAGTGCAAATGTTTTAGTTAATTTATTTTAACGATAACAGACAAACCTTTTATTGGTTAACTGTCATAATTTTATTATTTATTTATTAGACTCTAATAAACATTTTGAGACACGTTAGAACTTTTTGCAATGTGAATTAAACATTTGGCACCATATAGTTTACAAGGCACTTTTTAGGACCTATATAACTAATGTATAGTGCAAATGTTTTAGTTGAGTTCTTTTAACGATAACAGACAAACCTTTTATTGGTTAACTGTTATACTTTTATTATTTACTTATTAGACTCTAATAAACATTTTGAGACCCGTTAGAAATTTTTGCAATGTGAATTAAACATTTGGCACCACATAGTTCACAAGGCACTTTTTAGGACCTATATAACTAATGTATAGTGCAAATGTTTTAGTTAAGTTCTTTTAACGATAACAGACAAACCTTTTATTGGTTAACTGTTATACTTTTACTATTTACTTATTAGTATCTTATAAACATTTTGAGACCCGTTAGAACTTTTTGCAATGTGAATTAAACATTTCGCACCATATAGTTCACAAGGCACTTTTAGGACCTATATAACTAATGTATAGTGCAAATGTTTTAGTTAAGTTCTTTTAACGATAACAGACAAACCTTTTATTGGTTAACTGTTATACTTTTATTATTTACTTATTAGACTCTAATAAACATTTGAGACACGTTAGAACTTTTTGCAATGTGAATTAAACATTTGGCACCATATAGTTCACAAGGCACTTTTTAGGAACTATTGAACTAATGTATAGTGCAAATGTTTTAGTTAAGTTCTTTTAACGATAACAGACAAACCTTTTATTGGTTAACTGTTATACTTTTATTATTTACTTATTAGACTCTAATAAACATTTGGAACTTGTTAGAACTTTTTGCAATGTGAATTAAACATTTGGCACCATATAGTTCACAAGGCACTTTTTAGGACCTATATAACTAATGTATAGTGCAAATGTTTTAGTTAAGTTCTTTTAACGATAACAGACAAACCTTTTATTGGTTAACTGTTATACTTTTATTATTTACTTATTAGACTCTAATAAACATTTTGAGACCCGTTAGAACTTTTTGCAATGTGAATTAAACATTTGGCACCATATAGTTCACAAGGCACCTTTTAGGACCTATATAACTAATGTATAGTGCAAATGTTTTAGTTAAGTTCTTTTAACGATAACAGACAAACCTTTTATTGGTTAACTGTTATACTTTTATTATTTACTTATTAGTCTCTAATAAACATTTTGAGACCCGTTAGAACTTTTTGCAATGTGAATTAAACATTTGGAACCATATAGTTCACAAGGCACTTTTAGGACCTATATAACTAATGTATAGTGCAAATGTTTTAGTTAATTTCTTTTAACGATAACAGACAAACCTTTTATTGGTTAACTGTCATAATTTTATTATTTACTTATTAGACTCTAATAAACATTTGAGACCTGTTAGAACTTTTTGGAATGTGAATTAAACATTTGGCACCAAATAGTTCACAAGGCACTTTTTAGGACCTATATAACTAATGTATAGTGCAAATGTTTTAGTTAAGTTCTTTTAACGATAACAGACAAACCTTTTATTGGTTAATTGTTATACTTTTATTATTTACTTATTAGACTCTAATAAACATTTTGAGACCCGTTAGAACTTTTTGCAATGTGAATTAAACATTTGGCACCATATAGTTCACAAGGCACTTTTTAGGACCTATATAACTAATGTATAGTGCAAATGTTTTAGTTAAGTTCTTTTAACGATAACAGACAAACCTTTTATTGGTTAACTGTCATACTTTTATTATTTACTTATTAGACTCTAATAAACATTTTGAGACCCATTAGAACTTTTTGCAATGTGAATTAAACATTTGGCACCATATAGTTCACAAGGCACTTTTTAGGACCTATATAACTAATGTATAGTGCAAATGTTTTAGTTAAGTTATTTTAACGATAACAAACAAATCTTTTATTGGTTAACTGTTATACTTTTATTATTTACTTATCAGTCTCTAATAAACATTTTGAGACCCGTTAGAACTTTTTGCAATGTGAATTAAACATTTGGCACCATATAGTTCACAAGGCACTTTTAGGACCTATATAACTAATGTATAGTGCAAATGTTTTAGTTAAGTTCTTTTAACGATAACAGACAAACCTTTCATTGGTTAATTGTTATACTTTTATTATTTACTTATTAGACTCTAATAAACATTTTGAGACCCGTTAGAACTTTTTGCAATGTGAATTAAACATTTGGCACCATATAGTTCACAAGGCACTTTTTAGGATCTATATAACTAATGTATAGTGCAAATACTTTAGTTAAGTTCTTTTAACGATAACAGACAAACCTTTTATTGGTTAAATGTTATACTTTTATTATTTACTTTTTAGTATCTTATAAACATTTTGAGACCCGTTAGTACTTTTTGCAATGTGAATTAAACATTTGGCACCATATAGTTCACAAGGCACTTTTTAGGACCTATATAACTAATGTATAGTGCAAATGTTTTAGTTAAGTTCCTTTAACGATAACAGACAAACCTTTTATTGGTTAACTGTTATACTTTTATTATTTACTTATTAGACTCTAATAAACTATTTGAGACCTTTTAGAACGTTTTGCAATGTGAATTGCACATTTGGGACCATATAGTTCACAAAGCACTTTTTGGACCTATATAACTAATGTATAGTGCAAATGTTTTAGTTAAGTTCTTTTAACGATAACAGACAAACCTTTTATTGGTTAACTGTTATACTTTCATTATTTACTTATTAGACTCTAATAAACATTTTGAGACCCGTTAGAACTTTTTGCAATGTGAATTAAACATTTGGCACCATATAGTTCACAAGGCACTTTTAGGACCTATATAACTAATGTATAGTGCAAATGTTTTAGTTAAGTTCTTTTAACGATAACAGACAAACATTTTATTGGTTAACTGTCATACTTTTATTATTTACTTATTAGACTCTAATAAACATTTTGAGACCCGTTAGAACTTTTTGCAATGTGAATTAAAGATTTGGCGCCATATAGTTCACAAGGCACTTTTTAGGACCTATATAACTAATGTATAGTGCAAATGTTTTAGTTAAGTTCCCTTAACGATAACAGACAAACCTTTTATTGGTTAACTGTTATACTTTTATTATTTACTTATTAGACTCTAATAAACATTTTGAGACCAGTTAGAACTTTTTGCAATGTGAATTAAACATTTGGCGCCATATAGTTCACAAGGCACTTTTTAGGACCTATATAACTAATGTATAGTGCAAATGTTTTAGTTAAGTTCCTTTAACGATAACAGACAAACCTTTTATTGGTTAACTGTTATACTTTTATTATTTACTTATTAGACTCTAATAAACATTTTGAGACCCGTTAGAACGTTTTGCAATGTGAATTGCACATTTGGGACCATATAGTTCACAAGGCACTTTTTAGGACCTATATAACTAATGTATAGTGCAAATGTTTTAGTTAAGTTCTTTTAACGATAACAGACAAACCTTTTATTGGTTAACTGTTATACTTTTATTATTTACTTATTAGACTCTAATAAACATTTTGAGACCCGTTAGAACTTTTTGCAATGTGAATTAAACACTTGGCACCATATAGTTCACAAGGCACTTTTTAGGACCTATATAACTAATGTATAGTGCAAATGTTTTAGTTAAGTTCTTTTAACGATAACAGACAAACCTTTTATTGGTTAACTGTTATACTTTTATTATTTACTTATTAGTATCTAATAAACATTTTGAGACCCGTTAGAACTTTTTGCAATGTGAATTAAACATTTGGCACCATATAGTTCACAAGGCACTTTTTAGGACCTATATAACTAATGCATAGTGCAAATGTTTTAGTTAAGTTCTTTTAACGATAACAGACAAACCTTTTATTGGTTAACTGTTATACTTTTATTATTTACTTATTAGACTCTAATAAACATTTTGAGACCCGTTAGAACTTTTTGCAATGTGAATTAAACATTTGGCACCATATAGTTCACAAGGCACTTTTTAGGACCTATATAACTAATGTATAGTGCAAATGTTTTAGTTAAGTTCTTTTAACGATAACAGACAAATCTTTTATTGGTTAACTGTTATACTTTTATTATTTACTTATCAGTCTCTAATAAACATTTTGAGACCCGTTAGAACTTTTTGCAATTTGAATTAAACATTTGGCACCATATAGTTCACAAGGTACTTTTAGGACCTAAAAAACTAATGTATAGTGCAAATGTTTTAGTTAAGTTCTTTTAACGATAACAGACAAACCTTTTATTGGTTAACTGTCATACTTTTATTATTTACTTATTAGACTCTAATAAACATTTTGAGACCCGTTAAAACTTTTTGCAATGTGAATTAAACATTTGGCACCAAATAGTTCACAAGGCACTTTTTAGGACCTATATAACTAATGTATAGTGCAAATGTTTTAGTTAAGTTCTTTTAACGATAACAGACAAACCTTTTATTGGTTAACTGTTATACTTTTATTTTTTACTTATTAGACTTTAATAAACATTTTGAGACACGTTAGAACTTTTTGCAATGTGAATTAAACATTTGGCGCCATATAGTTCACAAGGCACTTTTTAGGACCTCTATAACTAATGTATAGTGCAAATGTTTTAGTTAAGTTCCTTTAACGATAACAGACAAACCTTTTATTGGTTAACTGTCATACTTTTATTATTTACTTATTAGATTCTAATAAACATTTTGAGACCCGTTAGAACTTTTTGCAATGTGAATTAAACATTTGGCACCATATAGTTCACAAGGCACTTTTTAAGACCTATATAACTAATGTATAGTGCAAATGTTTTAGTTAAGTTCTTTTAACGATAACAGACAAACCTTTTATTGGTTAAGTGTTATACTTTTAATATTTACTTATTAGAGTCTAATAAACATTTTGAGACCCGTTACAACTTTTTGCAATGTGAATTAAACATTTGGCACCATATAGTTCACAAGGCACTTTTTAGGATCTATATAACTAATGTATAGTGCAAATGTTTTAGTTAAGTTCTTTTAACGATAACAGACAAACCTTTTATTGGTTAACTGTTATACTTTTATTATTTACTTATCAGTTTCTAATAAACATTTTGAGACCCGTTAGAACTTTTTGCATTGTGAATTAAACATTTGGCACCATATAGTTCACAAGGCACTTTTTAGGACCTATATAACTAATGTATAGTGCAAATGTTTTAGTTAAGTTCTTTTAACGATAACAGACAAACCTTTTATTGGTTAACTGTTATACTTTTATTATTTACTTATTAGACTCTAATAAACATTTTGAGACCCGTTAGAACTTTTTGCAATGTGAATTAAACATTTGGCACCATATAGTTCACAAGGCACTTTTTAGGACCTATATAACTAATGTATAGTGCAAATGTTTTAGTTAAGTTCTTTTAACGATAACAGACAAACCTTTTATTGGTTAACTGTCATACTTTTATTATTTACTTATTAGACTCTAATAAACATTTTGAGACCCGTTAAAACTTTTTGCAATGTGAATTAAACATTTGGCACCAAATAGTTCACAAGGCACTTTTTAGGACCTATATAACTAATGTATAGTGCAAATGTTTTAGTTAAGTTCTTTTAACGATAACAGACAAACCTTTTATTGGTTAACTGTCATACTTTTATTATTTACTTATTAGACTCTAATAAACATTTTGAGACCCGTTAAAACTTTTTGCAATGTGAATTAAACATTTGGCACCAAATAGTTCACAAGGCACTTTTTAGGACCTATATAACTAATGTATAGTGCAAATGTTTTAGTTAAGTTCTTTTAACGATAACAGACAAACCTTTTATTGGTTAACTGTTATACTTTTATTATTTACTTATCAGTCTCTAATAAACATTTTGAGACCCGTTAGAACTTTTTGCAATTTGAATTAAACATTTGGCACCATATAGTTCACAAGGCACTTTTTAGGACCTATATAACTAATGTATAGTGCAAATGTTTTAGTTAAGTTCTTTTAACGATAACAGACAAATCTTTTATTGGTTAATTGTTATACTTTTATTATTTACTTATTAGACTCTAATAAACATTTTGAGACCCGTTAGAACTTTTTGCAATGTGAATTAAACATTTGGCACCATATAGTTCACAAGGCACTTTTTTGGATCTATATAACTAATGTATAGTGCAAATGTTTTAGTTAAGTTCTTTTAACGATAACAGACAAACCTTTTATTGGTTAACTGTTATACTTTTATTATTTAATTTTTAGTATCTTATAAACATTTTGAGACCCGTTAGAACTTTTTGCAATGTGAATTAAACATTTGGCACCATATAGTTCACAAGGCACTTTTAGGACCTATATAACTAATGTATAGTGCAAATGTTTTAGTTAAGTTCTTTTAACGATAACAGACAAACCTTTTATTGGTTAACTGTTATACTTTTATTTTTTACTTATTAGACTTTAATAAACATTTTGAGACACGTTAGAACTTTTTGCAATGTGAATTAAACATTTGGCGCCATATAGTTCACAAGGCACTTTTTAGGACCTCTATAACTAATGTATAGTGCAAATGTTTTAGTTAAGTTCCTTTAACGATAACAGACAAACCTTTTATTGGTTAACTGTCATACTTTTATTATTTACTTATTAGATTCTAATAAACATTTTGAGACCCGTTAGAACTTTTTGCAATGTGAATTAAACATTTGGCACCATATAGTTCACAATGCACTTTTTAAGACCTATATAACTAATGTATAGTGCAAATGTTTTAGTTAAGTTCTTTTAACGATAACAGACAAACCTTTTATTGGTTAATTGTTATACTTTTAATATTTACTTATTAGAGTCTAATAAACATTTTGAGACCCGTTACAACTTTTTGCAATGTGAATTAAACATTTGGCACCATATAGTTCACAAGGCACTTTTTAGGATCTATTTAACTAATGTATAGTGCAAATGTTTTAGTTAAGTTCTTTTAACGATAACAGACAAACCTTTTATTGGTTAACTGTTATACTTTTATTATTTACTTATCAGTCTCTAATAAACATTTTGAGACTCGTTAGAACTTTTTGCATTGTGAATTAAACATTTGGCACCATATAGTTCACAAGGCACTTTTTAGGACCTATATAACTAATGTATAGTGCAAATGTTTTAGTTAAGTTCTTTTAACGATAACAGACAAACCTTTTATTGGTTAACTGTTATACTTTTATTATTTACTTATTAGACTCTAATAAACATTTTGAGACCCGTTAGAACTTTTTGCAATGTGAATTAAACATTTGGCACCATATAGTTTACAAGGCACTTTTTAGGACCTATATAACTAATGTATAGTGCAAATGTTTTAGTTAAGTTCTTTTAACGATAACAGACAAACCTTTTATTGGTTAACTGTTATACTTTTATTATTTACTTATTAGACTCTAATAAACATTTTGAGACCCGTTAGAACTTTTTGCAATGTGAATTAAACATTTGGCACCATATAGTTCACAAGGCACTTTTTAGGACCTATATAACTAATGTATAGTGCAAATGTTTTAGTTAAGTTCTTTTAACGATAACAGACAAACCTTTTATTGGTTAACTGTCATACTTTTATTATTTACTTATTAGACTCTAATAAACATTTTGAGACCCGTTAGAACTTTTTGCAATGTGAATTAAACATTTGGCACCATATAGTTCACAAGGCACTTTTAGGACCTATATAACTAATGTATAGTGCAAATGTTTTAGTTAAGTTCTTTTAACGATAACAGACAAACCTTTTATTGGTTAACTATCATACTTTTGTTATTTACTTATTAGACTCTAATAAACATTTTGAGACCCGTTAAAACTTTTTGCAATGTGAATTAAACATTTGGGCACCATATAGTTCACAAGGCACTTTTTAGGACCTATATAACTAATGTATAGTGCAAATGTTTTAGTTAAGTTCTTTTAACGATAACAGACAAACCTTTTATTGGTTAACTGTTATACTTTTATTATTTACTTATCAGTCTCTAATAAACATTTTGAGACCCGTTAGAACTTTTTGCAATGTGAATTAAACATTTGGCACCATATAGTTCACAAGGCACTTTTTAGGACCTATATAACTAATGTATAGTGCAAATGTTTTAGTTAAGTTCTTTTAACGATAACAGACAAACCTTTTATTGGTTAACTGTTATACTTTTATTATTTACTTATTAGACTCTAATAAACATTTTGAGACCCGTTAGAACTTTTTGCAATGTGAATTAAACATTTGGCACCATATAGTTCACAAGGCACTTTTAGGACCTATATAACTAATGTATAGTGCAAATGTTTTAGTTAAGTTCTTTTAACGATAACAGACAAACCTTTTATTGGTTAACTGTCATACTTTTATTATTTACTTATTAGACTCTAATAAACATTTTGAGACCCGTTAGAACGTTTTGCAATGTGAATTAAACATTTGGCGCCATATAGTTCACAAGGCACTTTTTAGGACCTATATAACTAATGTATAGTGCAAATGTTTTAGTTAAGTTCCCTTAACGATAACAGACAAACCTTTTATTGGTTAACTGTTATACTTTTATTATTTACTTATTAGACTCTAATAAACATTTTGAGACCCGTTAGAACGTTTTGCAATGTGAATTAAACATTTGGCGCCATATAGTTCACAAGGCACTTTTTAGGACCTATATAACTAATGTATAGTGCAAATGTTTTAGTTAAGTTCCTCTAACGATAACAGACAAACCTTTTATTGGTTAACTGTTATACTTTTATTATTTACTTATTAGACTCTAATAAACATTTTGAGACCCGTTAGAACGTTTTGCAATGTGAATTGCACATTTGGGACCATATAGTTCACAAGGCACTTTTTAGGACCTATATAACTAATGTATAGTGCAAATGTTTTAGTTAAGTTCTTTTAACGATAACAGACAAACCTTTTATTGGTTAACTGTTATACTTTTATTTTTTACTTATTAGACTCTAATAAACATTTTGAGACCCGTTAGAACTTTTTGCAATTTGAATTAAACATTTGGCACCATATAGTTCACAAGGCACTTTTTAGGACCTATATAACTAATGTATAGTGCAAATGTTTTAGTTAAGTTCTTTTAACGATAACAGACAAACCTTTTATTGGTTAACTGTTATACTTTTATTATTTACTTTTTAGTATCTAATAAACATTTTGAGACCCGTTAGAACTTTTTGCAATGTGAATTAAACATTTGGCACCATATAGTTCACAAGGCACTTTTTAGGACCTATATAACTAATGCATAGAGCAAATGTTTTAGTTAAGTTCTTTTAACGATAACAGACAAACCTTTTATTGGTTAACTGTTATACTTTTATTATTTACTTATTAGACTCTAATAAACATTTTGAGACCCGTTAGAACTTTTTGCAATGTGAATTAAACATTTGGCACCATATAGTTCACAAGGCACTTTTTAGGACCTATATAACTAATGTATAGTGCAAATGTTTTAGTTAAGTTCTTTTAACGATAACAGACAAATCTTTTATTGGTTAACTGTTATACTTTTATTATTTACTTATCAGTCTCTAATAAACATTTTGAGACCCGTTAGAACTTTTTGCAATTTGAATTAAACATTTGGCACCATATAGTTCACAAGGTACTTTTAGGACCTATATAACTAATGTATAGTGCAAATGTTTTAGTTAAGTTCTTTTAACGATAACAGACAAACCTTTTATTGGTTAATTGTTATACTTTTATTATTTACTTATTAGACTCTAATAAACATTTTGAGACCCGTTAGAACTTTTTGCAATGTGAATTAAACATTTGGCACCATATAGTTCACAAGGCACTTTTTAGGACCTATATAACTAATGTATAGTGCAAATGTTTTAGTTAAGTTCTTTTAACGATAACAGACAAACCTTTTATTGGTTAACTGTTATACTTTTATTATTTACTTATTAGACTGTAATAAACATTTTGAGACCCGTTAGAACTTTTTGCAATGTGAATTAAACATTTGGCACCATATAGTTCACAAGGCACTTTTTAGGACCTATATAACTAATGCATAGAGCAAATGTTTTAGTTAAGTTCTTTTAACGATAACAGACAAACCTTTTATTGGTTAACTGTTATACTTTTATTATTTACTTATTAGACTCTAATAAACATTTTGAGACCCGTTAGAACTTTTTGCAATGTGAATTAAACATTTGGCACCATATAGTTCACAAGGCACTTTTTAGGACCTATATAACTAATGTATAGTGCAAATGTTTTAGTTAAGTTCTTTTAACGATAACAAAAAAATCTTTTATTGGTTAACTGTTATACTTTTATTATTTACTTATCAGTCTCTAATAAACATTTTGAGACCCGTTAGAACTTTTTGCAATGTGAATTAAACATTTGGCACCATATAGTTCACAAGGCACTTTTTAGGACCTATATAACTAATGTATAGTGCAAATGTTTTAGTTAAGTTCTTTTAACGATAACAGACAAACCTTTTATTGGTTAACTGTTATACTTTTATTATTTACTTATTAGACTCTAATAAACATTTTGAGACCCGTTAGAACTTTTTGCAATGTGAATTAAACATTTGGCACCATATAGTTCACAAGGCACTTTTTAGGACCTATATAACTAATGTATAGTGCAAATGTTTTAGTTAAGTTCTTTTAACGATAACAGACAAATCTTTTATTGGTTAACTGTTATACTTTTATTATTTACTTATCAGTTTCTAATAAACATTTTGAGACCCGTTAGAACTTTTTGCAATGTGAATTAAACATTTGGCATAATATAGTTCACAAGGCACTTTTAGGACCTATATAACTAATGTATAGTGCAAATGTTTTAGTTAAGTTCTTTTAACGATAACAGACAAACCTTTTATTGGTTAACTGTCATACTTTTATTATTTACTTATTAGACTCTAATAAACATTTTGAGACCCGTTAGAACTTTTTGCAATGTGAATTAAACATTTGGCACCATATAGTTCACAAGGCACTTTTTAGAACCTATATAACTAATGCATAGAGCAAATGTTTTAGTTAAGTTCTTTTAACGATAACAGACAAACCTTTTATTGGTTAACTGTTATACTTTTATTATTTACTTATTAGACTCTAATAAACATTTTGAGACCCGTTAGAACTTTTTGCAATTTGAATTAAACATTTGGCACCATATAGTTCACAAGGCACTTTTTAGGACCTATATAACTAATGTATAGTGCAAATGTTTTAGTTAAGTTCTTTTAACGATAACAGACAAACCTTTTATTGGTTAACTGTTATACTTTTATTATTTACTTATTAGACTGTAATAAACATTTTGAGACCCGTTAGAACTTTTTGCAATGTGAATTAAACATTTGGCACCATATAGTTCACAAGGCACTTTTTAGGACCTATATAACTAATGTATAGTGCAAATGTTTTAGTTAAGTTCTTTTAACGATAACAAACAAATCTTTTATTGGTTAACTGTTATACTTTTATTATTTACTTATCAGTCTCTAATAAACATTTTGAGACCCGTTAGAACTTTTTGCAATGTGAATTAAACATTTGGCACCATATAGTTCACAAGGCACTTTTTAGGACCTATAAAACTAATGTATAGTGCAAATGTTTTAGTTAAGTTCTTTTAACGATAACAGACAAACCTTTTATTGGTTAACTGTTATACTTTTATTATTTACTTATTAGACTCTAATAAACATTTTGAGACCCGTTAGAACTTTTTGCAATGTGAATTAAACATTTGGCACCATATAGTTCACAAGGCACTTTTTAGGACCTATATAACTAATGTATAGTGCAAATGTTTTAGTTAAGTTCTTTTAACGATAACAGACAAATCTTTTATTGGTTAACTGTTATACTTTTATTATTTACTTATCAGTTTCTAATAAACATTTTGAGACCCGTTAGAACTTTTTGCAATGTGAATTAAACATTTGGCATAATATAGTTCACAAGGCACTTTTAGGACCTATATAACTAATGTATAGTGCAAATGTTTTAGTTAAGTTCTTTTAACGATAACAGACAAACCTTTTATTGGTTAACTGTCATACTTTTATTATTTACTTATTAGACTCTAATAAACATTTTGAGACCCGTTAGAACTTTTTGCAATGTGAATTAAACATTTGGCGCCATATAGTTCACAAGGCACTTTTTAGGACCTATATAACTAATGTATAGTGCAAATGTTTTAGTTAAGTTCCCTTAACGATAACAGACAAACCTTTTATTGGTTAACTGTTATACTTTTATTATTTACTTATTAGACTCTAATAAACATTTTGAGACCCGTTAGAACTTTTTGCAATGTGAATTAAACATTTGGCGCCATATAGTTCACAAGGCACTTTTTAGGACCTATATAACTAATGTATAGTGCAAATGTTTTAGTTAAGTTCCTTTAACGATAACAGACAAACCTTTTATTGGTTAACTGTTATACTTTTATTATTTACTTATTAGACTCTAATAAAAATTTTGAGACCCGTTAGAACGTTTTGCAATGTGAATTGCACATTTGGGACCATATAGTTCACAAGGCACTTTTTAGGACCTATATAACTAATGTATAGTGCAAATGTTTTAGTTAAGTTCTTTTAACGATAACAGACAAACCTTTTATTGGTTAATTGTTATACTTTTATTATTTACTTATTAGACTCTAATAAACATTTTGAGACCCGTTAGAACGTTTTGCAATGTGAATTGCACATTTGGGACCATATAGTTCACAAGGCACTTTTTAGGACCTATATAACTAATGTATAGTGCAAATGTTTTAGTTAAGTTCTTTTAACGATAACAGACAAACCTTTTATTGGTTAACTGTTATACTTTTATTTTTTACTTATTAGACTCTAATAAACATTTTGAGACACGTTAGAACTTTTTGCAATGTGAATTAAACGTTTGGCGCCATATAGTTCACAAGGCACTTTTTAGGACCTATATAACTAATGTATAGTGCAAATGTTTTAGTTAAGTTCCTTTAACGATAACAGACAAACCTTTTATTGGTTAACTGTTATACTTTTATTATTTACTTATCAGTCTCTAATAAACATTTTGAGACCCGTTAGAACTTTTTGCAATGTGAATTAAACATTTGGCACCATATAGTTCACAAGGCACTTTTAGGACCTATATAACTAATGTATAGTGCAAATGTTTTAGTTAAGTTCTTTTAACGATAACAGACAAACCTTTTATTGGTTAACTGTCATACTTTTAATATTTACTTATTAGACTCTAATAAACATTTTGGGACCCGTTAGAACTTTTTGCAATGTGAATTAAACATTTGGCACCATATAGTTCACAAGGCACTTTTTAGGACCTATATAACTAATGTATAGTGCAAATGTTTTAGTTAAGTTCTTTTAACGATAACAGACAAACCTTTTATTGGTTAATTGTTATACTTTTATTATTTACTTATTAGACTCTAATAAACATTTTGAGACCCGTTAGAACTTTTTGCAATGTGAATTAAACATTTGGCACCATATAGTTCACAAAGCACTTTTTAGGATCTATATAACTAATGTATAGTGCAAATGTTTTAGTTAAGTTCTTTTAACGATAACAGACAAATCTTTTATTGGTTAACTGTTATACTTTTATTATTTACTTTTTAGTATCTTATAAACATTTTGAGACCCGTTAGAACTTTTTGCAATGTGAATTAAACATTTGGCACCATATAGTTCACAAGGCACTTTTAGGACCTATATAACTAATGTATAGTGCAAATGTTTTAGTTAAGTTCTTTTAACGATAACAGACAAACCATTTATTGGTTAACTGTTATACTTTTATTATTTACTTATTAGACTCTAATAAACATTTTGAGACCCGTTAGAACTTTTTGCAATGTGAATTAAACATTTGGCACCATATAGTTCACAAGGCACTTTTTAGGACCTATATAACTAATGTATAGTGCAAATGTTTTAGTTAAGTTCTTTTAACGATAACAGACAAACCTTTTATTGGTTAACTGTTATACTTTTATTATTTACTTATTAGACTCTAATAAACTATTTGAGACCTGTTAGAACGTTTTGCAATGTGAGTTGCACATTTGGGACCATATAATTCACAAAGCACTTTTTAGGACCTATATAACTAATGTATAGTGCAAATGTTTTAGTTAAGTTCTTTTAACGATAACAGACAAACCTTTTATTGGTTAACTGTTATACTTTTATTTTTTACTTATTAGACTCTAATAAACATTTTGAGACACGTTAGAACTTTTTGCAATGTGAATTAAACGTTTGGCGCCATATAGTTCACAAGGCACTTTTTAGGACCTATATAACTAATGTATAGTGCAAATGTTTTAGTTAAGTTGCTTTAACGATAACAGACAAACCTTTTATTGGTTAACTGTTATACTTTTATTATTTACTTATTAGACTCTAATAAACATTTTGAGACCCGTTAGAACGTTTTGCAATGTGAATTGCACATTTGGGACCATATAGTTCACAAGGCACTTTTTAGGACCTATATAACTAATGTATAGTGCAAATGTTTTAGTTAAGTTCTTTTAACGATAACAGACAAACCTTTTATTGGTTAACTGTTATACTTTTATTTTTTACTTATTAGACTCTAATAAACATTTTGAGACACGTTAGAACTTTTTGCAATGTGAATTAAACGTTTGGCGCCATATAGTTCACAAGGCACTTTTTAGGACCTATATAACTAATGTATAGTGCAAATGTTTTAGTTAAGTTCCTTTAACGATAACAGACAAACCTTTTATTGGTTAACTGTTATACTTTTATTATTTACTTATCAGTCTCTAATAAACATTTTGAGACCCGTTAGAACTTTTTGCAATGTGAATTAAACATTTGGCACCATATAGTTCACAAGGCACTTTTAGGACCTATATAACTAATGTATAGTGCAAATGTTTTAGTTAAGTTCTTTTAACGATAACAGACAAACCTTTTATTGGTTAACTGTCATACTTTTAATATTTACTTATTAGACTCTAATAAACATTTTGGGACCCGTTAGAACTTTTTGCAATGTGAATTAAACATTTGGCACCATATAGTTCACAAGGCACTTTTTAGGACCTATATAACTAATGTATAGTGCAAATGTTTTAGTTAAGTTCTTTTAACGATAACAGACAAACCTTTTATTGGTTAATTGTTATACTTTTATTATTTACTTATTAGACTCTAATAAACATTTTGAGACCCGTTAGAACTTTTTGCAATGTGAATTAAACATTTGGCACCATATAGTTCACAAAGCACTTTTTAGGATCTATATAACTAATGTATAGTGCAAATGTTTTAGTTAAGTTCTTTTAACGATAACAGACAAATCTTTTATTGGTTAACTGTTATACTTTTATTATTTACTTTTTAGTATCTTATAAACATTTTGAGACCCGTTAGAACTTTTTGCAATGTGAATTAAACATTTGGCACCATATAGTTCACAAGGCACTTTTAGGACCTATATAACTAATGTATAGTGCAAATGTTTTAGTTAAGTTCTTTTAACGATAACAGACAAACCATTTATTGGTTAACTGTTATACTTTTATTATTTACTTATTAGACTCCAATAAACATTTTGAGACCCGTTAGAACTTTTTGCAATGTGAATTAAACATTTGGCACCATATAGTTCACAAGGCACTTTTTAGGACCTATATAACTAATGTATAGTGCAAATGTTTTAGTTAAGTTCTTTTAACGATAACAGACAAACCTTTTATTGGTTAACTGTTATACTTTTATTATTTACTTATTAGACTCTAATAAACTATTTGAGACCTGTTAGAACGTTTTGCAATGTGAGTTGCACATTTGGGACCATATAATTCACAAAGCACTTTTTAGGACCTATATAACTAATGTATAGTGCAAATGTTTTAGTTAAGTTCTTTTAACGATAACAGACAAACCTTTTATTGGTTAACTGTTATACTTTTATTTTTTACTTATTAGACTCTAATAAACATTTTGAGACCCGTTAGAACTTTTTGCAATGTGAATTAAACGTTTGGCGCCATATAGTTCACAAGGCACTTTTTAGGACCTATATAACTAATGTATAGTGCAAATGTTTTAGTTAAGTTCCTTTAACGATAACAGACAAACCTTTTATTGGTTAACTGTTATACTTTTATTATTTACTTATTAGACTCTAATAAACATTTTGAGACCCGTTAGAACGTTTTGCAATGTGAATTGCACATTTGGGACCATATAGTTCACAAGGCACTTTTTAGGACCTATATAACTAATGTATAGTGCAAATGTTTTAGTTAAGTTCTTTTAACGATAACAGACAAACCTTTTATTGGTTAACTGTTATACTTTTATTATTTACTTATTAGACTCTAATAAACATTTTGAGACCCGTTAGAACTTTTTGCAATGTGAATTAAACATTTGGCACCATATAGTTCACAAGGCACTTTTTAGGATCTATATAACTAATGTATAGTGCAAATGTTTTAGTTAAGGTCTTTTAACGATAACAGACAAACCTTTTATTGGTTAACTGTTATACTTTTATTATTTACTTATTGGTATCTTATAAACATTTTGAGACCCGTTAGAACTTTTTGCAATGTGAATTAAACATTTGGCACCATATAGTTCACAATGAACTTTTAGGACCTATATAACTAATGTATAGTGCAAATGTTTTAGTTAAGTTCTTTTAACGATAACAGACAAACCTTTTATTGGTTAACTGTTATACTTTTATTATTTACTTATTAGACTCTAATAAACTATTTGAGACCTGTTAGAACGTTTTGCAATGTGAATTGCACATGTGGTACCATATAATTCACAAAGCACTTTTTAGGACCTATATAACTAATGTATAGTGCAAATGTTTTAGTTAAGTTCTTTTAACGATAACAGACAAACCTTTTATTGGTTAACTGTTATACTTTTATTTTTTACTTATTAGACTCTAATAAACATTTTGAGACACGTTAGAACTTTTTGCAATGTGAATTAAACATTTGGCGCCATATAGTTCACAAGGCACTTTTTAGGACCTATATAACTAATGTATAGTGCAAATGTTTTAGTTAAGTTCCTTTAACGATAACAGACAAACCTTTTATTGGTTAATTGTTATACTTTTATTATTTACTTATTAGACTCTAATAAACATTTTGAGACCCGTTAGAACGTTTTGCAATGTGAATTGCACATTTGGGACCATATAGTTCACAAGGCACTTTTTAGGACCTATATAACTAATGTATAGTGCAAATGTTTTAGTTAAGTTCTTTTAACGATAACAGACAAACCTTTTATTGGTTAACTGTTATACTTTTATTTTTTACTTATTAGACTCTAATAAACATTTTGAGACACGTTAGAACTTTTTGCAATGTGAATTAAACGTTTGGCGCCATATAGTTCACAAGGCACTTTTTAGGACCTATATAACTAATGTATAGTGCAAATGTTTTAGTTAAGTTCCTTTAACGATAACAGACAAACCTTTTATTGGTTAACTGTTATACTTTTATTATTTACTTATTAGACTCTAATAAACATTTTGAGACCCGTTAGAACGTTTTGCAATGTGAATTGCACATTTGGGACCATATAGTTCACAAGGCACTTTTTAGGACCTATATAACTAATGTATAGTGCAAATGTTTTAGTTAAGTTCTTTTAACGATAACAGACAAACCTTTTATTGGTTAATTGTTATACTTTTATTATTTACTTATTAGACTCTAATAAACATTTTGAGACCCGTTAGAACGTTTTGCAATGTGAATTGCACATTTGGGACCATATAGTTCACAAGGCACTTTTTAGGACCTATATAACTAATGTATAGTGCAAATGTTTTAGTTAAGTTCTTTTAACGATAACAGACAAACCTTTTATTGGTTAACTGTTATACTTTTATTTTTTACTTATTAGACTCTAATAAACATTTTGAGACACGTTAGAACTTTTTGCAATGTGAATTAAACGTTGTGCGCCATATAGTTCACAAGGCACTTTTTAGGACCTATATAACTAATGTATAGTGCAAATGTTTTAGTTAAGTTCCTTTAACGATAACAGACAAACCTTTTATTGGTTAACTGTTATACTTTTATTATTTACTTATTAGACTCTAATAAACATTTTGAGACCCGTTAGAACTTTTTGCAATGTGAATTAAACGATTGGCACCATATAGTTCACAAAGCACTTTTTAGGACCTATATAACTAATGTATAGTGCAAATGTTTTAGTTAAGTTCTTTTAACGATAACAAACAAATCTTTTATTGGTTAACTGTTATACTTTTATTATTTACTTATCAGTCTCTAATAAACATTTTGAGACCCGTTAGAACTTTTTGCAATGTGAATTAAACATTTGGCACCATATAGTTCACAAGGCACTTTTAGGACCTATATAACTAATGTATAGTGCAAATGTTTTAGTTAAGTTCTTTTAACGATAACAGACAAACCTTTTATTGGTTAACTGTCATACTTTTAATATTTACTTATTAGACTCTAATAAACATTTTGGGACCCGTTAGAACGTTTTGCAATGTGAATTAAACATTTGGCACCATATAGTTCACAAGGCACTTTTTAGGACCTATATAACTAATGTATAGTGCAAATGTTTTAGTTAAGTTCTTTTAACGATAACAGACAAACCTTTTATTGGTTAATTGTTATACTTTTATTATTTACTTATTAGACTCTAATAAACATTTTGAGACCCGTTAGAACTTTTTGCAATGTGAATTAAACATTTGGCACCATATAGTTCACAAAGCACTTTTTAGGATCTATATAACTAATGTATAGTGCAAATGTTTTAGTTAAGTTCTTTTAACGATAACAGACAAATCTTTTATTGGATAACTGTTATACTTTTATTATTTACTTTTTAGTATCTTATAAACATTTTGAGACCCGTTAGAACTTTTTGCAATGTGAATTAAACATTTGGCACCATATAGTTCACAAGGCACTTTTAGGACCTATATAACTAATGTATAGTGCAAATGTTTTAGTTAAGTTCTTTTAACGATAACAGACAAACCTTTTATTGGTTAACTGTTATACTTTTATTATTTACTTATTAGACTCTAATAAACATTTTGAGACCCGTTAGAACTTTTTGCAATGTGAATTAAACATTTGGCACCATATAGTTCACAAGGCACTTTTTAGGACCTATATAACTAATGTATAGTGCAAATGTTTTAGTTAAGTTCTTTTAACGATAACAGACAAACCTTTTATTGGTTAACTGTTATACTTTTATTATTTACTTATTAGACTCTAATAAACTATTTGAGACCTGTTAGAACGTTTTGCAATGTGAATTGCACATTTGGGACCATATAATTCACAAAGCACTTTTTAGGACCTATATAACTAATGTATAGTGCAAATGTTTTAGTTAAGTTCTTTTAACGATAACAGACAAACCTTTTATTGGTTAACTGTTATACTTTTATTTTTTACTTATTAGACTCTAATAAACATTTTGAGACACGTTAGAACTTTTTGCAATGTGAATTAAACGTTTGGCGCCATATAGTTCACAAGGCACTTTTTAGGACCTATATAACTAATGTATAGTGCAAATGTTTTAGTTAAGTTCCTTTAACGATAACAGACAAACCTTTTATTGGTTAACTGTTATACTTTTATTATTTACTTATTAGACTCTAATAAACATTTTGAGACCCGTTAGAACGTTTTGCAATGTGAATTGCACATTTGGGACCATATAGTTCACAAGGCACTTTTTAGGACCTATATAACTAATGTATAGTGCAAATGTTTTAGTTAAGTTCTTTTAACGATAACAGACAAACCTTTTATTGGTTAACTGTTATACTTTTATTATTTACTTATTAGACTCTAATAAACATTTTGAGACCCGTTAGAACTTTTTGCAATGTGAATTAAACATTTGGCACCATATAGTTCACAAGGCACTTTTTAGGATCTATATAACTAATGTATAGTGCAAATGTTTTAGTTAAGGTCTTTTAACGATAACAGACAAACCTTTTATTGGTTAACTGTTATACTTTTATTATTTACTTATTGGTATCTTATAAACATTTTGAGACCCGTTAGAACTTTTTGCAATGTGAATTAAACATTTGGCACCATATAGTTCACAATGAACTTTTAGGACCTATATAACTAATGTATAGTGCAAATGTTTTAGTTAAGTTCTTTTAACGATAACAGACAAACCTTTTATTGGTTAACTGTTATACTTTTATTATTTACTTATTAGACTCTAATAAACTATTTGAGACCTGTTAGAACGTTTTGCAATGTGAATTGCACATGTGGTACCATATAATTCACAAGGCACTTTTTAGGACCTATATAACTAATGTATAGTGCAAATGTTTTAGTTAAGTTCTTTTAACGATAACAGACAAACCTTTTATTGGTTAACTGTTATACTTTTATTTTTTACTTATTAGACTCTAATAAACATTTTGAGACACGTTAGAACTTTTTGCAATGTGAATTAAACATTTGGCGCCATATAGTTCACAAGGCACTTTTTAGGACCTATATAACTAATGTATAGTGCAAATGTTTTAGTTAAGTTCCTTTAACGATAACAGACAAACCTTTTATTGGTTAATTGTTATACTTTTATTATTTACTTATTAGACTCTAATAAACATTTTGAGACCCGTTAGAACGTTTTGCAATGTGAATTGCACATTTGGGACCATATAGTTCACAAGGCACTTTTTAGGACCTATATAACTAATGTATAGTGCAAATGTTTTAGTTAAGTTCTTTTAACGATAACAGACAAACCTTTTATTGGTTAACTGTTATACTTTTATTTTTTACTTATTAGACTCTAATAAACATTTTGAGACACGTTAGAACTTTTTGCAATGTGAATTAAACGTTTGGCGCCATATAGTTCACAAGGCACTTTTTAGGACCTATATAACTAATGTATAGTGCAAATGTTTTAGTTAAGTTCCTTTAACGATAACAGACAAACCTTTTATTGGTTAACTGTTATACTTTTATTATTTACTTATTAGACTCTAATAAACATTTTGAGACCCGTTAGAACGTTTTGCAATGTGAATTGCACATTTGGGACCATATAGTTCACAAGGCACTTTTTAGGACCTATATAACTAATGTATAGTGCAAATGTTTTAGTTAAGTTCTTTTAACGATAACAGACAAACCTTTTATAGGTTAACTGTTATACTTTTATTATTTACTTATTAGACTCTAATAAACATTTTGAGACCCGTTAGAACTTTTTGCAATGTGAATTAAACATTTGGCACCATATAGTTCACAAGGCACTTTTTAGGATCTATATAACTAATGTATAGTGCAAATGTTTTAGTTAAGTTCTTTTAACGATAACAGACAAACCTTTTATTGGTTAACTGTTATACTTTTATTATTTACTTATTGGTATCTTATAAACATTTTGAGACCCGTTAGAACTTTTTGCAATGTGAATTAAACATTTGGCACCATATAGTTCACAATGAACTTTTAGGACCTATATAACTAATGTATAGTGCAAATGTTTTAGTTAAGTTCTTTTAACGATAACAGACAAACCTTTTATTGGTTAACTGTTATACTTTTATTATTTACTTATTAGACTCTAATAAACATTTTGAGACCCGTTAGAACTTTTTGCAATGTGAATTAAACATTTGGCACCATATAGTTCACAAGGCACTTTTTAGGACCTATATAACTAATGTATAGTGCAAATGTTTTAGTTAAGTTCCTTTAACGATAACAGACAAACCTTTTATTGGTTAACTGTTATACTTTCATTATTTACTTATTAGACTCTAATAAAAATTTTGAGACCCGTTAGAACGTTTTGCAATGTGAATTGCACATTTGGGACCATATAGTTCACAAGGCACTTTTTAGGACCTATATAACTAATGTATAGTGCAAATGTTTTAGTTAAGTTCTTTTAACGATAACAGACAAACCTTTTATTGGTTAATTGTTATACTTTTATTATTTACTTATTAGACTCTAATAAACATTTTGAGACCCGTTAGAACTTTTTGCAATGTGAATTAAACATTTGGCACCATATAGTTCACAAGGCACTTTTTAGGACCTATATAACTAATGTATAGTGCAAATGTTTTAGTTAAGTTCTTTTAACGATAACAGACAAACCTTTTATTGGTTAACTGTTATACTTTTATTATTTACTTATTAGACTCTAATAAACATTTTGAGACCCGTTAGAACTTTTTGCAATGTGAATTAAACATTTGGCACCATATAGTTCACAAGGCACTTTTAGGACCTATATAACTAATGTATAGTGCAAATGTTTTAGTTAAGTTCTTTTAACGATAACAGACAAACCTTTTATTGGTTAACTGTCATACTTTTAATATTTACTTATTAGACTCTAATAAACATTTTGGGACCCGTTAGAACTTTTTGCAATGTGAATTAAACATTTGGCACCATATAGTTCACAAGGCACTTTTTAGGACCTATATAACTAATGTATAGTGCAAATGTTTTAGTTAAGTTCTTTTAACGATAACAGACAAACCTTTCATTGGTTAATTGTTATACTTTTATTATTTACTTATTAGACTCTAATAAACATTTTGAGACCCGTTAGAACTTTTTGCAATGTGAATTAAACATTTGGCACCATATAGTTCACAAAGCACTTTTTAGGATCTATATAACTAATGTATAGTGCAAATGTTTTAGTTAAGTTCTTTTAACGATAACAGACAAACCTTTTATTGGTTAACTGTTATACTTTTATTATTTACTTATTAGACTCTAATAAACATTTTGAGACCCGTTAGAACGTTTTGCAATGTGAATTAAACATTTGGCACCATATAGTTCACAAGGCACTTTTTAGGACCTATATAACTAATGTATAGTGCAAATGTTTTAGTTAAGTTCTTTTAACGATAACAGACAAACCTTTTATTGGTTAACTGTTATACTTTTATTATTTACTTATTAGACTCTAATAAACTATTTGAGACCTGTTAGAACGTTTTGCAATGTGAATTGCACATTTGGGACCATATAATTCACAAAGCACTTTTTAGGACCTATATAACTAATGTATAGTGCAAATGTTTTAGTTAAGTTCTTTTAACGATAACAGACAAACCTTTTATTGGTTAACTGTTATACTTTTATTTTTTACTTATTAGACTCTAATAAACATTTTGAAACACGTTAGAACTTTTTGCAATGTGAATTAAACGTTTGGCGCCATATAGTTCACAAGGCACTTTTTAGGACCTATATAACTAATGTATAGTGCAAATGTTTTAGTTAAGTTCCTTTAACGATAACAGACAAACCTTTTATTGGTTAACTGTTATACTTTTATTATTTACTTATTAGACTCTAATAAACATTTTGAGACCCGTGAGAACGTTTTGCAATGTGAATTGCACATTTGGGACCATATAGTTCACAAGGCACTTTTTAGGACCTATATAACTAATGTATAGTGCAAATGTTTTAGTTAAGTTCTTTTAACGATAACAGACAAACCTTTTATTGGTTAACTGTTATACTTTTATTTTTTACTTATTAGACTCTAATAAACATTTTGAGACACGTTTGAACTTTTTGCAATGTGAATTAAACGTTTGGCGCCATATAGTTCACAAGGCACTTTTTAGGACCTATATAACTAATGTATAGTGCAAATGTTTTAGTTAAGTTCCTTTAACGATAACAGACAAACCTTTTATTGGTTAACTGTTATACTTTTATTATTTACTTATTAGACTCTAATAAACATTTTGAGACCCGTTAGAACGTTTTGCAATGTGAATTGCACATTTGGGACCATATAGTTCACAAGGCACTTTTTAGGACCTATATAACTAATGTATAGTGCAAATGTTTTAGTTAAGTTCTTTTAACGATAACAGACAAACCTTTTATTGGTTAACTGTTATACTTTTATTTTTTACTTATTAGACTCTAATAAACATTTTGAAACACGTTAGAACTTTTTGCAATTTGAATTAAACGTTTGGCGCCATATAGTTCACAAGGCACTTTTTAGGACCTATATAACTAATGTATAGTGCAAATGTTTTAGTTAAGTTCCTTTAACGATAACAGACAAACCTTTTATTGGTTAACTGTTATACTTTTATTATTTACTTATTAGTCTCTAATAAACATTTTGAGACCCGTTAGAACTTTTTGCAATGTGAATTGCACATTTGGGACCATATAGTTCACAAGGCACTTTTTAGGACCTATATAACTAATGTATAGTGCAAATGTTTTAGTTAAGTTTTTTTAACGATAACAGACAAACCTTTTATAGGTTAACTGTTATACTTTTATTATTTACTTATTAGACTCTAATAAACATTTTGAGACCCGTTAGAACTTTTTGCAATGTGAATTAAACATTTGGCACCATATAGTTCACAAGGCACTTTTTAGGATCTATATAACTAATGTATAGTGCAAATGTTTTAGTTAAGTTCTTTTAACGATAACAGACAAACCTTTTATTGGTTAACTGTTATACTTTTATTATTTACTTTATGGTATCTTATAAACATTTTGAGACCCGTTAGAACTTTTTGCAATGTGAATTAAACATTTGGCACCATATAGTTCACAAGGCACTTTTTAGGACCTATATAATTAATGTATAGTGCAAATGTTTTAGTTAAGTTCTTTTAACGATAACAGACAAACCTTTTATTGGTTAACTGTTATACTTTTATTATTTACTTATTAGACTCTAATAAACTATTTGAGACCTGTTAGAACGTTTTGCAATGTGAATTGCACATTTGGGACGATATAATTCACAAAGCACTTTTTAGGACCTATATAACTAATGTATAGTGCAAATGTTTTAGTTAAGTTCTTTTAACGATAACAGACAAACCTTTTATTAGTTAACTGTTATACTTTTATTATTTACTTATTAGACTCTAATAAACATTTTGAGACCCGTTAGAACTTTTTGCAATGTGAATTAAACATTTGGCACCATATAGTTCACAAGGCACTTTTTAGGACCTATATAACTAATGTATAGTGCAAATGTTTTAGTTAAGTTCTTTTAACGATAACAGACAAACCTTTTATTGGTTAATTGTTATACTTTTATTATTTACTTATTAGACTCTAATAAACATTTTGAGACCCGTTAGAACTTTTTGCAATGTGAATTAAACATTTGGCACCATATAGTTCACAAGGCACTTTTTAGGATCTATATAACTAATGTATAGTGCAAATGTTTTAGTTAAGTTCTTTTAACGATAACAGACAAACCTTTTATTGGTTAACTGTTATACTTTTATTATTTACTTATTAGTATCTTATAAACATTTTGAGACCCGTTAGAACTTTTTGCAATGTGAATCGCACATTTGGCACCATATAGTTCACAATGAACTTTTAGGACCTATATAACTAATGTATAGTGCAAATGTTTTAGTTAAGTTCTTTTAACGATAACAGACAAACCTTTTATTGGTTAACTGTTATACTTTTATTATTTACTTATTAGACTCTAATAAACATTTTGAGACCCGTTAGAACTTTTTGCAATGTGAATTAAACATTTGGCACCATATAGTTCACAAGGCACTTTTTAGGACCTATATAACTAATGTATAGTGCAAATGTTTTAGTTAAGTTCTTTTAACGATAACAGACAAACCTTTTATTGGTTAACTGTTATACTTTTATTATTTACTTATTAGACTCTAATAAACTATTTGAGACCTGTTAGAACGTTTTGCAATGTGAATTGCACATTTGGCACCATATAGTTCACAAGGCACTTTTAGGACCTATATAACTAATGTATAGTGCAAATGTTTTAGTTAAGTTCTTTTAACGATAACAGACAAACCTTTTATTGGTTAACTGTTATACTTTTATTTTTTACTTATTAGACTCTAATAAACATTTTGAGACACGTTAGAACTTTTTGCAATGTGAATTAAACGATTGGCGCCATATAGTTCACAAGGCACTTTTTAGGACCTATATAACTAATGTATAGTGCAAATGTTTTAGTTAAGTTCCTTTAACGATAACAGACAAACCTTTTATTGGTTAACTGTTATACTTTTATTATTTACTTATTAGACTCTAATAAACATTTTGAGACCCGTTAGAACGTTTTGCAATGTGAATTGCACATTTGGGACCATATAGTTCACAAGGCACTTTTTAGGACCTATATAACTAATGTATAGTGCAAATGTTTTAGTTAAGTTCTTTTAACGATAACAGACAAACCTTTTATTGGTTAACTGTTATACTTTTATTATTTACTTATTAGACTCTAATAAACATTTTGAGACCCGTTAGAACTTTTTGCAATGTGAATTAAACATTTGGCACCATATAGTTCACAAGGCACTTTTTAGGATCTATATAACTAATGTATAGTGCAAATGTTTTAGTTAAGTTCTTTTAACGATAACAGACAAACCTTTTATTGGTTAACTGTTATACTTTTATTATTTACTTATTGGTATCTTATAAACATTTTGAGACCCGTTAGAACTTTTTGCAATGTGAATTAAACATTTGGCACCATATAGTTCACAATGAACTTTTAGGACCTATATAACTAATGTATAGTGCAAATGTTTTAGTTAAGTTCTTTTAACGATAACAGACAAACCTTTTATTGGTTAACTGTTATACTTTTATTATTTACTTATTAGACTCTAATAAACATTTTGAGACCCGTTAGAACTTTTTGCAATGTGAATTAAACATTTGGCACCATATAGTTCACAAGGCACTTTTTAGGACCTATATAACTAATGTATAGTGCAAATGTTTTAGTTAAGTTCTTTTAACGATAACAGACAAACCTTTTATTGGTTAACTGTTATACTTTTATTATTTACTTATTAGTATCTAATAAACATTTTGAGACCCGTTAGAACTTTTTGCAATGTGAATTAAACATTTGGCACCATATAGTTCACAAGGCACTTTTTAGGACCTATATAACTAATGTATAGTGCAAATGTTTTAGTTAAGTTCTTTTAACGATAACAGACAAACCTTTTATTGGTTAACTGTTATACTTTTATTATTTACTTATTAGACTCTAATAAACATTTTGAGACCCGTTAGAACTTTTTGCAATGTGAATTAAACATTTGGCACCATATAGTTCACAAGGCACTTTTTAGGACCTATATAACTAATGTATAGTGCAAATGTTTTAGTTAAGTTCTTTTAACGATAACAAACAAATCTTTTATTGGTTAACTGTTATACTTTTATTATTTACTTATCAGTCTCTAATAAACATTTTGAGACCCGTTAGAACTTTTTGCAATGTGAATTAAACATTTGGCACCATATAGTTCACAAGGCACTTTTAGGACCTATATAACTAATGTATAGTGAAAATGTTTTAGTTAAGTTCTTTTAACGATAACAGACAAACCTTTTATTGGTTAACTGTCATACTTTTAATATTTACTTATTAGACTCTAATAAACATTTTGGGACCCGTTAGAACTTTTTGCAATGTGAATTAAACATTTGGCACCATATAGTTCACAAGGCACTTTTTAGGATCTATATAACTAATGTATAGTGCAAATGTTTTAGTTAAGTTCTTTTAACGATAACAGACAAACCTTTTATTGGTTAACTGTTATACTTTTATTATTTACTTATTAGTATCTTATAAACATTTTGAGACCCGTTAGAACTTTTTGCAATGTGAATTAAATATTTGGCACCATATAGTTCACAAAGCACTTTTAGGACCTATATAACTAATGTATAGTGCAAATGTTTTAGTTAAGTTCTTTTAACGATAACAGACAAACCTTTTATTGGTTAACTGTTATACTTTTATTATTTACTTATTAGACTCTAATAAACATTTTGAGACCCGTTAGAACTTTTTGCAATGTGAATTAAACATTTGGCACCATATAGCTCACAAGGCACTTTTTAGGACCTATATAACTAATGTATAGTGCAAATGTTTTAGTTAAGTTCTTTTAACGATAACAAACAAATCTTTTATTGGTTAACTGTTATACTTTTATTATTTACTTATCAGACTCTAATAAACATTTTGAGACCCGTTATAACTTTTTGCAATGTGAATTAAACATTTGGCACCATATAGTTCACAAGGCACTTTTAGGACCTATATAACTAATGTATAGTGAAAATGTTTTAGTTAAGTTCTTTTAACGATAACAGACAAACCTTTTATTGGTTAACTGTCATACTTTAATATTTACTTATTAGACTCTAATAAACATTTTGGGACCCTTTAGAATTTTTTGCAATGTGAATTAAACATTTGGCACCATATAGTTCACAAGGCACTTTTTAGGACCTATATAACTAATGTATAGTGCAAATGTTTTAGTTAAGTTCTTTTAACGATAACAGACAAACCTTTTATTTGTTAATTGTTATACTTTTATTATTTACTTATTAGACTCTAATAAACATTTTGAGACCCGTTAGAACTTTTTGCAATGTGAATTAAACATTTGGCTCCATATAGTTCACAAGGCACTTTTTAGGATCTATATAACTAATGTATAGTGCAAATGTTTTAGTTAAGTTCTTTTAACGATAACAGACAAACCTTTTATTGGTTAACTGTTATACTTTTATTATTTACTTATTAGTATCTTACAAACATTTTGAGACCCGTTAGAACTTTTTGCAATGTGAATTAAACATTTGGCACCATATAGTTCACAATGAACTTTTAGGACCTATATAACTAATGTATAGTGCAAATGTTTTAGTTAAGTTCTTTTAACGATAACAGACAAACCTTTTATTGGTTAACTGTAATACTTTTATTATTTACTTATTAGACTCTAATAAACATTTTGAGACCCGTTAGAACTTTTTGCAATGTGAATTAAACATTTGGCACCATATAGTTCACAAGGCACTTTTTAGGACCTATATAACTAATGTTTAGTGCAAATGTTTTAGTTAAGTTCTTTTAACGATAACAGACAAACCTTTTATTGGTTAACTGTTATACTTTTATTATTTACTTATTAGTATCTAATAAACATTTTGAGACCCGTTAGAACTTTTTGCAATGTGAATTAAACATTTGGCACCATATAGTTCACAAGGCACTTTTTAGGACCTATATAACTAATGTATAGTGCAAATGTTTTAGTTAAGTTCTTTTAACGATAACAGACAAACCTTTTATTGGTTAACTGTCATACTTTAATATTTACTTATTAGACTCTAATAAACATTTTGGGACCCTTTAGAATTTTTTGCAATGTGAATTAAACATTTGGCGCCATATAGTTCACAAGGCACTTTTTAGGACCTATATAACTAATGTATAGTGCAAATGTTTTAGTTAAGTTCTTTTAACGATAACAGACAAACCTTTTATTTGTTAATTGTTATACTTTTATTATTTACTTATTAGACTCTAATAAACATTTTGAGACCCGTTAGAACTTTTTGCAATGTGAATTAAACATTTGGCTCCATATAGTTCACAAGGCACTTTTTAGGACCTATATAACTAATGTATAGTGCAAATGTTTTAGTTAAGTTCTTTTAACGATAACAGACAAACCTTTTATTGGTTAACTGTTATACTTTTATTATTTACTTATTAGTATCTTATAAACATTTTGAGACCCGTTAGAACTTTTTGCAATGTGAATTAAACATTTGGCACCATATAGTTCACAATGAACTTTTAGGACCTATATAACTAATGTATAGTGCAAATGTTTTAGTTAAGTTCTTTTAACGATAACAGACAAACCTTTTATTGGTTAACTGTAATACTTTTATTATTTACTTATTAGACTCTAATAAACATTTTGAGACCCGTTAGAACTTTTTGCAATGTGAATTAAACATTTGGCACCATATAGTTCACAAGGCACTTTTTAGGACCTATATAACTAATGTTTAGTGCAAATGTTTTAGTTAAGTTCTTTTAACGATAACAGACAAACCTTTTATTGGTTAACTGTTATACTTTTATTATTTACTTATTAGTATCTAATAAACATTTTGAGACCCGTTAGAACTTTTTGCAATGTGAATTAAACATTTGGCACCATATAGTTCACAAGGCACTTTTTAGGACCTATATAACTAATGTATAGTGCAAATGTTTTAGTTAAGTTCTTTTAACGATAACAGACAAACCTTTTATTGGTTAACTGTTATACTTTTATTTTTTACTTATTAGACTCTAATAAACATTTTGAGACCCGTTAGAACTTTTTGCAATGTGAATTAAACATTTGGCGCCATATAGTTCACAAGGCACTTTTTAGGACCTATATAACTAATGTATAGTGCAAATGTTTTAGTTAAGTTCCTTTAACGATAACAGACAAACCTTTTATTGGTTAACTGTTATACTTTTATTATTTACTTATTAGACTCTAATAAAAATGTTGAGACCCGTTAGAACGTTTTGCAATGTGAATTGCACATTTGGGACCATATAGTTCACAAGGCACTTTTTAGGACCTATATAACTAATGTATAGTGCAAATGTTTTAGTTAAGTTCTTTTAACGATAACAGACAAACCTTTTATTGGTTAACTGTTATACTTTTATTATTTACTTATTAGTATCTAATAAACATTTTGAGACCCGTTAGAACTTTTTGCAATGTGAATTAAACATTTGGCACCATATAGTTCACAAGGCACTTTTAGGACCTATATAACTAATGTATAGTGCAAATGTTTTAGTTAAGTTCTTTTAACGATAACAGACAAACCTTTTATTGGTTAACTGTTATACTTTTATTATTTACTTATTAGTATCTTATAAACATTTTGAGACCCGTTAGAACTTTTTGCAATGTGAATTAAACATTTGGCACCATATAGTTCACAATGAACTTTTAGGACCTATATAACTAATGTATAGTGCAAATGTTTTAGTTAAGTTCTTTTAACGATAACAGACAAACCTTTTATTGGTTAACTGTAATACTTTTATTATTTACTTATTAGACTCTAATAAACATTTTGAGACCCGTTAGAACTTTTTGCAATGTGAATTAAACATTTGGCACCATATAGTTCACAAGGCACTTTTTAGGACCTATATAACTAATGTTTAGTGCAAATGTTTTAGTTAAGTTCTTTTAACGATAACAGACAAACCTTTTATTGGTTAACTGTTATACTTTTATTATTTACTTATTAGTATCTAATAAACATTTTGAGACCCGTTAGAACTTTTTGCAATGTGAATTAAACATTTGGCACCATATAGTTCACAAGGCACTTTTTAGGACCTATATAACTAATGTATAGTGCAAATGTTTTAGTTAAGTTCTTTTAACGATAACAGACAAACCTTTTATTGGTTAACTGTTATACTTTTATTATTTACTTATTAGACTCTAATAAACATTTTGAGACCCGTTAGAACTTTTTGCAATGTGAATTAAACATTTGGCGCCATATAGTTCACAAGGCACTTTTTAGGACCTATATAACTAATGTATAGTGCAAATGTTTTAGTTAAGTTCCTTTAACGATAACAGACAAACCTTTTATTGGTTAACTGTTATACTTTTATTATTTACTTATTAGACTCTAATAAAAATTTTGAGACCCGTTAGAACGTTTTGCAATGTGAATTGCACATTTGGGACCATATAGTTCACAAGGCACTTTTTAGGACCTATATAACTAATGTATAGTGCAAATGTTTTAGTTAAGTTCTTTTAACGATAACAGACAAACCTTTTATTGGTTAACTGTTATACTTTTATTATTTACTTATTAGTATCTAATAAACATTTTGAGACCCGTTAGAACTTTTTGCAATGTGAATTAAACATTTGGCACCATATAGTTCACAAGGCACTTTTTAGGACCTATATAACTAATGCATAGTGCAAATGTTTTAGTTAAGTTCTTTTAACGATAACAGACAAACCTTTTATTGGTTAACTGTTATACTTTTATTATTTACTTATTAGACTCTAATAAACATTTTGAGACCCGTTAGAACTTTTTGCAATGTGAATTAAACATTTGGCACCATATAGTTCACAAGGCACTTTTTAGGACCTATATAACTAATGTATAGTGCAAATGTTTTAGTTAAGTTCTTTTAACGATAACAGACAAATCTTTTATTGGTTAACTGTTATACTTTTATTATTTACTTATCAGTCTCTAATAAACATTTTGAGACCCGTTAGAACTTTTTGCAATTTGAATTAAACATTTGGCACCATATAGTTCACAAGGTACTTTTAGGACCTATAAAACTAATGTATAGTGCAAATGTTTTAGTTAAGTTCTTTTAACGATAACAGACAAACCTTTTATTGGTTAACTGTCATACTTTTATTATTTACTTATTAGACTCTAATAAACATTTTGAGACCCGTTAAAACTTTTTGCAATGTGAATTAAACATTTGGCACCAAATAGTTCACAAGGCACTTTTTAGGACCTATATAACTAATGTATAGTGCAAATGTTTTAGTTAAGTTCTTTTAACGATAACAGACAAACCTTTTATTGGTTAATTGTTATACTTTTATTATTTACTTATTAGACTCTAATAAACATTTTGAGACCCGTTAGAACTTTTTGCAATGTGAATTAAACATTTGGCACCATATAGTTCACAAGGCACTTTTTAGGACCTATATAACTAATGTATAGTGCAAATGTTTTAGTTAAGTTCTTTTAACGATAACAGACAAACCTTTTATTGGTTAACTGTTATACTTTTATTATTTACTTATTAGACTCTAATAAACATTTTGAGACCCGTTAGAACTTTTTGCAATGTGAATTAAACATTTGGCACCATATAGTTCACAAGGCACTTTTAGGACCTATATAACTAATGTATAGTGCAAATGTTTTAGTTAAGTTCTTTTAACGATAACAGACAAACCTTTTATTGGTTAACTGTCATACTTTTAATATTTACTTATTAGACTCTAATAAACATTTTGGGACCCGTTAGAACTTTTTGCAATGTGAATTAAACATTTGGCACCATATAGTTCACAAGGCACTTTTTAGGACCTATATAACTAATGTATAGTGCAAATGTTTTAGTTAAGTTCTTTTAACGATAACAGACAAACCTTTTATTGGTTAATTGTTATACTTTTATTATTTACTTATTAGACTCTAATAAACATTTTGAGACCCGTTAGAACTTTTTGCAATGTGAATTAAACATTTGGCACCATATAGTTCACAAAGCACTTTTTAGAATCTATATAACTAATGTATAGTGCAAATGTTTTAGTTAAGTTCTTTTAACGATAACAGACAAACCTTTTATTGGTTAACTGTTATACTTTTATTATTTACTTTCTAGTATCTTATAAACATTTTGAGACCCGTTAGAACTTTTTGCAATGTGAATTAAACATTTGGCACCATATAGTTCACAAGGCACTTTTAAGACCTATATAACTAATGTATAGTGCAAATGTTTTAGTTAAGTTCTTTTAACGATAACAGACAAACCTTTTATTGGTTAACTGTTATACTTTTATTATTTACTTATTAGACTCTAATAAACATTTTGAGACCCGTTAGAACTTTTTGCAATGTGAATTAAACATTTGGCACCATATAGTTCACAAGGCACTTTTTAGGACCTATATAACTAATGTATAGTGCAAATGTTTTAGTTAAGTTCTTTTAACGATAACAGACAAACCTTTTATTGGTTAACTGTTATACTTTTATTATTTACTTATTAGACTCTAATAAACTATTTGAGACCTGTTAGAACGTTTTGCAATGTGAATTGCACATTTGGGACCATATAATTCACAAAGCACTTTTTAGGACCTATATAACTAATGTATAGTGCAAATGTTTTAGTTAAGTTCTTTTAACGATAACAGACAAACCTTTTATTGGTTAACTGTTATACTTTTATTTTTTACTTATTAGACTCTAATAAACATTTTGAGACCCGTTAGAACTTTTTGCAATGTGAATTAAACATTTGGCACCATATAGTTCACAAGGCACTTTTTAGGATCTATATAACTAATGTATAGTGCAAATGTTTTAGTTAAGGTCTTTTAGCGATAACAGACAAACCTTTTATTGGTTAACTGTTATACTTTTATTATTTACTTATTGGTATCTTATAAACATTTTGAGACCCGTTAGAACTTTTTGCAATGTGAATTAAACATTTGGCACCATATAGTTCACAATGAACTTTTAGGACCTATATAACTAATGTATAGTGCAAATGTTTTAGTTAAGTTCTTTTAACGATAACAGACAAACCTTTTATTGGTTAACTGTTATACTTTTATTATTTACTTATTAGACTCTAATAAACTATTTGAGACCTGTTAGAACGTTTTGCAATGTGAATTGCACATTTGGGACCATATAATTCACCAAGCACTTTTTAGGACCTATATAACTAATGTATAGTGCAAATGTTTTAGTTAAGTTCTTTTAACGATAACAGACAAACCTTTTATTGGTTAACTGTTATACTTTTATTTTTTACTTATTAGACTCTAATAAACATTTTGAGACACGTTAGAACTTTTTGCAATGTGAATTAAACGTTTGGCGCCATATAGTTCACAAGGCACTTTTTAGGACCTATATAACTAATGTATAGTGCAAATGTTTTAGTTAAGTTCCTTTAACGATAACAGACAAACCTTTTTTTGGTTAACTGTTATACTTTTATTATTTACTTATTAGACTCTAATAAACATTTTGAGACCCGTTAGAACGTTTTGCAATGTGAATTGCACATTTGGGACCATATAGTTCACAAGGCACTTTTTAGGACCTATATAACTAATGTATAGTGCAAATGTTTTAGTTAAGTTCTTTTAACGATAACAGACAAACCTTTTATTGGTTAACTGTTATACTTTTATTTTTTACTTATTAGACTCTAATAAACATTTTGAGACACGTTAGAACTTTTTGCACTGTGAATTAAACGTTTGGCGCCATATAGTTCACAAGGCACTTTTTAGGACCTATATAACTAATGTATAGTGCAAATGTTTTAGTTAAGTTCCTTTAACGATAACAGACAAACCTTTTATTGGTTAACTGTTATACTTTTATTATTTACTTATTAGACTCTAATAAACATTTTGAGACCCGTTAGAACGTTTTGCAATGTGAATTGCACATTTGGGACCATATAGTTCACAAGGCACTTTTTAGGACCTATATAACTAATGTATAGTGCAAATGTTTTAGTTAAGTTCTTTTAACGATAACAGACAAACCTTTTATTGGTTAACTGTTATACTTTTATTATTTACTTATTAGACTCTAATAAACATTTTGAGACCCGTTAGAACTTTTTGCAATGTGAATTAAACATTTGGCACCATATAGTTCACAAGGCACTTTTTAGGATCTATATAACTAATGTATAGTGCAAATGTTTTAGTTAAGTTCTTTTAACGATAACAGACAAACCTTTTATTGGTTAACTGTTATACTTTTATTATTTACTTATTGGTATCTTATAAACATTTTGAGACCCGTTAGAACTTTTTGCAATGTGAATTAAACATTTGGCACCATATAGTTCACAATGAACTTTTAGGACCTATATAACTAATGTATAGTGCAAATGTTTTAGTTAAGTTCTTTTAACGATAACAGACAAACCTTTTATTGGTTAACTGTTATACTTTTATTATTTACTTATTAGACTCTAATAAACATTTTGAGACCCGTTAGAACTTTTTGCAATGTGAATTAAACATTTGGCACCATATAGTTCACAATGAACTTTTAGGACCTATATAACTAATGTATAGTGCAAATGTTTTAGTTAAGTTCTTTTAACGATAACAGACAAACCTTTTATTGGTTAACTGTTATACTTTTATTATTTACTTATTAGACTCTAATAAACATTTTGAGACCCGTTAGAACTTTTTGCAATGTGAATTAAACATTTGGCACCATATAGTTCACAAGGCACTTTTTAGGACCTATATAACTAATGTATAGTGCAAATGTTTTAGTTAAGTTCTTTTCACGATAACAGACAAATCTTTTATTGGTTAACTGTTATACTTTTATTATTTACTTATCAGTCTCTAATAAACATTTTGAGACCCGTTAGAACTTTTTGCAATTTGAATTAAACATTTGGCACCATATAGTTCACAAGGTACTTTTAGGACCTATAAAACTAATGTATAGTGCAAATGTTTTAGTTAAGTTCTTTTAACGATAACAAACAAACCTTTTATTGGTTAACTGTTATACTTTTATTATTTACTTATTGGTATCTTATAAACATTTTGAGACCCGTTAGAACTTTTTGCAATGTGAATTAAACATTTGGCACCATATAGTTCACAATGAACTTTTAGGACCTATATAACTAATGTATAGTGCAAATGTTTTAGTTAAGTTCTTTTAACGATAACAGACAAACCTTTTATTGGTTAACTGTTATACTTTTATTATTTACTTATTAGACTCTAATAAACATTTTGAGACCCGTTAGAACTTTTTGCAATGTGAATTAAACATTTGGCACCATATAGTTCACAAGGCACTTTTTAGGACCTATATAACTAATGTATAGTGCAAATGTTTTAGTTAAGTTCTTTTCACGATAACAGACAAATCTTTTATTGGTTAACTGTTATACTTTTATTATTTACTTATCAGTCTCTAATAAACATTTTGAGACCCGTTAGAACTTTTTGCAATTTGAATTAAACATTTGGCACCATATAGTTCACAAGGTACTTTTAGGACCTATAAAACTAATGTATAGTGCAAATGTTTTAGTTAAGTTCTTTTAACGATAACAAACAAACCTTTTATTGGTTAACTGTTATACTTTTATTATTTACTTATCAGTCTCTAATAAACATTTTGAGACCCGTTAGAACTTTTTGCAATGTGAATTAAACATTTGGCACCATATAGTTCACAAGGCACTTTTAGGACCTATATAACTAATGTATAGTGCAAATGTTTTAGTTAAGTTCCTTTAACGATAACAGACAAACCTTTTATTGGTTAACTGTTATACTTTTATTATTTACTTATTAGACTCTAATAAAAATTTTGAGACCCGTTAGAACGTTTTGCAATGTGAATTGCACATTTGGGACCATATAGTTCACAAGGCACTTTTTAGGACCTATATAACTAATGTATAGTGCAAATGTTTTAGTTAAGTTCTTTTAACGATAACAGACAAACCTTTTATTGGTTAACTGTTATACTTTTATTATTTACTTATTAGTATCTAATAAACATTTTGAGACCCGTTAGAACTTTTTGCAATGTGAATTAAACATTTGGCACCATATAGTTCACAAGGCACTTTTTAGGACCTATATAACTAATGCATAGTGCAAATGTTTTAGTTAAGTTCTTTTAACGATAACAGACAAACCTTTTATTGGTTAACTGTTATACTTTTATTATTTACTTATTAGACTCTAATAAACATTTTGAGACCCGTTAGAACTTTTTGCAATGTGAATTAAACATTTGGCACCATATAGTTCACAAGGCACTTTTTAGGACCTATATAACTAATGTATAGTGCAAATGTTTTAGTTAAGTTCTTTTAACGATAACAGACAAATCTTTTATTGGTTAACTGTTATACTTTTATTATTTACTTATCAGTCTCTAATAAACATTTTGAGACCCGTTAGAACTTTTTGCAATTTGAATTAAACATTTGGCACCATATAGTTCACAAGGTACTTTTAGGACCTATAAAACTAATGTATAGTGCAAATGTTTTAGTTAAGTTCTTTTAACGATAACAGACAAACCTTTTATTGGTTAACTGTCATACTTTTATTATTTACTTATTAGACTCTAATAAACATTTTGAGACCCGTTAAAACTTTTTGCAATGTGAATTAAACATTTGGCACCAAATAGTTCACAAGGCACTTTTTAGGACCTATATAACTAATGTATAGTGCAAATGTTTTAGTTAAGTTCTTTTAACGATAACAGACAAACCTTTTATTGGTTAATTGTTATACTTTTATTATTTACTTATTAGACTCTAATAAACATTTTGAGACCCGTTAGAACTTTTTGCAATGTGAATTAAACATTTGGCACCATATAGTTCACAAGGCACTTTTTAGGACCTATATAACTAATGTATAGTGCAAATGTTTTAGTTAAGTTCTTTTAACGATAACAGACAAACCTTTTATTGGTTAACTGTTATACTTTTATTATTTACTTATTAGACTCTAATAAACATTTTGAGACCCGTTAGAACTTTTTGCAATGTGAATTAAACATTTGGCACCATATAGTTCACAAGGCACTTTTAGGACCTATATAACTAATGTATAGTGCAAATGTTTTAGTTAAGTTCTTTTAACGATAACAGACAAACCTTTTATTGGTTAACTGTCATACTTTTAATATTTACTTATTAGACTCTAATAAACATTTTGGGACCCGTTAGAACTTTTTGCAATGTGAATTAAACATTTGGCACCATATAGTTCACAAGGCACTTTTTAGGACCTATATAACTAATGTATAGTGCAAATGTTTTAGTTAAGTTCTTTTAACGATAACAGACAAACCTTTTATTGGTTAATTGTTATACTTTTATTATTTACTTATTAGACTCTAATAAACATTTTGAGACCCGTTAGAACTTTTTGCAATGTGAATTAAACATTTGGCACCATATAGTTCACAAAGCACTTTTTAGAATCTATATAACTAATGTATAGTGCAAATGTTTTAGTTAAGTTCTTTTAACGATAACAGACAAACCTTTTATTGGTTAACTGTTATACTTTTATTATTTACTTTCTAGTATCTTATAAACATTTTGAGACCCGTTAGAACTTTTTGCAATGTGAATTAAACATTTGGCACCATATAGTTCACAAGGCACTTTTAGGACCTATATAACTAATGTATAGTGCAAATGTTTTAGTTAAGTTCTTTTAACGATAACAGACAAACCTTTTATTGGTTAACTGTTATACTTTTATTATTTACTTATTAGACTCTAATAAACATTTTGAGACCCGTTAGAACTTTTTGCAATGTGAATTAAACATTTGGCACCATATAGTTCACAAGGCACTTTTTAGGACCTATATAACTAATGTATAGTGCAAATGTTTTAGTTAAGTTCTTTTAACGATAACAGACAAACCTTTTATTGGTTAACTGTTATACTTTTATTATTTACTTATTAGACTCTAATAAACTATTTGAGACCTGTTAGAACGTTTTGCAATGTGAATTGCACATTTGGGACCATATAATTCACAAAGCACTTTTTAGGACCTATATAACTAATGTATAGTGCAAATGTTTTAGTTAAGTTCTTTTAACGATAACAGACAAACCTTTTATTGGTTAACTGTTATACTTTTATTTTTTACTTATTAGACTCTAATAAACATTTTGAGACCCGTTAGAACTTTTTGCAATGTGAATTAAACATTTGGCACCATATAGTTCACAAGGCACTTTTTAGGATCTATATAACTAATGTATAGTGCAAATGTTTTAGTTAAGGTCTTTTAGCGATAACAGACAAACCTTTTATTGGTTAACTGTTATACTTTTATTATTTACTTATTGGTATCTTATAAACATTTTGAGACCCGTTAGAACTTTTTGCAATGTGAATTAAACATTTGGCACCATATAGTTCACAATGAACTTTTAGGACCTATATAACTAATGTATAGTGCAAATGTTTTAGTTAAGTTCTTTTAACGATAACAGACAAACCTTTTATTGGTTAACTGTTATACTTTTATTATTTACTTATTAGACTCTAATAAACTATTTGAGACCTGTTAGAACGTTTTGCAATGTGAATTGCACATTTGGGACCATATAATTCACCAAGCACTTTTTAGGACCTATATAACTAATGTATAGTGCAAATGTTTTAGTTAAGTTCTTTTAACGATAACAGACAAACCTTTTATTGGTTAACTGTTATACTTTTATTTTTTACTTATTAGACTCTAATAAACATTTTGAGACACGTTAGAACTTTTTGCAATGTGAATTAAACGTTTGGCGCCATATAGTTCACAAGGCACTTTTTAGGACCTATATAACTAATGTATAGTGCAAATGTTTTAGTTAAGTTCCTTTAACGATAACAGACAAACCTTTTTTTGGTTAACTGTTATACTTTTATTATTTACTTATTAGACTCTAATAAACATTTTGAGACCCGTTAGAACGTTTTGCAATGTGAATTGCACATTTGGGACCATATAGTTCACAAGGCACTTTTTAGGACCTATATAACTAATGTATAGTGCAAATGTTTTAGTTAAGTTCTTTTAACGATAACAGACAAACCTTTTATTGGTTAACTGTTATACTTTTATTTTTTACTTATTAGACTCTAATAAACATTTTGAGACACGTTAGAACTTTTTGCACTGTGAATTAAACGTTTGGCGCCATATAGTTCACAAGGCACTTTTTAGGACCTATATAACTAATGTATAGTGCAAATGTTTTAGTTAAGTTCCTTTAACGATAACAGACAAACCTTTTATTGGTTAACTGTTATACTTTTATTATTTACTTATTAGACTCTAATAAACATTTTGAGACCCGTTAGAACGTTTTGCAATGTGAATTGCACATTTGGGACCATATAGTTCACAAGGCACTTTTTAGGACCTATATAACTAATGTATAGTGCAAATGTTTTAGTTAAGTTCTTTTAACGATAACAGACAAACCTTTTATTGGTTAACTGTTATACTTTTATTATTTACTTATTAGACTCTAATAAACATTTTGAGACCCGTTAGAACTTTTTGCAATGTGAATTAAACATTTGGCACCATATAGTTCACAAGGCACTTTTTAGGATCTATATAACTAATGTATAGTGCAAATGTTTTAGTTAAGTTCTTTTAACGATAACAGACAAACCTTTTATTGGTTAACTGTTATACTTTTATTATTTACTTATTGGTATCTTATAAACATTTTGAGACCCGTTAGAACTTTTTGCAATGTGAATTAAACATTTGGCACCATATAGTTCACAATGAACTTTTAGGACCTATATAACTAATGTATAGTGCAAATGTTTTAGTTAAGTTCTTTTAACGATAACAGACAAACCTTTTATTGGTTAACTGTTATACTTTTATTATTTACTTATTAGACTCTAATAAACATTTTGAGACCCGTTAGAACTTTTTGCAATGTGAATTAAACATTTGGCACCATATAGTTCACAATGAACTTTTAGGACCTATATAACTAATGTATAGTGCAAATGTTTTAGTTAAGTTCTTTTAACGATAACAGACAAACCTTTTATTGGTTAACTGTTATACTTTTATTATTTACTTATTAGACTCTAATAAACATTTTGAGACCCGTTAGAACTTTTTGCAATGTGAATTAAACATTTGGCACCATATAGTTCACAAGGCACTTTTTAGGACCTATATAACTAATGTATAGTGCAAATGTTTTAGTTAAGTTCTTTTCACGATAACAGACAAATCTTTTATTGGTTAACTGTTATACTTTTATTATTTACTTATCAGTCTCTAATAAACATTTTGAGACCCGTTAGAACTTTTTGCAATTTGAATTAAACATTTGGCACCATATAGTTCACAAGGTACTTTTAGGACCTATAAAACTAATGTATAGTGCAAATGTTTTAGTTAAGTTCTTTTAACGATAACAAACAAACCTTTTATTGGTTAACTGTTATACTTTTATTATTTACTTATTGGTATCTTATAAACATTTTGAGACCCGTTAGAACTTTTTGCAATGTGAATTAAACATTTGGCACCATATAGTTCACAATGAACTTTTAGGACCTATATAACTAATGTATAGTGCAAATGTTTTAGTTAAGTTCTTTTAACGATAACAGACAAACCTTTTATTGGTTAACTGTTATACTTTTATTATTTACTTATTAGACTCTAATAAACATTTTGAGACCCGTTAGAACTTTTTGCAATGTGAATTAAACATTTGGCACCATATAGTTCACAAGGCACTTTTTAGGACCTATATAACTAATGTATAGTGCAAATGTTTTAGTTAAGTTCTTTTCACGATAACAGACAAATCTTTTATTGGTTAACTGTTATACTTTTATTATTTACTTATCAGTCTCTAATAAACATTTTGAGACCCGTTAGAACTTTTTGCAATTTGAATTAAACATTTGGCACCATATAGTTCACAAGGTACTTTTAGGACCTATAAAACTAATGTATAGTGCAAATGTTTTAGTTAAGTTCTTTTAACGATAACAAACAAACCTTTTATTGGTTAACTGTTATACTTTTATTATTTACTTATCAGTCTCTAATAAACATTTTGAGACCCGTTAGAACTTTTTGCAATGTGAATTAAACATTTGGCACCATATAGTTCACAAGGCACTTTTAGGACCTATATAACTAATGTATAGTGCAAATGTTTTAGTTAAGTTCTTTTAACGATAACAAACAAACCTTTTATTGGTTAACTGTCATACTTTTAATATTTACTTATTAGACTCTAATAAACATTTTGGGACCCGTTAGAACTTTTTGCAATGTGAATTAAACATTTGGCACCATATAGTTCACAAGGCACTTTTTAGGACCTATATAACTAATGTATAGTGCAAATGTTTTAGTTAAGTTCTTTTAACGATAACAGACAAACCTTTTATTGGTTAATTGTTATACTTTTATTATTTACTTATTAGACTCTAATAAACATTTTGAGACCCGTTAGAACTTTTTGCAATGTGAATTAAACATTTGGCACCATATAGTTCACAAAGCACTTTTTAGGATCTATATAACTAATGTATAGTGCAAATGTTTTAGTTAAGTTCTTTTAACGATAACAGACAAACCTTTTATTGGTTAACTGTTATACTTTTATTATTTACTTTTTAGTATCTTATAAACATTTTGAGACCCGTTAGAACTTTTTGCAATGTGAATTAAACATTTGGCACCATATAGTTCACAATGAACTTTTAGGACCTATATAACTAATGTATAGTGCAAATGTTTTAGTTAAGTTCTTTTAACGATAACAGACAAACCTTTTATTGGTTAACTGTTATACTTTTATTATTTACTTATTAGACTCTAATAAACTATTTGAGACCTGTTAGAACGTTTTGCAATGTGAATTGCACATTTGGGACCATATAATTCACCAAGCACTTTTTAGGACCTATATAACTAATGTATAGTGCAAATGTTTTAGTTAAGTTCTTTTAACGATAACAGACAAACCTTTTATTGGTTAACTGTTATACTTTTATCTTTTACTTATTAGACTCTAATAAACATTTTGAGACACGTTAGAACTTTTTGCAATGTGAATTAAACGTTTGGCGCCATATAGTTCACAAGGCACTTTTTAGGACCTATATAACTAATGTATAGTGCAAATGTTTTAGTTAAGTTCCTTTAACGATAACAGACAAACCTTTTATTGGTTAACTGTTATAGTTTTATTATTTACTTATTAGACTCTAATAAACATTTTGAGACCCGTTAGAACGTTTTGCAATGTGAATTGCACATTTGGAACCATATAGTTCACAAGGCACTTTTTAGGACCTATATAACTAATGTATAGTGCAAATGTTTTAGTTAAGTTCTTTTAACGATAACAGACAAACCTTTTATTGGTTAACTGTTATACTTTTATTTTTTACTTATTGGTATCTTATAAACATTTTGAGACCCGTTAGAACTTTTTGCAATGTGAATTAAACATTTGGCACCATATAGTTCACAATGAACTTTTAGGACCTATATAACTAATGTATAGTGCAAATGTTTTAGTTAAGTTCTTTTAACGATAACAGACAAACCTTTTATTGGTTAACTGTTATACTTTTATTATTTACTTATTAGACTCTAATAAACATTTTGAGACCCGTTAGAACTTTTTGCAATGTGAATTAAACATTTGGCACCATATAGTTCACAAGGCACTTTTTAGGACCTATATAACTAATGTATAGTGCAAATGTTTTAGTTAAGTTCTTTTCACGATAACAGACAAATCTTTTATTGGTTAACTGTTATACTTTTATTATTTACTTATCAGTCTCTAATAAACATTTTGAGACCCGTTAGAACTTTTTGCAATTTGAATTAAACATTTGGCACCATATAGTTCACAAGGCACTTTTAGGACCTATAAAACTAATGTATAGTGCAAATGTTTTAGTTAAGTTCTTTTAACGATAACAAACAAACCTTTTATTGGTTAACTGTTATACTTTTATTATTTACTTATCAGTCTCTAATAAACATTTTGAGACCCGTTAGAACTTTTTGCAATGTGAATTAAACATTTGGCACCATATAGTTCACAAGGCACTTTTAGGACCTATATAACTAATGTATAGTGCAAATGTTTTAGTTAAGTTCTTTTAACGATAACAAACAAACCTTTTATTGGTTAACTGTCATACTTTTAATATTTACTTATTAGACTCTAATAAACATTTTGGGACCCGTTAGAACTTTTTGCAATGTGAATTAAACATTTGGCACCATATAGTTCACAAGGCACTTTTTAGGACCTATATAACTAATGTATAGTGCAAATGTTTTAGTTAAGTTCTTTTAACGATAACAGACAAACCTTTTATTGGTTAATTGTTATACTTTTATTATTTACTTATTAGACTCTAATAAACATTTTGAGACCCGTTAGAACTTTTTGCAATGTGAATTAAACATTTGGCACCATATAGTTCACAAAGCACTTTTTAGGATCTATATAACTAATGTATAGTGCAAATGTTTTAGTTAAGTTCTTTTAACGATAACAGACAAACCTTTTATTGGTTAACTGTTATACTTTTATTATTTACTTTTTAGTATCTTATAAACATTTTGAGACCCGTTAGAACTTTTTGCAATGTGAATTAAACATTTGGCACCATATAGTTCACAAGGCACTTTTAGGACCTATATAACTAATGTATAGTGCAAATGTTTTAGTTAAGTTCTTTTAACGATAACAGACAAACCTTTTATTGGTTAACTGTTATACTTTTATTATTTACTTATTAGACTCTAATAAACATTTTGAGACCCGTTAGAACTTTTTGCAATGTGAATTAAACATTTGGCACCATATAGTTCACAAGGCACTTTTTAGGACCTATATAACTAATGTATAGTGCAAATGTTTTAGTTAAGTTCTTTTAACGATAACAGACAAACCTTTTATTGGTTAACTGTTATACTTTGATTATTTACTTATTAGACTCTAATAAACTATTTGAGACCTGTTAGAACGTTTTGCAATGTGAATTGCACATTTGGCACCATATAATTCACAAAGCACTTTTTAGGACCTATATAACTAATGTATAGTGCAAATGTTTTAGTTAAGTTCTTTTAACGATAACAGACAAACCTTTTATTGGTTAACTGTTATACTTTTATTTTTTACTTATTAGACTCTAATAAACATTTTGAGACACGTTAGAACTTTTTGCAATGTGAATTAAACGTTTGGCGCCATATAGTTCACAAGGCACTTTTTAGGACCTATATAACTAATGTATAGTGCAAATGTTTTAGTTAAGTTCCTTTAACGATAACAGACAAACCTTTTATTGGTTAACTGTTATACTTTTATTATTTACTTATTAGACTCTAATAAACATTTTGAGACCCGTTAGAACGTTTTGCAATGTGAATTGCACATTTGGGACCATATAGTTCACAAGGCACTTTTTAGGACCTATATAACTAATGTATAGTGCAAATGTTTTAGTTAAGTTCTTTTAACGATAACAGACAAACCTTTTATAGGTTAACTGTTATACTTTTATTATTTACTTATTAGACTCTAATAAACATTTTGAGACCCGTTAGAACTTTTTGCAATGTGAATTAAACATTTGGCACCATATAGTTCACAAGGCACTTTTTAGGATCTATATAACTAATGTATAGTGCAAATGTTTTAGTTAAGGTCTTTTAACGATAACAGACAAACCTTTTATTGGTTAACTGTTATACTTTTATTATTTACTTATTGGTATCTTATAAACATTTTGAGACCCGTTAGAACTTTTTGCAATGTGAATTAAACATTTGGCACCATATAGTTCACAATGAACTTTTAGGACCTATATAACTAATGTATAGTGCAAATGTTTTAGTTAAGTTCTTTTAACGATAACAGACAAACCTTTTATTGGTTAACTGTTATACTTTTATTTTTTACTTATTAGACTCTAATAAACATTTTGAGACACGTTAGAACTTTTTGCAATGTGAATTAAACGTTTGGCGCCATATAGTTCACAAGGCACTTTTTAGGACCTATATAACTAATGTATAGTGCAAATGTTTTAGTTAAGTTCCTTTAACGATAACAGACAAAACTTTTATTGGTTAACTGTTATACTTTTATTATTTACTTATTAGACTCTAATAAACATTTTGAGACCCGTTAGAACGTTTTGCAATGTGAATTGCACATTTGGGACCATATAGTTCACAAGGCACTTTTTAGGACCTATATAACTAATGTATAGTGCAAATGTTTTAGTTAAGTTCTTTTAACGATAACAGACAAACCTTTTATTGGTTAACTGTTATACTTTTATTTTTTACTTATTAGACTCTAATAAACATTTTGAGACACGTTAGAACTTTTTGCAATGTGAATTAAACGTTTGGCGCCATATAGTTCACAAGGCACTTTTTAGGACCTATATAACTAATGTATAGTGCAAATGTTTTAGTTAAGTTCCTTTAACGATAACAGACAAACCTTTTATTGGTTAACTGTTATACTTTTATTATTTACTTATTAGACTCTAATAAACATTTTGAGACCCGTTAGAACGTTTTGCAATGTGAATTGCACATTTGGGAACATATAGTTCACAAGGCACTTTTTAGGACCTATATAACTAATGTATAGTGCAAATGTTTTAGTTAAGTTCTTTTAACGATAACAGACAAACCTTTTATAGGTTAACTGTTATACTTTTATTATTTACTTATTAGACTCTAATAAACATTTTGAGACCCGTTAGAACTTTTTGCAATGTGAATTAAACATTTGGCACCATATAGTTCACAAGGCACTTTTTAGGATCTATATAACTAATGTATAGTGCAAATGTTTTAGTTAAGTTCTTTTAACGATAACAGACAAACCTTTTATTGGTTAACTGTTATACTTTTATTATTTACTTTATGGTATCTTATAAACATTTTGAGACCCGTTAGAACTTTTTGCAATGTGAATTAAACATTTGGCACCATATAGTTCACAATGAACTTTTAGGACTTATATAACTAATGTATAGTGCAAATGTTTTAGTTAAGTTCTTTTAACGATAACAGACAAACCTTTTATTGGTTAACTGTTATACTTTTATTATTTACTTATTAGACTCTAATAAACATTTTGAGACCCGTTAGAACATTTTGCAATGTGAATTAAACATTTGGCACCATATAGTTCACAAGGCACTTTTTAGGATCTATATAACTAATGTATAGTGCAAATGTTTTAGTTAAGTTCTTTTAACGATAACAGACAAACCTTTTATTGGTTAACTGTTATACTTTTATTATTTACTTATTAGTATCTAATAAACATTTTGAGACCCGTTAGAACTTTTTGCAATGTGAATTAAACATTTGGCACCATATAGTTCACAAGGCACTTTTTAGGACCTATATAACTAATGTATAGTGCAAATGTTTTAGTTAAGTTCTTTTAACGATAACAGACAAACCTTTTATTGGTTAACTGTTATACTTTTATTATTTACTTATTAGACTCTAATAAACATTTTGAGACCCGTTAGAACTTTTTGCAATGTGAATTAAACATTTGGCACCATATAGTTCACAAGGCACTTTTTAGGACCTATATAACTAATGTATAGTGCAAATGTTTTAGTTAAGTTCTTTTAACGTTAACAAACAAATCTTTTATTGGTTAACTGTTATACTTTTATTATTTACTTATCAGTCTCTAATAAACATTTTGAGACCCGTTAGAACTTTTTGCAATGTGAATTAAACATTTGGCACCATATAGTTCACAAGGCACTTTTAGGACCTATATAACTAATGTATAGTGAAAATGTTTTAGTTAAGTTCTTTTAACGATAACAGACAAACCTTTTATTGGTTAACTGTTATACTTTTATTATTTACTTATTGGTATCTTATAAACATTTTGAGACCCGTTAGAACTTTTTGCAATGTGAATTAAACATTTGGCACCATATAGTTCACAATGAACTTTTAGGACCTATATAACTAATGTATAGTTCAAATGTTTTAGTTAAGTTCTTTTAACGATAACAGACAAACCTTTTATTGGTTAACTGTTATACTTTTATTATTTACTTATTAGACTCTAATAAACATTTTGAGACCCGTTAGAACTTTTTGCAATGTGAATTAAACATTTGGCACCATATAGTTCACAAGGCACTTTTTAGGACCTATATAACTAATGTATAGTGCAAATGTTTTAGTTAAGTTCTTTTAACGATAACAGACAAACCTTTTATTGGTTAACTGTTATACTTTTATTATTTACTTATTAGTATCTAATAAACATTTTGAGACCCGTTAGAACTTTTTGCAATTTGAATTAAACATTTGGCACCATATAGTTCACAAGGTACTTTTAGGACCTATAAAACTAATGTATAGTGCAAATGTTTTAGTTAAGTTCTTTTAACGATAACAAACAAACCTTTTATTGGTTAACTGTTATACTTTTATTATTTACTTATCAGTCTCTAATAAACATTTTGAGACCCGTTAGAACTTTTTGCAATGTGAATTAAACATTTGGCACCATATAGTTCACAAGGCACTTTTAGGACCTATATAACTAATGTATAGTGCAAATGTTTTAGTTAAGTTCTTTTAACGATAACAGACAAACCTTTTATTGGTTAACTGTCATACTTTTAATATTTACTTATTAGACTCTAATAAACATTTTGGGACCCGTTAGAACTTTTTGCAATGTGAATTAAACATTTGGCACCATATAGTTCACAAGGCACTTTTTAGGACCTATATAACTAATGTATAGTGCAAATGTTTTAGTTAAGTTCTTTTAACGATAACAGACAAACCTTTTATTGGTTAATTGTTATACTTTTATTATTTACTTATTAGACTCTAATAAACATTTTGAGACCCGTTAGAACTTTTTGCAATGTGAATTAAACATTTGGCACCATATAGTTCACAAAGCACTTTTTAGGATCTATATAACTAATGTATAGTGCAAATGTTTTAGTTAAGTTCTTTTAACGATAACAGACAAACCTTTTATTGGTTAACTGTTATACTTTTATTATTTACTTTTTAGTATCTTATAAACATTTTGAGACCCGTTAGAACTTTTTGCAATGTGAATTAAACATTTGGCACCATATAGTTCACAATGAACTTTTAGGACCTATATAACTAATGTATAGTGCAAATGTTTTAGTTAAGTTCTTTTAACGATAACAGACAAACCTTTTATTGGTTAACTGTTATACTTTTATTATTTACTTATTAGACTCTAATAAACTATTTGAGACCTGTTAGAACGTTTTGCAATGTGAATTGCACATTTGGGACCATATAATTCACCAAGCACTTTTTAGGACCTATATAACTAATGTATAGTGCAAATGTTTTAGTTAAGTTCTTTTAACGATAACAGACAAACCTTTTATTGGTTAACTGTTATACTTTTATTTTTTACTTATTAGACTCTAATAAACATTTTGAGACACGTTAGAACTTTTTGCAATGTGAATTAAACGTTTGGCGCCATATAGTTCACAAGGCACTTTTTAGGACCTATATAACTAATGTATAGTGCAAATGTTTTAGTTAAGTTCCTTTAACGATAACAGACAAACCTTTTATTGGTTAACTGTTATACTTTTATTATTTACTTATTAGACTCTAATAAACATTTTGAGACCCGTTAGAACGTTTTGCAATGTGAATTGCACATTTGGGACCATATAGTTCACAAGGCACTTTTTAGGACCTATATAACTAATGTATAGTGCAAATGTTTTAGTTAAGTTCTTTTAACGATAACAGACAAACCTTTTATTGGTTAACTGTTATACTTTTATTATTTACTTATTAGACTCTAATAAACATTTTGAGACCCGTTAGAACTTTTTGCAATGTGAATTAAACATTTGGCACCATATAGTTCACAAGGCACTTTTTAGGATCTATATAACTAATGTATAGTGCAAATGTTTTAGTTAAGTTCTTTTAACGATAACAGACAAACCTTTTATTGGTTAACTGTTATACTTTTATTATTTACTTATTGGTATCTTATAAACATTTTGAGACCCGTTAGAACTTTTTGCAATGTGAATTAAACATTTGGCACCATATAGTTCACAATGAACTTTTAGGACCTATATAACTAATGTATAGTGCAAATGTTTTAGTTAAGTTCTTTTAACGATAACAGACAAACCTTTTATTGGTTAACTGTTATACTTTTATTATTTACTTATTAGACTCTAATAAACATTTTGAGACCCGTTAGAACTTTTTGCAATGTGAATTAAACATTTGGCACCATATAGTTCACAAGGCACTTTTTAGGACCTATATAACTAATGTATAGTGCAAATGTTTTAGTTAAGTTCTTTTCACGATAACAGACAAATCTTTTATTGGTTAACTGTTATACTTTTATTATTTACTTATCAGTTTCTAATAAACATTTTGAGACCCGTTAGAACTTTTTGCAATGTGAATTAAACATTTGGCACCATATAGTTCACAAGGCACTTTTTAGGACCTATATAACTAATGTATAGTGCAAATGTTTTAGTTAAGTTCTTTTAACGATAACAAACAAACCTTTTATTGGTTAACTGTCATACTTTTAATATTTACTTATTAGACTCTAATAAACATTTTGGGACCCGTTAGAACTTTTTGCAATGTGAATTAAACATTTGGCACCATATAGTTCACAAGGCACTTTTTAGGACCTATATAACTAATGTATAGTGCAAATGTTTTAGTTAAGTTCTTTTAACGATTACAGACAAACCTTTTATTGGTTAATTGTTATACTTTTATTATTTACTTATTAGACTCTAATAAACATTTTGAGACCCGTTAGAACTTTTTGCAATGTGAATTAAACATTTGGCACCATATAGTTCACAAAGCACTTTTTAGGATCTATATAACTAATGTATAGTGCAAATGTTTTAGTTAAGTTCTTTTAACGATAACAGACAAACCTTTTATTGGTTAACTGTTATACTTTTATTATTTACTTTTTAGTATCTTATAAACATTTTGAGACCCGTTAGAACTTTTTGCAATGTGAATTAAACATTTGGCACCATATAGTTCACAAGGCACTTTTAGGACCTATATAACTAATGTATAGTGCAAATGTTTTAGTTAAGTTCTTTTAACGATAACAGACAAACCTTTTATTGGTTAACTGTTATACTTTTATTATTTACTTATTAGACTCTAATAAACATTTTGAGACCCGTTAGAACTTTTTGCAATGTGAATTAAACATTTGGCACCATATAGTTCACAAGGCACTTTTTAGGACCTATATAACTAATGTATAGTGCAAATGTTTTAGTTAAGTTCTTTTAACGATAACAGACAAACCTTTTATTGGTTAACTGTTATACTTTGATTATTTACTTATTAGACTCTAATAAACTATTTGAGACCTGTTAGAACGTTTTGCAATGTGAATTGCACATTTGGCACCATATAATTCACAAAGCACTTTTTAGGACCTATATAACTAATGTATAGTGCAAATGTTTTAGTTAAGTTCTTTTAACGATAACAGACAAACCTTTTATTGGTTAACTGTTATACTTTTATTTTTTACTTATTAGACTCTAATAAACATTTTGAGACACGTTAGAACTTTTTGCAATGTGAATTAAACGTTTGGCGCCATATAGTTCACAAGGCACTTTTTAGGACCTATATAACTAATGTATAGTGCAAATGTTTTAGTTAAGTTCCTTTAACGATAACAGACAAACCTTTTATTGGTTAACTGTTATACTTTTATTATTTACTTATTAGACTCTAATAAACATTTTGAGACCCGTTAGAACGTTTTGCAATGTGAATTGCACATTTGGGACCATATAGTTCACAAGGCACTTTTTAGGACCTATATAACTAATGTATAGTGCAAATGTTTTAGTTAAGTTCTTTTAACGATAACAGACAAACCTTTTATAGGTTAACTGTTATACTTTTATTATTTACTTATTAGACTCTAATAAACATTTTGAGACCCGTTAGAACTTTTTGCAATGTGAATTAAACATTTGGCACCATATAGTTCACAAGGCACTTTTTAGGATCTATATAACTAATGTATAGTGCAAATGTTTTAGTTAAGGTCTTTTAACGATAACAGACAAACCTTTTATTGGTTAACTGTTATACTTTTATTATTTACTTATTGGTATCTTATAAACATTTTGAGACCCGTTAGAACTTTTTGCAATGTGAATTAAACATTTGGCACCATATAGTTCACAATGAACTTTTAGGACCTATATAACTAATGTATAGTGCAAATGTTTTAGTTAAGTTCTTTTAACGATAACAGACAAACCTTTTATTGGTTAACTGTTATACTTTTATTTTTTACTTATTAGACTCTAATAAACATTTTGAGACACGTTAGAACTTTTTGCAATGTGAATTAAACGTTTGGCGCCATATAGTTCACAAGGCACTTTTTAGGACCTATATAACTAATGTATAGTGCAAATGTTTTAGTTAAGTTCCTTTAACGATAACAGACAAAACTTTTATTGGTTAACTGTTATACTTTTATTATTTACTTATTAGACTCTAATAAACATTTTGAGACCCGTTAGAACGTTTTGCAATGTGAATTGCACATTTGGGACCATATAGTTCACAAGGCACTTTTTAGGACCTATATAACTAATGTATAGTGCAAATGTTTTAGTTAAGTTCTTTTAACGATAACAGACAAACCTTTTATTGGTTAACTGTTATACTTTTATTTTTTACTTATTAGACTCTAATAAACATTTTGAGACACGTTAGAACTTTTTGCAATGTGAATTAAACGTTTGGCGCCATATAGTTCACAAGGCACTTTTTAGGACCTATATAACTAATGTATAGTGCAAATGTTTTAGTTAAGTTCCTTTAACGATAACAGACAAACCTTTTATTGGTTAACTGTTATACTTTTATTATTTACTTATTAGACTCTAATAAACATTTTGAGACCCGTTAGAACGTTTTGCAATGTGAATTGCACATTTGGGAACATATAGTTCACAAGGCACTTTTTAGGACCTATATAACTAATGTATAGTGCAAATGTTTTAGTTAAGTTCTTTTAACGATAACAGACAAACCTTTTATAGGTTAACTGTTATACTTTTATTATTTACTTATTAGACTCTAATAAACATTTTGAGACCCGTTAGAACTTTTTGCAATGTGAATTAAACATTTGGCACCATATAGTTCACAAGGCACTTTTTAGGATCTATATAACTAATGTATAGTGCAAATGTTTTAGTTAAGTTCTTTTAACGATAACAGACAAACCTTTTATTGGTTAACTGTTATACTTTTATTATTTACTTTATGGTATCTTATAAACATTTTGACACCCGTTAGAACTTTTTGCAATGTGAATTAAACATTTGGCACCATATAGTTCACAATGAACTTTTAGGACTTATATAACTAATGTATAGTGCAAATGTTTTAGTTAAGTTCTTTTAACGATAACAGACAAACCTTTTATTGGTTAACTGTTATACTTTTATTATTTACTTATTAGACTCTAATAAACATTTTGAGACCCGTTAGAACTTTTTGCAATGTGAATTAAACATTTGGCACCATATAGTTCACAAGGCACTTTTTAGGACCTATATAACTAATGTATAGTGCAAATGTTTTAGTTAAGTTCTTTTAACGATAACAGACAAACCTTTTATTGGTTAACTGTTATACTTTTATTATTTACTTATTAGTATCTAATAAACATTTTGAGACCCGTTAGAACTTTTTGCAATGTGAATTAAACATTTGGCACCATATAGTTCACAAGGCACTTTTTAGGACCTATATAACTAATGTATAGTGCAAATGTTTTAGTTAAGTTCCTTTAACGATAACAGACAAACCTTTTATTGGTTAACTGTTATACTTTTATTATTTACTTATTAGACTCTAATAAACATTTTGAGACCCGTTAGAACGTTTTGCAATGTGAATTGCACATTTGGGACCATATAGTTCACAAGGCACTTTTTAGGACCTATATAACTAATGTATAGTGCAAATGTTTTAGTTAAGTTCTTTTAACGATAACAGACAAACCTTTTATAGGTTAACTGTTATACTTTTATTATTTACTTATTAGACTCTAATAAACATTTTGAGACCCGTTAGAACTTTTTGCAATGTGAATTAAACATTTGGCACCATATAGTTCACAAGGCACTTTTTAGGATCTATATAACTAATGTATAGTGCAAATGTTTTAGTTAAGGTCTTTTAACGATAACAGACAAACCTTTTATTGGTTAACTGTTATACTTTTATTATTTACTTATTGGTATCTTATAAACATTTTGAGACCCGTTAGAACTTTTTGCAATGTGAATTAAACATTTGGCACCATATAGTTCACAATGAACTTTTAGGACCTATATAACTAATGTATAGTGCAAATGTTTTAGTTAAGTTCTTTTAACGATAACAGACAAACCTTTTATTGGTTAACTGTTATACTTTTATTTTTTACTTATTAGACTCTAATAAACATTTTGAGACACGTTAGAACTTTTTGCAATGTGAATTAAACGTTTGGCGCCATATAGTTCACAAGGCACTTTTTAGGACCTATATAACTAATGTATAGTGCAAATGTTTTAGTTAAGTTCCTTTAACGATAACAGACAAAACTTTTATTGGTTAACTGTTATACTTTTATTATTTACTTATTAGACTCTAATAAACATTTTGAGACCCGTTAGAACGTTTTGCAATGTGAATTGCACATTTGGGACCATATAGTTCACAAGGCACTTTTTAGGACCTATATAACTAATGTATAGTGCAAATGTTTTAGTTAAGTTCTTTTAACGATAACAGACAAACCTTTTATTGGTTAACTGTTATACTTTTATTTTTTACTTATTAGACTCTAATAAACATTTTGAGACACGTTAGAACTTTTTGCAATGTGAATTAAACGTTTGGCGCCATATAGTTCACAAGGCACTTTTTAGGACCTATATAACTAATGTATAGTGCAAATGTTTTAGTTAAGTTCCTTTAACGATAACAGACAAACCTTTTATTGGTTAACTGTTATACTTTTATTATTTACTTATTAGACTCTAATAAACATTTTGAGACCCGTTAGAACGTTTTGCAATGTGAATTGCACATTTGGGAACATATAGTTCACAAGGCACTTTTTAGGACCTATATAACTAATGTATAGTGCAAATGTTTTAGTTAAGTTCTTTTAACGATAACAGACAAACCTTTTATAGGTTAACTGTTATACTTTTATTATTTACTTATTAGACTCTAATAAACATTTTGAGACCCGTTAGAACTTTTTGCAATGTGAATTAAACATTTGGCACCATATAGTTCACAAGGCACTTTTTAGGATCTATATAACTAATGTATAGTGCAAATGTTTTAGTTAAGTTCTTTTAACGATAACAGACAAACCTTTTATTGGTTAACTGTTATACTTTTATTATTTACTTTATGGTATCTTATAAACATTTTGAGACCCGTTAGAACTTTTTGCAATGTGAATTAAACATTTGGCACCATATAGTTCACAATGAACTTTTAGGACTTATATAACTAATGTATAGTGCAAATGTTTTAGTTAAGTTCTTTTAACGATAACAGACAAACCTTTTATTGGTTAACTGTTATACTTTTATTATTTACTTATTAGACTCTAATAAACATTTTGAGACCCGTTAGAACTTTTTGCAATGTGAATTAAACATTTGGCACCATATAGTTCACAAGGCACTTTTTAGGACCTATATAACTAATGTATAGTGCAAATGTTTTAGTTAAGTTCTTTTAACGATAACAGACAAACCTTTTATTGGTTAACTGTTATACTTTTATTATTTACTTATTAGTATCTAATAAACATTTTGAGACCCGTTAGAACTTTTTGCAATGTGAATTAAACATTTGGCACCATATAGTTCACAAGGCACTTTTTAGGACCTATATAACTAATGTATAGTGCAAATGTTTTAGTTAAGTTCTTTTAACGATAACAGACAAACCTTTTATTGGTTAACTGTTATACTTTTATTATTTACTTATTAGACTCTAATAAACATTTTGAGACCCGTTAGAACTTTTTGCAATGTGAATTAAACATTTGGCACCATATAGTTCACAAGGCACTTTTTAGGACCTATATAACTAATGTATAGTGCAAATGTTTTAGTTAAGTTCTTTTAACGTTAACAAACAAATCTTTTATTGGTTAACTGTTATACTTTTATTATTTACTTATCAGTCTCTAATAAACATTTTGAGACCCGTTAGAACTTTTTGCAATGTGAATTAAACATTTGGCACCATATAGTTCACAAGGCACTTTTAGGACCTATATAACTAATGTATAGTGAAAATGTTTTAGTTAAGTTCTTTTAACGATAACAGACAAACCTTTTATTGGTTAACTGTTATACTTTTATTATTTACTTATTGGTATCTTATAAACATTTTGAGACCCGTTAGAACTTTTTGCAATGTGAATTAAACATTTGGCACCATATAGTTCACAATGAACTTTTAGGACCTATATAACTAATGTATAGTTCAAATGTTTTAGTTAAGTTCTTTTAACGATAACAGACAAACCTTTTATTGGTTAACTGTTATATTTTTATTATTTACTTATTAGACTCTAATAAACATTTTGAGACCCGTTAGAACTTTTTGCAATGTGAATTAAACATTTGGCACCATATAGTTCACAAGGCACTTTTTAGGACCTATATAACTAATGTATAGTGCAAATGTTTTAGTTAAGTTCTTTTAACGATAACAGACAAACCTTTTATTGGTTAACTGTTATACTTTTATTATTTACTTATTAGTATCTAATAAACATTTTGAGACCCGTTAGAACTTTTTGCAATTTGAATTAAACATTTGGCACCATATAGTTTACAAGGTACTTTTAGGACCTATAAAACTAATGTATAGTGCAAATGTTTTAGTTAAGTTCTTTTAACGATAACAAACAAACCTTTTATTGGTTAACTGTTATACTTTTATTATTTACTTATCAGTCTCTAATAAACATTTTGAGACCCGTTAGAACTTTTTGCAATGTGAATTAAACATTTGGCACCATATAGTTCACAAGGCACTTTTAGGACCTATATAACTAATGTATAGTGCAAATGTTTTAGTTAAGTTCTTTTAACGATAACAGACAAACCTTTTATTGGTTAACTGTCATACTTTTAATATTTACTTATTAGACTCTAATAAACATTTTGGGACCCGTTAGAACTTTTTGCAATGTGAATTAAACATTTGGCACCATATAGTTCACAAGGCACTTTTTAGGACCTATATAACTAATGTATAGTGCAAATGTTTTAGTTAAGTTCTTTTAACGATAACAGACAAACCTTTTATTGGTTAATTGTTATACTTTTATTATTTACTTATTAGACTCTAATAAACATTTTGAGACCCGTTAGAACTTTTTGCAATGTGAATTAAACATTTGGCACCATATAGTTCACAAAGCACTTTTTAGGATCTATATAACTAATGTATAGTGCAAATGTTTTAGTTAAGTTCTTTTAACGATAACAGACAAACCTTTTATTGGTTAACTGTTATACTTTTATTATTTACTTTTTAGTGTCTTATAAACATTTTGAGACCCGTTAGAACTTTTTGCAATGTGAATTAAACATTTGGCACCATATAGTTCACAATGAACTTTTAGGACCTATATAACTAATGTATAGTGCAAATGTTTTAGTTAAGTTCTTTTAACGATAACAGACAAACCTTTTATTGGTTAACTGTTATACTTTTATTATTTACTTATTAGACTCTAATAAACTATTTGAGACCTGTTAGAACGTTTTGCAATGTGAATTGCACATTTGGGACCATATAATTCACCAAGCACTTTTTAGGACCTATATAACTAATGTATAGTGCAAATGTTTTAGTTAAGTTCTTTTAACGATAACAGACAAACCTTTTATTGGTTAACTGTTATACTTTTATTTTTTACTTATTAGACTCTAATAAACATTTTGAGACACGTTAGAACTTTTTGCAATGTGAATTAAACGTTTGGCGCCATATAGTTCACAAGGCACTTTTTAGGACCTATATAACTAATGTATAGTGCAAATGTTTTAGTTAAGTTCTTTTAACGATAACAGACAAACCTTTTATTGGTTAACTGTTATACTTTTATTATTTACTTATTAGACTCTAATAAACATTTTGAGACCCGTTAGAACGTTTTGCAATGTGAATTGCACATTTGGGACCATATAGTTCACAAGGCACTTTTTAGGACCTATATAACTAATGTATAGTGCAAATGTTTTAGTTAAGTTCTTTTCACGATAACAGACAAATCTTTTATTGGTTAACTGTTATACTTTTATTATTTACTTATCAGTCTCTAATAAACATTTTGAGACCCGTTAGAACTTTTTGCAATTTGAATTAAACATTTGGCACCATATAGTTCACAAGGCACTTTTAGGACCTATATAACTAATGTATAGTGCAAATGTTTTAGTTAAGTTCTTTTAACGATAACAAACAAACCTTTTATTGGTTAACTGTCATACTTTTAATATTTACTTATTAGACTCTAATAAACATTTTGGGACCCGTTAGAACTTTTTGCAATGTGAATTAAACATTTGGCACCATATAGTTCACAAGGCACTTTTTAGGACCTATATAACTAATGTATAGTGCAAATGTTTTAGTTAAGTTCTTTTAACGATAACAGACAAACCTTTTATTGGTTAATTGTTATACTTTTATTATTTACTTATTAGACTCTAATAAACATTTTGAGACCCGTTAGAACTTTTTGCAATGTGAATTAAACATTTGGCACCATATAGTTCACAAAGCACTTTTTAGGATCTATATAACTAATGTATAGTGCAAATGTTTTAGTTAAGTTCTTTTAACGATAACAGACAAACCTTTTATTGGTTAACTGTTATACTTTTATTATTTACTTTTTAGTATCTTATAAACATTTTGAGACCCGTTAGAACTTTTTGCAATGTGAATTAAACATTTGGCACCATATAGTTCACAAGGCACTTTTAGGACCTATATAACTAATGTATAGTGCAAATGTTTTAGTTAAGTTCTTTTAACGATAACAGACAAACCTTTTATTGGTTAACTGTTATACTTTTATTATTTACTTATTAGACTCTAATAAACATTTTGAGACCCGTTAGAACTTTTTGCAATGTGAATTAAACATTTGGCACCATATAGTTCACAAGGCACTTTTTAGGACCTATATAACTAATGTATAGTGCAAATGTTTTAGTTAAGTTCTTTTAACGATAACAGACAAACCTTTTATTGGTTAACTGTTATACTTTGATTATTTACTTATTAGACTCTAATAAACTATTTGAGACCTGTTAGAATGTTTTGCAATGTGAATTGCACATTTGGCACCATATAATTCACAAAGCACTTTTTAGGACCTATATAACTAATGTATAGTGCAAATGTTTTAGTTAAGTTCTTTTAACGATAACAGACAAACCTTTTATTGGTTAACTGTTATACTTTTATTTTTTACTTATTAGACTCTAATAAACATTTTGAGACACGTTAGAACTTTTTGCAATGTGAATTAAACGTTTGGCGCCATATAGTTCACAAGGCACTTTTTAGGACCTATATAACTAATGTATAGTGCAAATGTTTTAGTTAAGTTCCTTTAACGATAACAGACAAACCTTTTATTGGTTAACTGTTATACTTTTATTATTTACTTATTAGACTCTAATAAACATTTTGAGACCCGTTAGAACGTTTTGCAATGTGAATTGCACATTTGGGACCATATAGTTCACAAGGCACTTTTTAGGACCTATATAACCAATGTATAGTGCAAATGTTTTAGTTAAGTTCTTTTAACGATAACAGACAAACCTTTTATAGGTTAACTGTTATACTTTTATTATTTACTTATTAGACTCTAATAAACATTTTGAGACCCGTTAGAACTTTTTGCAATGTGAATTAAACATTTGGCACCATATAGTTCACAAGGCACTTTTTAGGATCTATATAACTAATGTATAGTGCAAATGTTTTAGTTAAGTTCTTTTAACGATAACAGACAAACCTTTTATTGGTTAACTGTTATACTTTTATTATTTACTTATTGGTATCTTATAAACATTTTGAGACCCGTTAGAACTTTTTGCAATGTGAATTAAACATTTGGCACCATATAGTTCACAATGAACTTTTAGGACCTATATAACTAATGTATAGTGCAAATGTTTTAGTTAAGTTCCTTTAACGATAACAGACAAACCTTTTATTGGTTAACTGTTATACTTTTATTATTTACTTATTAGACTCTAATAAACATTTTGAGACCCGTTAGAATGTTTTGCAATGTGAATTGCACATTTGGGACCATATAGTTCACAAGGCACTTTTTAGGACCTATATAACTAATGTATAGTGCAAATGTTTTAGTTAAGTTCTTTTAACGATAACAGACAAACCTTTTATTGGTTAACTGTTATACTTTTATTTTTTACTTATTAGACTCTAATAAACATTTTGAGACACGTTAGAACTTTTTGCAATGTGAATTAAACGTTTGGCGCCATATAGTTCACAAGGCACTTTTTAGGACCTATATAACTAATGTATAGTGCAAATGTTTTAGTTAAGTTCCTTTAACGATAACAGACAAACCTTTTATTGGTTAACTGTTATACTTTTATTATTTACTTATTAGACTCTAATAAACATTTTGAGACCCGTTAGAACGTTTTGCAATGTGAATTGCACATTTGGGAACATATAGTTCACAAGGCACTTTTTAGGACCTATATAACTAATGTATAGTGCAAATGTTTTAGTTAAGTTCTTTTAACGATAACAGACAAACCTTTTATTGGTTAACTGTTATATTTTTATTATTTACTTATTAGACTCTAATAAACATTTTGAGACCCGTTAGAACTTTTTGCAATGTGAATTAAACATTTGGCACCATATAGTTCACAAGGCACTTTTTAGGACCTATATAACTAATGTATAGTGCAAATGTTTTAGTTAAGTTCTTTTAACGATAACAGACAAACCTTTTATTGGTTAACTGTTATACTTTTATTATTTACTTATTAGTATCTAATAAACATTTTGAGACCCGTTAGAACTTTTTGCAATTTGAATTAAACATTTGGCACCATATAGTTTACAAGGTACTTTTAGGACCTATAAAACTAATGTATAGTGCAAATGTTTTAGTTAAGTTCTTTTAACGATAACAAACAAACCTTTTATTGGTTAACTGTTATACTTTTATTATTTACTTATCAGTCTCTAATAAACATTTTGAGACCCGTTAGAACTTTTTGCAATGTGAATTAAACATTTGGCACCATATAGTTCACAAGGCACTTTTAGGACCTATATAACTAATGTATAGTGCAAATGTTTTAGTTAAGTTCTTTTAACGATAACAGACAAACCTTTTATTGGTTAACTGTCATACTTTTAATATTTACTTATTAGACTCTAATAAACATTTTGGGACCCGTTAGAACTTTTTGCAATGTGAATTAAACATTTGGCACCATATAGTTCACAAGGCACTTTTTAGGACCTATATAACTAATGTATAGTGCAAATGTTTTAGTTAAGTTCTTTTAACGATAACAGACAAACCTTTTATTGGTTAATTGTTATACTTTTATTATTTACTTATTAGACTCTAATAAACATTTTGAGACCCGTTAGAACTTTTTGCAATGTGAATTAAACATTTGGCACCATATAGTTCACAAAGCACTTTTTAGGATCTATATAACTAATGTATAGTGCAAATGTTTTAGTTAAGTTCTTTTAACGATAACAGACAAACCTTTTATTGGTTAACTGTTATACTTTTATTATTTACTTTTTAGTGTCTTATAAACATTTTGAGACCCGTTAGAACTTTTTGCAATGTGAATTAAACATTTGGCACCATATAGTTCACAATGAACTTTTAGGACCTATATAACTAATGTATAGTGCAAATGTTTTAGTTAAGTTCTTTTAACGATAACAGACAAACCTTTTATTGGTTAACTGTTATACTTTTATTATTTACTTATTAGACTCTAATAAACTATTTGAGACCTGTTAGAACGTTTTGCAATGTGAATTGCACATTTGGGACCATATAATTCACCAAGCACTTTTTAGGACCTATATAACTAATGTATAGTGCAAATGTTTTAGTTAAGTTCTTTTAACGATAACAGACAAACCTTTTATTGGTTAACTGTTATACTTTTATTTTTTACTTATTAGACTCTAATAAACATTTTGAGACACGTTAGAACTTTTTGCAATGTGAATTAAACGTTTGGCGCCATATAGTTCACAAGGCACTTTTTAGGACCTATATAACTAATGTATAGTGCAAATGTTTTAGTTAAGTTCTTTTAACGATAACAGACAAACCTTTTATTGGTTAACTGTTATACTTTTATTATTTACTTATTAGACTCTAATAAACATTTTGAGACCCGTTAGAACGTTTTGCAATGTGAATTGCACATTTGGGACCATATAGTTCACAAGGCACTTTTTAGGACCTATATAACTAATGTATAGTGCAAATGTTTTAGTTAAGTTCTTTTAACGATAACAGACAAACCTTTTATTGGTTAACTGTTATACTTTTATTATTTACTTATTAGACTCTAATAAACATTTTGAGACCCGTTAGAACTTTTTGCAATGTGAATTAAACATTTGGCACCATATAGTTCACAAGGCACTTTTTAGGACCTATATAACTAATGTATAGTGCAAATGTTTTAGTTAAGTTCTTTTCACGATAACAGACAAATCTTTTATTGGTTAACTGTTATACTTTTATTATTTACTTATCAGTCTCTAATAAACATTTTGAGACCCGTTAGAACTTTTTGCAATTTGAATTAAACATTTGGCACCATATAGTTCACAAGGTACTTTTAGGACCTATAAAACTAAGGTATAGTGCAAATGTTTTAGTTAAGTTCTTTTAACGATAACAAACAAACCTTTTATTGGTTAACTGTTATACTTTTATTATTTACTTATCAGTCTCTAATAAACATTTTGAGACCCGTTAGAACTTTTTGCAATGTGAATTAAACATTTGGCACCATATAGTTCACAAGGCACTTTTAGGACCTATATAACTAATGTATAGTGCAAATGTTTTAGTTAAGTTCTTTTAACGATAACAAACAAACCTTTTATTGGTTAACTGTCATACTTTTAATATTTACTTATTAGACTCTAATAAACATTTTGGGACCCGTTAGAACTTTTTGCAATGTGAATTAAACATTTGGCACCATATAGTTCACAAGGCACTTTTTAGGACCTATATAACTAATGTATAGTGCAAATGTTTTAGTTAAGTTCTTTTAACGATAACAGACAAACCTTTTATTGGTTAATTGTTATACTTTTATTATTTACTTATTAGACTCTAATAAACATTTTGAGACCCGTTAGAACTTTTTGCAATGTGAATTAAACATTTGGCACCATATAGTTCACAAAGCACTTTTTAGGATCTATATAACTAATGTATAGTGCAAATGTTTTAGTTAAGTTCTTTTAACGATAACAGACAAACCTTTTATTGGTTAACTGTTATACTTTTATTATTTACTTTTTAGTATCTTATAAACATTTTGAGACCCGTTAGAACTTTTTGCAATGTGAATTAAACATTTGGCACCATATAGTTCACAAGGCACTTTTAGGACCTATATAACTAATGTATAGTGCAAATGTTTTAGTTAAGTTCTTTTAACGATAACAGACAAACCTTTTATTGGTTAACTGTTATACTTTTATTATTTACTTATTAGACTCTAATAAACATTTTGAGACCCGTTAGAACTTTTTGCAATGTGAATTAAACATTTGGCACCATATAGTTCACAAGGCACTTTTTAGGACCTATATAACTAATGTATAGTGCAAATGTTTTAGTTAAGTTCTTTTAACGATAACAGACAAACCTTTTATTGGTTAACTGTTATACTTTGATTATTTACTTATTAGACTCTAATAAACTATTTGAGACCTGTTAGAATGTTTTGCAATGTGAATTGCACATTTGGCACCATATAATTCACAAAGCACTTTTTAGGACCTATATAACTAATGTATAGTGCAAATGTTTTAGTTAAGTTCTTTTAACGATAACAGACAAACCTTTTATTGGTTAACTGTTATACTTTTATTTTTTACTTATTAGACTCTAATAAACATTTTGAGACACGTTAGAACTTTTTGCAATGTGAATTAAACGTTTGGCGCCATATAGTTCACAAGGCACTTTTTAGGACCTATATAACTAATGTATAGTGCAAATGTTTTAGTTAAGTTCCTTTAACGATAACAGACAAACCTTTTATTGGTTAACTGTTATACTTTTATTATTTACTTATTAGACTCTAATAAACATTTTGAGACCCGTTAGAACGTTTTGCAATGTGAATTGCACATTTGGGACCATATAGTTCACAAGGCACTTTTTAGGACCTATATAACCAATGTATAGTGCAAATGTTTTAGTTAAGTTCTTTTAACGATAACAGACAAACCTTTTATAGGTTAACTGTTATACTTTTATTATTTACTTATTAGACTCTAATAAACATTTTGAGACCCGTTAGAACTTTTTGCAATGTGAATTAAACATTTGGCACCATATAGTTCACAAGGCACTTTTTAGGATCTATATAACTAATGTATAGTGCAAATGTTTTAGTTAAGTTCTTTTAACGATAACAGACAAACCTTTTATTGGTTAACTGTTATACTTTTATTATTTACTTATTGGTATCTTATAAACATTTTGAGACCCGTTAGAACTTTTTGCAATGTGAATTAAACATTTGGCACCATATAGTTCACAATGAACTTTTAGGACCTATATAACTAATGTATAGTGCAAATGTTTTAGTTAAGTTCCTTTAACGATAACAGACAAACCTTTTATTGGTTAACTGTTATACTTTTATTATTTACTTATTAGACTCTAATAAACATTTTGAGACCCGTTAGAATGTTTTGCAATGTGAATTGCACATTTGGGACCATATAGTTCACAAGGCACTTTTTAGGACCTATATAACTAATGTATAGTGCAAATGTTTTAGTTAAGTTCTTTTAACGATAACAGACAAACCTTTTATTGGTTAACTGTTATACTTTTATTTTTTACTTATTAGACTCTAATAAACATTTTGAGACACGTTAGAACTTTTTGCAATGTGAATTAAACGTTTGGCGCCATATAGTTCACAAGGCACTTTTTAGGACCTATATAACTAATGTATAGTGCAAATGTTTTAGTTAAGTTCCTTTAACGATAACAGACAAACCTTTTATTGGTTAACTGTTATACTTTTATTATTTACTTATTAGACTCTAATAAACATTTTGAGACCCGTTAGAACGTTTTGCAATGTGAATTGCACATTTGGGAACATATAGTTCACAAGGCACTTTTTAGGACCTATATAACTAATGTATAGTGCAAATGTTTTAGTTAAGTTCTTTTAACGATAACAGACAAACCTTTTATAGGTTAACTGTTATACTTTTATTATTTACTTATTAGACTCTAATAAACATTTTGAGACCCGTTAGAACTTTTTGCAATGTGAATTAAACATTTGGCACCAAATAGTTCACAAGGCACTTTTTAGGATCTATATAACTAATGTATAGTGCAAATGTTTTAGTTAAGTTCTTTTAACGATAACAGACAAACCTTTTATTGGTTAACTGTTATACTTTTATTATTTACTTTATGGTATCTTATAAACATTTTGAGACCCGTTAGAACTTTTTGCAATGTGAATTAAACATTTGGCACCATATAGTTCACAATGAACTTTTAGGACTTATATAACTAATGTATAGTGCAAATGTTTTAGTTAAGTTCTTTTAACGATAACAGACAAACCTTTTATTGGTTAACTGTTATACTTTTATTATTTACTTATTAGACTCTAATAAACATTTTGAGACCCGTTAGAACTTTTTGCAATGTGAATTAAACATTTGGCACCATATAGTTCACAAGGCACTTTTTAGGACCTATATAACTAATGTATAGTGCAAATGTTTTAGTTAAGTTCTTTTAACGATAACAGACAAACCTTTTATTGGTTAACTGTTATACTTTTATTATTTACTTATTAGTATCTAATAAACATTTTGAGACCCGTTAGAACTTTTTGCAATGTGAATTAAACATTTGGCACCATATAGTTCACAAGGCACTTTTTAGGACCTATATAACTAATGTATAGTGCAAATGTTTTAGTTAAGTTCTTTTAACGATAACAGACAAACCTTTTATTGGTTAACTGTTATACTTTTATTATTTACTTATTAGACTCTAATAAACATTTTGAGACCCGTTAGAACTTTTTGCAATGTGAATTAAACATTTGGCACCATATAGTTCACAAGGCACTTTTTAGGACCTATATAACTAATGTATAGTGCAAATGTTTTAGTTAAGTTCTTTTAACGTTAACAAACAAATCTTTTATTGGTTAACTGTTATACTTTTATTATTTACTTATCAGTCTCTAATAAACATTTTGAGACCCGTTAGAACTTTTTGCAATGTGAATTAAACATTTGGCACCATATAGTTCACAAGGCACTTTTAGGACCTATATAACTAATGTATAGTGAAAATGTTTTAGTTAAGTTCTTTTAACGATAACAGACAAACCTTTTATTGGTTAACTGTTATACTTTTATTATTTACTTATTGGTATCTTATAAACATTTTGAGACCCGTTAGAACTTTTTGCAATGTGAATTAAACATTTGGCACCATATAGTTCACAATGAACTTTTAGGACCTATATAACTAATGTATAGTTCAAATGTTTTAGTTAAGTTCTTTTAACGATAACAGACAAACCTTTTATTGGTTAACTGTTATACTTTTATTATTTACTTATTAGACTCTAATAAACATTTTGAGACCCGTTAGAACTTTTTGCAATGTGAATTAAACATTTGGCACCATATAGTTCACAAGGCACTTTTTAGGACCTATATAACTAATGTATAGTGCAAATGTTTTAGTTAAGTTCTTTTAACGATAACAGACAAACCTTTTATTGGTTAACTGTTATACTTTTATTATTTACTTATTAGTATCTAATAAACATTTTGAGACCCGTTAGAACTTTTTGCAATGTGAATTAAACATTTGGCACCATATAGTTCACAAGGCACTTTTTAGGACCTATATAACTAATGTATAGTGCAAATGTTTTAGTTAAGTTCTTTTAACGATAACAGACAAACCTTTTATTGGTTAACTGTTATACTTTTATTATTTACTTATTAGACTCTAATAAACATTTTGAGACCCGTTAGAACTTTTTGCAATGTGAATTAAACATTTGGCACCATATAGTTCACAAGGCACTTTTTAGGACCTATATAACTAATGTATAGTGCAAATGTTTTAGTTAAGTTCTTTTAACGTTAACAAACAAATCTTTTATTGGTTAACTGTTATACTTTTATTATTTACTTATCAGTTTCTAATAAACATTTTGAGACCCGTTAGAACTTTTTGCAATGTGAATTAAACATTTGGCACCATATAGTTTACAAGGCACTTTTAGGACCTATATAACTAATGTATAGTGAAAATGTTTTAGTTAAGTTCTTTTAACGATAACAGACAAACCTTTTATTGGTTAACTGTCAAACTTTTAATAATTACTTATTAGACTCTAATAAACATTTTGGGACCCGTTAGAACTTTTTGCAATGTGAATTAAACATTTGGCACCATATAGTTCACAAGGCACTTTTTAGGATCTATATAACTAATGTATAGTGCAAATGTTTTAGTTAAGTTCTTTTAACGATAACAGACAAACCTTTTATTGGTTAACTGTTATACTTTTATTATTTACTTATTAGTATCTTATAAACATTTTGAGACCCGTTAGAACTTTTTGCAATGTGAATTAAACATTTGGCACCATATAGTTCACAATGAACTTTTAGGACCTATATAACTAATGTATAGTGCAAATGTTTTAGTTAAGTTCTTTTAACGATAACAGACAAACCTTTTATTGGTTAACTGTTATACTTTTATTATTTACTTATTAGACTCTAATAAACATTTTGAGACCCGTTAGAACTTTTTGCAATGTGAATTAAACATTTGGCACCATATAGTTCACAAGGCACTTTTTAGGACCTATATAACTAATGTTTAGTGCAAATGTTTTAGTTAAGTTCTTTTAACGATAACAGACAAATCTTTTATTGGTTAACTGTTATACTTTTATTATTTACTTATTAGTATCTAATAAACATTTTGAGACCCGTTAGAACTTTTTGCAATGTGAATTAAACATTTGGCACCATATAGTTCACAAGGCACTTTTTAGGACCTATATAACTAATGTATAGTGCAAATGTTTTAGTTAAGTTCTTTTAACGATAACAGCCAAACCTTTTATTGGTTAACTGTTATACTTTTATTATTTACTTATTAGTATCTAATAAACATTTTGAGACCCGTTAGAACTTTTTGCAATGTGAATTAAACATTTGGCACCATATAGTTCACAAGGCAATTTTTAGGATCTATATAACTAATGTATAGTGCAAATGTTTTAGTTAAGTTCTTTTAACGATAACAGACAAACCTTTTATTGGTTAACTGTTATACTTTTATTATTTACTTTTTAGTATCTTATAAACATTTTGAGACCCGTTAGAACTTTTTGCAATGTGAATTAAACATTTGGCACCATATAGATCACAAGGCACTTTTAGGACCTATATAACTAATGTATAGTGCAAATGTTTTAGTTAAGTTCTTTTAACGATAACAGACAAACCTTTTATTGGTTAACTGTTATACTTTTATTATTTACTTATTAGACTCTAATAAACATTTTGAGACCCGTTAGAACTTTTTGCAATGTGAATTAAACATTTGGCACCATATAGTTCACAAGGCACTTTTTAGGACCTATATAACTAATGTATAGTGCAAATGTTTTAGTTAAGTTCTTTTAACGATAACAGACAAACCTTTTATTGGTTAACTGTTATACTTTTATTATTTACTTATTAGACTCTAATAAACATTTTGAGACCCGTTAGAACGTTTTGCAATGTGAATTGCACATTTGGGACCATATAGTTCACAAGGCACTTTTTAGGACCTATATAACTAATGTATAGTGCAAATGTTTTAGTTAAGTTCTTTTAACGATAACAGACAAACCTTTTATTGGTTAACTGTTATACTTTTATTATTTACTTATTAGACTCTAATAAACATTTTGAGACCCGTTAGAACTTTTTGCAATGTGAATTAAACATTTGGCACCATATAGTTCACAAGGCACTTTTTAGGATCTATATAACTAATGTATAGTGCAAATGTTTTAGTTAAGTTCTTTTAACGATAACAGACAAACCTTTTATTGGTTAACTGTTATACTTTTATTATTTACTTATTGGTATCTTATAAACATTTTGAGACCCGTTAGAACTTTTTGCAATGTGAATTAAACATTTGGCACCATATAGTTCACAAGGCACTTTTAGGACCTATATAACTAATGTATAGTGAAAATGTTTTAGTTAAGTTCTTTTAACGATAACAGACAAACCTTTTATTGGTTAACTGTTATACTTTTATTATTTACTTATTAGACTCTAATAAACATTTTGAGACCCGTTAGAACTTTTTGCAATGTGAATTAAACATTTGGCACCATATAGTTCACAAGGCACTTTTTAGGACCTATATAACTAATGTATAGTGCAAATGTTTTAGTTAAGTTCTTTTAACGATAACAGACAAACCTTTTATTGGTTAACTGTTATACTTTTATTATTTACTTATTAGTATCTAATAAACATTTTGAGACCCGTTAGAACTTTTTGCAATGTGAATTAAACATTTGGCACCATATAGTTCACAAGGCACTTTTTAGGACCTATATAACTAATGTATAGTGCAAATGTTTTAGTTAAGTTCTTTTAACGATAACAGACAAACCTTTTATTGGTTAACTGTTATACTTTTATTATTTACTTATCAGTCTCTAATAAACATTTTGAGACCCGTTAGAACTTTTTGCAATGTGAATTAAACATTTGGCTCCATATAGTTCACAAGGCACTTTTTAGGATCTATATAACTAATGTATAGTGCAAATGTTTTAGTTAAGTTCTTTTAACGATAACAGACAAACCTTTTATTGGTTAACACTAGAACGGCCGGAAAACAAGTTTACCTCTAACGGCCGATGGTGTCGAAAACGACACCATCCTTAAAAATGTACTTTTTGATTTAATTTAGCGAAAAACTCAAAACTAAATACTTCCGTAATGAATTTAGGATGTATTTTGCTTGTTCAGTAGAAACAAAAACTAACATATCTACCGCAATTCGACCTTTGATGACGTTGCACACATTTGTAAGAAACGAAAAAAAAACAATATTTATCAGTTGAAACATAAACAATCATTATTCTGATGGTAGGTATCTTAACAAAACGCTAACTATTGCAGAAAAAGCTCATATGTTTCCCACACACAATGTGATAAGTCTTTAGAGTTTACAGCAGGACCCATGTTGATCTATTTACGTCGTGCAGTTTTTGCATTGTGTAAGTTTCCAGTCGCCGTTACCACACAATCCGCAAGTTGGCCTGTTGCAGTGACTTAAACTGTAACTATATAATTTTACGACTTTCTTCCGCACATTTCCTTCGCTTTCCAGATGTTCTTCTCTGCGCTGGGTTCACTTCTCTTTGGACCACCTGCTTCCGCTTCACCGCGTAAGCATCCGTCAACCCCTCCGTAAGCTGGAGTATGAAGCTTCGTCGGCCGATTTTGCTACCGAAACATTTTCTGTGCAGAATCCAGGAATTTAGCTCTACTATGTACAGTAGTTTTGTCCTAACAGCCAAAGGTCATCGTCTACTTGATGCATGAGTTGTGTATTTTCTCGCCGTTTGGTCGAAAACGTCCACGCCTACCTTGTTTTGTTTTGGCCTACACTACAGTTTATAGCCTAGCTCTGCTAATAGCGTATGGCATACAATCCATACGTTGCACAAAAACTGTCGTGTGAATTTTACAGTTCGCCTTCGCTGCAAAGCAAAGCGAGTTTGTATTGTGCAAATGTACATGGACAAAGTACGTTTAGGATATCATAAACTCTCCGTAAAAGCTGTATCTAAATTAGATAAACAATCACTTGAAAAGATAAAACTGGGCTAATCTCAAGTATATGTTAGTTGCAAGTGCAATCGTGCGAAGTAAAAAAATGTTGTAGTTTACTGGACCTCTAAAACCATCTTGGTGTCGATTTCGACACCTCGGCCGTTGAAGGTATAACAGGTTGTAAAAAATAAATCGAAAATCAAATTTCGGTAAATATTACTTATACATACTCTTTCAAGAAAGTTAGGAAGCTACTGAAAATTTTATATCGTTGCAACTGCTTTTACTAAAAAAAAATATACATCAAAATTCAAAAAGTGTCGATTTCGACACCTCGGCCGTTCTAGTGTTAACTGTTATACTTTTATTATTTACTTATTAGTATCTTATAAACATTTTGAGACCCGTTAGAACTTTTTGCAATGTGAATTAAACATTTGGCACCATATAGTTCACAATGAACTTTTAGGACCTATATAACTAATGTATAGTGCAAATGTTTTAGTTAAGTTCTTTTAACGATAACAGACAAACCTTTTATTGGTTAACTGTAATACTTTTATTATTTACTTATTAGACTCTAATAAACATTTTGAGACCCGTTAGAACTTTTTGCAATGTGAATTAAACATTTGGCACCATATAGTTCACAAGGCACTTTTTAGGACCTATATAACTAATGTTTAGTGCAAATGTTTTAGTTAAGTTCTTTTAACGATAACAGACAAACCTTTTATTGGTTAACTGTTATACTTTTATTATTTACTTATTAGTATCTAATAAACATTTTGAGACCCGTTAGAACTTTTTGCAATGTGAATTAAACATTTGGCACCATATAGTTCACAAGGCACTTTTTAGGACCTATATAACTAATGTATAGTGAAAATGTTTTAGTTAACTTCTTTTAACGATAACAGACAAACCTTTTATTGGTTAACTGTCATACTTTTAATATTTACTTATTAGACTCTAATAAACATTTTGGGACCCGTTAGAACTTTTTGCAATGTGAATTAAACATTTGGCACCATATAGTTCACAAGGCACTTTTTAGGACCTATATAACTAATGTATAGTGCAAATGTTTTAGTTAAGTTCTTTTAACGATAACAGACAAACCTTTTATTGGTTAATTGTTATACTTTTATTATTTACTTATTAGACTCTAATAAACATTTTGAGACCCGTTAGAACTTTTTGCAATGTGAATTGCACATTTGGCACCATATAGTTCACAAGGCACTTTTTAGGATCTATATAACTAATGTATAGTGCAAATGTTTTAGTTAAGTTCTTTTAACGATAACAGACAAACCTTTTATTGGTTAACTGTTATACTTTTATTATTTACTTATTAGTATCTTGTAAACATTTTGAGACCCGTTAGAACTTTTTGCAATGTGAATTAAACATTTGGCACCATATAGTTCACAAGGCACTTTTTAGGACCTATATAACTAATGTATAGTGCAAATGTTTTAGTTAAGTTCTTTTAACGATAACAGACAAACCTTTTATTGGTTAACTGTTATACTTTTATTATTTACTTATTAGACTCTAATAAACATTTTGAGACCCGTTAAAACTTTTTGCAATGTGAATTAAACATTTGGCACCATATAGTTCACAAGGCACTTTTTAGGACCTATATAACTAATGTATAGTGCAAATGTTTTAGTTAAGTTCTTTTAACGATAACAAACAAATCTTTTATTGGTTAACTGTTATACTTTTATTATTTACTTATCAGTCTTTAATAAACATTTTGAGACCCGTTAGAACTTTTTGCAAATTGAATTAAACATTTGGCACCATATAGTTCACAAGGCACTTTTAGGACCTATATAACTAATGTATAGTGAAAATGTTTTAGTTAAGTTCTTTTAACGATAACAGACAAACTTTTTATTGGTTAACTGTCATACTTTTAATATTTACTTATTGGACTCTAATAAACATTTTGGGACCCGTTAGAACTTTTTGCAATGTGAATTAAACATTTGGCACCATATAGTTCACAAGGCACTTTTTAGGACCTATATAACTAATGTATAGTGCAAATGTTTTAGTTAAGTTCTTTTAACGATAACACACAAACTTTTTATTGGTTAACTGTCATACTTTTAATATTTACTTATTAGACTCTAATAAACATTTTGGGACCCGTTAGAACTTTTTGCAATGTGAATTAAACATTTGGCACCATATAGTTCACAAGGCACTTTTTAGGACCTATATAACTAATGTTTAGTGCAAATGTTTTAGTTAAGTTCCTTTAACGATAACAGACAAACCTTTTATTGGTTAACTGTTATACTTTTATTATTTACTTATTAGTATCTAATAAACATTTTGAGACCCGTTAGAACTTTTTGCAATGTGAATTAAACATTTGGCACCATTAAGTTCACAAGGCACTTTTTAGGCCCTATATAACTAATGTATAGTGCAAATGTTTTAGTTAAGTTCTTTTAACGATAACAGACAAACCTTTTATTGGTTAACTGTTATACTTTTATTATTTACTTATTAGACTCTAATAAACATTTTGGAACCCGTTAGAACTTTTTGCAATGTGAATTAAAAATTTGGCACTATATAGTTCACAAGGCACTTTTTAGGACCTATATAACTAATGTATAGTGCAAATGTTTTAGTTAAGTTCTTTTAACGATAACAGACAAACCTTTTATTGGTTAATTGTTATACTTTTATTATTTACTTATTAGACTCTAATAAACATTTTGAGACCCGTTAGAACTTTTTGCAATGTGAATTAAACATTTGGCACCATATAGTTCACAAGGCACTTTTTAGGATCTATATAACTAATGTATAGTGCAAATGTTTTAGTTAAGTTCTTTTAACGATAACAGACAAACCTTTTATTGGTTAACTGTTATACTTTAATTATTTACTTATTAGTATCTTATAAACATTTTGAGACCCGTTAGAACTTTTTGCAATGTGAATTAAACATTTGGCACCATATAGTTCACAATGAACTTTTAGGACCTATATAACTAATGTATAGTGCAAATGTTTTAGTTAAGTTCTTTTAACGATAACAGACAAACCTTTTATTGGTTAACTGTTATACTTTTATTATTTACTTATTAGACTCTAATAAACATTTTGAGACCCGTTAGATCTTTTTGCAATGTGAATTAAACATTTGGCACCATATAGTTCACAAGGCACTTTTTAGGACCTATATAACTAATGTTTAGTGCAAATGTTTTAGTTAAGTTCTTTTAACGATAACCGACAAACCTTTTATTGGTTAACTGTTATACTTTTATTATTTACTTACTAGTATCTAATAAACATTTTGAGACCCGTTAGAAATTTTTGCAATGTGAATTAAACATTTGGCACCATATAGTTCACAAGGCACTTTTTAGGACCTATATAACTAATGTATAGTGCAAATGTTTTAGTTAAGTTCTTTTAACGATAACAGACAAACCTTTTATTGGTTAACTGTTATACTTTTATTATTTACTTATTAGACTCTAATAAACATTTTGAGACCCGTTAGAACTTTTTGCAATGTGAATTAAACATTTGGCACCATATAGTTCACAAGGCACTTTTTAGTACCTATATAACTAATGTATAGTGCAAATGTTTTAGTTAAGTTCTTTTAACGATAACAAACAAATCTTTTATTGGTTAATTGTTATACTTTTATTATTTACTTATCTGTCTCTTATAAACATTTTGAGACCCGTTAGAACTTTTTGCAATGTGAATTAAACATTTGGCACCATATAGTTCACAAGGCACTTTTAGGACCTATATAACTAATGTATAGTGAAAATGTTTTAGTTAAGTTCTTTTAACGATAACAGACAAACCTTTTATTGGTTAACTGTCATACTTTTAATATTTACTTATTAGACTCTAATAAACATTTTGGGACCCGTTAGAACTTTTTGCAATGTGAATTAAACATTTGGCACCATATAGTTCACAAGGCACTTTTTAGGACCTATATAACTAATGTATAGTGCAAATGTTTTAGTTAAGTTCTTTTAACGATAACAGACAAACCTTTTATTGGTTAATTGTTATACTTTTATTATTTACTTATTAGACTCTAATAAACATTTTGAGACCCGTTAGAACTTTTTGCAATGTGAATTAAACATTTGGCACCATATAGTTCACAAGGCACTTTTTAGGACCTATATAACTAATGTATAGTGCAAATGTTTTAGTTAAGTTCTTTTAACGATAACAGACAAACCTTTTATTGGTTAACTGTTATACTTTTATTATTTACTTTTTGGTATCTTATAAACATTTTGAGACCCGTTAGAACTTTTTGCAATGTGAATTAAACATTTGGCACCATATAGTTCACAAGGCACTTTTAGGACCTATATAACTAATGTATAGTGCAAATGTTTTAGTTAAGTTCTTTTAACGATAACAGACAAACCTTTTATTGGTTAACTGTCATACTTTTATTATTTATTTATTAGACTCTAATAAACATTTTGAGACCCGTTAGAACTTTTTGCAATGTGAATTAAACATTTGGCACCATATAGTTCACAAGGCACTTTTTAGGACCTATATATCTAATGTATAGTGCAAATGTTTTAGTTAAGTTCCTTTAACGATAACAGACAAACCTTTTATTGGTTAACTGTTATACTTTTATTATTTACTTATTAGACTCTAATAAACATTTTGAGACCCGTTAGAACGTTTTGCAATGTGAATTGCACATTTGGGACCATATAGTTCACAAGGCACGTTTTAGGACCTATATAACTAATGTATAGTGCAAATGTTTTAGTTAAGTTCTTTTAACGATAACAGACAAACCTTTTATTGGTTAACTGTCATACTTTTATTATTTACTTATTAGACTCTAATAAACATTTTGAGACCCGTTAGAACTTTTTGCAATGTGAATTAAACATTTGGCACCATATAGTTCACAAGGCACTTTTTAGGACCTATATAACTAATGTATAGTGCAAATGTTTTAGTTAAGTTCTTTTAACGATAACAGACAAATCTTTTATTGGTTAACTGTCATACTTTTATTATTTACTTATTAGACTCTAATAAACATTTTGAGACCCGTTAGAACTTTTTGCAATGTGAATTAAACATTTGGCACCATATAGTTCACAAGGCACTTTTTTGGACCTATATAACTAATGTATAGTGCAAATGTTTTAGTTAAGTTCTTTTAACGATAACAGACAAAAATTTTATTGGTTAACTGTTATACTTTTATTATTTACTTATCAGTCTCTAATAAACATTTTGAGACCCATTAGAACTTTTTGCAATGTGAATTAAACATTTGGCACCATATAGTTCACAAGGCACTTTTAGGACCTATATAACTAATATACAATGCAAATGTTTTAGTTAAGTTCTTTTAACGATAACAGACAAACCTTTTATTGGTTAACTGTCATACTTTTAATATTTATTTATTAGACTCTAATAAACATTTTGAGACCCGTTAGAACTTTTTGCAATGTGAATTAAACATTTGGCACCATATAGTTCACAAGGCACTTTTTAGGACCTTAATATCTAATGTATAGTGCAAATGTTTTAGTTAAGTTCCTTTAACGATAACAGACAAACCTTTTATTGGTTAACTGTTATACTTTTATTATTTACTTATTAGACTCTAATAAACATTTTGAGACCCGTTAGAACTTTTTGCAATGTGAATTAAACATTTGGCACCATATAGTTCACAAGGCACTTTTTAGGACCTTAATATCTAATGTATAGTGCAAATGTTTTAGTTAAGTTCCTTTAACGATAACAGACAAACCTTTTATTGGTTAACTGTTATACTTTTATTATTTACTTATTAGACTCTAATAAACATTTTGAGACCCGTTAGAACTTTTTGCAATGTGAATTAAACATTTAGAACCATATAGTTCACAAGAAACTTTTAGGACCTATATAACTAATGTATAGTGCAAATGTTTTAGTTAAGTTCTTTTAACGATAACAGACAAATCTTTTATTGGTTAACTGTCATACTTTTATTATTTACTTATTAGACTCTAATAAACATTTTGAGACCCGTTAGAACTTTTTGCAATGTGAATTAAACATTTGGCACCATATAGTTCACAAGGCACTTTTTTGGACCTATATATCTAATGTATAGTGCAAATGTTTTAGTTAAGTTCCTTTAACGATAACAGACAAACCTTTTATTGGTTAACTGTTATACTTTTATTATTTACTTATTAGACTCTAATAAACATTTTGAGACCCGTTAGAACTTTTTGCAATGTGAATTGCACATTTGGGACCATATAGTTCACATGGCACGTTTTAGGACCTATATAACTAATGTATAGTGCAAATGTTTTAGTTAAGTTCTTTTAACGATAACAGACAAACCTTTTATTGGTTAACTGTCATACTTTTATTATTTACTTATTAAACTCTAATAAACATTTTGAGACCCGTTAGAACTTTTTGCAATGTGAATTAAACATTTGGCACCATATAGTTCACAAGGCACTTTTTAGGACCTATATAACTAATGTATAGTGCAAATGTTTTAGTTAAGTTCTTTTAACGATAACAGACAAATCTTTTATTGGTTAACTGTCATACTTTTATTATTTACTTATTAGACTCTAATAAAAATTTTGAGACCCGTTAGAACTTTTTGCAATGTGAATTAAACATTTGGCACCATATAGTTCACAAGGCACTTTTTTGGACCTATATAACTAATGTATAGTGCAAATGTTTTAGTTAAGTTCTTTTAACGATAACAGACAAATCTTTTATTGGTTAACTGTTATACTTTTATTATTTACTTATCAGTCTCTAATAAACATTTTGAGACTCGTTAGAACTTTTTGCAATGTAAATTAAACATTTGGCACCATATAGTTCACAAGGCACTTTTAGGACCTATATAACTAATGTACAATGCAAATGTTTTAGTTAAGTTCTTTTAACGATAACAGACAAACCTTTTATTGGTTAACTGTCATACTTTTATTATTTACTTATTAGACTCTAATAAACATTTTGAGACCCGTTAGAAATTTTTGCAATGTGAATTAAACATTTGGCACCATATAGTTCACAAGGCACTTTTTAGGATCTTAATAACTAATGTATAGTGCAAATGTTTTAGTTAAGTTCTTTTAACGATATTAGACAAACCTTTTATTGGTTAACTGTTATACTTTTATTATTTACTTATTAGTATCTTATAAACATTTTGAGACCCGTTAGAACTTTTTGCAATGTGAATTAAACATTTGGCACCATATAGTTCACAAGGCACTTTTAGGACCTATATAACTAATGTATGGTGCAAATGTTTCAGTTAAGTTCTTTTAACGATAACAGACAAACCTTTTATTGGTTAACTGTTATACTTTTATTATTTACTTATTAGTATCTAATAAACATTTTGAGACCCGTTAGAACTTTTTGCAATGTGAATTAAACATTTAGAACCATATAGTTCACAAGAAACTTTTAGGACCTATATAACTAATGTATAGTGCAAATGTTTTAGTTAAGTTCTTTTAACGATAACAGACAAACCTTTTATTGGTTAACTGTTATACTTTTATTATTTACTTATTAGACTCTAATAATAATTTTGAGACCTGTTAGAACGTTTTGCAATGTGAATTGCACATTTGGGACCATATAGTTCACAAGGCACTTTTTAGGACCTATATAACTAATGTATAGTGCAAATGTTTTAGTTAAGTTCTTTTAACGATAACAGACAAACCTTTTATTTGTTAACTGTTATACTTTTATTATTTACTTATTAGACTCTAATAAACATTTTGAGACCCGTTAGAACTTTTTGCAATGTGAAATAAACATTTGGCACCATATAGTTCACAAGGCACGTTTTAGGACCTATATAACTAATGTATAGTGCAAATGTTTTAGTTAAGTTCTTTTAACGATAACAGACAAACCTTTTATTTGTTAACTTTCATACTTTTATTATTTACTTATTAGACTCTAATAAACATTTTGAGACCCGTTAGAACTTTTTGCAATGTGAATTAAACATTTTGCACCAAATAGTTCACAAGGCACGTTTTAGGACCTATATAACTAATGTATAGTGCAAATGTTTTAGTTAAGTTCTTTTAACGATAACAGACAAACCTTTTATTGGTTAACTGTCATACTTTTATTATTTATTTATTAGACTCTAATAAACATTTTGAGACCCGTTAGTAGTTTTTGCAATGTGAATTGCACATTTGGCACCATATAGTTCACAAGGCACTTTTTAGGACCTATATAACTAATGTATAGTGCAAATGTTTTAGTTAAGTTCTTTTAACGATAACAGACAAACCTTTTATTGGTTAACTGTTATACTTTTATTATTTACTTATTAGTCTCTAATAAACATTTTGAGACCCGTTAGAACTTTTTGCAATGTGAATTAAACATTTGGCACCATATAGTTCACAAGGCACTTTTAGGACCTATATAACTAATGTATAGTGCAAATGTTTTAGTTAAGTTCTTTTAACGATAACAGACAAACCTTTTATTGGTTAATTGTCATAATTTTATTATTTACTTATTAGACTCTAATAAACATTTGAGACCTGTTAGAACTTTTTGCAATGTGAATTAAACATTTGGCACCATATAGTTTACAAGGCACTTTTTAGGACCTATATAACTTATGTATAGTGCAAATGTTTTAGTTAAGTTCTTTTAACGATAACAGACAAACCTTTTATTGGTTAACTGTTAAACTTTTATTATTTACTTATTAGACTCTAATAAACATTTTGAGACCCGTTAGAAATTTTTGCAATGTGAATTAAACATTTGGCACCACATAGTTCACAAGGCACTTTTTAGGACCTATATAACTAATGTATAGTGCAAATGTTTTAGTTAAGTTCTTTTAACGATAACAGACAAACCTTTTATTGGTTAACTGTTATACTTTTACTATTTACTTATTAGTATCTTATAAACATTTTGAGACCCGTTAGAACTTTTTGCAATGTGAATTAAACATTTGGCACCATATAGTTCACAAGGCACTTTTAGGACCTATATAACTAATGTATAGTGCAAATGTTTTAGTTAAGTTCTTTTAACGATAACAGACAAACCTTTTATTGGTTAACTGTTATACTTTTATTATTTACTTATTAGACTCTAATAAACATTTGAGACACGTTAGAAATTTTTGCAATGTGAATTAAACATTTGGCACCATATAGTTCACAAGGCACTTTTTAGGATCTTAATAACTAATGTATAGTGCAAATGTTTTAGTTAAGTTCTTTTAACGATATTAGACAAACCTTTTATTGGTTAACTGTTATACTTTTATTATTTACTTATTAGACTCTAATAAACATTTTGAGACCCGTTAGAACTTTTTGCAATGTGAATTAAACATTTGGCACCATATAGTTCACAAGGCACTTTTAGGACCTATATAACTAATGTATGGTGCAAATGTTTTAGTTAAGTTCTTTTAACGATAACAGACAAACCTTTTATTGGTTAACTGTTATAGTTTTATTATTTACTTATTAGACTCTAATAAACATTTGAGACACGTTAGAACTTTTTGCAATGTGAATTAAACATTTGGCACCATATAGTTCACAAGGCACTTTTTAGGACCTATATAACTAATGTATAGTGCAAATGTTTTAGTTAAGTTCTTTTAACGATAACAGACAAACCTTTTATTGGTTAACTGTTATACTTTTATTATTTACTTATTAGACTCTAATAAACATTTTGAGACCCGTTAGAACTTTTTGCAATGTGAATTAAACATTTAGAACCATATAGTTCACAAGAAACTTTTAGGACCTATATAACTAATGTATAGTGCAAATGTTTTAGTTAAGTTCTTTTAACGATAACAGACAAACCTTTTATTGGTTAACTGTTATACTTTTATTATTTACTTATTAGACTCTAATAATAATTTTGAGACCTGTTAGAACGTTTTGCAATGTGAATTGCACATTTGGGACCATATAGTTCACAAGGCACTTTTTAGGACCTATATAACTAATGTATAGTGCAAATGTTTTAGTTAAGTTCTTTTAACGATAACAGACAAACCTTTTATTTGTTAACTGTTATACTTTTATTATTTACTTATTAGACTCTAATAAACATTTTGAGACCCGTTAGAACTTTTTGCAATGTGAAATAAACATTTGGCACCATATAGTTCACAAGGCACGTTTTAGGACCTATATAACTAATGTATAGTGCAAATGTTTTAGTTAAGTTCTTTTAACGATAACAGACAAACCTTTTATTGGTTAACTGTCATACTTTTATTATTTACTTATTAGACTCTAATAAACATTTTGAGACCCGTTAGAACTTTTTGCAATGTGAATTAAACATTTTGCACCAAATAGTTCACAAGGCACGTTTTAGGACCTATATAACTAATGTATAGTGCAAATGTTTTAGTTAAGTTCTTTTAACGATAACAGACAAACCTTTTATTGGTTAACTGTCATACTTTTATTATTTATTTATTAGACTCTAATAAACATTTTGAGACCCGTTAGAACTTTTTGCAATGTGAATTAAACATTTGGCACCATATAGTTCACAAGGCACTTTTTAGGACCTATATAACTAATGTATAGTGCAAATGTTTTAGTTAAGTTCTTTTAACGATAACAGACAAACCTTTTATTGGTTAACTGTCATACTTTTATTATTTACTTATTAGTCTCTAATAAACATTTTGAGACCCGTCAGAACTTTTTGCAATGTGAATTAAACATTTGGCACCATATAGTTCACAAGGCACTTTTAGGACCTATATAACTAATGTATAGTGCAAATGTTTTAGTTAATTTATTTTAACGATAACAGACAAACCTTTTATTGGTTAACTGTCATAATTTTATTATTTACTTATTAGACTCTAATAAACATTTGAGACCTGTTAGAACTTTTTGCAATGTGAATTAAACATTTGGCACCATATAGTTTACAAGGCACTTTTTAGGACCTATATAACTAATGTATAGTGCAAATGTTTTAGTTAAGTTCTTTTAACGATAACAGACAAACCTTTTATTGGTTAACTGTTATACTTTTATTATTTACTTATTAGACTCTAATAAACATTTTGAGACCCGTTAGAAATTTTTGCAATGTGAATTAAACATTTGGCACCACATAGTTCACAAGGCACTTTTTAGGACCTATATAACTAATGTATAGTGCAAATGTTTTAGTTAAGTTCTTTTAACGATAACAGACAAACCTTTTATTGGTTAACTGTTATACTTTTACTATTTACTTATTAGTATCTTATAAACATTTTGAGACCCGTTAGAACTTTTTGCAATGTGAATTAAACATTTGGCACCATATAGTTCACAAGGCACTTTTAGGACCTATATAACTAATGTATAGTGCAAATGTTTTAGTTAAGTTCTTTTAACGATAACAGACAAACCTTTTATTGGTTAACTGTTATACTTTTATTATTTACTTATTAGACTCTAATAAACATTTGAGACACGTTAGAACTTTTTGCAATGTGAATTAAACATTTGGCACCATATAGTTCACAAGGCACTTTTTAGGAACTATTGAACTAATGTATAGTGCAAATGTTTTAGTTAAGTTCTTTTAACGATAACAGACAAACCTTTTATTGGTTAACTGTTATACTTTTATTATTTACTTATTAGACTCTAATAAACATTTTGAGACCCGTTAGAACTTTTTGCAATGTGAATTAAACATTTAGAACCATATAGTTCACAAGGCACTTTTAGGACCTATATAACTAATGTATAGTGCAAATGTTTTAGTTAAGTTCTTTTAACGATAACAGACAAACCTTTTATTGGTTAACTGTTATACTTTTATTATTTACTTATTAGACTCTAATAAACATTTTGAGACCCGTTAGAACTTTTTGCAATGTGAAATAAACATTTGGCACCATATAGTTCACAAGGCACGTTTTAGGACCTATATAACTAATGTATAGTGCAAATGTTTTAGTTAAGTTCTTTTAACGATAACAGACAAACCTTTTATTGGTTAACTGTCATACTTTTATTATTTACTTATTAGACTCTAATAAACATTTTGAGACCCGTTAGAACTTTTTGCAATGTGAATTAAACATTTTGCACTAAATAGTTCACAAGGCACGTTTTAGGACCTATATAACTAATGTATAGTGCAAATGTTTTAGTTAAGTTCTTTTAACGATAACAGACAAACCTTTTATTGGTTAACTGTCATACTTTTATTATTTATTTATTAGACTCTAATAAACATTTTGAGACCCGTTAGAACTTTTTGCAATGTGAATTAAACATTTGGCACCATATAGTTCACAAGGCACTTTTTAGGACCTATATAACTAATGTATAGTGCAAATGTTTTAGTTAAGTTCTTTTAACGATAACAGACAAACCTTTTATTGGTTAACTGTTATACTTTTATTATTTACTTATTAGTCTCTAATAAACATTTTGAGACCCGTTAGAACTTTTTGCAATGTGAATTAAACATTTGGCACCATATAGTTCACAAAGCACTTTTAGGACCTATATAACTAATGTATAGTGCAAATGTTTTAGTTAATTTATTTTAACGATAACAGACAAACCTTTTATTGGTTAACTGTCATAATTTTATTATTTACTTATTAGACTCTAATAAACATTTGAGACCTGTTAGAACTTTTTGCAATGTGAATTAAACATTTGGCACCATATAGTTTACAAGGCACTTTTTAGGACCTATATAACTAATGTATAGTGCAAATGTTTTAGTTAAGTTCTTTTAACGATAACAGACAAACCTTTTATTGGTTAACTGTTATACTTTTATTATTTACTTATTAGACTCTAATAAACATTTTGAGACCCGTTAGAAATTTTTGCAATGTGAAATAAACATTTGGCACCATATAGTTCACAAGGCACGTTTTAGGACCTATATAACTAATGTATAGTGCAAATGTTTTAGTTAAGTTCTTTTAACGATAACAGACAAACCTTTTATTGGTTAACTGTCATACTTTTATTATTTACTTATTAGACTCTAATAAACATTTTGAGACCCGTTAGAACTTTTTGCAATGTGAATTAAACATTTTGCACCAAATAGTTCACAAGGCACGTTTTAGGACCTATATAACTAATGTATAGTGCAAATGTTTTAGTTAAGTTCTTTTAACGATAACAGACAAACCTTTTATTGGTTAACTGTCATACTTTTATTATTTATTTATTAGACTCTAATAAACATTTTGAGACCTGTTAGAACTTTTTGCAATGTGAATTAAACATTTGGCACCATATAGTTCACAAGGCACTTTTTAGGACCTATATAACTAATGTATAGTGCAAATGTTTTAGTTAAGTTCTTTTAACGATAACAGACAAACCTTTTATTGGTTAACTGTTATACTTTTATTATTTACTTATTAGTCTCTAATAAACATTTTGAGACCCGTTAGAACTTTTTGCAATGTGAATTAAACATTTGGCACCATATAGTTCACAAGGCACTTTTAGGACCTATATAACTAATGTATAGTGCAAATGTTTTAGTTAATTTATTTTAACGATAACAGACAAACCTTTTATTGGTTAACTGTCATAATTTTATTATTTATTTATTAGACTCTAATAAACATTTTGAGACACGTTAGAACTTTTTGCAATGTGAATTAAACATTTGGCACCATATAGTTTACAAGGCACTTTTTAGGACCTATATAACTAATGTATAGTGCAAATGTTTTAGTTGAGTTCTTTTAACGATAACAGACAAACCTTTTATTGGTTAACTGTTATACTTTTATTATTTACTTATTAGACTCTAATATACATTTTGAGACCCGTTAGAACTTTTTGCAATGTGAATTAAACATTTGGCACCACATAGTTCACAAGGCACTTTTTAGGACCTATATAACTAATGTATAGTGCAAATGTTTTAGTTAAGTTCTTTTAACGATAACAGACAAACCTTTTATTGGTTAACTGTTATACTTTTACTATTTACTTATTAGTATCTTATAAACATTTTGAGACCCGTTAGAACTTTTTGCAATGTGAATTAAACATTTGGCACCATATAGTTCACAAGGCACTTTTAGGACCTATATAACTAATGTATAGTGCAAATGTTTTAGTTAAGTTCTTTTAACGATAACAGACAAACCTTTTATTGGTTAACTGTTATACTTTTATTATTTACTTATTAGACTCTAATAAACATTTGAGACACGTTAGAACTTTTTGCAATGTGAATTAAACATTTGGCACCATATAGTTCACAAGGCACTTTTTAGGACCTATATAACTAATGTATAGTGCAAATGTTTTAGTTAAGTTCTTTTAACGATAACAGACAAACCTTTTATTGGTTAACTGTTATACTTTTATTATTTACTTATTAGACTCTAATAAACATTTGGAACCTGTTAGAACTTTTTGCAATGTGAATTAAACATTTGGCACCATATAGTTCACAAGGCACGTTTTAGGACCTATATAACTAATGTATAGTGCAAATGTTTTAGTTAAGTTCTTTTAACGATAACAGACAAACCTTTTATTGGTTAACTGTTATACTTTTATTATTTACTTATTAGACTCTAATAAACATTTTGAGACCCGTTAGAACTTTTTGCAATGTGAATTAAACATTTGGCACCATATAGTTCACAAGGCACCTTTTAGGACCTATATAACTAATGTATAGTGCAAATGTTTTAGTTAAGTTCTTTTAACGATAACAGACAAACCTTTTATTGGTTAACTGTTATACTTTTATTATTTACTTATTAGTCTCTAATAAACATTTTGAGACCCGTTAGTACTTTTTGCAATGTGAATTAAACATTTGGCACCATATAGTTCACAAGGCACTTTTAGGACCTATATAACTAATGTATAGTGCAAATGTTTTAGTTAAGTTCTTTTAACGATAACAGACAAACCTTTTATTGGTTAACTGTTATACTTTTACTATTTACTTATTAGTATCTTATAAACATTTTGAGACCCGTTAGAACTTTTTGCAATGTGAATTAAACATTTGGCACCATATAGTTCACAAGGCACTTTTAGGACCTATATAACTAATGTATAGTGCAAATGTTTTAGTTAAGTTCTTTTAACGATAACAGACAAACCTTTTATTGGTTAACTGTTATACTTTTATTATTTACTTATTAGACTCTAATAAACATTTGAGACACGTTAGAACTTTTTGCAATGTGAATTAAACATTTGGCACCATATAGTTCACAAGGCACTTTTTAGGAACTATTGAACTAATGTATAGTGCAAATGTTTTAGTTAAGTTCTTTTAACGATAACAGACAAACCTTTTATTAGTTAACTGTTATACTTTTATTATTTACTTATTAGACTCTAATAAACATTTGAGACCTGTTAGAACTTTTTGCAATGTGAATTAAACATTTGGCACCATATAGTTCACAAGGCACTTTTTAGGACCTATATAACTAATGTATAGTGCAAATGTTTTAGTTAAGTTCTTTTAACGATAACAGACAAACCTTTTATTGGTTAACTGTTATACTTTTATTATTTACTTATTAGACTCTAATAAACATTTTGAGACCCGTTAGAACTTTTTGCAATGTGAATTAAACATTTGGCACCATATAGTTCACAAGGCACCTTTTAGGACCTATATAACTAATGTATAGTGCAAATGTTTTAGTTAAGTTCTTTTAACGATAACAGACAAACCTTTTATTGGTTAACTGTCATACTTTTATTATTTATTTATTAGACTCTAATAAACATTTTGAGACCCGTTAGAACTTTTTGCAATGTGAATTAAACATTTGGCACCATATAGTTCACAAGGCACTTTTTAGGACCTATATAACTAATGTATAGTGCAAATGTTTTACTTAAGTTCTTTTAACGATAACAGACAAACCTTTTATTGGTTAACTGTTATACTTTTATTATTTACTTATTAGTCTCTAATAAACATTTTGAGACCCGTTAGAATTTTTTGCAATGTGAATTAAACATTTGGCACCATATAGTTCACAAGGCACTTTTAGGACTTATATAACTAATGTATAGTGCAAATGTTTTAGTTAATTTCTTTTAACGATAACAGACAAACCTTTTATTGGTTAACTGTCATAATTTTATTATTTACTTATTAGACTCTAATAAACATTTTGAGACCCGTTAGAACTTTTTGCAATGTGAATTAAACATTTGGCACCATATAGTTCACAAGGCACTTTTTAGGACCTATATAACTAATGTTTAGTGCAAATGTTTTAGTTAAGTTCTTTTAACGATAACAGACAAACCTTTTATTGGTTAACTGTTATACTTTTATTATTTACTTATTTGTCTTTAATAAACATTTTGAGACCCGTTAGAACTTTTTGCAATGTTAATTAAACATTTGGCACCATATAGTTCACAAGGCACTTTTAGGACCTATATAACTAATGTATAGTGCAAATGTTTTAGTTAAGTTCTTTTAACGATAACAGACAAACCTTTTATTGGTTAACTGTTATACTTTTATTTTTTACTTATTAGACTCTAATAAAGATTTTGAGACCCGTTAGAACTTTTTGCAATGTGAATTAAACATTTGGCACCATATAGTTCACAAGGCACTTTTTAGGACCTATATAACTAATGTATAGTGCAAATGTTCTAGTTAAGTTCCTTTAACGATAACAGACAAACCTTTTATTGGTTAACTGTTATACTTTTATTATTTACTCATTAGACTCTAATAAACATTTTGAGACCCGTTAGAACGTTTTGCAATGTGAATTGCACATTTGGGACCATATAGTTCACAAGGCACTTTTTAGGACCTATATAACTAATGTATAGTGCAAATGTTTTAGTTAAGTTCTTTTAACGATAACAGACAAACCTTTTATTGGTTAACTGTTATACTTTTATTATTTACTTATTAGACTCTAATCAACATTTTGAGACCAGTTAGGACTTTTTGCAATGTGAATTACACATTTGGCACCATATAGTTCACAAGGCACGTTTTAGGACTTATATAACTAATGTATAGTGCAAATGTTTTAGTTAAGTTCTTTTAACGATAACAGACAAATCTTTTATTGGTTAACTGTCATACTTTTATTATTTACTTATTAGACTCTAATAAACATTTTGAGACCCGTTAGAACTTTTTGCAATGTGAATTAAACATTTGGCACCATATAGTTCACAAGGCACGTTTTAAGACCTATATAACTAATGTATAGTGCAAATGTTTTAGTTAAGTTCTTTTAACGATAACAGACAAACCTTTTATTGGTTAACTGTCATACTTTTATTATTTACTTATTAGACTCTAATAAACATTTTGAGACCCGTTAGAACTTTTAGCAATGTGAATTAAACATTTGGCACCATATAGTTCACAAGGCACTTTTTAGGACCTATATAACTAATGTATAGTGCAAATGTTTTAGTTAAGTTCTTTTAACGATAACAGACAAACCTTTTATTGGTTAACTGTTATACTTTTATTATTTACTTATTAGACTCTAATAAACATTTTGAGACCCGTTAGAAATTTTTGCAATGTGAATTAAACATTTGGCACCACATAGTTCACAAGGCACTTTTTAGGACCTATATAACTAATGTATAGTGCAAATGTTTTAGTTAAGTTCTTTTAACGATAACAGACAAACCTTTTATTGGTTAACTGTTATACTTTTACTATTTACTTATTAGTATCTTATAAACATTTTGAGACCCGTTAGAACTTTTTGCAATGTGAATTAAACATTTGGCACCATATAGTTCACAAGGCACTTTTAGGACCTATATAACTAATGTATAGTGCAAATGTTTTAGTTAAGTTCTTTTATTGATAACAGACAAACCTTTTATTGGTTAACTGTTATACTTTTATTATTTACTTATTAGACTCTAATAAACATTTGAGACACGTTAGAACTTTTTGCAATGTGAATTAAACATTTGGCACCATATAGTTCACAAGGCACTTTTTAGGAACTATTGAACTAATGTATAGTGCAAATGTTTTAGTTAAGTTCTTTTAACGATAACAGACAAACCTTTTATTGGTTAACTGTTATACTTTTATTATTTACTTATTAGACTCTAATAAACATTTGAGACCTGTTAGAACTTTTTGCAATGTGAATTAAACATTTGGCACCATATAGTTCACAAGGCACTTTTTAGGACCTATATAACTAATGTATAGTGCAAATGTTTTAGTTAAGTTCTTTTAACGATAACAGACAAACCTTTTATTGGTTAACTGTTATACTTTTATTATTTACTTATTAGACTCTAATAAACATTTTGAGACCCGTTAGAACTTTTTGCAATGTGAATTAAACATTTGGCACCATATAGTTCACAAGGCACTTTTTAGGACATATATAACTAATGTATAGTGCAAATGTTTTACTTAAGTTCTTTTAACGATAACAGACAAACCTTTTATTGGTTAACTGTTATACTTTTATTATTTACTTATTAGTCTCTAATAAACATTTTGAGACCCGTTAGAATTTTTTGCAATGTGAATTAAACATTTGGCACCATATAGTTCACAAGGCACTTTTAGGACTTATATAACTAATGTATAGTGCAAATGTTTTAGTTAATTTCTTTTAACGATAACAGACAAACCTTTTATTGGTTAACTGTCATAATTTTATTATTTACTTATTAGACTCTAATAAACATTTTGAGACCTGTTAGAACTTTTTGCAATGTGAATTAAACATTTGGCACCATATAGTTCACAAGGCACTTTTTAGGACCTATATAACTAATGTATAGTGCAAATGTTTTAGTTAAGTTCTTTTAACGATAACAGACAAACCTTTTATTGGTTAACTGTTATACTTTTATTATTTACTCATTAGACTCTAATAAACATTTTGAGACCCGTTAGAACGTTTTGCAATGTGAATTGCACATTTGGGACCATATAGTTCACAAGGCACTTTTTAAGACCTATATAACTAATGTATAGTGCAAATGTTTTAGTTAAGTTCTTTTAACGATAACAGACAAACCTTTTATTGGTTAACTGTTATACTTTTATTATTTACTTATTAGACTCTAATAAACATTTTGAGACCAGTTAGGACTTTTTGCAATGTGAATTACACATTTGGCACCATATAGTTCACAAGGCACGTTTTAGGACTTATATAACTAATGTATAGTGCAAATGTTTTAGTTAAGTTCTTTTAACGATAACAGACAAATATTTTATTGGTTAACTGTCATACTTTTATTATTTACTTATTAGACTCTAATAAACATTTTGAGACCCGTTAGAACTTTTTGCAATGTGAATTAAACATTTGGCACCATATAGTTCACAAGGCACGTTTTAAGACCTATATAACTAATGTATAGTGCAAATGTTTTAGTTAAGTTCTTTTAACGATAACAGACAAACCTTTTATTGGTTAACTGTCATACTTTTATTATTTACTTATTAGACTCTAATAAACATTTTGAGACCCGTTAGAACTTTTAGCAATGTGAATTAAACATTTGGCACCATATAGTTCACAAGGCACTTTTTAGGACCTATATAACTAATGTATAGTGCAAATGTTTTACTTAAGTTCTTTTAACGATAACAGACAAACCTTTTATTGGTTAACTGTTATAATTTTATTATTTACTTATTAGACTCTAATAAACATTTTGAGACCAGTTAGAACTTTTTGCAATGTGAATTAAACATTTGGCACCATATAGTTCACAAGGCACTTTTTAGGACCTATATAACTAATGTATAGTGCAAATGTTTTAGTTAAGTTCCTTTAACGATAACAGACAAACCTTTTATTGGTTAACTGTTATACTTTTATTATTTACTCATTAGACTCTAATAAACATTTTGAGACCCGTTAGAACGTTTTGCAATGTGAATTGCACATTTGGGACCATATAGTTCACAAGGCACTTTTTAGGACCTATATAACTAATGTATAGTGCAAATGTTTTAGTTAAGTTCTTTTAACGATAACAGACAAACCTTTTATTGGTTAACTGTTATACTTTTATTATTTACTTATTAGACTCTAATAAACATTTTGAGACCCGTTAGAACTTTTTGCAATGTGAATTAAACATTTGGCACCATATAGTTCACAAGGCACTTTTTAGGACCTATATAACTAATGTATAGTGCAAATGTTTTAGTTAAGTTCTTTTAACGATAACAGACAAATCTTTTATTGGTTAACTGTTATACTTTTATTATTTACTTATTTGTCTCTAATAAACATTTTGAGACCCGTTAGAACTTTTTGCAATGTTAATTAAACATTTGGCACCATATAGTTCACAAGGCACTTTTAGGACATATATAACTAATGTATAGTGCAAATTTTTTAGTTAAGTTCTTTTAACGATAACAGACAAACCTTTTATTGGTTAACTGTCATAATTTTATTATTTACTTATTAGTATCTAATAAACATTTTGACACCCGTTAGAACTTTTTGCAATGTGAATTAAACATTTGGCACCTTATAGTTCACAAGGCACTTTTTAGGACCTATATAACTAATGTATAGTGCAAATGTTTTAGTTAAGTTCTTTTAACGATAACAGACAAACCTTTTATTGGTTAACTGTTATACTTTTATTATTTACTTATTAGACTCTAATAAACATTTTGAGACCCGTTAGAACTTTTTGCAATGTGAATTAAACATTTGGCACCATATAGTTCACAAGGCACTTTTTAGGACCTATATAACTAACGTATGGTGCAAATGTTTTAGTTAAGTTCTTTTAACGATAACAGACAAACCTTTTATTGGTTAACTGTTATACTTTTACTATTTACTTATTATTATCTTATAAACATTTTGAGACCCGTTAGAACTTTTTGCAATGTGAATTAAACATTTGGCACCATATAGTTCACAAGGCACTTTTAGGACCTATATAACTAATGTATAGTGCAAATGTTTTAGTTAAGTTCTTTTAACGATAACAGACAAACCTTTTATTGGTTAACTGTTATACTTTTATTATTTACTTATTAGACTCTAATAAACATTTGAGACACGTTAGAACTTTTTGCAATGTGAATTAAACATTTGGCACCATATAGTTCACAAGGCACTTTTTAGGAACTATTGAACTAATGTATAGTGCAAATGTTTTAGTTAAGTTCTTTTAACGATAACAGACAAACCTTTTATTGGTTAACTGTTATACTTTTATTATTTACTTATTAGACTCTAATAAACATTTTGAGACCCGTTAGAACTTTTTGCAATGTGAATTAAACATTTGGCACCATATAGTTCACAAGGCACTTTTTAGGACCTATATAACTAATGTATAGTGCAAATGTTTTAGTTAAGTTCTTTTAACGATAACAGACAAACCTTTTATTGGTTAACTGTTATACTTTTATTATTTACTTATTAGACTCTAATAAACATTTTGAGACCCGTTAGAACTTTTTGCAATGTGAATTAAACATTTGGCACCATATAGTTCACAAGGCACTTTTTAGGACCTATATAACTAATGTATAGTGCAAATGTTTTAGTTAAGTTCTTTTAACGATAACAGACAAACCTTTTATTGGTTAACTGTTATACTTTTATTATTTACTTATTAGACTCTAATAAACATTTGAGATCCGCTAGAACTTTTTGCAATGTGAATTAAACATTTGGCACCATATAGTTCACAAGGCACTTTTTAGGACCTATATAACTAATGTTTAGTGCAAATGTTTTAGTTAAGTTCTTTTAACGATAACAGACAAACCTTTTATTGGTTAACTGTTATACTTTTATTATTTACTTATTAGACTCTAATAAACATTTTGAGACCCGTTAGAAGTTTTTGCAATGTGAATTGCACATTTGGCACCATATAGTTCACAAGGCACTTTTTAGGACCTATATAACTAATGTATAGTGCAAATGTTTTAGTTAAGTTCTTTTAACGATAACAGACAAACCTTTTATTGGTTAACTGTTATACTTTTATTATTTACCTATTAGTATCTAATAAACATTTTGAGACCCGTTAGAACTTTTTGCAATGTGAATTAAACATTTGGCACCATATAGTTCACAAGGCACTTTTTAGGACCTATATAACTAATGTATAGTGCAAATGTTTTATTTAAGTTCTTTTAACGATAACAGACAAACCTTTTATTGGTTAACTGTTATACTTTCATTATTTACTTATTAGACTCTAATAAACATTTTGAGACCCGTGAGAACTTTTTGCAATGTGAATTAAACATTTGGCACCATATAGTTCACAAGGCACTTTTTAGTACCTTTATAACTAATGTATAGTGCAAATGTTTTAGTTAATTTCTTTTAACGATAACAGACAAACCTTTTATTGGTTAACTGTTATACTTTTATTATTTACTTATTAGACTCTAATAAACATTTTGAGACCCGTTAGAACTTTTTGCAATGTGAATTAAACATTTGGCACCATATAGTTCACAAGGCACTTTTTAGTACCTATATAACTAATGTATAGTGCAAATGTTTTAGTTAAGTTCTTTTAACGATAACAGACAAATCTTTTATTGGTTAACTGTTATACTTTTATTATTTACTTATTTGTCTCTAATAAACATTTTGAGACCCGTTAGAACTTTTTGCAATGTTAATTAAACATTTGGCACTATATAGTTCACAAGGCACTTTTAGGACATATATAACTAATGTATAGTGCAAATTTTTTAGTTAAGTTCTTTTAACGATAACAGACAAACCTTTTATTGGTTAACTGTTATACTTTTATTATTTACTTATTAGACTCTAATAAACATTTTGAGACCCGTTAGAAATTTTTGCAATGTGAATTAAACATTTGGCACCACATAGTTCACAAAGCACTTTTTAGGACCTATATAACTAATGTATAGTGCAAATGTTTTAGTTAAGTTCTTTTAACGATAACAGACAAACCTTTTATTGGTTAACTGTTATACTTTTACTATTTACTTATTATTATCTTATAAACATTTTGAGACCCGTTAGAACTTTTTGCAATGTGAATTAAACATTTGGCACCATATAGTTCACAAGGCACTTTTAGGACCTATATAACTAATGTATAGTGCAACTGTTTTAGTTAAGTTCTTTTAACGATAACAGACAAATCTTTTATTGGTTAACTGTTATACTTTTATTATTTACTTATTAGACTCTAATAAACATTTGAGACACGTTAGAACTTTTTGCAATGTGAATTAAACATTTGGCACCATATAGTTCACAAGGCACTTTTTAGGAACTATTGAACTAATGTAAAGTGCAAATGTTTTAGTTAAGTTCTTTTAACGATAACAGACAAACCTTTTATTGGTTAACTGTTATACTTTTATTATTTACTTATTAGACTCTAATAAACATTTTGAGACCCGTTAGAACTTTTTGCAATGTGAATTAAACATTTGGCACCATATAGTTCACAAGGCACTTTTTAGGACCTATATAACTAATGTATAGTGCAAATGTTTTAGTTAAGTTCTTTTAACGATAACAGACAAACCTTTTATTGGTTAACTGTTATACTTTTATTATTTACTTATTAGACTCTAATAAACATTTGAGATCCGTTAGAACTTTTTGCAATGTGAATTAAACATTTGGCACCTTATAGTTCACAAGGCACTTTTTAGGACCTATATAACTAATGTATAGTGCAAATGTTTTAGTTAATTTCTTTTAACGATAACAGACAAACCTTTTATTGGTTAACTGTTATACTTTTATTATTTACTTATTAGACTCTAATAAACATTTTGAGACCCGTTAGAACTTTTTGCAATGTGAATTAAACATTTGGCACCACATAGTTCACAAAGCACTTTTTAGGACCTATATAACTAATGTATAGTGCAAATGTTTTAGTTAAGTTCTTTTAACGATAACAGACAAACCTTTTATTGGTTAACTGTTATACTTTTACTATTTACTTATTATTATCTTATAAACATTTTGAGACCCGTTAGAACTTTTTGCAATGTGAATTAAACATTTGGCACCATATAGTTCACAAGGCACTTTTAGGACCTACATAACTAATGTATAGTGCAAATGTTTTAGTTAAGTTCTTTTAACGATAACAGACAAACCTTTTATTGGTTAACTGTTATACTTTTACTATTTACTTATTAGACTCTAATAAACATTTGAGACACGTTAGAACTTTTTGCAATGTGAATTAAACATTTGGCACCATATAGTTCACAAGGCACTTTTTAGGAACTATTGAACTAATGTATAGTGCAAATGTTTTAGTTAAGTTCTTTTAACGATAACAGACAAACCTTTTATTGATTAACTGTTATACTTTTATTATTTACTTATTAGACTCTAATAAACATTTTGAGACCCGTTAGAACTTTTTGCAATGTGAATTAAACATTTGGCACCATATAGTTCACAAGGCACTTTTTAGGACCTATATAACTAATGTATAGTGCAAATGTTTTAGTTAAGTTCTTTTAACGATAACAGACAAACCTTTTATTGGTTAACTGTTATACTTTTATTATTTACTTATTAGACTCTAATAAACATTTTGAGACCCGTTAGAACTTTTTGCAATGTGAATTAAACATTTGGCACCATATAGTTCACAAGGCACTTTTTAGGACCTATATAACTGATGTATAGTGCAAATGTTTTAGTTAAGTTCTTTTAACGATAACAGACAAACCTTTTATTGGTTAACTGTTATACTTTTATTATTTACTTATTAGACTCTAATAAACATTTGAGATCCGTTAGAACTTTTTGCAATGTGAATTAAACATTTGGCACCATATAGTTCACAAGGCACTTTTTAGGACCTATATAACTAATGTATAGTGCAAATGTTTTAGTTAAGTTCTTTTAACGATAACAGACAAACCTTTTATTGGTTAACTGTCATACTTTTATTATTTACTTATTAGACTCTAATAAACATTTTGAGACCCGTTAAAACTTTTTGCAATGTGAATTAAACATTTGGCACCAAATAGTTCACAAGGCACATTTTAGGACCTATATAACTAATGTATAGTGCAAATGTTTTAGTTAAGTTCTTTTAACGATAACAGACAAACCTTTTATTGGTTAACTGTTATACTTTTATTATTTACTTATTAGACTCTAATAAACATTTGAGACACGTTAGAACTTTTTGCAATGTGAATTAAACATTTGGCACCATATAGTTCACAAGGCACTTTTTAGGACCTATATAACTAATGTTTAGTGCAAATGTTTTAGTTAAGTTCTTTTAACGATAACAGACAAACCTTTTATTGGTTAACTGTTATACTTTTATTATTTACTTATTTGTCTTTAATAAACATTTTGAGACCCGTTAGAACTTTTTGCAATGTTAATTAAACATTTGGCACCATATAGTTCACAAGGCACTTTTAGGACCTATATAACTAATGTATAGTGCAAATGTTTTAGTTAAGTTCTTTTAACGATAACAGACAAACCTTTTATTGGTTAACTGTTATACTTTTATTTTTTACTTATTAGACTCTAATAAAGATTTTGAGACCCGTTAGAACTTTTTGCAATGTGAATTAAACATTTGGCACCATATAGTTCACAAGGCACTTTTTAGGACCTATATAACTAATGTATAGTGCAAATGTTTTAGTTAAGTTCCTTTAACGATAACAGACAAACCTTTTATTGGTTAACTGTTATACTTTTATTATTTACTCATTAGACTCTAATAAACATTTTGAGACCCGTTAGAACGTTTTGCAATGTGAATTGCACATTTGGGACCATATAGTTCACAAGGCACTTTTTAGGACATATATAACTAATGTATAGTGCAAATGTTTTAGTTAAGTTCTTTTAACGATAACAGACAAACCTTTTATTGGTTAACTGTTATACTTTTATTATTTACTTATTAGACTCTAATAAACATTTTGAGACCAGTTAGGACTTTTTGCAATGTGAATTACACATTTGGCACCATATAGTTCACAAGGCACGTTTTAGGACTTATATAACTAATGTATAGTGCAAATGTTTTAGTTAAGTTCTTTTAACGATAACAGACAAATCTTTTATTGGTTAACTGTCATACTTTTATTATTTACTTATTAGACTCTAATAAACATTTTGAGACCCGTTAGAACTTTTTGCAATGTGAATTAAACATTTGGCACCATATAGTTCACAAGGCACGTTTTAAGACCTATATAACTAATGTATAGTGCAAATGTTTTAGTTAAGTTCTTTTAACGATAACAGACAAACCTTTTATTGGTTAACTGTCATACTTTTATTATTTACTTATTAGACTCTAATAAACATTTTGAGACCCGTTAGAACTTTTAGCAATGTGAATTAAACATTTGGCACCATATAGTTCACAAGGCACTTTTTAGGACCTATATAACTAATGTATAGTGCAAATGTTTTACTTAAGTTCTTTTAACGATAACAGACAAACCTTTTATTGGTTAACTGTTATACTTTTATTATTTACTTATTAGACTCTAATAAACATTTTGAGACCCGTTAGAACTTTTTGCAATGTGAATTAAACATTTGGCACCATATAGTTCACAAGGCACTTTTAGGACCTATATAACTAATGTATAGTGCAAATGTTTTAGTTAATTTCTTTTAACGATAACAGACAAACCTTTTATTGGTTAACTGTTATACTTTTATTATTTACTTATTAGACTCTAATAAACATTTTGAGACCCGTTAGAACTTTTTGCAATGTGAATTAAACATTTGGCACCATATAGTTCACAAGGCACTTTTTAGGACCTATATAACTAATGTATAGTGCAAATGTTTTAGTTAAGTTCTTTTAACGATAACAGACAAATCTTTTATTGGTTAACTGTTATACTTTTATTATTTACTTATTTGTCTCTAATAAACATTTTGAGACCCGTTAGAACTTTTTGCAATGTTAATTAAACATTTGGCACCATATAGTTCACAAGGCACTTTTAGGACATATATAACTAATGTATAGTGCAAATGTTTTAGTTAAGTTCTTTTAACGATAACAGACAAATCTTTTATTGGTTAACTGTTATACTTTTATTATTTACTTATTTGTCTCTAATAAACATTTTGAGACCCGTTAGAACTTTTTGCAATGTTAATTAAACATTTGGCACCATATAGTTCACAAGGCACTTTTAGGACATATATAACTAATGTATAGTGCAAATGTTTTAGTTAAGTTCTTTTAACGATAACAGACAAACCTTTTATTGGTTAACTGTTATACTTTTATTATTTACTTATTAGACTCTAATAAACATTTTGAGACCCGTTAGAAATTTTTGCAATGTGAATTAAACATTTGGCACCACATAGTTCACAAGGCACTTTTTAGGACCTATATAACTAATGTATAGTGCAAATGTTTTAGTTAAGTTCTTTTAACGATAACAGACAAACCTTTTATTGGTTAACTGTTATATTTTTACTATTTAATTATTATTATCTTATAAACATTTTGAGACCCGTTAGAACTTTTTGCAATGTGAATTAAACATTTGGCACCATATAGTTCACAAGGCACTTTTAGGACCTATATAACTAATGTATAGTGCAAATGTTTTAGTTAAGTTCTTTTAACGATAACAGACAAACCTTTTATTGGTTAACTGTTATACTTTTATTATTTACTTATTAGACTCTAATAAACATTTGAGACACGTTAGAACTTTTTGCAATGTGAATTAAACATTTGGCACCATATAGTTCACAAGGCACTTTTTAGGAACTATTGAACTAATGTATGGTGCAAATGTTTTAGTTAAGTTCTTTTAACGATAACAGACAAACCTTTTATTGGTTAACTGTTATACTTTTATTATTTACTTATTAGACTCTAATAAACATTTTGAGACCCGTTAGAACTTTTTGCAATGTGAATTAAACATTTGGCACCATATAGTTCACAAGGCACTTTTTAGGACCTATATAACTAATGTATAGTGCAAATGTTTTAGTTAAGTTCTTTTAACGATAACAGACAAACCTTTTATTGGTTAACTGTTATACTTTTATTATTTACTTATTAGACTCTAATAAACATTTTGAGACCCGTTAGTACTTTTTGCAATGTGAATTAAACATTTGGCACCATATAGTTCACAAGGCACTTTTTAGGACCTATATAACTAATGTATAGTGCAAATGTTTTAGTTAAGTTCTTTTAACGATAACAGACAAACCTTTTATTGGTTAACTGTTATACTTTTATTATTTACTTATTAGACTCTAATAAACATTTGAGATCCGTTAGAACTTTTTGCAATGTGAATTAAACATTTGGCACCATATAGTTCACAAGGCACTTTTTAGGACCTATATAACTAATGTTTAGTGCAAATGTTTTAGTTAAGTTCTTTTAACGATAACAGACAAACCTTTTATTGGTTAACTGTTATACTTTTATTATTTACTTATTAGACTCTAATAAACATTTTGAGACCCGTTAGTAGTTTTTGCAATGTGAATTGCACATTTGGCACCATATAGTTCACAAGGCACTTTTTAGGACCTATATAACTAATGTATAGTGCAAATGTTTTAGTTAAGTTCTTTTAACGATAACAGACAAACCTTTTATTGGTTAACTGTTATACTTTTATTATTTACCTATTAGTATCTAATAAACATTTTGAGACCCGTTAGAACTTTTTGCAATGTGAATTAAACATTTGGCACCATATAGTTCACAAGGCACTTTTTAGGACCTATATAACTAATGTATAGTGCAAATGTTTTATTTAAGTTCTTTTAACGATAACAGACAAACCTTTTATTGGTTAACTGTTATACTTTCATTATTTACTTATTAGACTCTAATAAACATTTTGAGACCCGTTAGAACTTTTTGCAATGTGAATTAAACATTTGGCACCATATAGTTCACAAGGCACTTTTTAGGACCTATATAACTAATGTATAGTGCAAATGTTTTAGTTAAGTTCTTTTAACGATAACAAACAAATCTTTTATTGGTTAACTGTTATACTTTTATTATTTACTTATCAGTCTCTAATAAACATTTTGAGACCCGTTAGAATTTTTGCAATGTGAATTAAACATTTGGCACCATATAGTTCACAAGGCACTTTTAGGACCTATATAACTAATCTATAGTGTAAATGTTTTAGTTAAGTTCTTTTAACGATAACAGACAAACCTTTTATTGGTTAACTGTCATACTTTTATTATTTACTTATTAGACTCTAATAAACATTTTGAGACCCGTTAGAACTTTTTGCAATGTGAATTAAACATTTGGCACCATATAGTTCACAAGGCACTTTTTAGGACCTATATAACTAATGTATAGTGCAAATGTTTTAGTTAAGTTCTTTTAACGATAACAGACAAACCTTTTATTGGTTAATTGTTATACTTTTATTATTTACTTATTAGACTCTAATAAACATTTTGGGACCCGTTAGAACTTTTTGCAATGTGAATTAAACATTTGGCACCATATAGTTCACAAGGCACTTTTTAGGACCTATATAACTAATGTATAGTGCAAATGTTTTAGTTAAGTTCTATTAACGATAACAGACAAATCTTTTATTGGTTAACTGTTATACTTTTATTATTTACTTATTTGTCTCTAATAAACATTTTGAGACCCGTTAGAACTTTTTGCAATGTTAATTAAACATTTGGCACCATATAGTTCACAAGGCACTTTTTAGGACATATATAACTAATGTATAGTGCAAATGTTTTAGTTAAGTTCTTTTAACGATAACAGACAAACCTTTTATTGGTTAACTGTCATAATTTTATTATTTACTTATTAGACTCTAATAAACATTTTGAGACCCGTTAGAACTTTTTGCAATGTGAATTAAACATTTGGCACCTTATAGTTCACAAGGCACTTTTTAGGACCTATATAACTAATGTATAGTGCAAATGTTTTAGTTAAGTTCTTTTAACGATAACAGACAAACCTTTTATTGGTTAACTGTTATACTTTTATTATTTACTTATTAGACTCTAATAAACATTTTGAGACCAGTTAGAACTTTTTGCAATGTGAATTAAACATTTGGCACCATATAGTTCACAAGGCACTTTTTAGGACCTTTATAACTAATGTATAGTGCAAATGTTTTAGTTAAGTTCTTTTAACGATAACAGACAAACCTTTTATTGGTTAACTGTCATACTTTTATTATTTACTTATTAGACTCTAATAAACATTTTGAGACCCGTTAGAACTTTTTGCAATGTGAATTAAACATTTGGCACCATATAGTTCACAAGGCACTTTTTAGGACCTATATAACTAATGTATAGTGCAAATGTTTTAGTTAAGTTCTTTTAACGATAACAGACAAACCTTTTATTGGTTAACTGTTATACTTTTATTATTTACTTATTAGACTCTAATAAACATTTGAGACACGTTACAACTTTTTGCAATGTGAATTAAACATTTGGCACCATATAGTTCACAAGGCACTTTTTAGGAACTATAGAACTAATGTATAGTGCAAATGTTTTAGTTAAGTTCTTTTAACGATAACAGACAAACCTTTTATTGGTTAACTGTTACACTTTTATTATTTACTTATTAGACTCTAATAAACATTTTGAGACCCGTTAGAACTTTTTGCAATGTGAATTAAACATTTGGCACCATATAGTTCACAAGGCACTTTTTAGGACCTATATAACTAATGTATAGTGCAAATGTTTTAGTTAAGTTCTTTTAACGATAACAGACAAACCTTTTATTGGTTAATTGTTATACTTTTATTATTTACTTATTAGACTCTAATAAACATTTTGAGACCCGTTAGAACTTTTTGCAATATAAATTAAACATTTGGCACCATATAGTTCACAAGGCACTTTTTAGGATCTATATAACTAATGTATAGTGCAAATGTTTTAGTTAAGTTCTTTTAACGATAACAGACAAACCTTTTATTGGTTAACTGTTATACTTTTATTATTTACTTTTTAGTATATTATAAACATTTTGAGACCCGTTAGAACTTTTTGCAATGTGAATTAAACATTTGGCACCATATAGTTCACAAGGCACTTTTAGAACCTATATAACTAATGTATAGTGCAAATGTTTTAGTTAAGTTCTTTTAACGATAACAGACAAACCTTTTATTGGTTAACTGTTATACTTTTATTTTTTACTTATTAGACTCTAATAAACATTTTGAGACCCGTTAGAACTTTTTGCAATGTTAATTAAACATTTGGCACCTTATAGTTCACAAGGCACTTTTTAGGACCTATATAACTAATGTATAGTGCAAATGTTTTAGTTAAGTTCTTTTAACGATAACAGACAAACCTTTTATTGGTTAACTGTCATACTTTTATTATTTACTTATTAGACTCTAATAAACATTTTGAGCCCCGTTAGAACTTTTTGCAATGTGAATTAAACATTTGGCACCATATAGTTCACAAGGCACTTTTTAGGACCTATATAACTAATGTATAGTGCAAATGTTTTAGTTAAGTTCTTTTAACGATAACAGACAAACCTTTTATTGGTTAACTGTTATACTTTTATTATTTACTTATTAGACTCTAATAAACATTTGAGACACGTTACAACTTTTTGCAATGTGAATTAAACATTTGGCACCATATAGTTCACAAGGCACTTTTTAGGAACAATAGAACTAATGTATAGTGCAAATGTTTTAGTTAAGTTCTTTTAACGATAACAGACAAACCTTTTATTGGTTAACTGTTATACTTTTATTATTTACTTATTAGACTCTAATAAACATTTGAGACCCGTTAGAACTTTTTGCAATGTGAATTAAACATTTGGCACCATATAGTTCACAAGGCACTTTTTAGGACCTATATAACTAATGTATAGTGCAAATGTTTTAGTTAAGTTCTTTTAACGATAACAGATAAACCTTTTATTGGTTAACTGTTATACTTTTATTATTTACTTATTAGACTCTAATAAACATTTTGAGACCCGTTAGAACTTTTTGCAATGTGAATTAAACATTTGGCACCATATAGTTCACAAGGCACTTTTTAGGACCTATATAACTAATGTATAGTGCAAATGTTTTAGTTAAGTTCTTTTAACGATAACAGACAAACCTTTTATTGGTTAACCGTTATACTTTTATTTTTTACCTATTAGTATCTAATAAACATTTTGAGACCCGTTAGAACTTTTTGCAATGTGAATTAAACATTTGGCACCATATAGTTCACAAGGCACTTTTTAGGACCTATATAACTAATGTATAGTGCAAATGTTTTAGTTAAGTTCTTTTAACGATAACAGACAAACCTTTTATTGGTTAATTGTTATACTTTTATTATTTACTTATTAGACTCTAATAAACATTTTGAGACCCGTTAGAACTTTTTGCAATATAAATTAAACATTTGGCACCATATAGTTCACAAGGCACTTTTTAGGATCTATATAACTAATGTATAGTGCAAATGTTTTAGTTAAGTTCTTTTAACGATAACAGACAAACCTTTTATTGGTTAACTGTTATACTTTTATTATTTACTTTTTAGTATATTATAAACATTTTGAGACCCGTTAGAACTTTTTGCAATGTGAATTAAACATTTGGCACCATATAGTTCACAAGGCACTTTTAGAACCTATATAACTAATGTATAGTGCAAATGTTTTAGTTAAGTTCTTTTAACGATAACAGACAAACCTTTTATTGGTTCACTGTTATACTTTTATTATTTACTTATTAGACTCTAATAAACATTTTGAGACCCGTTAGAACTTTTTGCAATGTGAATTGCACATTTGGCACCATATAGTTCACAAGGCACTTTTTAGGACCTATATAACTAATGTATAGTGCAAATTTTTTAGTTAAGTTCTTTTAACGATAACAGACAAACCTTTTATTGGTTAACTGTTATACTTTTATTATTTACTTATTAGACTCTAATAAACATTTTGAGACCCGTTAGAACTTTTTGCAATGTGAATTGCACATTTGGCATCATATAGTTCACAAGGCACTTTTTAGGACCTATATAACTAATGTATAGTGCAAATTTTTTAGTTAAGTTCTTTTAACGATAACAGACAAACCTTTTATTGGTTAACTGTTATACTTTTTTTATTTACTTATTAGACTCTAATAAACATTTTGAGACCAGTTAGAACTTTTTGCAATGTGAATTGCACATTTGGCACCATATAGTTCACAAGGCACTTTTTAGGACCTATATAACTAATGTATAATGCAATTTTTTTAGTTAAGTTGTTTTAACGATAACAGACAAACCTTTTATTGGTTAACTGTTATAATTTTATTATTTACTTATTAGACTCTAATAAACATTTTGAGACCCGTTAGAACTTTTTGCAATCTGAATTGCACATTTGGCACCATATAGTTCACAAGGCACTTTTTAGGACCTATATAACTAATGTATAGTGCAAATTTTTTAGTTAAGTTCTTTTAACGATAACAGACAAACCTTTTATTGGTTAACTGTCATACTTTTATTATTTACTTATTAGACTCTAATAAACATTTTGAGACCCGTTAGAACTTTTTGCAATGTGAATTAAACATTTGGCACCATATAGTTCACAAGGCACTTTTTAGGACCTATATAACTAATGTATTTGCAAATGTTTTAGTTAAGTTCTATTAACGATAACAGACAAATCTTTTATTGGTTAACTGTTATACTTTTATTATTTACTTATTTGTCTCTAATAAACATTTTGAGACCCGTTAGAACTTTTTGCAATGTTAATTAAACATTTGGCACCATATAGTTCACAAGGCACTTTTTAGGACATATATAACTAATGTATAGTGCAAATGTTTTAGTTAAGTTCTTTTAACGATAACAGACAAACCTTTTATTGGTTAACTGTCATAATTTTATTATTTACTTATTAGACTCTAATAAACATTTTGAGACCCGTTAGAACTTTTTGCAATGTGAATTAAACATTTGGCACCTTATAGTTCACAAGGCACTTTTTAGGACCTATATAACTAATGTATAGTGCAAATGTTTTAGTTAAGTTCTTTTGACGATAACAGACAAACCTTTTATTGGTTAACTGTTATACTTTTATTATTTACTTATTAGACTCTAATAAACATTTTGAGACCAGTTAGAACTTTTTGCAATGTGAATTGCACATTTGGCACCATATAGTTCACAAGGCACTTTTTAGGACCTTTATAACTAATGTATAGTGCAAATGTTTTAGTTAAGTTCTTTTAACGATAACAGACAAACCTTTTATTGGTTAACTGTCATACTTTTATTATTTACTTATTAGACTCTAATAAACATTTTGAGACCCGTTAGAACTTTTTGCAATGTGAATTAAACATTTGGCACCATATAGTTCACAAGGCACTTTTTAGGACCTATATAACTAATGTATAGTGCAAATGTTTTAGTTAAGTTCTTTTAACGATAACAGACAAACCTTTTATTGGTTAACTGTTATACTTTTATTATTTACTTATTAGACTCTAATAAACATTTGAGACACGTTACAACTTTTTGCAATGTGAATTAAACATTTGGCACCATATAGTTCACAAGGCACTTTTTAGGAACTATAGAACTAATGTATAGTGCAAATGTTTTAGTTAAGTTCTTTTAACGATAACAGACAAACCTTTTATTGGTTAACTGTTACACTTTTATTATTTACTTATTAGACTCTAATAAACATTTGAGACCCGTTAGAACTTTTTACAATGTGAATTAAACATTTGGCACCATATAGTTCACAAGGCACTTTTAGGACCTATATAACTAATCTATAGTGTAAATGTTTTAGTTAAGTTCTTTTAACGATAACAGACAAACCTTTTATTGGTTAACTGTCATACTTTTATTATTTACTTATTAGACTCTAATAAACATTTTGAGACCCGTTAGAACTTTTTGCAATGTGAATTAAACATTTGGCACCATATAGTTCACAAGGCACTTTTTAGGACCTATATAACTAATGTATAGTGCAAATGTTTTAGTTAAGTTCTTTTAACGATAACAGACAAACCTTTTATTGGTTAATTGTTATACTTTTATTATTTACTTATTAGACTCTAATAAACATTTTGAGACCCGTTAGAACTTTTTGCAATATAAATTAAACATTTGGCACCATATAGTTCACAAGGCACTTTTTAGGATCTATATAACTAATGTATAGTGCAAATGTTTTAGTTAAGTTCTTTTAACGATAACAGACAAACCTTTTATTGGTTAACTGTTATACTTTTATTATTTACTTTTTAGTATATTATAAACATTTTGAGACCCGTTAGAAATTTTTGCAATGTGAATTAAACATTTGGCACCATATAGTTCACAAGGCACTTTTAGAACCTATATAACTAATGTATAGTGCAAATGTTTTAGTTAAGTTCTTTTAACGATAACAGACAAACCTTTTATTGGTTAACTGTTATACTTTTATTTTTTACTTATTAGACTCTAATAAACATTTTGAGACCCGTTAGAACTTTTTGCAATGTTAATTAAACATTTGGCACCTTATAGTTCACAAGGCACTTTTTAGGACCTATATAACTAATGTATAGTGCAAATGTTTTAGTTAAGTTCTTTTAACGATAACAGACAAACCTTTTATTGGTTAACTGTCATACTTTTATTATTTACTTATTAGACTCTAATAAACATTTTGAGCCCCGTTAGAACTTTTTGCAATGTGAATTAAACATTTGGCACCATATAGTTCACAAGGCACTTTTTAGGACCTATATAACTAATGTTTAGTGCAAATGTTTTAGTTAAGTTCTTTTAACGATAACAGACAAACCTTTTATTGGTTAACTGTTATACTTTTATTATTTACTTATTAGACTCTAATAAACATTTGAGACACGTTACAACTTTTTGCAATGTGAATTAAACATTTGGCACCATATAGTTCACAAGGCACTTTTTAGGAACTATAGAACTAATGTATAGTGCAAATGTTTTAGTTAAGTTCTTTTAACGATAACAGACAAACCTTTTATTGGTTAACTGTTATACTTTTATTATTTACTTATTAGACTCTAATAAACATTTGAGACCCGTTAGAACTTTTTGCAATGTGAATTAAACATTTGGCACCATATAGTTCACAAGGCACTTTTTAGGACCTATATAACTAATGTATAGTGCAAATGTTTTAGTTAAGTTCTTTTAACGATAACAGACAAACCTTTTATTGGTTAACTGTTATACTTTTATTATTTACTTATTAGACTCTAATAAACATTTTGAGACCCGTTAGAACTTTTTGCAATGTGAATTAAACATTTGGCACCATATAGTTCACAAGGCACTTTTTAGGACCTATATAACTAATGTATAGTGCAAATGTTTTAGTTAAGTTCTTTTAACGATAACAGACAAACCTTTTATTGGTTAACCGTTATACTTTTATTTTTTACCTATTAGTATCTAATAAACATTTTGAGACCCGTTAGAACTTTTTGCAATGTGAATTAAACATTTGGCACCATATAGTTCACAAGGCACTTTTTAGGACCTATATAACTAATGTATAGTGCAAATGTTTTAGTTAAGTTCTTTTAACGATAACAGACAAACCTTTTATTGGTTAATTGTTATACTTTTATTATTTACTTATTAGACTCTAATAAACATTTTGAGACCCGTTAGAACTTTTTGCAATATAAATTAAACATTTGGCACCATATAGTTCACAAGGCACTTTTTAGGATCTATATAACTAATGTATAGTGCAAATGTTTTAGTTAAGTTCTTTTAACGATAACAGACAAACCTTTTATTGGTTAACTGTTATACTTTTATTATTTACTTTTTAGTATATTATAAACATTTTGAGACCCGTTAGAACTTTTTGCAATGTGAATTAAACATTTGGCACCATATAGTTCACAAGGCACTTTTAGAACCTATATAACTAATGTATAGTGCAAATGTTTTAGTTAAGTTCTTTTAACGATAACAGACAAACCTTTTATTGGTTAATTGTTATACTTTTATTATTTACTTATTAGACTCTAATAAACATTTTGAGACCCGTTAGAACTTTTTGCAATGTGAATTGCACATTTGGCACCATATAGTTCACAAGGCACTTTTTAGGACCTATATAACTAATGTATAGTGCAAATGTTTTAGTTAAGTTCTTTTAACGATAACAGACAAACCTTTTATTGGTTAACTGTTATACTTTTATTATTTACTTATTAGACTCTAATAAACATTTTGAGACCCGTTAGAACTTTTTGCAATGTGAATTGCACATTTGGCATCATATAGTTCACAAGGCACTTTTTAGGACCTATATAACTAATGTATAGTGCAAATTTTTTAGTTAAGTTCTTTTAACGATAACAGACAAACCTTTTATTGGTTAACTGTTATACTTTTTCTATTTACTTATTAGACTCTAATAAACATTTTGAGACCAGTTAGAACTTTTTGCAATGTGAATTGCACATTTGGCACCATATAGTTCACAAGGCACTTTTTAGGACCTATATAACTAATGTATAATGCAATTTTTTTAGTTAAGTTGTTTTAACGATAACAGACAAACCTTTTATTGGTTAACTGTTATACTTTTATTATTTACTTATTAGACTCTAATAAACATTTGAGACACGTTACAACTTTTTGCAATGTGAATTAAACATTTGGCACCATATAGTTCACAAGGCACTTTTTAGGAACTATAGAACTAATGTATAGTGCAAATGTTTTAGTTAAGTTCTTTTAACGATAACAGACAAACCTTTTATTGGTTAACTGTCATACTTTTATTATTTACTTATTAGACTCTAATAAACATTTTGAGACCCGTTAGAACTTTTTGCAATGTGAATTAAACATTTGGCACCATATAGTTCACAAGGCACTTTTTAGGACCTATATAACTAATGTATAGTGCAAATGTTTTAGTTAAGTTCTTTTAACGATAACAGACAAACCTTTTATTGGTTAACTGTTATACTTTTATTATTTACTTATTAGACTCTAATAAACATTTGAGACACGTTACAACTTTTTGCAATGTGAATTAAACATTTGGCACCATATAGTTCACAAGGCACTTTTTAGGAACTATAGAACTAATGTATAGTGCAAATGTTTTAGTTAAGTTCTTTTAACGATAACAGACAAACCTTTTATTGGTTAACTGTTACACTTTTATTATTTACTTATTAGACTCTAATAAACATTTGAGACCCGTTAGAACTTTTTACAATGTGAATTAAACATTTGGCACCATATAGTTCACAAGGCACTTTTAGGACCTATATAACTAATCTATAGTGTAAATGTTTTAGTTAAGTTCTTTTAACGATAACAGACAAACCTTTTATTGGTTAACTGTCATACTTTTATTATTTACTTATTAGACTCTAATAAACATTTTGAGACCCGTTAGAACTTTTTGCAATGTGAATTAAACATTTGGCACCATATAGTTCACAAGGCACTTTTTAGGACCTATATAACTAATGTATAGTGCAAATGTTTTAGTTAAGTTCTTTTAACGATAACAGACAAACCTTTTATTGGTTAATTGTTATACTTTTATTATTTACTTATTAGACTCTAATAAACATTTTGAGACCCGTTAGAACTTTTTGCAATATAAATTAAACATTTGGCACCATATAGTTCACAAGGCACTTTTTAGGATCTATATAACTAATGTATAGTGCAAATGTTTTAGTTAAGTTCTTTTAACGATAACAGACAAACCTTTTATTGGTTAACTGTTATACTTTTATTATTTACTTTTTAGTATATTATAAACATTTTGAGACCCGTTAGAAATTTTTGCAATGTGAATTAAACATTTGGCACCATATAGTTCACAAGGCACTTTTAGAACCTATATAACTAATGTATAGTGCAAATGTTTTAGTTAAGTTCTTTTAACGATAACAGACAAACCTTTTATTGGTTAACTGTTATACTTTTATTTTTTACTTATTAGACTCTAATAAACATTTTGAGACCCGTTAGAACTTTTTGCAATGTTAATTAAACATTTGGCACCTTATAGTTCACAAGGCACTTTTTAGGACCTATATAACTAATGTATAGTGCAAATGTTTTAGTTAAGTTCTTTTAACGATAACAGACAAACCTTTTATTGGTTAACTGTCATACTTTTATTATTTACTTATTAGACTCTAATAAACATTTTGAGCCCCGTTAGAACTTTTTGCAATGTGAATTAAACATTTGGCACCATATAGTTCACAAGGCACTTTTTAGGACCTATATAACTAATGTTTAGTGCAAATGTTTTAGTTAAGTTCTTTTAACGATAACAGACAAACCTTTTATTGGTTAACTGTTATACTTTTATTATTTACTTATTAGACTCTAATAAACATTTGAGACACGTTACAACTTTTTGCAATGTGAATTAAACATTTGGCACCATATAGTTCACAAGGCACTTTTTAGGAACTATAGAACTAATGTATAGTGCAAATGTTTTAGTTAAGTTCTTTTAACGATAACAGACAAACCTTTTATTGGTTAACTGTTATACTTTTATTATTTACTTATTAGACTCTAATAAACATTTGAGACCCGTTAGAACTTTTTGCAATGTGAATTAAACATTTGGCACCATATAGTTCACAAGGCACTTTTTAGGACCTATATAACTAATGTATAGTGCAAATGTTTTAGTTAAGTTCTTTTAACGATAACAGACAAACCTTTTATTGGTTAACTGTTATACTTTTATTATTTACTTATTAGACTCTAATAAACATTTTGAGACCCGTTAGAACTTTTTGCAATGTGAATTAAACATTTGGCACCATATAGTTCACAAGGCACTTTTTAGGACCTATATAACTAATGTATAGTGCAAATGTTTTAGTTAAGTTCTTTTAACGATAACAGACAAACCTTTTATTGGTTAACCGTTATACTTTTATTTTTTACCTATTAGTATCTAATAAACATTTTGAGACCCGTTAGAACTTTTTGCAATGTGAATTAAACATTTGGCACCATATAGTTCACAAGGCACTTTTTAGGACCTATATAACTAATGTATAGTGCAAATGTTTTAGTTAAGTTCTTTTAACGATAACAGACAAACCTTTTATTGGTTAATTGTTATACTTTTATTATTTACTTATTAGACTCTAATAAACATTTTGAGACCCGTTAGAACTTTTTGCAATATAAATTAAACATTTGGCACCATATAGTTCACAAGGCACTTTTTAGGATCTATATAACTAATGTATAGTGCAAATGTTTTAGTTAAGTTCTTTTAACGATAACAGACAAACCTTTTATTGGTTAACTGTTATACTTTTATTATTTACTTTTTAGTATATTATAAACATTTTGAGACCCGTTAGAACTTTTTGCAATGTGAATTAAACATTTGGCACCATATAGTTCACAAGGCACTTTTAGAACCTATATAACTAATGTATAGTGCAAATGTTTTAGTTAAGTTCTTTTAACGATAACAGACAAACCTTTTATTGGTTAATTGTTATACTTTTATTATTTACTTATTAGACTCTAATAAACATTTTGAGACCCGTTAGAACTTTTTGCAATGTGAATTGCACATTTGGCACCATATAGTTCACAAGGCACTTTTTAGGACCTATATAACTAATGTATAGTGCAAATGTTTTAGTTAAGTTCTTTTAACGATAACAGACAAACCTTTTATTGGTTAACTGTTATACTTTTATTATTTACTTATTAGACTCTAATAAACATTTTGAGACCCGTTAGAACTTTTTGCAATGTGAATTGCACATTTGGCATCATATAGTTCACAAGGCACTTTTTAGGACCTATATAACTAATGTATAGTGCAAATTTTTTAGTTAAGTTCTTTTAACGATAACAGACAAACCTTTTATTGGTTAACTGTTATACTTTTTCTATTTACTTATTAGACTCTAATAAACATTTTGAGACCAGTTAGAACTTTTTGCAATGTGAATTGCACATTTGGCACCATATAGTTCACAAGGCACTTTTTAGGACCTATATAACTAATGTATAATGCAATTTTTTTAGTTAAGTTCTTTTAACGATAACAGACAAACCTTTTATTGGTTAACTGTTATACTTTTATTATTTACTTATTAGACTCTAATAAACATTTTGAGACCAGTTAGAACTTTTTGCAATGTGAATTGCACATTTGGCACCATATAGTTCACAAGGCACTTTTTAGGACCTATATAACTAATGTATAATGCAATTTTTTTAGTTAAGTTGTTTTAACGATAACAGACAAACCTTTTATTGGTTAACTGTTATAATTTTATTATTTACTTATTAGACTCTAATAAACATTTTGAGACCCGTTAGAACTTTTTGCAATCTGAATTGCACATTTGGCACCATATAGTTTACAAGGCACTTTTTAGGACCTATATAACTAATGTATAGTGCAAATTTTTTAGTTAAGTTCTTTTAACGATAACAGACAAACCTTTTATTGGTTAACTGTTATACTTTTATTATTTACTTATTAGACTCTAATAAACATTTTGAGACCCGATAGAACTTTTTGCAATGTGAATTGCACATTTGGCACCATATAGTTCACAAGGCACTTTTTAGGACCTATATAACTAATGTATAGTGCAAATTTTTTAGTTAAGTTCTTTTAACGATAACAGACAAACCTTTTATTGGTTAATTGTTATACTTTTATTATTTACTTATTAGACTCTAATAAACATTTTGAGACCCGTTAGAACTTTTTGCAATATAAATTAAACATTTGGCACCATATAGTTCACAAGGCACTTTTAGGATCTATATAACTAATGTATAGTGCAAATGTTTTAGTTAAGTTCTTTTAACGATAACAGACAAACCTTTTATTGGTTAACTGTTATACTTTTATTATTTACTTTTTAGTATATTATAAACATTTTGAGACCCGTTAGAACTTTTTGCAATGTGAATTAAACATTTGGCACCATATAGTTCACAAGGCACTTTTAGAACCTATATAACTAATGTATAACGCAAATGTTTTAGTTAAGTTCTTTTAACGATAACAGACAAACCTTTTATTGGTTAACTGTCATACTTTTATTATTTACTTATTAGACTCTAATAAACATTTTGAGCCCCGTTAGAACTTTTTGCAATGTGAATTAAACATTTGGCACCATATAGTTCACAAGGCACTTTTTAGGACCTATATAACTAATGTATAGTGCAAATGTTTTAGTTAAGTTCTTTTAACGATAACAGACAAACCTTTTATTGGTTAACTGTTATACTTTTATTATTTACTTATTAGACTCTAATAAACATTTGAGACACGTTACAACTTTTTGCAATGTGAATTAAACATTTGGCACCATATAGTTCACAAGGCACTTTTTAGGAACTATAGAACTAATGTATAGTGCAAATGTTTTAGTTAAGTTCTTTTAACGATAACAGACAAACCTTTTATTGGTTAACTGTTATACTTTTATTATTTACTTATTAGACTCTAATAAACATTTGAGACCCGTTAGAACTTTTTGCAATGTGAATTAAACATTTGGCACCATATAGTTCACAAGGCACTTTTTAGGACCTATATAACTAATGTATAGTGCAAATGTTTTAGTTAAGTTCTTTTAACGATAACAGACAAACCTTTTATTGGTTAACTGTTATACTTTTATTATTTACTTATTAGACTCTAATAAACATTTTGAGACCCGTTAGAACTTTTTGCAATGTGAATTAAACATTTGGCACCATATAGTTCACAAGGCACTTTTTAGGACCTATATAACTAATGTATAGTGCAAATGTTTTAGTTAAGTTCTTTTAACGATAACAGACAAACCTTTTATTGGTTAACCGTTATACTTTTATTTTTTACCTATTAGTATCTAATAAACATTTTGAGACCCGTTAGAACTTTTTGCAATGTGAATTAAACATTTGGCACCATATAGTTCACAAGGCACTTTTTACGACCTATATAACTAATGTATAGTGCAATTTTTTTAGTTAAGTTCTTTTAACGATAACAGACAAACCTTTTATTGATTAACTGTTATAATTTTATTATTTACTTATTAGACTCTAATAAACATTTTGAGACCCGTTAGAACTTTTTGCAATGTGAATTGCACATTTATCACCATATAGTTCACAAGGCACTTTTTAGGACCTATATAACTAATGTATAGTGCAAATTTTTTAGTTAAGTTCTTTTAACGATAACAGACAAACCTTTTATTGGTTAATTGTTATACTTTTATTATTTACTTATTAGACTCTAATAAACCTTTTGAGACCCGTTAGAACTTTTTGCAATGTGAATTGCACATTTGGCACCATATAGTTCACAAGGCACTTTTTAGGACCTATATAACTAATGTATAGTGCAAATTTTTTAGTTAAGTTCTTTTAACGATAACAGACAAACCTTTTATTGGTTAACTGTTATACTTTTATTATTTACTTATTAGACTCTAATAAACATTTTGAGACCCGTTAGAACTTTTTGCAATGTGAATTGCACATTTGGCATCATATAGTTCACAAGGCACTTTTTAGGACCTATATAACTAATGTATAGTGCAAATTTTTTAGTTAAGTTCTTTTAACGATAACAAACAAACCTTTTATTGGTTAACTGTTATACTTTTTTTATTTACTTATTAGACTCTAATAAACATTTTGAGACCAGTTAGAACTTTTTGCAATGTGAATTACACAATTGGAATCATATAGTTCACAAGGCACTTTTTAGGACCTATAAAACTAATGTATAGTGCAAATGTTTTAGTTAAGTTCTTTTAACGATAACAAACAAACCTTTCATTGGTTAACTATTATACTTTTATTATTTACTTATTAGACTCTAATAAACATTTTGAGACCCGTTAGAACTTTTTGCAATGTGAATTGCACATTTGGCACCATATAGTTCACAAGGCACTTTTTAGGACCTATATAACTAATGTATAGTGCAAATTTTTTAGTTAAGTTCTTTTAACGATAACAGACAAACCTTTCAATGGTTAACTGTTATACTTTTATTATTTACTTATTAGACTCTAATAAACATTTTGAGACCCGTTAGAACTTTTTGCAATGTGAATTGCACATTTGGCACCATATAGTTCACAAGGCACTTTTTAGGACCTATATAACTAATGTATAATGCAATTTTTTTAGTTAAGTTGTTTTAACGATAACAGACAAACCTTTTATTGGTTAACTGTTATAATTTTATTATTTACTTATTAGACTCTAATAAACATTTTGAGACCCGTTAGAACTTTTTGCAATCTGAATTGCACATTTGGCACCATATAGTTCACAAGGCACTTTTTAGGACCTATATAACTAATGTATAGTGCAAATTTTTTAGTTAAGTTCTTTTAACGATAACAGACAAACCTTTTATTGGTTAACTGTTATACTTTTATTATTTACTTATTAGACTCTAATAAACATTTTGAGACCCGATAGAACTTTTTGCAATGTGAATTGCACATTTGGCACCATATAGTTCACAAGGCACTTTTTAGGACCTATATAACTAATGTATAGTGCAAATTTTTTAGTTAAGTTCTTTTAACGATAACAAACAAACCTTTTATTGGTTAACTGTTATACTTTTATTATTTACTTATTAGACTCTAATAAACATTTTGAGACCCGTTAGAACTTTTTGCAATGTGAATTGCAAATTTGACACTTTATAGTTCACAAGGCACTTTTTAGGACCTATATAACTAATGTATAGTGCAAATGTTTTAGTTAAGTTCTTTTAACGATAACAGACAAACCTTTTATTGGTTAACTGTTATACTTTTATTATTTACTTATTAGACTCTAATAAACATTTTGAGACCCGTTAGAACTTTTTGCAATATGAATTGCACATTTGGCACCATATAGTTCAAAAGGCACTTTTTAGGACCTATATAACTAATGTATAGTGCAAATTTTTTAGTTAAGTTTTTTTAACGATAACAGACAAACCTTTTATTGGTTAACTGTTATACTTTTATTATTTACTTATTAGACTCTAATAAACATTTTGAGACCCGTTAGAACTTTTTGCAATGTGAATTGCAAATTTGACACTTTATAGTTCACAAGGCACTTTTTAGGACCTATATAACTAATGTATAGTGCAAATTTTTTAGTTAAGTTCTTTTAACGATAACAGACAAACCTTTTATTGGTTAACTGTTATACTTTTATTATTTACTTATTAGACTCTAATAAACATTTTGAGACCCGATAGAACTTTTTGCAATATGAATTGCACATTTGGCACCATATAGTTCACAAGGCACTTTTTAGGACCTATATAACTAATGTATAGTGCAAATTTTTTAGTTAAGTTCTTTTAACGATAACAGACAAACCTTTTATTGGTTAACTGTTATACTTTTATTATTTACTTATTAGACTCTAATAAACATTTTGAGACCCGTTAGAACTTTTTGCAATCTGAATTGCACATTTGGCACCATATAGTTCACAAGGCACTTTTTAGGACCTATATAACTAATGTATAGTGCAAATTTTTTAGTTAAGTTCTTTTAACGATAACAAACAAACCTTTTATTGGTTAACTGTTATACTTTTATTATTTACTTATTAGACTCTAATAAACATTTTGAGACCCGTTAGAACTTTTTGCAATGTGAATTGCAAATTTGACACTTTATAGTTCACAAGGCACTTTTTAGGACCTATATAACTAATGTATAGTGCAAATTTTTTAGTTAAGTTCTTTTAACGATAACAGACAAACCTTTTATTGGTTAACTGTTATACTTTTATTATTTACTTATTAGACTCTAATAAACATTTTGAGACCCGTTAGAACTTTTTGCAATATGAATTGCACATTTGGCACCATATAGTTCACAAGGCACTTTTTAGGACCTATAAAACTAATGTATAGTGCAAATTTTTTAGTTAAGTTCTTTTAACGATAACAGACAAACCTTTTATTGGTTAACTGTTATACTTTTATTATTTACTTATTAGACTCTAATAAACATTTTGAGACCCGTTAGAACTGTTTGCAATGTGAATTGCAAATTTGACACTTTATAGTTCACAAGGCACTTTTTAGGACCTATATAACTAATGTATAGTGCAAATTTTTTAGTTAAGTTCTTTTAACGATAACAGACAAACCTTTCAATGGTTAACTGTTATACTTTTATTATTTACTTATTAGACTCTAATAAACATTTTGAGACCCGTTAGAACTTTTTGCAATGTGAATTGCACATTTGGCACCATATAGTTCACAAGGCACTTTTTAGGACCTATATAACTAATGTATAATGCAATTTTTTTAGTTAAGTTGTTTTAACGATAACAGACAAACCTTTTATTGGTTAACTGTTATAATTTTATTATTTACTTATTAGACTCTAATAAACATTTTGAGACCCGTTAGAACTTTTTGCAATCTGAATTGCACATTTGGCACCATATAGTTCACAAGGCACTTTTTAGGACCTATATAACTAATGTATAGTGCAAATTTTTTAGTTAAGTTCTTTTAACGATAACAGACAAACCTTTTATTGGTTAACTGTTATACTTTTATTATTTACTTATTAGACTCTAATAAACATTTTGAGACCCGATAGAACTTTTTGCAATGTGAATTGCACATTTGGCACCATATAGTTCACAAGGCACTTTTTAGGACCTATATAACTAATGTATAGTGCAAATTTTTTAGTTAAGTTCTTTTAACGATAACAAACAAACCTTTTATTGGTTAACTGTTATACTTTTATTATTTACTTATTAGACTCTAATAAACATTTTGAGACCCGTTAGAACTTTTTGCAATGTGAATTGCAAATTTGACACTTTATAGTTCACAAGGCACTTTTTAGGACCTATATAACTAATGTATAGTGCAAATGTTTTAGTTAAGTTCTTTTAACGATAACAGACAAACCTTTTATTGGTTAACTGTTATACTTTTATTATTTACTTATTAGACTCTAATAAACATTTTGAGACCCGTTAGAACTTTTTGCAATATGAATTGCACATTTGGCACCATATAGTTCAAAAGGCACTTTTTAGGACCTATATAACTAATGTATAGTGCAAATTTTTTAGTTAAGTTCCTTTAACGATAACAGACAAACCTTTTATTGGTTAACTGTTATACTTTTATTATTTACTTATTAGACTCTAATAAACATTTTGAGACTCGTTAGAACTTTTTGCAATGTGAATTGCAAATTTGACACTTTATAGTTCACAAGGCACTTTTTAGGACCTATATAACTAATGTATAGTGCAAATTTTTTAGTTAAGTTCTTTTAACGATAACAGACAAACCTTTTATTGGTTAACTGTTATAGTTTTATTATTTACTTATTAGACTCTAATAAACATTTTGAGACCCGATAGAACTTTTTGCAATATGAATTGCACATTTGGCACCATATAGTTCACAAGGCACTTTTTAGGACCTATATAACTAATGTATAGTGCAAATGTTTTAGTTAAGTTCTTTTAACGATAACAGACAAACCTTTTATTGGTTCACTGTTATACTTTTATTATTTACTTATTAGACTCTAATAAACATTTTGAGACCCGTTAGAACTTTTTGCAATCTGAATTGCACATTTGGCACCATATAGTTCACAAGGCACTTTTTAGGACCTATATAACTAATGTATAGTGCAAATTTTTTAGTTAAGTTCTTTTAACGATAACAAACAAACCTTTTATTGGTTAACTGTTATACTTTTATTATTTACTTATTAGACTCTAATAAACATTTTGAGACCCGTTAGAACTTTTTGCAATGTGAATTGCAAATTTGACACTTTATAGTTCACAAGGCACTTTTTAGGACCTATATAACTAATGTATAGTGCAAATTTTTTAGTTAAGTTCTTTTAACGATAACAGACAAACCTTTTATTGGTTAACTGTTATACTTTTATTATTTACTTATTAGACTCTAATAAACATTTTGAGACCCGATAGAACTTTTTGCAATATGAATTGCACATTTGGCACCATATAGTTCACAAGGCACTTTTTAGGACCTATATAACTAATGTATAGTGCAAATTTTTTAGTTAAGTTCTTTTAACGATAACAGACAAACCTTTCATTGGTTAACTGTTATACTTTTATTATTTACTTATTAGACTCTAATAAACATTTTGAGACCCGTTAGAACTTTTTGCAATCTGAATTGCACATTTGGCACCATATAGTTCACAAGGCACTTTTTAGGACCTATATAACTAATGTATAGTGCAAATTTTTTAGTTAAGTTCTTTTAACGATAACAAACAAACCTTTTATTGGTTAACTGTTATACTTTTATTATTTACTTATTAGACTCTAATAAACATTTTGAGACCCGTTAGAACTTTTTGCAATGTGAATTGCAAATTTGACACTTTATAGTTCACAAGGCACTTTTTAGGACCTATATAACTAATGTATAGTGCAAATTTTTTAGTTAAGTTCTTTTAACGATAACAGACAAACCTTTTATTGGTTAACTGTTATACTTTTATTATTTACTTATTAGACTCTAATAAACATTTTGAGACCCGTTAGAACTTTTTGCAATATGAATTGCACATTTGGCACCATATAGTTCACAAGGCACTTTTTAGGACCTATAAAACTAATGTATAGTGCAAATTTTTTAGTTAAGTTCTTTTAACGATAACAGACAAACCTTTTATTGGTTAACTGTTATACTTTTATTATTTACTTATTAGACTCTAATAAACATTTTGAGACCCGTTAGAACTGTTTGCAATGTGAATTGCAAATTTGACACTTTATAGTTCACAAGGCACTTTTTAGGACCTATATAACTAATGTATAGTGCAAATGTTTTAGTTAAGTTCTTTTAACGATAACAGACAAACCTTTTATTGGTTAACTGTTATACTTTTATTATTTACTTATTAGACTCTAATAAACATTTTGAGACCCGTTAGAACTTTTTGCAATATGAATTGCACATTTGGCACCATATAGTTCACAAGGCACGTTTTAGGACCTATATAACTAATGTATAGTGCAAATTTTTTAGTTAAGTTCTTTTAACGATAACAGACAAACCTTTTATTGGTTAACTGTTATACTTTTATTATTTACTTATTAGACTCTAATAAACATTTTGAGACCAGTTAGAACTTTTTGCAATGTGAATTACACATTTGGCACCATATAGTTCACAAGGCACTTTTTAGGACCTATAAAACTAATGTATAGTGCAAATGTTTTAGTTAAGTTCTTTTAACGATAACAGACAAACCTTTCATTGGTTAACTATTATACTTTTATTATTTACTTATTAGACTCTAATAAACATTTTGAGACCCGTTAGAACTTTTTGCAATGTGAATTGCACATTTGGCACCATATAGTTCACAAGGCACTTTTTAGGACCTATATAACTAATGTATAGTGCAAATTTTTTAGTTAAGTTCTTTTAACAATAACAAACAAACCTTTTATTGGTTAACTGTTATACTTTTATTATTTACTTATTAGACTCTAATAAACATTTTGAGACCCGTTAGAACTTTTTGCAATGTGAATTGCAAATTTGACACTTTATAGTTCACAAGGCACTTTTTAGGACCTATATAACTAATGTATAGTGCAAATTTTTTAGTTAAGTTCTTTTAACGATAACAGACAAACCTTTTATTGGTTAACTGTTATACTTTTATTATTTACTTATTAGACTCTAATAAACATTTTGAGACCCGATAGAACTTTTTGCAATATGAATTGCACATTTGGCACCATATAGTTCACAAGGCACTTTTTAGGACCTATATAACTAATGTATAGTGCAAATTTTTTAGTTAAGTTCTTTTAACGATAACAGACAAACCTTTTATTGGTTAACTGTTATACTTTTATTATTTACTTATTAGACTCTAATAAACATTTTGAGACCCGTTAGAACTTTTTGCAATCTGAATTGCACATTTGGCACCATATAGTTCACAAGGCACTTTTTAGGACCTATATAACTAATGTATAGTGCAAATTTTTTAGTTAAGTTCTTTTAACGATAACAAACAAACCTTTTATTGGTTAACTGTTATACTTTTATTATTTACTTATTAGACTCTAATAAACATTTTGAGACCCGTTAGAACTTTTTGCAATGTGAATTGCAAATTTGACACTTTATAGTTCACAAGGCACTTTTTAGGACCTATATAACTAATGTATAGTGCAAATTTTTTAGTTAAGTTCTTTTAACGATAACAGACAAACCTTTTATTGGTTAACTGTTATACTTTTATTATTTACTTATTAGACTCTAATAAACATTTTGAGACCCGTTAGAACTTTTTGCAATATGAATTGCACATTTGGCACCATATAGTTCACAAGGCACTTTTTAGGACCTATAAAACTAATGTATAGTGCAAATTTTTTAGTTAAGTTCTTTTAACGATAACAGACAAACCTTTTATTGGTTAACTGTTATACTTTTATTATTTACTTATTAGACTCTAATAAACATTTTGAGACCCGTTAGAACTGTTTGCAATGTGAATTGCAAATTTGACACTTTATAGTTCACAAGGCACTTTTTAGGACCTATATAACTAATGTATAGTGCAAATGTTTTAGTTAAGTTCTTTTAACGATAACAGACAAACCTTTTATTGGTTAACTGTTATACTTTTATTATTTACTTATTAGACTCTAATAAACATTTTGAGACCCGTTAGAACTTTTTGCAATATGAATTGCACATTTGGCACCATATAGTTCACAAGGCACGTTTTAGGACCTATATAACTAATGTATAGTGCAAATTTTTTAGTTAAGTTCTTTTAACGATAACAGACAAACCTTTTATTGGTTAACTGTTATACTTTTATTATTTACTTATTAGACTCTAATAAACATTTTGAGACCAGTTAGAACTTTTTGCAATGTGAATTACACATTTGGCACCATATAGTTCACAAGGCACTTTTTAGGACCTATAAAACTAATGTATAGTGCAAATGTTTTAGTTAAGTTCTTTTAACGATAACAGACAAACCTTTCATTGGTTAACTATTATACTTTTATTATTTACTTATTAGACTCTAATAAACATTTTGAGACCCGTTAGAACTTTTTGCAATGTGAATTGCACATTTGGCACCATATAGTTCACAAGGCACTTTTTAGGACCTATATAACTAATGTATAGTGCAAATTTTTTAGTTAAGTTCTTTTAACAATAACAAACAAACATTTTATTGGTTAACTGTTATACTTTTATTATTTACTTATTAGACTCTAATAAACATTTTGAGACACGTTAGAACTTTTTGCAATGTGAATTACACATTTGGCACCATATAGTTCACAATGCACTTTTTAGGACCTATATAACTAATGTATAGTGCAAATTTTTTAGTTAAGTTCTTTTAACGATAACAGACAAACCTTTTATTGGTTAACTGTTATACTTTTATTATTTACTTATTAGACTCTAATACACATTTTGAGACCCGTTAGAACTTTTTGCAATGTCAATTGCCCATTTGGCACCATATAGTTCACAAGGCACTTTTTAGGACCTATATAACTAATGTATAGTGCAAATTTTTTAGTTAAGTTCTTTTAACGATAAGAGACAAACCTTTTATTGGTTAACTGTCATACTTATATTATTTACTTATTAGACTCTAATAAACATTTTGAGACCCGTTAGAACTTTTTGCAATATCAATTGCACATTTGGCACCATATAGTTCACAAGGCACTTTTTAGGAACTATAGAACTAATGTATAATGCAAATGTTTTAGTTAAGTTCTTTTAACGATAACAGACAAACCTTTTATTGGTTAACTATTATACTTTGATTATTTACTTATTAGACTCTAATAAACATTTTGAGACCCGTTAGAACTTTTTGCAATGTGAATTGCACATTTGGCACCATATAATTCACAAGGCACTTTTTAGGACCTATATAACTAATGTATAGTGCAAATGTTTTAGTTAAGTTCTTTTAACGATAACAGACAAACCTATTATTGGTTAACTGTTATACTTTTATTATTTACTTATTAGACTCTAATAAACATTTTGAGACCTGTTAGAACTTTTTGCAATGTCAATTGCACATTTGGCACCATATAGTTCACAAGGCACTTTTTAGGACCTATATAACTAATGTATAGTGCAAATTTTTTAGTTAAGTTCTTTTAACGATAACAGACAAACCTTTTATTGGTTAACTGTTATACTTTTATTATTTACTTATTAGACTCTAATAAACATTTTGAGACCCGTTAGAACTTTTTGCAATATGAATTGCACATTTGGCACCATATAGTTCACAAGGCACTTTTTAGGACCTATATAACTAATGTATAGTGCAAATTTTTTAGTTAAGTTCTTTTAACGATAACAGACAAACCTTTTATTGGTTAACTGTTATACTTTTATTATTTACTTATTAGACTCTAATAAACATTTTGAGACCCGTTAGTACTTTTTGCAATGTGAATTGCACATTTGGCACCATATAGTTCACAAGGCACTTTTTAGTACCTATATAACTAATGTATAGTGCAAATGTTTTAGTTAAGTTCTTTTAACGATAACAGACAAACCTTTTATTGGTTAACTGTTATACTTTTATTATTTACTTATTAGACTCTAATAAACATTTTGAGACCCGTTAGAACTTTTTGCAATGTGAATTACACATTTGGCACCATATAGTTCACAAGGCACTTTTTAGGACCTATAAAACTAATGTATAGTGCAAATGTTTTAGTTAAGTTCTTTTAACGATAACAGACAAACCTTTCATTGGTTAACTATTATACTTTTATTATTTACTTATTAGACTCTAATAAACATTTTGAGACCTGTTAGAACTTTTTGCAATGTCAATTGCACATTTGGCACCATATAGTTCACAAGGCACTTTTTAGGACTTATATAACTAATGTATAGTGCAAATTTTTTAGTTAAGTTTTTTTAACGATAACAGACAAACCTTTTATTGGTTAACTGTTATACTTTTATTATTTACTTATTAGACTCTAATAAACATTTTGAGACCCGTTAGAACTTTTTGCAATATGAATTGCACATTTGGCACCATATAGTTCACAAGGCACTTTTTAGGACCTATATAACTAATGTATAGTGCAAATTTTTTAGTTAAGTTCTTTTAACGATAACAGACAAACCTTTTATTGGTTAACTGTTATACTTTTATTATTTACTTATTAGACTCTAATAAACATTTTGAGACCCGTTAGTACTTTTTGCAATGTGAATTGCACATTTGGCACCATATAGTTCACAAGGCACTTTTTAGTACCTATATAACTAATGTATAGTGCAAATTTTTTAGTTAAGTTCTTTTAACGATAACAGACAAACCTTTTATTGGTTAACTGTTATACTTTTATTATTTACTTATTAGACTCTAATAAACATTTTGAGACCCGTTAGAACTTTTTGCAATGTGAATTACACATTTGGCACCATATAGTTCACAAGGCACTTTTTAGGACCTATAAAACTAATGTATAGTGCAAATGTTTTAGTTAAGTTCTTTTAACGATAACAGACAAATCTTTCATTGGTTAACTATTATACTTTTATTATTTACTTATTAGACTCTAATAAACATTTTGAGACCCGTTAGAACTTTTTGCAATGTGAATTGCACATTTGGGACCATATAGTTCACAAGGCACTTTTTAGGACCTATATAACTAATGTTTAGTGCAAATGTTTTAGTTAAGTTCTTTTAACGATAACAGACAAACCTTTTATTGGTTAACTGTTATACTTTTATTATTTACTTATTAGACTCTAATAAACATTTTGAGACCCGTTAGAACTTTTTGCAATGTTAATTAAACATTTGGCACCATATAGTTCACAAGGCACTTTTAGGACATATATAACTAATGTATAGTGCAAATTTTTTAGTTAAGTTCTTTTAACGATAACAGACAAACCTTTTATTGGTTAACTGTCATAATTTTATTATTTACTTATTAGACTCTAATAAACATTTTGAAACCCGTTAGAACTTTTTGCAATGTGAATTAAACATTTGGCACCTTTTAGTTCACAAGGCACTTTTTAGGACCTATATAACTAATGTATAGTGCAGAGGTCGGCAACCTGCGGCTCCGGAGCCGCATGCGGCTCTTTCAGCCCTCTGCTCTGGCTCCCGTGACTTTAAACACTGCGAGCTTGGGCAATACAAAAAAATTTGTTGTAAATTATAGTTTAACTCTATAGTTTAAACTAGTTTTGTTGAAAATTATGATTTACAAATCCGTTTTGTATGTTTTTTCATTAAGATTTAATGCTTTTATCTTGCTAAGGAAAAAACCCTTCAGGACTGTTTGGAATAATGGCGGCTCATCACGGCTTACAATGCATGTATGCGGACAGATTCTGATTTGCCCGCCCCCCTCTATGAAACGATAAAGAGCATATTGTTACGTGTTTACCGCACAATTAATGTTAGCATTATCTTATACCTGGCAGTGTTACGATGCAGTGTGTAGTAGTCTGTAGCATTTTGTAAACAGTTTAAAAGTGTCACATACTCTTTGTTAAATATGTAAATCGCCATTAGTTATTTATCAGTAACTTTTGCAAATTTGACAAATATGATAATAATTGCAAATATCGCATTAGCTGGGTGGAATAAATGATTATTTGAAAGTGTTGTGTTTAATAGTCGGGTTTTGTTTGTTGAAATTACAGAATATTCGCATGTACAAAGCAAAAATTTTAAGAAATTCTGCATGAAGTGTAGGCTATAATTACCTTTTGTTTTAGTGGCCAACTCGACAGTTACATGTTATGGCTCCGAATAGGTCTTAATTTAAATAAACTTGGGAACATTGGCTCTTTTAATGCTAAAGGTTGCCGACCTCTGGTATAGTGCAAATGTTTTAGTTAAGTTCTTTTAACGATAACAGACAAACCTTTTATTGGTTAACTGTTATACTTTTATTATTTACTTATTAGACTCTAATAAACATTTTGAGACCCGTTAGAAATTTTTGCAATGTGAATTAAACATTTGGCACCACATAGTTCACAAGGCACTTTTTAGGACCTATATAACTAATGTATAGTGCAAATGTTTTAGTTAAGTTCTTTTAACGATAACAGACAAACCTTTTATTGGTTAACTGTTATACTTTTACTATTTACTTATTATTATCTTATAAACATTTTGAGACCCGTTAGAACTTTTTGCAATGTGAATTAAACATTTGGCACCATATAGTTCACAAGGCACTTTTAGGACCTATATAACTAATGTATAGTGCAAATGTTTTAGTTAAGTTCTTTTAACGATAACAGACAAACCTTTTATTGGTTAACTGTTATACTTTTATTTTTTACTTATTAGACTCTAATAAAGATTTTGAGACCCGTTAGAACTTTTTGCAATGTGAATTAAACATTTGGCACCATATAGTTCACAAGGCACTTTTTAGGACCTATATAACTAATGTATAGTGCAAATGTTTTAGTTAAGTTCCTTTAACGATAACAGACAAACCTTTTATTGGTTAACTGTTATACTTTTATTATTTACTTATTAGACTCTAATAAACATTTGAGACACGTTAGAACTTTTTGCAATGTGAATTAAACATTTGGCACCATATAATTCACAAGGCACTTTTTAGGAACTATTGAACTAATGTATAGTGCAAATGTTTTAGTTAAGTTCTTTTAACGATAACAGACAAACCTTTTATTGGTTAACTGTTATACTTTTATTATTTACTTATTAGACTCTAATAAACATTTTGAGACCCGTTAGAACTTTTTGCAATGTGAATTAAACATTTGGCACCATATAGTTCACAAGGCACTTTTTAGGACCTATATAACTAATGTATAGTGCAAATGTTTTAGTTAAGTTCTTTTAACGATAACAGACAAATCTTTTATTGGTTAACTGTTATACTTTTATTATTTACTTATTAGACTCTAATAAACATTTGAGATCCGTTAGAACTTTTTGCAATGTGAATTAAACATTTGGCACCATATAGTTCACAAGGCACTTTTTAGGACCTATATAACTAATGTTTAGTGCAAATGTTTTAGTTAAGTTCTTTTAACGATAACAGACAAACCTTTTATTGGTTAACTGTTATACTTTTATTATTTACTTATTAGACTCTAATAAACATTTTGAGACCCGTTAGAAGTTTTTGCAATGTGAATTGCACATTTGGCACCATATAGTTCACAAGGCACTTTTTAGGACCTATATAACTAATGTATAGTGCAAATGTTTTAGTTAAGTTCTTTTAACGATAACAGACAAACCTTTTATTGGTTAACTGTTATACTTTTATTATTTACCTATTAGTATCTAATAAACATTTTGAGACCCGTTAGAACTTTTTGCAATGTGAATTAAACATTTGGCACCATATAGTTCACAAGGCACTTTTTAGGACCTATATAACTAATGTATAGTGCAAATGTTTTAGTTAAGTTCTTTTAACGATAACAGACAAACCTTTTATTGGTTAACTGTTATACTTTCATTATTTACTTATTAGACTCTAATAAACATTTTGAGACCCGTTAGAACTTTTTGCAATGTGAATTAAACATTTGGCACCATATAGTTCACAAGGCACTTTTTAGGACCTATATAACTAATGTATAGTGCAAATGTTTTAGTTAAGTTCTTTTAACGATAACAGACAAATCTTTTATTGGTTAACTGTTATACTTTTATTATTTACTTATCAGTCTCTAATAAACATTTTGAGACCCGTTAGAATTTTTGCAATGTGAATTAAACATTTGGCACCATATAGTTCACAAGGCACTTTTAGGACCTATATAACTAATCTATAGTGTAAATGTTTTAGTTAAGTTCTTTTAACGATAACAGACAAACCTTTTATTGGTTAACTGTCATACTTTTATTATTTACTTATTAGACTCTAATAAACATTTTGAGACCCGTTAGAACTTTTTGCAATGTGAATTAAACATTTGGCACCATATAGTTCACAAGGCACTTTTTAGGACCTATATAACTAATGTATAGTGCAAATGTTTTAGTTAAGTTCTTTTAACGATAACAGACAAACCTTTTATTGGTTAATTGTTATACTTTTATTATTTACTTATTAGACTCTAATAAACATTTTGAGACCCGTTAGAACTTTTTGCAATATAAATTAAACATTTGGCACCATATAGTTCACAAGGCACTTTTTAGGATCTATATAACTAATGTATAGTGCAAATGTTTTAGTTAAGTTCTTTTAACGATAACAGACAAACCTTTTATTGGTTAACTGTTATACTTTTATTATTTACTTTTTAGTATATTATAAACATTTTGAGACCCGTTAGAACTTTTTGCAATGTGAATTAAACATTTGGCACCATATAGTTCACAAGGCACTTTTAGGACCTATATAACTAATGTATAGTGCAAATGTTTTAGTTAAGTTCTTTTAACGATAACAGACAAACCTTTTATTGGTTAACTGTTATACTTTTACTATTTACTTATTAGTATCTAATAAACATTTTGAGACCCGTTAGAACTTTGTGCAATGTGAATTAAACATTTGGCACCATATAGTTCACAAAGCACTTTTTAGGACCTATATAACTAATGTATAGTGCAAATGTTTTAATTAAGTTCTTTTAACGATAACAGACAAACCTTTTATTAGTTAACTGTTATACTTTTAATATTTACTTATTAGACTCTAATAAACATTTTGAGACCCTTTAGAACTTTTTGCAATGTGAATTAAACATTTGACACCATATAGTTCACAAGGCACTTTTAGGACCTATATAACTAATGTATAGTGCAAATGTTTTAGTTAAGTTCTTTTAACGATAACAGACAAACCTTTTATTGGTTAACTGTTATACTTTTATTATTTACTTATTAGACTCTAATAAACATTTTGAGACCCGTTAGAACTTTTTGCAATGTGAATTAAACATTTGGCACCATATAGTTCACAAGGCACTTTTTAGGACCTATATAACTAATGTATAGTGCAAATGTTTTAGTTAAGTTCTTTTAACGATAACAGACAAATCTTTTATTGGTTAACTGTTATACTTTTATTATTTACTTATTTGTCTCTAATAAACATTTTGAGACCCGTTAGAACTTTTTGCAATGTTAATTAAACATTTGGCACCATATAGTTCACAAGGCACTTTTTAGGACATATATAACTAATGTATAGTGCAAATGTTTTAGTTAAGTTCTTTTAACGATAACAGACAAACCTTTTATTGGTTAACTGTCATAATTTTATTATTTACTTATTAGACTCTAATAAACATTTTGAGACCCGTTAGAACTTTTTGCAATGTGAATTAAACATTTGGCACCTTATAGTTCACAAGGCACTTTTTAGGACCTATATAACTAATGTATAGTGCAAATGTTTTAGTTAAGTTCTTTTAACGATAACAGACAAACCTTTTATTGGTTAACTGTTATACTTTTATTATTTACTTATTAGACTCTAATAAACATTTTGAGACCAGTTAGAACTTTTTGCAATGTGAATTAAACATTTGGCACCATATAGTTCACAAGGCACTTTTTAGGACCTTTATAACTAATGTATAGTGCAAATGTTTTAGTTAAGTTCTTTTAACGATAACAGACAAACCTTTTATTGGTTAACTGTCATACTTTTATTATTTACTTATTAGACTCTAATAAACATTTTGAGACCCGTTAGAACTTTTTGCAATGTGAATTAAACATTTGGCACCATATAGTTCACAAGGCACTTTTTAGGACCTATATAACTAATGTATAGTGCAAATGTTTTAGTTAAGTTCTTTTAACGATAACAGACAAACCTTTTATTGGTTAACTGTTATACTTTTATTATTTACTTATTAGACTCTAATAAACATTTGAGACACGTTACAACTTTTTGCAATGTGAATTAAACATTTGGCACCATATAGTTCACAAGGCACTTTTTAGGAACTATAGAACTAATGTATAGTGCAAATGTTTTAGTTAAGTTCTTTTAACGATAACAGACAAACCTTTTATTGGTTAACTGTTATACTTTTATTATTTACTTATTAGACTCTAATAAACATTTGAGACCCGTTAGAACTTTTTACAATGTGAATTAAACATTTGGCACCATATAGTTCACAAGGCACTTTTTAGGACCTATATAACTAATGTTTAGTGCAAATGTTTTAGTTAAGTTCTTTTAACGATAACAGACAAACCTTTTATTGGTTAACTGTTATACTTTTATTATTTACTTATTAGACTCTAATAAACATTTTGAGACCCGTTAGAACTTTTTGCAATGTGAATTAAACATTTGGCACCATATAGTTCACAAGGCACTTTTTAGGACCTATATAACTAATGTATAGTGCAAATGTTTTAGTTAAGTTCTTTTAACGATAACAGACAAACCTTTTATTGGTTAACTGTTATACTTTTATTATTTACTTATTAGACTCTAATAAACATTTTGAGACCCGTTAGAACTTTTTGCAATGTGAATTAAACATTTGGCACCATATAGTTCACAAGGCACTTTTTAGGACCTATATAACTAATGTATAGTGCAAATGTTTTAGTTAAGTTCTTTTAACGATAACAGCCAAATCTTTTATTGGTTAACTGTTATACTTTTATTATTTACTTATCAGTCTCTAATAAACATTTTGAGACCCGTTAGAACTTTTTGCAATGTGAATTAAACATTTGGCACCATATAGTTCACAAGGCACTTTTAGGACCTATATAACTAATGTATAGTGCAAATGTTTTAGTTAAGTTCTTTTAACGATAACAGACAAACCTTTTATTGGTTAACTGTTATACTTTTATTATTTACTTATTAGACTCTAATAAACATTTTGAGACCCGTTAGAACTTTTTGCAATGTGAATTGCACATTTGGCACCATATAGTTCACAAGGCACTTTTTAGGACCTATATAACTAATGTATAGTGCAAATGTTTTAGTTAAGTTCTTTTAACGATAACAGACAAACCTTTTATTGGTTAACTGTTATACTTTTATTATTTACTTTTTAGTATATTATAAACATTTTGAGACCCGTTAGAACTTTTTGCAATGTGAATTAAACATTTGGCACCATATAGTTCACAAGGCACTTTTAGAACCTATATAACTAATGTATAGTGCAAATGTTTTAGTTAAGTTCTTTTAACGATAACAGACAAACCTTTTATTGGTTAACTGTTATACTTTTATTGTTTACTTATTAGACTCTAATAAACATTTTGAGACCCGTTAGAACTTTTTGCAATGTGAATTAAACATTTGGCACCATATAGTTCACAAGGCACTTTTTAGGACCTATATAACTAATGTATAGTGCAAATGTTTTAGTTAAGTTCTTTTAACGATAACAGACAAACCTTTTATTGGTTAACTGTTATACTTTTATTATTTACTTATTAGACTCTAATAAACATTTTGAGACCCGTTAGAACTTTTTGCATTGTGAATTAAACATTTGGCACCATATAGTTCACAAGGCACGTTTTAGGACCTATATAACTAATGTATAGTGCAAATGTTTTAGTTAAGTTCTTTTAACGATAACAGACAAACCTTTTATTGGTTAACTGTTATACTTTTATTTTTTACTTATTAGACTCTAATAAACATTTTGAGACCCGTTAGAACTTTTTGCAATGTTAATTAAACATTTGGCACCTTATAGTTCACAAGGCACTTTTTAGGACCTATATAACTAATGTATAGTGCAAATGTTTTAGTTAAGTTCTTTTAACGATAACAGACAAACCTTTTATTGGTTAACTGTCATACTTTTATTATTTACTTATTAGACTCTAATAAACATTTTGAGCCCCGTTAGAACTTTTTGCAATGTGAATTAAACATTTGGCACCATATAGTTCACAAGGCACTTTTAGGACCTATATAACTAATCTATAGTGTAAATGTTTTAGTTAAGTTCTTTTAACGATAACAGACAAACCTTTTATTGGTTAACTGTCATACTTTTATTATTTACTTATTAGACTCTAATAAACATTTTGAGACCCGTTAGAACTTTTTGCAATGTGAATTAAACATTTGGCACCATATAGTTCACAAGGCACTTTTTAGGACCTATATAACTAATGTATAGTGCAAATGTTTTAGTTAAGTTCTTTTAACGATAACAGACAAACCTTTTATTGGTTAATTGTTATACTTTTATTATTTACTTATTAGACTCTAATAAACATTTTGAGACCCGTTAGAACTTTTTGCAATATAAATTAAACATTTGGCACCATATAGTTCACAAGGCACTTTTTAGGATCTATATAACTAATGTATAGTGCAAATGTTTTAGTTAAGTTCTTTTAACGATAACAGACAAACCTTTTATTGGTTAACTGTTATACTTTTATTATTTACTTTTTAGTATATTATAAACATTTTGAGACCCGTTAGAACTTTTTGCAATGTGAATTAAACATTTGGCACCATATAGTTCACAAGGCACTTTTAGGACCTATATAACTAATGTATAGTGCAAATGTTTTAGTTAAGTTCTTTTAACGATAACAGACAAACCTTTTATTGGTTAACTGTTATACTTTTACTATTTACTTATTAGTATCTAATAAACATTTTGAGACCCGTTAGAACTTTGTGCAATGTGAATTAAACATTTGGCACCATATAGTTCACAAAGCACTTTTTAGGACCTATATAACTAATGTATAGTGCAAATGTTTTAATTAAGTTCTTTTAACGATAACAGACAAACCTTTTATTAGTTAACTGTTATACTTTTAATATTTACTTATTAGACTCTAATAAACATTTTGAGACCCTTTAGAACTTTTTGCAATGTGAATTAAACATTTGACACCATATAGTTCACAAGGCACTTTTAGGACCTATATAACTAATGTATAGTGCAAATGTTTTAGTTAATTTCTTTTAACGATAACAGACAAACCTTTTATTGGTTAACTGTTATACTTTTATTATTTACTTATTAGACTCTAATAAACATTTTGAGACCCGTTAGAACTTTTTGCAATGTGAATTAAACATTTGGCACCATATAGTTCACAAGGCACTTTTTAGGACCTATATAACTAATGTATAGTGCAAATGTTTTAGTTAAGTTCTTTTAACGATAACAGACAAATCTTTTATTGGTTAACTGTTATACTTTTATTATTTACTTATTTGTCTCTAATAAACATTTTGAGACCCGTTAGAACTTTTTGCAATGTTAATTAAACATTTGGCACCATATAGTTCACAAGGCACTTTTTAGGACATATATAACTAATGTATAGTGCAAATGTTTTAGTTAAGTTCTTTTAACGATAACAGACAAACCTTTTATTGGTTAACTGTCATAATTTTATTATTTACTTATTAGACTCTAATAAACATTTTGAGACCCGTTAGAACTTTTTGCAATGTGAATTAAACATTTGGCACCTTATAGTTCACAAGGCACTTTTTAGGACCTATATAACTAATGTATAGTGCAAATGTTTTAGTTAAGTTCTTTTAACGATAACAGACAAACCTTTTATTGGTTAACTGTTATACTTTTATTATTTACTTATTAGACTCTAATAAACATTTTGAGACCAGTTAGAACTTTTTGCAATGTGAATTAAACATTTGGCACCATATAGTTCACAAGGCACTTTTTAGGACCTTTATAACTAATGTATAGTGCAAATGTTTTAGTTAAGTTCTTTTAACGATAACAGACAAACCTTTTATTGGTTAACTGTCATACTTTTATTATTTACTTATTAGACTCTAATAAACATTTTGAGACCCGTTAGAACTTTTTGCAATGTGAATTAAACATTTGGCACCATATAGTTCACAAGGCACTTTTTAGGACCTATATAACTAATGTATAGTGCAAATGTTTTAGTTAAGTTCTTTTAACGATAACAGACAAACCTTTTATTGGTTAACTGTTATACTTTTATTATTTACTTATTAGACTCTAATAAACATTTTAGACACGTTACAACTTTTTGCAATGTGAATTAAACATTTGGCACCATATAGTTCACAAGGCACTTTTTAGGAACTATAGAACTAATGTATAGTGCAAATGTTTTAGTTAAGTTCTTTTAACGATAACAGACAAACCTTTTATTGGTTAACTGTTATACTTTTATTATTTACTTATTAGACTCTAATAAACATTTGAGACCCGTTAGAACTTTTTACAATGTGAATTAAACATTTGGCACCATATAGTTCACAAGGCACTTTTTAGGACCTATATAACTAATGTTTAGTGCAAATGTTTTAGTTAAGTTCTTTTAACGATAACAGACAAACCTTTTATTGGTTAACTGTTATACTTTTATTATTTACTTATTAGACTCTAATAAACATTTTGAGACCCGTTAGAACTTTTTGCAATGTGAATTAAACATTTGGCACCATATAGTTCACAAGGCACTTTTTAGGACCTATATAACTAATGTATAGTGCAAATGTTTTAGTTAAGTTCTTTTAACGATAACAGACAAACCTTTTATTGGTTAACTGTTATACTTTTATTATTTACTTATTAGACTCTAATAAACATTTTGAGACCCGTTAGAACTTTTTGCAATGTGAATTAAACATTTGGCACCATATAGTTCACAAGGCACTTTTTAGGACCTATATAACTAATGTATAGTGCAAATGTTTTAGTTAAGTTCTTTTAACGATAACAGCCAAATCTTTTATTGGTTAACTGTTATACTTTTATTATTTACTTATCAGTCTCTAATAAACATTTTGAGACCCGTTAGAACTTTTTGCAATGTGAATTAAACATTTGGCACCATATAGTTCACAAGGCACTTTTAGGACCTATATAACTAATGTATAGTGCAAATGTTTTAGTTAAGTTCTTTTAACGATAACAGACAAACCTTTTATTGGTTAACTGTTATACTTTTATTATTTACTTATTAGACTCTAATAAACATTTTGAGACCCGTTAGAACTTTTTGCAATGTGAATTGCACATTTGGCACCATATAGTTCACAAGGCACTTTTTAGGACCTATATAACTAATGTATAGTGCAAATGTTTTAGTTAAGTTCTTTTAACGATAACAGACAAACCTTTTATTGGTTAACTGTTATACTTTTATTATTTACTTTTTAGTATATTATAAACATTTTGAGACCCGTTAGAACTTTTTGCAATGTGAATTAAACATTTGGCACCATATAGTTCACAAGGCACTTTTAGAACCTATATAACTAATGTATAGTGCAAATGTTTTAGTTAAGTTCTTTTAACGATAACAGACAAACCTTTTATTGGTTAACTGTTATACTTTTATTGTTTACTTATTAGACTCTAATAAACATTTTGAGACCCGTTAGAACTTTTTGCAATGTGAATTAAACATTTGGCACCATATAGTTCACAAGGCACTTTTTAGGACCTATATAACTAATGTATAGTGCAAATGTTTTAGTTAAGTTCTTTTAACGATAACAGACAAACCTTTTATTGGTTAACTGTTATACTTTTATTATTTACTTATTAGACTCTAATAAACATTTTGAGACCCGTTAGAACTTTTTGCATTGTGAATTAAACATTTGGCACCATATAGTTCACAAGGCACGTTTTAGGACCTATATAACTAATGTATAGTGCAAATGTTTTAGTTAAGTTCTTTTAACGATAACAGACAAACCTTTTATTGGTTAACTGTTATACTTTTATTTTTTACTTATTAGACTCTAATAAACATTTTGAGACCCGTTAGAACTTTTTGCAATGTTAATTAAACATTTGGCACCTTATAGTTCACAAGGCACTTTTTAGGACCTATATAACTAATGTATAGTGCAAATTTTTTAGTTAAGTTCTTTTAACGATAACAGACAAACCTTTTATTGGTTAACTGTTATACTTTTATTATTTACTTATTAGACTCTAATAAACATTTTGAGACCCGTTAGAACTTTTTGCAATGTTAATTAAACATTTGACACTTTATAGTTCACAAGGCACTTTTTAGGACCTATATAACTAATGTATAGTGCAAATTTTTTAGTTAAGTTCTTTTAACGATAACAGACAAACCTTTTATTGGTTAACTGTTATACTTTTATTATTTACTTATTAGACTCTAATAAACATTTTGAGACCCGATAGAACTTTTTGCAATATGAATTGCACATTTGGCACCATATAGTTCACAAGGCACTTTTTAGGACCTATATAACTAATGTATAGTGCAAATTTTTTAGTTAAGTTCTTTTAACGATAACAGACAAACCTTTTATTGGTTAACTGTTATACTTTTATTATTTACTTATTAGACTCTAATAAACATTTTGAGACACGTTAGAACTTTTTGCAATCTGAATTGCACATTTGGCACCATATAGTTCACAAGGCACTTTTTAGGACCTATATAACTAATGTATAGTGCAAATTTTTTGGTTAAGTTCTTTTAACGATAACAGACAAACCTTTTATTGGTTAACTGTTATACTTTTATTATTTACTTATTAGACTCTAATAAACATTTTGAGACCCGTTAGAACTTTTTGCAATGTGAATTGCAAATTTGACACTTTATAGTTCACAAGGCACTTTTTAGGACCTATAAAACTAATGTATAGTGCAAATTTTTTAGTTAAGTTCTTTTAACGATAACAGACAAACCTTTTATTGGTTAACTGTTATACTTTCATTATTTACTTATTAGACTCTAATAAACATTTTGAGACCCGTTAGAACTTTTTGCAATATGAATTGCACATTTGGCATCATATAGTTCACAAGGCACTTTTTAGGACCTATATAACTAATGTATAGTGCAAATTTTTTAGTTAAGTTCTTTTAACGATAACAGACAAACCTTTTATTGGTTAACTGTTATACTTTTATTATTTACTTATTAGACTCTAATAAACATTTTGAGACCCGTTAGAACTGTTTGCAATGTGAATTGCAAATTTGACACTTTATAGTTCACAAGGCACTTTTTAGGACCTATATAACTAATGTATAGTGCAAATTTTTTAGTTAAGTTCTTTTAACGATAACAGACAAACCTTTTATTGGTTAACTGTTATACTTTTATTATTTACTTATTAGACTCTAATAAACATTTTGAGACCCGATAGAACTTTTTGCAATGTGAATTACACATTTGGCACCATATAGTTCACAATGCACTTTTTAGGACCTATATAACTAATGTATAGTGCAAATTTTTTAGTTAAGTTCTTTTAACGATAACAGACAAACCTTTTATTGGTTAACTGTTATACTTTTATTATTTACTTATTAGACTCTAATAAACATTTTGAGACCCGATAGAACTTTTTGCAATATGAATTGCACATTTGGCACCATATAGTTCACAAGGCACTTTTTAGGACCTATATAACTAATGTATAGTGCAAATTTTTTAGTTAAGTTCTTTTAACGATAACAGACAAACCTTTTATTGGTTAACTGTTATAATTTTATTAATTACTTATTAGACTCTAATAAACATTTTGAGACCCGTTTGAACTTTTTGCAATGTGAATTGCACATTTGGCACCATATAGTTCACAAGGCACTTTTTATGACCTATATAACTAATGTATAGTGCAAATTTTTTAGTTAAGTTCTTTTAACGATAACAGACAAACCTTTTATTGGTTAACTGATATACTTTTATTATTTACCTATTAGACTCTAATAAACATTTTGAGACCCGTTAGAACTTTTTGCAATGTCAATTACACATTTGGCACCATACAGTTCACAAGACACTTTTTAGGACCTATATAACTAATGTATAGTGCAAATTTTTTAGTTAAGTTCTTTTAACGATAACAGACAAACCTTTTATTGGTTAACTGTTATACTTTTATTATTTACTTATTAGACTCTAATAAACAATTTGAGACCCGTTAGAAATTTTTGCAATGTGAATTGCACATTTGGCACCATATAGTTCACAAGGCACTTTTTAGGACCTATATAACTAATGTATAGTGCAAATGTTTTACTTAAGTTCTTTTAACGATAACAGACAAACCTTTTATTGGTTAACTGTTATACTTTTTTTCTTTACTTATTAGACTCTAATAAACATTTTGAGACACGTTAGAACTTTTTGCAATGTGAATTACACATTTGGCACCATATAGTTCACAAGGCACTTTTTAGGACCTATAAAACTAATGTATAGTGCAAATTTTTTAGTTAAGTTCTTTTAACGATAACAGACAAACCTTTTATTGGTTAACTATTATACTTTTATTATTTACTTATTAGACTCTAATAAACATTTTGAGACCCGTTAGAACTTTTTGCAATGTGAATTGCACATTTGGCACCATATAGTTCACAAGGCACTTTTTAGGACCTATATAACTAATGTATAGTGCAAATTTTTAGTTAAGTTCTTTTAACGATAACAGACAAACCTTTTATTGGTTAACTATTATACTTTTATGGTTTACTTATTAGACTCTAATAAACATTTTGAGATCCGTTAGAACTTTTTGCAATTTGAATTAAACATTTGTCACCATATAGTTCACAAGGCACATTTTAGGACCTATATAAATAATGTATAGTGCAAATTTTTTAGTTAAGTTCTTTTAACGATAACAGACAAAGCTTTTATTGGTTAACTGTTAAACTTTTATTATTTACTTATTAGACTCTAATAAACATTTTGAGACCCGTTAGAAATTTTTGCAATGTGAATTGCACATTTGGCACCATATAGTTCACAAGGCACTTTTTAGGACCTATATAACTAATGCATAGTGCAAATTTTTTAGTTAAGTTCTTTTAACGATAACAGACAAACCTTTTATTGGTTAACTGTTATACTTTTATTATTTACTTATTAGACTCTAATAAACATTTTGAGACCCGTTAGAACTTTTTGCAATGTGAATTGCACATTTGGCACCATATAGTTTACAAGGCACTTTTTAGGACCTATATAACTAATGTATAGTGCAAAGTTTTTAGTTAAGTTCTTTTAACGATAACAAAAAAACTTTTTATTAGTTAACTGTTATACTTTTATTATTTACTTATTAGACTCTAAAAAGGTTAATAATAAGTTTCTAATTTTTATTGGTTAAGTTTATTAAAGTCTAATAAGTAAATAATAAAAGTATAACAGTTAACCAATAAAAGGTTTGTCTGTTTTCGTTAAAAGAACTTAACTAAAACATTTGCACTATACATTAGTTATATAGGTCCTAAAAAGTGCCTTGTGAACTATATGGTGCCAAATGTTTAATTCATATTGCAAAAAGTTCTGACGGGTCTCAAAATATTTATTAGAGTTTAATACGTAAATAATAAAAATATAACAGTTAACCAATAAAAGGTTTGTCTGTTATCGTTAAAAGAACTTAACTAAAAAATTTGCACTATACATTAGTTATATAGGTCCCAAAAAGTGCCTTGTGAACTATATGGTGCCAAATGTGCAATTGATATTGCAAAAAGTTCTAACGGGTCTCAAAATGTTTATTAGAGTCTAATAAGTAAATAATGAAAGTATGACAGTTAACCAATAAAAGGTTTGTCTGTTATCGTTAAAAGAACTTAACTAAAACATTTGCACTATACATTAGTTATATAGGTCCTAAAAAGTGCCTTGTGAACTATATGGTGCCAAATGTTTAATTCACATTGCAAAAAGTTCTAACGGGTCTCAAAATGTTTATTAGAGTTTAATAAGTAAATAATAAAAGTATAACAGTTAACCAATAAAGGATTTGTCTGTTATCGTTAAAAGAACTTAACTAAAACATTTGCACTATACATTAGTTATATAGGTCCTAAAAAGTGCCTTGTGAACTATATGGAGCCAAATGTTTAATTCGCATTGCAAAAAGTTCTAACGGGTCTCAAAATGTTTATTAGAGTCTAATAAGTAAATAATAAAAGTATAACAGTTAACCAATAAAAGGTTTGTCTGTTATCGTTAAAAGAACTTAACTAAAACATTTGCACTATACATTAGTTATATAGGTCCTAAAAAGTGCCTTGTGAACTATATGGTGCCAAATGTTTATTTCACATTGCAAAAAGTTCTAACGGGTCTCAAAATGTTTATTAGAGTCTAATAAGTAAATATTAGAAGTATAACAGTTAACAAATAAAAGGTTTGTCTGTTATCGTTAAGAGAACTTAACTAAAACATTTGCACTATACATTAGTTATATAGGTCCTAAAAAGTGCCTTGTGAACTATATGATTCCAAATGTTTAATTCACATTGCAAAAAGTTCTGACGGGTCTCAAATTGTTTATTAGAGTCTAATAAGTAAATAATAAAAGTATAACAGTTAACCAATAAAAGGTTTGTCTGTTATCGTTAAAAGAACTTAACTAAAACATTTGAACTATACATTAGTTATATAGGTCCTAAAAATTGCCTTGTGAACTATATGGTGCCAAATGTGTAATTCACATTGCAAAAAGTCCTAACGGGTCTCAAAATGTTTATTAGAGTCTAATAAGTAAATAATAAAAGTATAACAGTTAACCAATAAAAGGTTTGTCTGTTATCGTTAAAAGAACTTAACTAAAACATTTGCACTATACATTAGTTATATAGGTCCTAAAAAGTGCCTTGTTAACTATATGGTGCCAAATGTTTAATTCACATTGCAAAAAGTTCTAACGGGTCTCAAAATGTTTATTAGAGTCTAATAAGTAAATAATAAAAGTATAACAGTTAACCAATAAAAGATTTGTCTGTTATCGTTAAAAGAACTTAACTAAAACATTTGCACTATACAATAGTTATATAGGTCCTAAAAAGTGCCTTGTGAACTATATGGTGCCAAATGTTTAATTCACATTGCAAAAAGTTCTAACGGGTCTCAAAATGTTTATTAGAGTCTAATAAGTAAATAATAAAAATATAACAGTTAACCAATAAAAGGTTTGTCTGTTATCGTTAAAAGAACTTAACTAAAACATTTGCACTATACATTAGTTATATAGGTCCTAAAAAGTGCCTTGTGAACTATATGGTGCCAAATGTGCAATTCACATTGCAAAAAGTTCTAACGGGTCTCAAAATGTTTATTAGAGTCTAATAATTAATTAATAAAAGTATAAAAGTTAACCAATAAAAGGTTTGTCTGTTATCGTTAAAAGAACTTAACTAAAACATTTGCACTATACATTAGTTATATAGGTCCTAAAAGTGCCTTGTGAACTATATGGTGCCAAATGTTTAATTCAAATTGCAAAAAGTTCTAACGGGTCTCAAAATGTTTATTAGAGTCTAATAAGTAAATAATAAAAGTATAACAGTTAACCAATAAAGGATTTTTCTGTTATCGTTAAAAGAACTTAACTAAAACATTTGCACTATACATTAGTTATATAGGTCCTAAAAAGTGCCTTGTGAACTATAAGGTGCAAAATGTTTATTTCACATTGCAGAAAGTTCTAACGGGTCTCAAAATGTTTATTAGAGTCTAATAAGTAAATATTAAAAGTATAACAGTTAACCAATAAAAGGTTTGTCTGTTATCGTTAAAAGAACTTAACTAAAACATTTGCACTATACATTAGTTATATAGGTCCTAAAAAGTGCCTTGTGAACTATATGATGCCAAATGTTTAATTCACATTGCAAAAAGTTCTGACGGGTCTCAAAATGTTTATTAGAGTCTAATAAGTAAATAGTAAAAGTATAACAGTTAACCAATAAAAGGTTTGTCTGTTATCGTTAAAAGAACTTAACTAAAACATTTGCACTATACATTAGTTATATAGGTCCTAAAAAGTGCCTTGTGAACTATATGGTGCCAAATGTTTAATTCAAATTGCAAAAAGTTCTAACGGGTCTCAAAATGTTTATTAGAGTCTAATAAGTAAATAATAAATGTATGACAGTTAACCAATAAAAGGTTTGTCTGTTATCGTTAAAAGAACTTAACTAAAACATTTGCACTATACATTAGTTATATAGGTCCTAAAAAGTGCCTTGTGAACTATATGGTGCCAAATGTTTAATTCACATTGCAAAAAGTTCTAACGGGTCTCAAAATGTTTATTAGAGTCTAATAAGTAAATAATAAAAGTATAACAGTTAACCAATAAAAGGTTTGTCTGTTATCGTTAAGAGAACTTAACTAAAACATTTGCACTATACATTAGTTATATAGGTCCTAAAAAGTGCCTTGTGAACTATATGGTGCCAAATGTTTAATTCACATTGCAAAAAGTTCTAACGGGTCTCAAAATGTTTATTAGAGTTTAATAAATAAATAATAAAAGTATAACAGTTAACCAATAAAGGATTTTTCTGTTATCGTTAAAAGAACTTAACTAAAACATTTGCACTATACATTAGTTATATAGGTCCTAAAAAGTGCCTTGTGAACTATATGGAGCCAAATGTTTAATTCACATTGCAAAAAGTTCTAACGGGTCTCAAAATGTTTATTAGAGTCTAATAAGTAAATAATGAAAGTATAACAGTTAACCAATAAAAGGTTTTTCTGTTATCGTTAAAAGAACTTAACTAAAACATTTGCACTATACATTAGTTATATAGGTCCTAAAAAGTGCCTTGTGAACTATATGATGCCAAATGTTTAATTCACATTGCAAAAAGTTCTGACGGGTCTCAAAATGTTTATTAGAGTCTAATAAGTAAATAGTAAAAGTATAACAGTTAACCAATAAAAGGTTTGTCTGTTATCGTTAAAAGAACTTAACTAAAACATTTGCACTATACATTAGTTATATAGGTCCTAAAAAGTGCCTTGTGAACTATATGGTGCCAAATGTTTAATTCAAATTGCAAAAAGTTCTAACGGGTCTCAAAATGTTTATTAGAGTCTAATAAGTAAATAATAAAAGTTTAACAGTTAACCAATAAAAGGTTTGTCTGTTATCGTTAAAAGAACTTAACTAAAACCTTTGCACTATACATTAGTTATATAGGTCCCAAAAAGTGCCTTGTGAACTATATGGTGCCAAATGTGCAATTGATATTGCAAAAAGTTCTAACGGGTCTCAAAATGTTTATTAGAGTCTAATAAGTAAATAATAAATGTATGACAGTTAACCAATAAAAGGTTTGTCTGTTATCGTTAAAAGAACTTAACTAAAACATTTGCACTATACATTAGTTATATAGGTCCTAAAAAGTGCCTTGTGAACTATATGGTGCCAAATGTTTAATTCACATTGCAAAAAGTTCTAACGGGTCTCAAAATGTTTATTAGAGTCTAATAAGTAAATAATAAAAGTATAACAGTTAACCAATAAAAGGTTTGTCTGTTATCGTTAAGAGAACTTAACTAAAACATTTGCACTATACATTAGTTATATAGGTCCTAAAAAGTGCCTTGTGAACTATATGGTGCCAAATGTTTAATTCACATTGCAAAAAGTTCTAACGGGTCTCAAAATGTTTATTAGAGTTTAATAAATAAATAATAAAAGTATAACAGTTAACCAATAAAGGATTTTTCTGTTATCGTTAAAAGAACTTAACTAAAACATTTGCACTATACATTAGTTATATAGGTCCTAAAAAGTGCCTTGTGAACTATATGGAGCCAAATGTTTAATTCACATTGCAAAAAGTTCTAACGGGTCTCAAAATGTTTATTAGAGTCTAATAAGTAAATAATGAAAGTATAACAGTTAACCAATAAAAGGTTTTTCTGTTATCGTTAAAAGAACTTAACTAAAACATTTGCACTATACATTAGTTATATAGGTCCTAAAAAGTGCCTTGTGAACTATATGATGCCAAATGTTTAATTCACATTGCAAAAAGTTCTGATGGGTCTCAAAATGTTTATTAGAGTCTAATAAGTAAATAGTAAAAGTATAACAGTTAACCAATAAAAGGTTTGTCTGTTATCGTTAAAAGAACTTAACTAAAACATTTGCACTATACATTAGTTATATAGGTCCTAAAAAGTGCCTTGTGAACTATATGGTGCCAAATGTTTAATTCAAATTGCAAAAAAGTTTTAACGGGTCTCAAAATGTTTATTAGAGTCTAATAAGTAAATAATAAAAGTTTAACAGTTAACCAATAAAAGGTTTGTCTGTTATCGTTAAAAGAACTTAACTAAAACCTTTGCACTATACATTAGTTATATAGGTCCCAAAAAGTGCCTTGTGTACTATATGGTGCCAAATGTTTAATTCTAATTGCAAAAAGTTCTAACGGGTCTCAAAATGTTTATTAGAGTCCAATAAGTAAACAATAAAAGTATAACAGTTAACCAATAAAAGGTTTGTCTGTTATCGTTAAAAGAACTTAACTAAAACATTTGCACTATACATTAGTTATATAGGTCCTAAAAAGTGCCTTGTGAACTATATGGTGCCAAATTTTTAATTCACATTGCAAAAATTTCTAACGGGTCTCAAAATGTTTATTAGAGTCTAATAAGTAAATAATAAAAGTATAACAGTTAACCAATAAAAGGTTTGTCTGTTATCGTTAAAAGAACTTAACTAAAACATTTGCACTATACATTAGTTATATAGGTCCTAAAAAGTGCCTTGTGAACTATATGGTGCCAAATGTTTAATTCACATTGCAAAAAGTTCTAACGGGTCTCAAAATGTTTATTAGAGTCAAATAAGTAAATAATAAAAGTATAACAGTTAACCAATAAAAGGTTTGTCTGTTATCGTTAAAAGAACTTAACTAAAACATTTGCACTATACATTAGTTATATAGGTCATAAAAAGTGCCTTGTGAACTATATGGTGCCAAATGTTTAATTCACATTGCAAAAAGTTCTAACGGGTCTCAAAATGTTTATTAGAGTCTAATAAGTAAATAATAAAAGTATAACAGTTAACCAATAAAAGGTTTGTCTGTTATCGTTAAAAGAACTTAACTAAAACATTTGCACTATACATTATTTATATAGGTCCTAAAAAGTGCCTTGTGAACTATATGGTGCCAAATGTTTAATTCACATTGCAAAAAGTTCTAACGGGTCTCAAAATGTTTATTAGAGTCTAATAAGTAAATAATAAAAGTATAACAGTTAACCAATAAAAGATTTGTCTGTTATCGTTAGAAGAACTTAACTAAAACATTTGCACTATACATTAGTTATATAGGTCATAAAAAGTGCCTTGTGAACTATATGGTGCCAAATGCTTAATTCACATTGCAAAAAGTTCTAACGGGTCTCAAAATGTTTATTAGAGTCTAATAAGTAAATACATTAGTTATATAGGTCATAAAAAGTACCTTGTGAACTATATGGTGCCAAATGTTTAATTCACATTGCAAAAAGTTCTAACGGGTCTCAAAATGTTTATTAGAGTTAAATAAGTAAATAATAAAAGTATAACAGTTAACCAATAAAGGATTTGTCTGTTATCGTTAAAAGAACTTAACTAAAACATTTGCACTATACATTAGTTATATAGGTCCTAAAAAGTGCCTTGTGAACTATATGGAGCCAAATGTTTAATTTACATTGCAAAAAGTTCTAACGGGTCTCAAAATGTTTATTAGAGTCTAATAAGTAAATAGTAAAAGTATAACAGTTAACCAATAAAAGGTTTGTCTGTTATCGTTAAAAGAACTTAACTAAAACATTTGCACTATACATTAGTTATATAGGTCCTAAAAAGTGCCTTGTGAACTATATGGTGCCAAATGTTTAATTCAAATTGCAAAAAGTTCTAACGGGTCTCAAAATGTTTATTAGAGTCTAATAAGTAAATAATAAAAGTTTAACAGTTAACCAATAAAAGGTTTGTCTGTTATCGTTAAAAGAACTTAACTAAAACCTTTGCACTATACATTAGTTATATAGGTCCCAAAAAGTGCCTTGTGAACTATATGGTGCCAAATGTGCAATTGATATTGCAAAAAGTTCTAACGGGTCTCAAAATGTTTATTAGAGTCTAATAAGTAAATAATAAATGTATGACAGTTAACCAATAAAAGGTTTGTCTGTTATCGTTAAAAGAACTTAACTAAAACATTTGCACTATACATTAGTTATATAGGTCCTAAAAAGTGCCTTGTGAACTATATGGTGCCAAATGTTTAATTCACATTGCAAAAAGTTCTAACGGGTCTCAAAATGTTTATTAGAGTCTAATAAGTAAATAATAAAAGTATAACAGTTAACCAATAAAAGGTTTGTCTGTTATCGTTAAGAGAACTTAACTAAAACATTTGCACTATACATTAGTTATATAGGTCCTAAAAAGTGCCTTGTGAACTATATGGTGCCAAATGTTTAATTCACATTGCAAAAAGTTCTAACGGGTCTCAAAATGTTTATTAGAGTTTAATAAGTAAATAATAAAAGTATAACAGTTAACCAATAAAGGATTTTTCTGTTATCGTTAAAAGAACTTAACTAAAACATTTGCACTATACATTAGTTATATAGGTCCTAAAAAGTGCCTTGTGAACTATATGGAGCCAAATGTTTAATTCACATTGCAAAAAGTTCTAACGGGTCTCAAAATGTTTATTAGAGTCTAATAAGTAAATAATGAAAGTATAACAGTTAACCAATAAAAGGTTTTTCTGTTATCGTTAAAAGAACTTAACTAAAACATTTGCACTATACATTAGTTATATAGGTCCTAAAATGTGCCTTGTGAACTATATGATGCCAAATGTTTAATTCACATTGCAAAAAGTTCTGATGGGTCTCAAAATGTTTATTAGAGTCTAATAAGTAAATAGTAAAAGTATAACAGTTAACCAATAAAAGGTTTGTCTGTTATCGTTAAAAGAACTTAACTAAAACATTTGCACTATACATTAGTTATATAGGTCCTAAAAAGTGCCTTGTGAACTATATGGTGCCAAATGTTTAATTCAAATTGCAAAAAAGTTTTAACGGGTCTCAAAATGTTTATTAGAGTCTAATAAGTAAATAATAAAAGTTTAACAGTTAACCAATAAAAGGTTTGTCTGTTATCGTTAAAAGAACTTAACTAAAACCTTTGCACTATACATTAGTTATATAGGTCCCAAAAAGTGCCTTGTGAACTATATGGTGCCAAATGTGCAATTGATATTGCAAAAAGTTCTAACGGGTCTCAAAATGTTTATTAGAGTCTAATAAGTAAATAATAAAAGTATGACAGTTAACCAATAAAAGGTTTGTCTGTTATCGTTAAAAGAACTTAACTAAAACATTTGCACTATACATTAGTTATATAGGTCCTAAAAAGTGCCTTGTGAACTATATGGTGCCAATTGTTTAATTCAAATTGCAAAAAGTTCTAACGAGTCTCAAAATGTTTATTAGAGTCTAATAAGTAAATAATAAAAGTATAACAGTTAACCAATAAAAGGTTTGTCTGTTATCGTTAAAAGAACTTAACTAAAACATTTGCACTATACATTAGTTATATAGGTCCTAAAAAGTGCCTTGTGTACTATATGGTGCCAAATGTTTAATTCAAATTGCAAAAAGTTCTAACGGGTCTCAAAATGTTTATTAGAGTCCAATAAGTAAACAGTAAAAGTATAACAGTTAACCAATAAAAGGTTTGTCTGTTATCGTTAAAAGAACTTAACTAAAACATTTGCACTATACATTAGTTATATAGGTCCTAAAAAGTGCCTTGTGAACTATATGGTGCCAAATGTTTAATTCACATTGCAAAAAGTTCTAACGGGTCTCAAAATGTTTATTAGAGTCTAATAAGTAAATAATAAAAGTATAACAGTTAACCAATAAAAGGTTTGTCTGTTATCGTTAAAAGAACTTAACTAAAACATTTGCACTATACATTATTTATATAGGTCCTAAAAAGTGCCTTGTGAACTATATGGTGCCAAATGTTTAATTCACATTGCAAAAAGTTCTAACGGGTCTCAAAATGTTTATTAGAGTCTAATAAGTAAATAATAAAAGTATAACAGTTAACCAATAAAAGATTTGTCTGTTATCGTTAGAAGAACTTAACTAAAACATTTGCACTATACATTAGTTATATAGGTCATAAAAAGTGCCTTGTGAACTATATGGTGCCAAATGCTTAATTCACATTGCAAAAAGTTCTAACGGGTCTCAAAATGTTTATTAGAGTCTAATAAGTAAATACATTAGTTATATAGGTCATAAAAAGTACCTTGTGAACTATATGGTGCCAAATGTTTAATTCACATTGCAAAAAGTTCTAACGGGTCTCAAAATGTTTATTAGAGTTAAATAAGTAAATAATAAAAGTATAACAGTTAACCAATAAAGGATTTGTCTGTTATCGTTAAAAGAACTTAACTAAAACATTTGCACTATACATTAGTTATATAGGTCCTAAAAAGTGCCTTGTGAACTATATGGAGCCAAATGTTTAATTTACATTGCAAAAAGTTCTAACGGGTCTCAAAATGTTTATTAGAGTCTAATAAGTAAATAGTAAAAGTATAACAGTTAACCAATAAAAGGTTTGTCTGTTATCGTTAAAAGAACTTAACTAAAACATTTGCACTATACATTAGTTATATAGGTCCTAAAAAGTGCCTTGTGAACTATATGGTGCCAAATGTTTAATTCAAATTGCAAAAAGTTCTAACGGGTCTCAAAATGTTTATTAGAGTCTAATAAGTAAATAATAAAAGTTTAACAGTTAACCAATAAAAGGTTTGTCTGTTATCGTTAAAAGAACTTAACTAAAACCTTTGCACTATACATTAGTTATATAGGTCCCAAAAAGTGCCTTGTGAACTATATGGTGCCAAATGTGCAATTGATATTGCAAAAAGTTCTAACGGGTCTCAAAATGTTTATTAGAGTCTAATAAGTAAATAATAAATGTATGACAGTTAACCAATAAAAGGTTTGTCTGTTATCGTTAAAAGAACTTAACTAAAACATTTGCACTATACATTAGTTATATAGGTCCTAAAAAGTGCCTTGTGAACTATATGGTGCCAAATGTTTAATTCACATTGCAAAAAGTTCTAACGGGTCTCAAAATGTTTATTAGAGTCTAATAAGTAAATAATAAAAGTATAACAGTTAACCAATAAAAGGTTTGTCTGTTATCGTTAAGAGAACTTAACTAAAACATTTGCACTATACATTAGTTATATAGGTCCTAAAAAGTGCCTTGTGAACTATATGGTGCCAAATGTTTAATTCACATTGCAAAAAGTTCTAACGGGTCTCAAAATGTTTATTAGAGTTTAATAAGTAAATAATAAAAGTATAACAGTTAACCAATAAAGGATTTTTCTGTTATCGTTAAAAGAACTTAACTAAAACATTTGCACTATACATTAGTTATATAGGTCCTAAAAAGTGCCTTGTGAACTATATGGAGCCAAATGTTTAATTCACATTGCAAAAAGTTCTAACGGGTCTCAAAATGTTTATTAGAGTCTAATAAGTAAATAATGAAAGTATAACAGTTAACCAATAAAAGGTTTTTCTGTTATCGTTAAAAGAACTTAACTAAAACATTTGCACTATACATTAGTTATATAGGTCCTAAAATGTGCCTTGTGAACTATATGATGCCAAATGTTTAATTCACATTGCAAAAAGTTCTGATGGGTCTCAAAATGTTTATTAGAGTCTAATAAGTAAATAGTAAAAGTATAACAGTTAACCAATAAAAGGTTTGTCTGTTATCGTTAAAAGAACTTAACTAAAACATTTGCACTATACATTAGTTATATAGGTCCTAAAAAGTGCCTTGTGAACTATATGGTGCCAAATGTTTAATTCAAATTGCAAAAAAGTTTTAACGGGTCTCAAAATGTTTATTAGAGTCTAATAAGTAAATAATAAAAGTTTAACAGTTAACCAATAAAAGGTTTGTCTGTTATCGTTAAAAGAACTTAACTAAAACCTTTGCACTATACATTAGTTATATAGGTCCCAAAAAGTGCCTTGTGAACTATATGGTGCCAAATGTGCAATTGATATTGCAAAAAGTTCTAACGGGTCTCAAAATGTTTATTAGAGTCTAATAAGTAAATAATAAAAGTATGACAGTTAACCAATAAAAGGTTTGTCTGTTATCGTTAAAAGAACTTAACTAAAACATTTGCACTATACATTAGTTATATAGGTCCTAAAAAGTGCCTTGTGAACTATATGGTGCCAATTGTTTAATTCAAATTGCAAAAAGTTCTAACGAGTCTCAAAATGTTTATTAGAGTCTAATAAGTAAATAATAAAAGTATAACAGTTAACCAATAAAAGGTTTGTCTGTTATCGTTAAAAGAACTTAACTAAAACATTTGCACTATACATTAGTTATATAGGTCCTAAAAAGTGCCTTGTGTACTATATGGTGCCAAATGTTTAATTCAAATTGCAAAAAGTTCTAACGGGTCTCAAAATGTTTATTAGAGTCCAATAAGTAAACAGTAAAAGTATAACAGTTAACCAATAAAAGGTTTGTCTGTTATCGTTAAAAGAACTTAACTAAAACATTTGCACTATACATTAGTTATATAGGTCCTAAAAAGTGCCTTGTGAACTATATGGTGCCAAATTTTTAATTCACATTGCAAAAATTTCTAACGGGTCTCAAAATGTTTATTAGAGTCTAATAAGTAAATAATAAAAGTATAACAGTTAACCAATAAAAGGTTTGTCTGTTATCGTTAAAAGAACTTAACTAAAACATTTGCACTATACATTAGTTATATAGGTCCTAAAAAGTGCCTTGTGAACTATATGGTGCCAAATGTTTAATTCACATTGCAAAAAGTTCTAACGGGTCTCAAAATGTTTATTAGAGTCAAATAAGTAAATAATAAAAGTATAACAGTTAACCAATAAAAGGTTTGTCTGTTATCGTTAAAAGAACTTAACTAAAACATTTGCACTATACATTAGTTATATAGGTCCTAAAAAGTGCCTTGTGAACTATATGGTGCCAAATGTTTAATTCAAATTGCAAAAAGTTCTAACGAGTCTCAAAATGTTTATTAGAGTCTAATAAGTAAATAATAAAAGTATAACAGTTAACCAATAAAAGGTTTGTCTGTTATCGTTAAAAGAACTTAACTAAAACATTTGCACTATACATTAGTTATATAGGTCCTAAAAAGTGCCTTGTGTACTATATGGTGCCAAATGTTTAATTCAAATTGCAAAAAGTTCTAACGGGTCTCAAAATGTTTATTAGAGTCCAATAAGTAAACAGTAAAAGTATAACAGTTAACCAATAAAAGGTTTGTCTGTTATCGTTAAAAGAACTTAACTAAAACATTTGCACTATACATTAGTTATATAGGTCCTAAAAAGTGCCTTGTGAACTATATGGTGCCAAATTTTTAATTCACATTGCAAAAATTTCTAACGGGTCTCAAAATGTTTATTAGAGTCTAATAAGTAAATAATAAAAGTATAACAGTTAACCAATAAAAGGTTTGTCTGTTATCGTTAAAAGAACTTAACTAAAACATTTGCACTATACATTAGTTATATAGGTCCTAAAAAGTGCCTTGTGAACTATATGGTGCCAAATGTTTAATTCACATTGCAAAAAGTTCTAACGGGTCTCAAAATGTTTATTAGAGTCAAATAAGTAAATAATAAAAGTATAACAGTTAACCAATAAAAGGTTTGTCTGTTATCGTTAAAAGAACTTAACTAAAACATTTGCACTATACATTAGTTATATAGGTCATAAAAAGTGCCTTGTGAACTATATGGTGCCAAATGTTTAATTCACATTGCAAAAAGTTCTAACGGGTCTCAAAATGTTTATTAGAGTCTAATAAGTAAATAATAAAAGTATAACAGTTAACCAATAAAAGATTTGTCTGTTATCGTTAAAAGAACTTAACTAAAACATTTGCACTATACATTAGTTATATAGGTCATAAAAAGTGCCTTGTGAACTATATGGTGCCAAATGCTTAATTCACATTGCAAAAAGTTCTAACGGGTCTCAAAATGTTTATTAGAGTCTAATAAGTAAATACATTAGTTATATAGGTCATAAAAAGTACCTTGTGAACTATATGGTGCCAAATGTTTAATTCACATTGCAAAAAGTTCTAACGGGTCTCAAAATGTTTATTAGAGTTAAATAAGTAAATAATAAAAGTATAACAGTTAACCAATAAAGGATTTGTCTGTTATCGTTAAAAGAACTTAACTAAAACATTTGCACTATACATTAGTTATATAGGTCCTAAAAAGTGCCTTGTGAACTATATGGAGCCAAATGTTTAATTCACATTGCAAAAAGTTCTAACGGGTCTCAAAATGTTTATTAGAGTCTAATAAGTAAATAATAAAAGTATAACAGTTAACCAATAAAAGGTTTGTCTGTTATCGTTAAAAGAACTTAACTAAAACATTTGCACTATACATTAGTTATATAGGTCCTAAAAAGTGCCTTGTGAACTATATGGTGCCAAATGTTTATTTCACATTGCAGAAAGTTCTAACGGGTCTCAAAATGTTCATTAGAGTCTAATAAGTAAATATTAAAAGTATAACAGTTAACCAATAAAAGGTTTGTCTGTTATCGTTAAAAGAACTTAACTAAAACATTTGCTCTATACATTAGTTATATAGGTCCTAAAAAGTGCCTTGTGAACTATATGATGCCAAATGTTTAATTCACATTGCAAAAAGTTCTGACGGGTCTCAAAATGTTTATTAGAGTCTAATAAGTAAATAGTAAAAGTATAACAGTTAACCAATAAAAGGTTTGTCTGTTATCGTTAAAAGAACTTAACTAAAACATTTGCACTATACATTAGTTATATAGGTCCTAAAAAGTGCCTTGTGAACTATATGGTGCCAAATGTTTAATTCAAATTGCAAAAAGTTCTGACGGGTCTCAAAATGTTTATTAGAGTCTAATAAGTAAATAATAAAAGTATAACAGTTAACCAATAAAAGGTTTGTCTGTTATCGTTAAAAGAACTTAACTAAAACATTTGCACTATACATTAGTTATATAGGTCATAAAAAGTGCCTTGTGAACTATATGGTGCCAAATGTTTAATTCAAATTGCAAAAAGTTCTAACGGGTCTCAAAATTTTTATTAGAGTCTAATAAGTAAATAATAAAAGTATAACAGTTAACCAATAAAAGATTTGTCTGTTATCGTTAAAAGAACTTAACTAAAACATTTGCACTGTACATTAGTTATATAGGTCCTAAAAAGTGCTTTGTGAACTATATGGTGCCAAATGTTTAATTCACATTGCAAAAAGTTCTAACGGGTCTCAAAATGTTTATTAGAGTCTAATAAGTAAAAAATAAAAATATAACAGTTAACCAATAAAAGGTTTGTCTGTTATCGTTAAAAGAACTTAACTAAAACATTTGCACTATACATTAGTTATATAGGTCCTAAAAAGTGCCTTGTGAACTATATGGTGCCAAATGTTTGTTTCACATTGCAAAAAGTTCTAACGGGTCTCAAAATGTTTATTAGAGTCTAATAAGTAAAAAATAAAAATATAACAGTTAACCAATAAAAGGTTTGTCTGTTATCGTTAAAAGAACTTAACTAAAACATTTGCACTATACATTAGTTATATAGGTCCTAAAAAGTGCCTTGAGAACTATATGGTGCCAAATGTTTAATTCACATTGCAAAAAGTTCTGACGGGTCTCAAAATGTTTATTAGAGTCTAATAAGTAAATAGTAAAAGTATAACAGTTAACCAATAAAAGGTTTGTCTGTTATCGTTAAAAGAACTTAACTAAAACATTTGCACTATACATTAGTTATATAGGTCCTAAAAAGTGCCTTGTGAACTATATGGTGCCAAATGTTTAATTCAATTTGCAAAAAGTTCTGACGGGTCTCAAAATGTTTATTAGAGTCTAATAAATAAATAATAAAAGTATAACAGTTAACCAATAAAAGGTTTGTCTGTTATCGTTAAAAGAACTTAACTAAAACATTTGCACTATACATTAGTTATATAGGTCATAAAAAGTGCCTTGTGAACTATATGGTGCCAAATGTTTAATTCACATTGCAAAAAGTTCTAACGGGTCTCAAAATGTTTATTAGAGTCTAATAAGTAAATAATAAAAGTATAACAGTTAACCAATAAAAGGTTTGTCTGTTATCGTTAAAAGAACTTAACTAAAACATTTGCACTATACATTAGTTATATAGGTCCTAAAAAGTGCCTTGTGAACTATAGGGTGGCAAATGTTTAATTCAAATTGCAAAAAGTTCTGACGGGTCTCAAAATGTTTATTAGAGTCTAATAAGTAAATAATAAAAGTATAACAGTTAACCAATAAAAGGTTTGTCTGTTATCGTTAAAAGAACTTAACTAAAACATTTGCACCATACATTAGTTATATAGGTCATAAAAAGTGCCTTGTGAACTATATGGTGCCAAATGTTTAATTCAAATTGCAAAAAGTTCTAACGGGTCTCAAAATTTTTATTAGAGTCTAATAAGTAAATAATAAAAGTATAACAGTTAACCAATAAAAGGTTTGTCTGTTATCGTTAAAAGAACTTAACTAAAACATTTGCACTATACATTAGTTATATAAGTCCTAAAAATTGCCTTGTGAACTATATGGTGCCAAATGTTTAATTCACATTGCAAAAAGTTCTAACGGGTCTCAAAATGTTTATTAGAGTCTAATAAGTAAATATTAGAAGTATAACAGTTAACCAATAAAAGGTTTGTCTGTTATCGTTAAGAGAACTTAACTAAAACATTTGCACTATACATTATTTATATAGGTCATAAAAAGTGCCTTGTGAACTATATGGTGCCAAATGTTTAATTCACATTGCAAAAAGTTCTAACGGGTCTCAAAATGTTTATTAGAGTCTAATAAGTAAATAATAAAAGTATAACAGTTAACCAATAAAAGATTTGTCTGTTATCGTTAAAAGAACTTAACTAAAACATTTGCACTATACATTAGTTATATAGGTCATAAAAAGTGCCTTGTGAACTATATGGTGCCAAATGCTTAATTCACATTGCAAAAAGTTCTAACGGGTCTCAAAATGTTTATTAGAGTCTAATAAGTAAATACATTAGTTATATAGGTCATAAAAAGTACCTTGTGAACTATATGGTGCCAAATGTTTAATTCACATTGCAAAAAGTTCTAACGGGTCTCAAAATGTTTATTAGAGTTAAATAAGTAAATAATAAAAGTATAACAGTTAACCAATAAAGGATTTGTCTGTTATCGTTAAAAGAACTTAACTAAAACATTTGCACTATACATTAGTTATATAGGTCCTAAAAAGTGCCTTGTGAACTATATGGAGCCAAATGTTTAATTCACATTGCAAAAAGTTCTAACGGGTCTCAAAATGTTTATTAGAGTCTAATAAGTAAATAATAAAAGTATAACAGTTAACCAATAAAAGGTTTGTCTGTTATCGTTAAAAGAACTTAACTAAAACATTTGCACTATACATTAGTTATATAGGTCCTAAAAAGTGCCTTGTGAACTATATGGTGCCAAATGTTTATTTCACATTGCAGAAAGTTCTAACGGGTCTCAAAATGTTCATTAGAGTCTAATAAGTAAATATTAAAAGTATAACAGTTAACCAATAAAAGGTTTGTCTGTTATCGTTAAAAGAACTTAACTAAAACATTTGCTCTATACATTAGTTATATAGGTCCTAAAAAGTGCCTTGTGAACTATATGATGCCAAATGTTTAATTCACATTGCAAAAAGTTCTGACGGGTCTCAAAATGTTTATTAGAGTCTAATAAGTAAATAGTAAAAGTATAACAGTTAACCAATAAAAGGTTTGTCTGTTATCGTTAAAAGAACTTAACTAAAACATTTGCACTATACATTAGTTATATAGGTCCTAAAAAGTGCCTTGTGAACTATATGGTGCCAAATGTTTAATTCAAATTGCAAAAAGTTCTGACGGGTCTCAAAATGTTTATTAGAGTCTAATAAGTAAATAATAAAAGTATAACAGTTAACCAATAAAAGGTTTGTCTGTTATCGTTAAAAGAACTTAACTAAAACATTTGCACTATACATTAGTTATATAGGTCATAAAAAGTGCCTTGTGAACTATATGGTGCCAAATGTTTAATTCAAATTGCAAAAAGTTCTAACGGGTCTCAAAATTTTTATTAGAGTCTAATAAGTAAATAATAAAAGTATAACAGTTAACCAATAAAAGATTTGTCTGTTATCGTTAAAAGAACTTAACTAAAACATTTGCACTGTACATTAGTTATATAGGTCCAAAAAAGTGCTTTGTGAACTATATGGTGCCAAATGTTTAATTCACATTGCAAAAGTTCTAACGGGTCTCAAAATGTTTATTAGAGTCTAATAAGTAAAAAATAAAAATATAACAGTTAACCAATAAAAGGTTTGTCTGTTATCGTTAAAAGAACTTAACTAAAACATTTGCACTATACATTAGTTATATAGGTCCTAAAAAGTGCCTTGTGAACTATATGGTGCCAAATGTTTGTTTCACATTGCAAAAAGTTCTAACCGGTCTCAAAATGTTTATTAGAGTCTAATAAGTAAAAAATAAAAATATAACAGTTAACCAATAAAAGGTTTGTCTGTTATCGTTAAAAGAACTTAACTAAAACATTTGCACTATACATTAGTTATATAGGTCCTAAAAAGTGCCTTGAGAACTATATGGTGCCAAATGTTTAATTCACATTGCAAAAAGTTCTGACGGTTCTCAAAATGTTTATTAGAGTCTAATAAGTAAATAGTAAAAGTATAACAGTTAACCAATAAAAGGTTTGTCTGTTATCGTTAAAAGAACTTAACTAAAACATTTGCACTATACATTAGTTATATAGGTCCTAAAAAGTGCCTTGTGAACTATATGGTGCCAAATGTTTAATTCAAATTGCAAAAAGTTCTGACGGGTCTCAAAATGTTTATTAGAGTCTAATAAGTAAATAATAAAAGTATAACAGTTAACCAATAAAAGGTTTGTCTGTTATCGTTAAAAGAACTTAACTAAAACATTTGCACTATACATTAGTTATATAGGTCATAAAAAGTGCCTTGTGAACTATATGGTGCCAAATGTTTAATTCACATTGCAAAAAGTTCTAACGGGTCTCAAAATGTTTATTAGAGTCTAATAAGTAAATAATAAAAGTATAACAGTTAACCAATAAAAGGTTTGTCTGTTATCGTTAAAAGAACTTAACTAAAACATTTGCACTATACATTAGTTATATAGGTCATAAAAAGTGCCTTGTGAACTATATGGTGCCAAATGCTTAATTCACATTGCAAAAAGTTCTAACGGGTCTCAAAATGTTTATTAGAGTCTAATAAGTAAATACATTAGTTATATAGGTCATAAAAAGTACCTTGTGAACTATATGGTGCCAAATGTTTAATTCACATTGCAAAAAGTTCTAACGGGTCTCAAAATGTTTATTAGAGTCTAATAAGTAAATAATAAAAGTATAACAGTTAACCAATAAAAGGTTTGTCTGTTATCGTTAAAAGAACTTAACTAAAACATTTGCACTATACATTAGTTATATAGGTCCTAAAAAGTGCCTTGTGAACTATATGGTGCCAAATGTTTATTTCACATTGCAGAAAGTTCTAACGGGTCTCAAAATGTTCATTAGAGTCTAATAAGTAAATATTAAAAGTATAACAGTTAACCAATAAAAGGTTTGTCTGTTATCGTTAAAAGAACTTAACTAAAACATTTGCTCTATACATTAGTTATATAGGTCCTAAAAAGTGCCTTGTGAACTATATGGTGCCAAATGTTTAATTCACATTGCAAAAAGTTCTGACGGGTCTCAAAATGTTTATTAGAGTCTAATAAGTAAATAGTAAAAGTATAACAGTTAACCAATAAAAGGTTTGTCTGTTATCGTTAAAAGAACTTAACTAAAACATTTGCACTATACATTAGTTATATAGGTCCTAAAAAGTGCCTTGTGAACTATATGGTGCCAAATGTTTAATTCAAATTGCAAAAAGTTCTGACGGGTCTCAAAATGTTTATTAGAGTCTAATAAGTAAATAATAAAAGTATAACAGTTAACCAATAAAAGGTTTGTCTGTTATCGTTAAAAGAACTTAACTAAAACATTTGCACTATACATTAGTTATATAGGTCATAAAAAGTGCCTTGTGAACTATATGGTGCCAAATGTTTAATTCAAATTGCAAAAAGTTCTAACGGGTCTCAAAATTTTTATTAGAGTCTAATAAGTAAATAATAAAAGTATAACAGTTAACCAATAAAAGATTTGTCTGTTATCGTTAAAAGAACTTAACTAAAACATTTGCACTATACATTAGTTATATAGGTCATAAAAAGTGCCTTGTGAACTATATGGTGCCAAATGTTTAATTCAAATTGCAAAAAGTTCTAACGGGTCTCAAAATTTTTATTAGAGTCTAATAAGTAAATAATAAAAGTATAACAGTTAACCAATAAAAGATTTGTCTGTTATCGTTAAAAGAACTTAACTAAAACATTTGCACTGTACATTAGTTATATAGGTCCAAAAAAGTGCTTTGTGAACTATATGGTGCCAAATGTTTAATTCACATTGCAAAAGTTCTAACGAGTCTCAAAATGTTTATTAGAGTCTAATAAGTAAAAAATAAAAATATAACAGTTAACCAATAAAAGGTTTGTCTGTTATCGTTAAAAGAACTTAACTAAAACATTTGCACTATACATTAGTTATATAGGTCCTAAAAAGTGCCTTGTGAACTATATGGTGCCAAATGTTTGTTTCACATTGCAAAAAGTTCTAACGGGTCTCAAAATGTTTATTAGAGTCTAATAAGTAAAAAATAAAAATATAACAGTTAACCAATAAAAGGTTTGTCTGTTATCGTTAAAAGAACTTAACTAAAACATTTGCACTATACATTAGTTATATAGGTCCTAAAAAGTGCCTTGAGAACTATATGGTGCCAAATGTTTAATTCACATTGCAAAAAGTTCTGACGGTTCTCAAAATGTTTATTAGAGTCTAATAAGTAAATAGTAAAAGTATAACAGTTAACCAATAAAAGGTTTGTCTGTTATCGTTAAAAGAACTTAACTAAAACATTTGCACTATACATTAGTTATATAGGTCCTAAAAAGTGCCTTGTGAACTATATGGTGCCAAATGTTTAATTCAAATTGCAAAAAGTTCTGACGGGTCTCAAAATGTTTATTAGAGTCTAATAAGTAAATAATAAAAGTATAACAGTTAACCAATAAAAGGTTTGTCTGTTATCGTTAAAAGAACTTAACTAAAACATTTGCACTATACATTAGTTATATAGGTCATAAAAAGTGCCTTGTGAACTATATGGTGCCAAATGTTTAATTCACATTGCAAAAAGTTCTAACGGGTCTCAAAATGTTTATTAGAGTCTAATAAGTAAATATTAAAAGTATAACAGTTAACCAATAAAAGGTTTGTCTGTTATCGTTAAAAGAACTTAACTAAAACATTTGCACTATACATTAGTTATATAGGTCATAAAAAGTGCCTTGTGAACTATATGGTGCCAAATGCTTAATTCACATTGCAAAAAGTTCTAACGGGTCTCAAAATGTTTATTAGAGTCTAATAAGTAAATACATTAGTTATATAGGTCATAAAAAGTACCTTGTGAACTATATGGTGCCAAATGTTTAATTCACATTGCAAAAAGTTCTAACGGGTCTCAAAATGTTTATTAGAGTTAAATAAGTAAATAATAAAAGTATAACAGTTAACCAATAAAGGATTTGTCTGTTATCGTTAAAAGAACTTAACTAAAACATTTGCACTATACATTAGTTATATAGGTCCTAAAAAGTGCCTTGTGAACTATATGGAGCCAAATGTTTAATTCACATTGCAAAAAGTTCTAACGGGTCTCAAAATGTTTATTAGAGTCTAATAAGTAAATAATAAAAGTATAACAGTTAACCAATAAAAGGTTTGTCTGTTATCGTTAAAAGAACTTAACTAAAACATTTGCACTATACATTAGTTATATAGGTCCTAAAAAGTGCCTTGTGAACTATATGGTGCCAAATGTTTATTTCACATTGCAGAAAGTTCTAACGGGTCTCAAAATGTTCATTAGAGTCTAATAAGTAAATATTAAAAGTATAACAGTTAACCAATAAAAGGTTTGTCTGTTATCGTTAAAAGAACTTAACTAAAACATTTGCTCTATACATTAGTTATATAGGTCCTAAAAAGTGCCTTGTGAACTATATGGTGCCAAATGTTTAATTCACATTGCAAAAAGTTCTGACGGGTCTCAAAATGTTTATTAGAGTCTAATAAGTAAATAGTAAAAGTATAACAGTTAACCAATAAAAGGTTTGTCTGTTATCGTTAAAAGAACTTAACTAAAACATTTGCACTATACATTAGTTATATAGGTCATAAAAAGTGCCTTGTGAACTATATGGTGCCAAATGTTTAATTCAAATTGCAAAAAGTTCTAACGGGTCTCAAAATTTTTATTAGAGTCTAATAAGTAAATAATAAAAGTATAACAGTTAACCAATAAAAGATTTGTCTGTTATCGTTAAAAGAACTTAACTAAAACATTTGCACTGTACATTAGTTAGATAGGTCCAAAAAAGTGCTTTGTGAACTATATGGTGCCAAATGTTTAATTCACATTGCAAAAAGTTCTAACGGGTCTCAAAATGTTTATTAGAGTCTAATAAGTAAAAAATAAAAATATAACAGTTAACCAATAAAAGGTTTGTCTGTTATCGTTAAAAGAACTTAACTAAAACATTTGCACTATACATTAGTTATATAGGTCCTAAAAAGTGCCTTGTGAACTATATGGTGCCAAATGTTTGTTTCACATTGCAAAAAGTTCTAACGGGTCTCAAAATGTTTATTAGAGTCTAATAAGTAAAAAATAAAAATATAACAGTTAACCAATAAAAGGTTTGTCTGTTATCGTTAAAAGAACTTAACTAAAACATTTGCACTATACATTAGTTATATAGGTCCTAAAAAGTGCCTTGAGAACTATATGGTGCCAAATGTTTAATTCACATTGCAAAAAGTTCTGACGGGTCTCAAAATGTTTATTAGAGTCTAATAAGTAAATAGTAAAAGTATAACAGTTAACCAATAAAAGGTTTGTCTGTTATCGTTAAAAGAACTTAACTAAAACATTTGCACTATACATTAGTTATATAGGTCCTAAAAAGTGCCTTGTGAACTATATGGTGCCAAATGTTTAATTCAAATTGCAAAAAGTTCTGATGGGTCTCAAAATGTTTATTAGAGTCTAATAAGTAAATAATAAAAGTATAACAGTTAACCAATAAAAGGTTTGTCTGTTATCGTTAAAAGAACTTAACTAAAACATTTGCACTATACATTAGTTATGTAGGTCATAAAAAGTGCCTTGTGAACTATATGGTGCCAAATGTTTAATTCACATTGCAAAAAGTTCTAACGGGTCTCAAAATGTTTATTAGAGTCTAATAAGTAAATAATAAAAGTATAACAGTTAACCAATAAAAGGTTTGTCTGTTATCGTTAAAAGAACTTAACTAAAACATTTGCACTATACATTAGTTATATAGGTCCTAAAAAGTGCCTTGTGAACTATAGGGTGGCAAATGTTTAATTCAAATTGCAAAAAGTTCTGACGGGTCTCAAAATGTTTATTAGAGTCTAATAAGTAAATAATAAAAGTATAACAGTTAACCAATAAAAGGTTTGTCTGTTATCGTTAAAAGAACTTAACTAAAACATTTGCACCATACATTAGTTATATAGGTCATAAAAAGTGCCTTGTGAACTATATGGTGCCAAATGTTTAATTCAAATTGCAAAAAGTTCTAACGGGTCTCAAAATTTTTATTAGAGTCTAATAAGTAAATAATAAAAGTATAACAGTTAACCAATAAAAGGTTTGTCTGTTATCGTTAAAAGAACTTAACTAAAACATTTGCACTATACATTAGTTATATAAGTCCTAAAAATTGCCTTGTGAACTATATGGTGCCAAATGTTTAATTCACATTGCAAAAAGTTCTAACGGGTCTCAAAATGTTTATTAGAGTCTAATAAGTAAATATTAGAAGTATAACAGTTAACCAATAAAAGGTTTGTCTGTTATCGTTAAGAGAACTTAACTAAAACATTTGCACTATACATTAGTTATATAGGTCCTAAAAAGTGCCTTGTGAACTATATGGTGCCAAATGTTTAATTCAAATTGCAAAAAGTTCTGACGGGTCTCAAAATGTTTATTAGAGTCTAATAAGTAAATAATAAAAGTATAACAGTTAACCAATAAAAGGTTTGTCTGTTATCGTTAAAAGAACTTAACTAAAACATTTGCACTATACATTAGTTATATAGGTCATAAAAAGTGCCTTGTGAACTATATGGTGCCAAATGTTTAATTCACATTGCAAAAAGTTCTAACGGGTCTCAAAATGTTTATTAGAGTCTAATAAGTAAATAATAAAAGTATAACAGTTAACCAATAAAAGGTTTGTCTGTTATCGTTAAAAGAACTTAACTAAAACATTTGCACTATACATTAGTTATATAGGTCATAAAAAGTGCCTTGTGAACTATATGGTGCCAAATGTTTAATTCAAATTGCAAAAAGTTCTAACGGGTCTCAAAATTTTTATTAGAGTCTAATAAGTAAATAATAAAAGTATAACAGTTAACCAATAAAAGATTTGTCTGTTATCGTTAAAAGAACTTAACTAAAACATTTGCACTGTACATTAGTTAGATAGGTCCAAAAAAGTGCTTTGTGAACTATATGGTGCCAAATGTTTAATTCACATTGCAAAAAGTTCTAACGGGTCTCAAAATGTTTATTAGAGTCTAATAAGTAAAAAATAAAAATATAACAGTTAACCAATAAAAGGTTTGTCTGTTATCGTTAAAAGAACTTAACTAAAACATTTGCACTATACATTAGTTATATAGGTCCTAAAAAGTGCCTTGTGAACTATATGGTGCCAAATGTTTGTTTCACATTGCAAAAAGTTCTTACGGGTCTCAAAATGTTTATTAGAGTCTAATAAGTAAAAAATAAAAATATAACAGTTAACCAATAAAAGGTTTGTCTGTTATCGTTAAAAGAACTTAACTAAAACATTTGCACTATACATTAGTTATATAGGTCCTAAAAAGTGCCTTGAGAACTATATGGTGCCAAATGTTTAATTCACATTGCAAAAAGTTCTGACGGGTCTCAAAATGTTTATTAGAGTCTAATAAGTAAATAGTAAAAGTATAACAGTTAACCAATAAAAGGTTTGTCTGTTATCGTTAAAAGAACTTAACTAAAACATTTGCACTATACATTAGTTATATAGGTCCTAAAAAGTGCCTTGTGAACTATAGGGTGGCAAATGTTTAATTCAAATTGCAAAAAGTTCTGACGGGTCTCAAAATGTTTATTAGAGTCTAATAAGTAAATAATAAAAGTATAACAGTTAACCAATAAAAGGTTTGTCTGTTATCGTTAAAAGAACTTAACTAAAACATTTGCACCATACATTAGTTATATAGGTCATAAAAAGTGCCTTGTGAACTATATGGTGCCAAATGTTTAATTCAAATTGCAAAAAGTTCTAACGGGTCTCAAAATTTTTATTAGAGTCTAATAAGTAAATAATAAAAGTATAACAGTTAACCAATAAAAGGTTTGTCTGTTATCGTTAAAAGAACTTAACTAAAACATTTGCACTATACATTAGTTATATAAGTCCTAAAAATTGCCTTGTGAACTATATGGTGCCAAATGTTTAATTCACATTGCAAAAAGTTCTAACGGGTCTCAAAATGTTTATTAGAGTCTAATAAGTAAATATTAGAAGTATAACAGTTAACCAATAAAAGGTTTGTCTGTTATCGTTAAGAGAACTTAACTAAAACATTTGCACTATACATTAGTTATATAGGTCCTAAAAAGTGCCTTGTGAACTATATGGTGCCAAATGTTTAATTCAAATTGCAAAAAGTTCTGACGGGTCTCAAAATGTTTATTAGAGTCTAATAAGTAAATAATAAAAGTATAACAGTTAACCAATGAAAGGTTTGTCTGTTATCGTTAAAAGAACTTAACTAAAACATTTGCACTATACATTAGTTATATAGGTCATAAAAAGTGCCTTGTGAACTATATGGTGCCAAATGTTTAATTCACATTGCAAAAAGTTCTAACGGGTCTCAAAATGTTTATTAGAGTCTAATAAGTAAATAATAAAAGTATAACAGTTAACCAATAAAAGGTTTGTCTGTTATCGTTAAAAGAACTTAACTAAAACATTTGCACTATACATTAGTTATATAGGTCATAAAAAGTGCCTTGTGAACTATATGGTGCCAAATGTTTAATTCAAATTGCAAAAAGTTCTAACGGGTCTCAAAATTTTTATTAGAGTCTAATAAGTAAATAATAAAAGTATAACAGTTAACCAATAAAAGATTTGTCTGTTATCGTTAAAAGAACTTAACTAAAACATTTGCACTGTACATTAGTTAGATAGGTCCAAAAAAGTGCTTTGTGAACTATATGGTGCCAAATGTTTAATTCACATTGCAAAAAGTTCTAACGGGTCTCAAAATGTTTATTAGAGTCTAATAAGTAAAAAATAAAAATATAACAGTTAACCAATAAAAGGTTTGTCTGTTATCGTTAAAAGAACTTAACTAAAACATTTGCACTATACATTAGTTATATAGGTCATAAAAAGTGCCTTGTGAACTATATGGTGCCAAATGTTTGTTTCACATTGCAAAAAGTTCTAACGGGTCTCAAAATGTTTATTAGAGTCTAATAAGTAAAAAATAAAAATATAACAGTTAACCAATAAAAGGTTTGTCTGTTATCGTTAAAAGAACTTAACTAAAACATTTGCACTATACATTAGTTATATAGGTCCTAAAAAGTGCCTTGAGAACTATATGGTGCCAAATGTTTAATTCACATTGCAAAAAGTTCTGACGGGTCTCAAAATGTTTATTAGAGTCTAATAAGTAAATAGTAAAAGTATAACAGTTAACCAATAAAAGGTTTGTCTGTTATCGTTAAAAGAACTTAACTAAAACATTTGCACTATACATTAGTTATATAGGTCCTAAAAAGTGCCTTGTGAACTATATGGTGCCAAATGTTTAATTCAAATTGCAAAAAGTTCTGATGGGTCTCAAAATGTTTATTAGAGTCTAATAAGTAAATAATAAAAGTATAACAGTTAACCAATAAAAGGTTTGTCTGTTATCGTTAAAAGAACTTAACTAAAACATTTGCACTATACATTAGTTATATAGGTCATAAAAAGTGCCTTGTGAACTATATGGTGCCAAATGTTTAATTCACATTGCAAAAAGTTCTAACGGGTCTCAAAATGTTTATTAGAGTCTAATAAGTAAATAATAAAAGTATAACAGTTAACCAATAAAAGGTTTGTCTGTTATCGTTAAAAGAACTTAACTAAAACATTTGCACTATACATTAGTTATATAGGTCCTAAAAAGTGCCTTGTGAACTATAGGGTGGCAAATGTTTAATTCAAATTGCAAAAAGTTCTGACGGGTCTCAAAATGTTTATTAGAGTCTAATAAGTAAATAATAAAAGTATAACAGTTAACCAATAAAAGGTTTGTCTGTTATCGTTAAAAGAACTTAACTAAAACATTTGCACCATACATTAGTTATATAGGTCATAAAAAGTGCCTTGTGAACTATATGGTGCCAAATGTTTAATTCAAATTGCAAAAAGTTCTAACGGGTCTCAAAATTTTTATTAGAGTCTAATAAGTAAATAATAAAAGTATAACAGTTAACCAATAAAAGGTTTGTCTGTTATCGTTAAAAGAACTTAACTAAAACATTTGCACTATACATTAGTTATATAAGTCCTAAAAATTGCCTTGTGAACTATATGGTGCCAAATGTTTAATTCACATTGCAAAAAGTTCTAACGGGTCTCAAAATGTTTATTAGAGTCTAATAAGTAAATATTAGAAGTATAACAGTTAACCAATAAAAGGTTTGTCTGTTATCGTTAAGAGAACTTAACTAAAACATTTGCACTATACATTAGTTATATAGGTCCTAAAAAGTGCCTTGTGAACTATATGGTGCCAAATGTTTAATTCAAATTGCAAAAAGTTCTGACGGGTCTTAAAATGTTTATTAGAGTCTAATAAGTAAATAATAAAAGTATAACAGTTAACCAATAAAAGGTTTGTCTGTTATCGTTAAAAGAACTTAACTAAAACATTTGCACTATACATTAGTTATATAGGTCATAAAAAGTGCCTTGTGAACTATATGGTGCCAAATGTTTAATTCACATTGCAAAAAGTTCTAACGGGTCTCAAAATGTTTATTAGAGTCTAATAAGTAAATAATAAAAGTATAACAGTTAACCAATAAAAGGTTTGTCTGTTATCGTTAAAAGAACTTAACTAAAACATTTGCACTATACATTAGTTATATAGGTCATAAAAAGTGCCTTGTGAACTATATGGTGCCAAATGCTTAATTCACATTGCAAAAAGTTCTAACGGGTCTCAAAATGTTTATTAGAGTCTAATAAGTAAATACATTAGTTATATAGGTCATAAAAAGTACCTTGTGAACTATATGGTGCCAAATGTTTAATTCACATTGCAAAAAGTTCTAACGGGTCTCAAAATGTTTATTAGAGTCCAATAAGTAAATAATAAAAGTATAACAGTTAACCAATAAAGGATTTGTCTGTTATCGTTAAAAGAACTTAACTAAAACATTTGCACTATACATTAGTTATATAGGTCCTAAAAAGTGCCTTGTGAACTATATGGAGCCAAATGTTTAATTCACATTGCAAAAAGTTCTAACGGGTCTCAAAATGTTTATTAGAGTCTAATAAGTAAATAATAAAAGTATAACAGTTAACCAATAAAAGGTTTGTCTGTTATCGTTAAAAGTACTTAACTAAAACATTTGCACTATACATTAGTTATATAGGTCCTAAAAAGTGCCTTGTGAACTATATGGTGCCAAATGTTTATTTCACATTGCAGAAAGTTCTAACGGGTCTCAAAATGTTCATTAGAGTCTAATAAGTAAATATTAAAAGTATAACAGTTAACCAATAAAAGGTTTGTCTGTTATCGTTAAAAGAACTTAACTAAAACATTTGCTCTATACATTAGTTATATAGGTCCTAAAAAGTGCCTTGTGAACTATATGATGCCAAATGTTTAATTCACATTGCAAAAAGTTCTGACGGGTCTCAAAATGTTTATTAGAGTCTAATAAGTAAATAGTAAAAGTATAACAGTTAACCAATAAAAGGTTTTTCTGTTATCGTTAAAAGAACTTAACTAAAACATTTGCACTATACATTAGTTACATAGGTCCTAAAAAGTACCTTGTGAACTATATGGTGCCAAATGTTTAATTCAAATTGCAGAAAGTTCTGACGGGTCTCAAAATGTTTATTAGAGTCTAATAAGTAAATAATAAAAGTATAACAGTTAACCAATAAAAGGTTTGTCTGTTATCGTTAAAAGAACTTTACTAAAACATTTGCACTATACATTAGTTATATAGGTCATAAAAAGTGCCTTGTGAAATATATGGTGCCAAATGTTTAATTCAAATTGCAAAAAGTTCTAACGGGTCTCAAAATTTTTATTAGAGTCTAATAAGTAAATAATAAAAGTATAACAGTTAACCAATAAAAGATTTGTCTGTTATCGTTAAAAGAACTTAACTAAAACATTTGCACTGTACATTAGTTATATAGGTCCAAAAAAGTGCTTTGTGAACTATATGGTGCCAAATGTTTAATTCACATTGCAAAAAGTTCTAACGGGTCTCAAAATGTTTATTAGAGTCTAATAAGTAAAAAATAAAAATATAACAGTTAACCAATAAAAGGTTTGTCTGTTATCGTTAAAAGAACTTAACTAAAACATTTGCACTATACATTAGTTATATAGGTCCTAAAAAGTGCTTTGTGAACTATATGGTGCCAAATGTTTGTTTCACATTGCAAAAAGTTCTAACGGGTCTCAAAATGTTTATTAGAGTCTAATAAGTAAAAAATAAAAATATAACAGTTAACCAATAAAAGGTTTGTCTGTTATCGTTAAAAGAACTTAACTAAAACATTTGCACTATACATTAGTTATATAGGTCCTAAAAAGTGCCTTGAGAACTATATGGTGCCAAATGTTTAATTCACATTGCAAAAAGTTCTGACGGGTCTCAAAATGTTTATTAGAGTCTAATAAGTAAATAGTAAAAGTATAACAGTTAACCAATAAAAGGTTTGTCTGTTATCGTTAAAAGAACTTAACTAAAACATTTGCACTATACATTAGTTATATAGGTCCTAAAAAGTGCCTTGTGAACTATATGGTGCCAAATGTTTAATTCAAATTGCAAAAAGTTATGACGGGTCTCAAAATGTTTATTAGAGTCTAATAAGTAAATAATAAAAGTATAACAGTTAACCAATAAAAGGTTTGTCTGTTATCGTTAAAAGAACTTAACTAAAACATTTGCACTATACATTAGTTATATAGGTCATAAAAAGTGCCTTGTGAACTATATGGTGCCAAATGTTTAATTCACATTGCAAAAAGTTCTAACGGGTCTCAAAATGTTTATTAGAGTCTAATAAGTAAATAATAAAAGTATAACAGTTAACCAATAAAAGGTTTGTCTGTTATCGTTAAAAGAACTTAACTAAAACATTTGCACTATACATTAGTTATATAGGTCCTAAAAAGTGCCTTGTGAACTATAGGGTGGCAAATGTTTAATTCAAATTGCAAAAAGTTCTAACGGGTCTCAAAATGTTTATTAGAGTCTAATAAGTAAATAATAAAAGTATAACAGTTAACCAATAAAAGGTTTGTCTGTTATCGTTAAAAGAACTTAACTAAAACATTTGCACCATACATTAGTTATATAGGTCATAAAAAGTGCCTTGTGAACTATATGGTGCCAAATGTTTAATTCAAATTGCAAAAAGTTCTAACGGGTCTCAAAATTTTTATTAGAGTCTAATAAGTAAATAATAAAAGTATAACAGTTAACCAATAAAAGGTTTGTCTGTTATCGTTAAAAGAACTTAACTAAAACATTTGCACTATACATTAGTTATATAAGTCCTAAAAATTGCCTTGTGAACTATATGGTGCCAAATGTTTAATTCACATTGCAAAAAGTTCTAACGGGTCTCAAAATGTTTATTAGAGTCTAATAAGTAAATATTAGAAGTATAACAGTTAACCAATAAAAGGTTTGTCTGTTATCGTTAAGAGAACTTAACTAAAACATTTGCACTATACATTAGTTATATAGGTCCTAAAAAGTGCCTTGTGAACTATATGATTCCAAATGTTTAATTCACATTGCAAAAAGTTCTGACGGGTCTCAAATTGTTTATTAGAGTCTAATAAGTAAATAATAAAAGTATAACAGTTAACCAATAAAAGGTTTGTCTGTTATCGTTAAAAGAACTTAACTAAAACATTTGCACTATACATTAGTTATATAGGTCCTAAAAATTGCCTTGTGAACTATATGGTGCCAAATGTGCAAATCACATTGCAAAAAGTTCTAACGGGTCTCAAAATGTTTATTAGAGTCTAATAATTAATAAATAATAAAAGTATAACAGTTAACCAATAAAAGGTTTGTCTGTTATCGTTAAAAGAACTTAACTAAAACATTTGCACTATACATTAGTTATATAGGTCCTAAAAAGTGCCTTGTGTACTATATGGTGCCAAATGTTTAATTCAAATTGCAAAAAGTTCTAACGGGTCTCAAAATGTTTATTAGAGTCCAATAAGTAAACAATAAAAGTATAACAGTTAACCAATAAAAGGTTTGTCTGTTATCGTTAAAAGAACTTAACTAAAACATTTGCACTATACATTAGTTATATAGGTCCTAAAAAGTGCCTTGTGAACTATATGGTGCCAAATGTTTATTTCACATTGCAAAAAGTTCTAACGGGTCTCAAAATGTTCATTAGAGTCTAATAAGTAAATATTAAAATTATATCAGTTAACCAATAAAAGGTTTGTCTGTTATCGTTAAAAGAACTTAACTAAAACATTTGCTCTATACATTAGTTATATAGGTCCTAAAAAGTGCCTTGTGAACTATATGATGCCAAATGTTTAATTCACATTGCAAAAAGTTCTGACGGGTCTCAAAATGTTTATTAGAGTCTAATAAGTAAATAATAAAAGTATAACAGTTAACCAATAAAAGGTTTGTCTGTTATCGTTAAAAGAACTTAACTAAAACATTTGCACTATACATTAGTTATATAGGTCCTAAAAAGTGCCTTGTGAACTATAGGGTGGCAAATGTTTAATTCAAATTGCAAAAAGTTCTGACGGGTCTCAAAATTTTTATTAGAGTCTAATAAGTAAATAATAAAAGTATAACAGTTAACCAATAAAAGGTTTGTCTGTTATCGTTAAAAGAACTTAACTAAAACATTTGCACCATACATTAGTTATATAGGTCATAAAAAGTGCCTTGTGAACTATATGGTGCCAAATGTTTAATTCAAATTGCAAAAAGTTCTAACGGGTCTCAAAATTTTTATTAGAGTATAATAAGTAAATAATAAAAGTATAACAGTTAACCAATAAAAGGTTTGTCTGTTATCGTTAAAAGAACTTAACTAAAACATTTGCACTATACATTAGTTATATAAGTCCTAAAAATTGCCTTGTGAACTATATGGTGCCAAATGTTTAATTCACATTGCAAAAAGTTCTAACGGGTCTCAAAATGTTTATTAGAGTCTAATAAGTAAATATTAGAAGTATAACAGTTAACCAATAAAAGGTTTGTCTGTTATCGTTAAGAGAACTTAACTAAAACATTTGCACTATACATTAGTTATATAGGTCCTAAAAAGTGCCTTGTGAACTATATGATTCCAAATGTTTAATTCACATTGCAAAAAGTTCTGACGGGTCTCAAATTGTTTATTAGAGTCTAATAAGTAAATAATAAAAGTATAACAGTTAACCAATAAAAGGTTTGTCTGTTATCGTTAAAAGAACTTAACTAAAACATTTGCACTATACATTAGTTATATAGGTCCTAAAAATTACCTTGTGAACTATATGGTGCCAAATGTGCAAATCACATTGCAAAAAGTTCTAACGGGTCTCAAAATGTTTATTAGAGTCTAATAAGTAAATAATAAAAGTATAACAGTTAACCAATAAAAGGTTTGTCTGTTATCGTTAAAAGAACTTAACTAAAACATTTGCACTATACATTAGTTATATAGGTCCTAAAAAGTGCCTTGTGTACTATATGGTGCCAAATGTTTAATTCAAATTGCAAAAAGTTCTAACGGGTCTCAAAATGTTTATTAGAGTCCAATAAGTAAACAATAAAAGTATAACAGTTAACCAATAAAAGGTTTGTCTGTTATCGTTAAAAGAACTTAACTAAAACATTTGCACTATACATTAGTTATATAGGTCCTAAAAAGTGCCTTGTGAACTATATGGTGCCAAATGTTTATTTCACATTGCAGAAAGTTCTAACGGGTCTCAAAATGTTCATTCGAGTCTAATAAGTAAATATTAAAAGTATATCAGTTAACCAATAAAAGGTTTGTCTGTTATCGTTAAAAGAACTTAACTAAAACATTTGCTCTATACATTAGTTATATAGGTCCTAAAAAGTGCCTTGTGAACTATATGATGCCAAATGTTTAATTCACATTGCAAAAAGTTCTGACGGGTCTCAAAATGTTTATTAGAGTCTAATAAGTAAATAGTAAAAGTATAACAGTTAACCAATAAAAGGTTTGTCTGTTATCGTTAAAAGAACTTAACTAAAACATTTGCTCTATACATTAGTTATATAGGTCCTAAAAAGTGCCTTGTGAACTATATGGTGCCAATAGTTTAATTCAAATTGCAAAAAGTTCTGACGGGTCTCAAAATGTTTATTAGAGTCTAATAAGTAAATAATAAAAGTATAACAGTTAACCAATAAAAGGTTTGTCTGTTATCGTTAAAAGAACTTAACTAAAACATTTGCACTATACATTAGTTATATAGGTCATAAAAAGTGCCTTGTGAACTATATGGTGCCAAATGTTTAATTCAAATTGCAAAAAGTTCTAACGGGTCTCAAAATTTTTATTAGAGTCTAATAAGTAAATAATAAAAGTATAACAGTTAACCAATAAAAGGTTTGTCTGTTATCGTTAAAAGAACTTAACTAAAAAATTTGCACTATACATTAGTTATATAGGTCCTAAAAAGTGCCTTTTGAACTATATGGTGCCAAATGTGCAATTCATATTGCAAAAAGTTCTAACGGGTCTCAAAATGTTTATTAGAGTCTAATAAGTAAGTATTAGAAGTATAACAGTTAACCAATAAAAGGTTTGTCTGTTATCGTTAAGAGAACTTAACTAAAACATTTGCACTATACATTAGTTATATAGGTCCTAAAAAGTGCCTTGTGAACTATATGATTCCAAATGTTTAATTCACATTGCAAAAAGTTCTGACGGGTCTCAAATTGTTTATTAGAGTCTAATAAGTAAATAATAAAAGTATAACAGTTAACCAATAAAAGGTTTGTTTGTTATCGTTAAAAGAACTTAACTAAAACATTTGCACTATACATTAGTTATATAGGTCCTAAAAATTGCCTTGTGAACTATATGGTGCCAAATGTGCAAATCACATTGCAAAAAGTTCTAACGGGTCTCAAAATGTTTATTAGAGTCTAATAAGTAAATAATAAAAGTATAACAGTTAACCAATAAAAGGTTTGTCTGTTATCGTTAAAAGAACTTAACTAAAACATTTGCACTTTACATTAGTTATATAGGTCCTAAAAAGTGCCTTGAGAACTATATGGTGCCAAATGTTTAATTCACATTGCAAAAAGTTCTGACGGGTCTCAAAATGTTTATTAGAGTCTAATAAGTAAATAGTAAAAGTATAACAGTTAACCAATAAAAGGTTTGTCTGTTATCGTTAAAAGAACTTAACTAAAACTTTTGCACTATACATTAGTTATATAGGTCCTAAAAAGTGCCTTGTGAACTATATGGTGCCAAATGTTTAATTCAAATTGCAAAAAGTTCTGACGGGTCTCAAAATGTTTATTAGAGTCTAATAAGTAAATAATAAAAGTATAACAGTTAACCAATAAAAGGTTTGTCTGTTATCGTTAAAAGAACTTAACTAAAACATTTGCACTATACATTAGTTATATAGGTCCAAAAAAGTGCCTTGTGAACTATATGGTGCCAAATGTTTAATTCACATTGCAAAAAGTTCTAACGGGTCTCAAAATGTTTACTAGAGTCTAATAAGTAAAAAATAAAAATATAACAGTTAACCAATAAAAGGTTTGTCTGTTATCGTTAAAAGAACTTAACTAAAACATTTGCACTATACATTAGTTATATAGGTCCTAAAAAGTGCCTTGAGAACTATATGGTGCCAAATGTTTAATTCACATTGCAAAAAGTTCTGACGGGTCTCAAAATGTTTATTAGAGTCTAATAAGTAAATAGTAAAAGTATAACAGTTAACCAATAAAAGGTTTGTCTGTTATCGTTAAAAGAACTTAACTAAAACATTTGCACTATACATTAGTTATATAGGTCCTAAAAAGTGCCTTGTGAACTATATGGTGCCAAATGTTTAATTCAAATTGCAAAAAGTTCTGACGGGTCTCAAAATGTTTATTAGAGTCTAATAAGTAAATAATAAAAGTATAACAGTTAACCAATAAAAGGTTTGTCTGTTATCGTTAAAAGAACTTAACTAAAACATTTGCACTATACATTAGTTATATAGGTCATAAAAAGTGCCTTGTGAACTATATGATGCCAAATGTTTAATTCACATTGCAAAAAGTTCTAACGGGTCTCAAAATGTTTATTAGAGTCTAATAAGTAAATAATAAAAGTATAACAGTTAACCAATAAAAGGTTTGTCTGTTATCGTTAAAAGAACTTAACTAAAACATTTGCACTATACATTAGTTATATAGGTCCTAAAAAGTGCCTTGTGAACTATAGGGTGGCAAATGTTTAATTCAAATTGCAAAAAGTTCTGACGGGTCTCAAAATGTTTATTAGAGTCTAATAAGTAAATAATAAAAGTATAACAGTTAACCAATAAAAGGTTTGTCTGTTATCGTTAAAAGAACTTAACTAAAACATTTGCACCATACATTAGTTATATAGGTCATAAAAAGTGCCTTGTGAACTATATGGTGCCAAATGTTTAATTCAAATTGCAAAAAGTTCTAACGGGTCTCAAAATTTTTATTAGAGTCTAATAAGTAAATAATAAAAGTATAACAGTTAACCAATAAAAGGTTTGTCTGTTATCGTTAAAAGAACTTAACTAAAACATTTGCACTATACATTAGTTATATAAGTCCTAAAAATTGCCTTGTGAACTATATGGTGCCAAATGTTTAATTCACATTGCAAAAAGTTCTAACGGGTCTCAAAATGTTTATTAGAGTCTAATAAGTAAATATTAGAAGTATAACAGTTAACCAATAAAAGGTTTGTCTGTTATCGTTAAGAGAACTTAACTAAAACATTTGCACTATACATTAGTTATATAGGTCCTAAAAAGTGCCTTGTGAACTATATGGTGCCAAATGTTTAATTCAAATTGCAAAAAGTTCTGACGGGTCTCAAAATGTTTATTAGAGTCTAATAAGTAAATAATAAAAGTATAACAGTTAACCAATAAAAGGTTTGTCTGTTATCGTTAAAAGAACTTAACTAAAACATTTGCACTATACATTAGTTATATAGGTCATAAAAAGTGCCTTGTGAACTATATGGTGCCAAATGTTTAATTCACATTGCAAAAAGTTCTAACGGGTCTCAAAATGTTTATTAGAGTCTAATAAGTAAATAATAAAAGTATAACAGTTAACCAATAAAAGGTTTGTCTGTTATCGTTAAAAGAACTTAACTAAAACATTTGCACTATACATTAGTTATATAGGTCATAAAAAGTGCCTTGTGAACTATATGGTGCCAAATGCTTAATTCACATTGCAAAAAGTTCTAACGGGTCTCAAAATGTTTATTAGAGTCTAATAAGTAAATACATTAGTTATATAGGTCATAAAAAGTACCTTGTGAACTATATGGTGCCAAATGTTTAATTCACATTGCAAAAAGTTCTAACGGGTCTCAAAATGTTTATTAGAGTCTAATAAGTAAATAATAAAAGTATAACAGTTAACCAATAAAAGGTTTGTCTGTTATCGTTAAAAGAACTTAACTAAAACATTTGCACCATACATTAGTTATATAGGTCATAAAAAGTGCCTTGTGAACTATATGGTGCCAAATGTTTAATTCAAATTGCAAAAAGTTCTAACGGGTCTCAAAATTTTTATTAGAGTCTAATAAGTAAATAATAAAAGTATAACAGTTAACCAATAAAAGGTTTGTCTGTTATCGTTAAAAGAACTTAACTAAAACATTTGCACTATACATTAGTTATATAAGTCCTAAAAATTGCCTTGTGAACTATATGGTGCCAAATGTTTAATTCACATTGCAAAAAGTTCTAACGGGTCTCAAAATGTTTATTAGAGTCTAATAAGTAAATATTAGAAGTATAACAGTTAACCAATAAAAGGTTTGTCTGTTATCGTTAAGAGAACTTAACTAAAACATTTGCACTATACATTAGTTATATAGGTCCTAAAAAGTGCCTTGTGAACTATATGATTCCAAATGTTTAATTCACATTGCAAAAAGTTCTGACGGGTCTCAAATTGTTTATTAGAGTCTAATAAGTAAATAATAAAAGTATAACAGTTAACCAATAAAAGGTTTGTCTGTTATCGTTAAAAGAACTTAACTAAAACATTTGCACTATACATTAGTTATATAGGTCCTAAAAATTGCCTTGTGAACTATATGGTGCCAAATGTGCAAATCACATTGCAAAAAGTTCTAACGGGTCTCAAAATGTTTATTAGAGTCTAATAATTAATAAATAATAAAAGTATAACAGTTAACCAATAAAAGGTTTGTCTGTTATCGTTAAAAGAACTTAACTAAAACATTTGCACTATACATTAGTTATATAGGTCCTAAAAAGTGCCTTGTGTACTATATGGTGCCAAATGTTTAATTCAAATTGCAAAAAGTTCTAACGGGTCTCAAAATGTTTATTAGAGTCCAATAAGTAAACAATAAAAGTATAACAGTTAACCAATAAAAGGTTTGTCTGTTATCGTTAAAAGAACTTAACTAAAACATTTGCACTATACATTAGTTATATAGGTCCTAAAAAGTGCCTTGTGAACTATATGGTGCCAAATGTTTATTTCACATTGCAGAAAGTTCTAACGGGTCTCAAAATGTTCATTAGAGTCTAATAAGTAAATATTAAAATTATATCAGTTAACCAATAAAAGGTTTGTCTGTTATCGTTAAAAGAACTTAACTAAAACATTTGCTCTATACATTAGTTATATAGGTCCTAAAAAGTGCCTTGTGAACTATATGATGCCAAATGTTTAATTCACATTGCAAAAAGTTCTGACGGGTCTCAAAATGTTTATTAGAGTCTAATAAGTAAATAATAAAAGTATAACAGTTAACCAATAAAAGGTTTGTCTGTTATCGTTAAAAGAACTTAACTAAAACATTTGCACCATACATTAGTTATATAGGTCATAAAAAGTGCTTTGTGAACTATATGGTGCCAAATGTTTAATTCAAATTGCAAAAAGTTCTAACGGGTCTCAAAATTTTTATTAGAGTATAATAAGTAAATAATAAAAGTATAACAGTTAACCAATAAAAGGTTTGTCTGTTATCGTTAAAAGAACTTAACTAAAACATTTGCACTATACATTAGTTATATAAGTCCTAAAAATTTCCTTGTGAACTATATGGTGCCAAATGTTTAATTCACATTGCAAAAAGTTCTAACGGGTCTCAAAATGTTTATTAGAGTCTAATAAGTAAATATTAGAAGTATAACAGTTAACCAATAAAAGGTTTGTCTGTTATCGTTAAGAGAACTTAACTAAAACATTTGCACTATACATTAGTTATATAGGTCCTAAAAAGTGCCTTGTGAACTATATGATTCCAAATGTTTAATTCACATTGCAAAAAGTTCTGACGGGTCTCAAATTGTTTATTAGAGTCTAATAAGTAAATAATAAAAGTATAACAGTTAACCAATAAAAGGTTTGTCTGTTATCGTTAAAAGAACTTAACTAAAACATTTGCACTATACATTAGTTATATAGGTCCTAAAAATTACCTTGTGAACTATATGGTGCCAAATGTGCAAATCACATTGCAAAAAGTTCTAACGGGTCTCAAAATGTTTATTAGAGTCTAATAAGTAAATAATAAAAGTATAACAGTTAACCAATAAAAGGTTTGTCTGTTATCGTTAAAAGAACTTAACTAAAACATTTGCACTATACATTAGTTATATAGGTCCTAAAAAGTGCCTTGTGTACTATATGGTGCCAAATGTTTAATTCAAATTGCAAAAAGTTCTAACGGGTCTCAAAATGTTTATTAGAGTCCAATAAGTAAACAATAAAAGTATAACAGTTAACCAATAAAAGGTTTGTCTGTTATCGTTAAAAGAACTTAACTAAAACATTTGCACTATACATTAGTTATATAGGTCCTAAAAAGTGCCTTGTGAACTATATGGTGCCAAATGTTTATTTCACATTGCAGAAAGTTCTAACGGGTCTCAAAATGTTCATTAGAGTCTAATAAGTAAATATTAAAATTATATCAGTTAACCAATAAAAGGTTTGTCTGTTATCGTTAAAAGAACTTAACTAAAACATTTGCTCTATACATTAGTTATATAGGTCCTAAAAAGTGCCTTGTGAACTATATGATGCCAAATGTTTAATTCACATTGCAAAAAGTTCTGACGGGTCTCAAAATGTTTATTAGAGTCTAATAAGTAAATAATAAAAGTATAACAGTTAACCAATAAAAGGTTTGTCTGTTATCGTTAAAAGAACTTAACTAAAACATTTGCACCATACATTAGTTATATAGGTCATAAAAAGTGCTTTGTGAACTATATGGTGCCAAATGTTTAATTCAAATTGCAAAAAGTTCTAACGGGTCTCAAAATTTTTATTAGAGTATAATAAGTAAATAATAAAAGTATAACAGTTAACCAATAAAAGGTTTGTCTGTTATCGTTAAAAGAACTTAACTAAAACATTTGCACTATACATTAGTTATATAAGTCCTAAAAATTTCCTTGTGAACTATATGGTGCCAAATGTTTAATTCACATTGCAAAAAGTTCTAACGGGTCTCAAAATGTTTATTAGAGTCTAATAAGTAAATATTAGAAGTATAACAGTTAACCAATAAAAGGTTTGTCTGTTATCGTTAAGAGAACTTAACTAAAACATTTGCACTATACATTAGTTATATAGGTCCTAAAAAGTGCCTTGTGAACTATATGATTCCAAATGTTTAATTCACATTGCAAAAAGTTCTGACGGGTCTCAAATTGTTTATTAGAGTCTAATAAGTAAATAATAAAAGTATAACAGTTAACCAATAAAAGGTTTGTCTGTTATCGTTAAAAGAACTTAACTAAAACATTTGCACTATACATTAGTTATATAGGTCCTAAAAATTACCTTGTGAACTATATGGTGCCAAATGTGCAAATCACATTGCAAAAAGTTCTAACGGGTCTCAAAATGTTTATTAGAGTCTAATAAGTAAATAATAAAAGTATAACAGTTAACCAATAAAAGGTTTGTCTGTTATCGTTAAAAGAACTTAACTAAAACATTTGCACTATACATTAGTTATATAGGTCCTAAAAAGTGCCTTGTGTACTATATGGTGCCAAATGTTTAATTCAAATTGCAAAAAGTTCTAACGGGTCTCAAAATGTTTATTAGAGTCCAATAAGTAAACAATAAAAGTATAACAGTTAACCAATAAAAGGTTTGTCTGTTATCGTTAAAAGAACTTAACTAAAACATTTGCACTATACATTAGTTATATAGGTCCTAAAAAGTGCCTTGTGAACTATATGGTGCCAAATGTTTATTTCACATTGCAGAAAGTTCTAACGGGTCTCAAAATGTTCATTAGAGTCTAATAAGTAAATAATAAAAGTATAACAGTTAACCAATAAAAGGTTTGTCTGTTATCGTTAAAAGAACTTAACTAAAACATTTGCACTATACATTAGTTATATAGGTCATAAAAAGTGCCTTGTGAACTATATGGTGCCAAATGTTTAATTCAAATTGCAAAAAGTTCTAACGGGTCTCAAAATTTTTATTAGAGTCTAATAAGTAAATAATAAAAGTATAACAGTTAACCAATAAAATGTTTGTCTGTTATCGTTAAAAGAACTTAACTAAAAAATTTGCACTATACATTAGTTATATAGGTCCTAAAAAGTGCCTTTTGAACTATATGGTGCCAAATGTGCAATTCATATTGCAAAAAGTTCTAACGGGTCTCAAAATGTTTATTAGAGTCTAATAAGTAAGTATTAGAAGTATAACAGTTAACCAATAAAAGGTTTGTCTGTTATCGTTAAGAGAACTTAACTAAAACATTTGCACTATACATTAGTTATATAGGTCCTAAAAAGTGCCTTGTGAACTATATGATTCCAAATGTTTAATTCACATTGCAAAAAGTTCTGACGGGTCTCAAATTGTTTATTAGAGTCTAATAAGTAAATAATAAAAGTATAACAGTTAACCAATAAAAGGTTTGTTTGTTATCGTTAAAAGAACTTAACTAAAACATTTGCACTATACATTAGTTATATAGGTCCTAAAAATTGCCTTGTGAACTATATGGTGCCAAATGTGCAAATCACATTGCAAAAAGTTCTAACGGGTCTCAAAATGTTTATTAGAGTCTAATAAGTAAATAATAAAAGTATAACAGTTAACCAATAAAAGGTTTGTCTGTTATCGTTAAAAGAACTTAACTAAAACATTTGCACTTTACATTAGTTATATAGGTCCTAAAAAGTGCCTTGAGAACTATATGGTGCCAAATGTTTAATTCACATTGCAAAAAGTTCTGACGGGTCTCAAAATGTTTATTAGAGTCTAATAAGTAAATAGTAAAAGTATAACAGTTAACCAATAAAAGGTTTGTCTGTTATCGTTAAAAGAACTTAACTAAAACTTTTGCACTATACATTAGTTATATAGGTCCTAAAAAGTGCCTTGTGAACTATATGGTGCCAAATGTTTAATTCAAATTGCAAAAAGTTCTGACGGGTCTCAAAATGTTTATTAGAGTCTAATAAGTAAATAATAAAAGTATAACAGTTAACCAATAAAAGGTTTGTCTGTTATCGTTAAAAGAACTTAACTAAAACATTTGCACTATACATTAGTTATATAGGTCATAAAAAGTGCCTTGTGAACTATATGGTGCCAAATGTTTAATTCAAATTGCAAAAAGTTCTAACGGGTCTCAAAATTTTTATTAGAGTCTAATAAGTAAATAATAAAAGTATAACAGTTAACCAATAAAAGATTTGTCTGTTATCGTTAAAAGAACTTAACTAAAACATTTGCACTATACATTAGTTATATAGGTCCAAAAAAGTGCCTTGTGAACTATATGGTGCCAAATGTTTAATTCACATTGCAAAAAGTTCTAACGGGTCTCAAAATGTTTACTAGAGTCTAATAAGTAAAAAATAAAAATATAACAGTTAACCAATAAAAGGTTTGTCTGTTATCGTTAAAAGAACTTAACTAAAACATTTGCACTATACATTAGTTATATAGGTCCTAAAAAGTGCCTTGAGAACTATATGGTGCCAAATGTTTAATTCACATTGCAAAAAGTTCTGACGGGTCTCAAAATGTTTATTAGAGTCTAATAAGTAAATAGTAAAAGTATAACAGTTAACCAATAAAAGGTTTGTCTGTTATCGTTAAAAGAACTTAACTAAAACATTTGCACTATACATTAGTTATATAGGTCCTAAAAAGTGCCTTGTGAACTATATGGTGCCAAATGTTTAATTCAAATTGCAAAAAGTTCTGACGGGTCTCAAAATGTTTATTAGAGTCTAATAAGTAAATAATAAAAGTATAACAGTTAACCAATAAAAGGTTTGTCTGTTATCGTTAAAAGAACTTAACTAAAACATTTGCACTATACATTAGTTATATAGGTCATAAAAAGTGCCTTGTGAACTATATGATGCCAAATGTTTAATTCACATTGCAAAAAGTTCTAACGGGTCTCAAAATGTTTATTAGAGTCTAATAAGTAAATAATAAAAGTATAACAGTTAACCAATAAAAGGTTTGTCTGTTATCGTTAAAAGAACTTAACTAAAACATTTGCACTATACATTAGTTATATAGGTCCTAAAAAGTGCCTTGTGAACTATAGGGTGGCAAATGTTTAATTCAAATTGCAAAAAGTTCTGACGGGTCTCAAAATGTTTATTAGAGTCTAATAAGTAAATAATAAAAGTATAACAGTTAACCAATAAAAGGTTTGTCTGTTATCGTTAAAAGAACTTAACTAAAACATTTGCACTATACATTAGTTATATAGGTCATAAAAAGTGCCTTGTGAACTATATGGTGCCAAATGTTTAATTCAAATTGCAAAAAGTTCTAACGGGTCTCAAAATTTTTATTAGAGTCTAATAAGTAAATAATAAAAGTATAACAGTTAACCAATAAAATGTTTGTCTGTTATCGTTAAAAGAACTTAACTAAAACATTTGCACTATACATTAGTTATATAAGTCCTAAAAATTGCCTTGTGAACTATATGGTGCCAAATGTTTAATTCACATTGCAAAAAGTTCTAACGGGTCTCAAAATGTTTATTAGAGTCTAATAAGTAAATATTAGAAGTATAACAGTTAACCAATAAAAGGTTTGTCTGTTATCGTTAAGAGAACTTAACTAAAACATTTGCACTATACATTAGTTATATAGGTCCTAAAAAGTGCCTTGTGAACTATATGGTGCCAAATGTTTAATTCAAATTGCAAAAAGTTCTGACGGGTCTCAAAATGTTTATTAGAGTCTAATAAGTAAATAATAAAAGTATAACAGTTAACCAATAAAAGGTTTGTCTGTTATCGTTAAAAGAACTTAACTAAAACATTTGCACTATACATTAGTTATATAGGTCATAAAAAGTGCCTTGTGAACTATATGGTGCCAAATGTTTAATTCACATTGCAAAAAGTTCTAACGGGTCTCAAAATGTTTATTAGAGTCTAATAAGTAAATAATAAAAGTATAACAGTTAACCAATAAAAGGTTTGTCTGTTATCGTTAAAAGAACTTAACTAAAACATTTGCACTATACATTAGTTATATAGGTCATAAAAAGTGCCTTGTGAACTATATGGTGCCAAATGCTTAATTCACATTGCAAAAAGTTCTAACGGGTCTCAAAATGTTTATTAGAGTCTAATAAGTAAATACATTAGTTATATAGGTCATAAAAAGTACCTTGTGAACTATATGGTGCCAAATGTTTAATTCACATTGCAAAAAGTTCTAACGGGTCTCAAAATGTTTATTAGAGTTAAATAAGTAAATAATAAAAGTATAACAGTTAACCAATAAAGGATTTGTCTGTTATCGTTAAAAGAACTTAACTAAAACATTTGCACTATACATTAGTTATATAGGTCCTAAAATGTGCCTTGTGAACTATATGGAGCCAAATGTTTAATTCACATTGCAAAAAGTTCTAACGGGTCTCAAAATGTTTATTAGAGTCTAATAAGTAAATAATAAAAGTATAACAGTTAACCAATAAAAGGTTTGTCTGTTATCGTTAAAAGAACTTAACTAAAACATTTGCACTATACATTAGTTATATAGGTCCTAAAAAGTGCCTTGTGAACTATATGGTGCCAAATGTTTATTTCACATTGCAGAAAGTTCTAACGGGTCTCAAAATGTTCATTAGAGTCTAATAAGTAAATATTAAAAGTATAACAGTTAACCAATAAAAGGTTTGTCTGTTATCGTTAAAAGAACTTAACTAAAACATTTGCTCTATACATTAGTTATATAGGTCCTAAAAAGTGCCTTGTGAACTATATGATGCCAAATGTTTAATTCACATTGCAAAAAGTTCTGACGGGTCTCAAAATGTTTATTAGAGTCTAATAAGTAAATAGTAAAAGTATAACAGTTAACCAATAAAAGGTTTTTCTGTTATCGTTAAAAGAACTTAACTAAAACATTTGCACTATACATTAGTTATATAGGTCCTAAAAAGTGCCTTGTGAACTATATGGTGCCAAATGTTTAATTCAAATTGCAAAAAGTTCTGACGGGTCTCAAAATGTTTATTAGAGTCTAATAAGTAAATAATAAAAGTATAACAGTTAACCAATAAAAGGTTTGTCTGTTATCGTTAAAAGAACTTAACTAAAACATTTGCACTATACATTAGTTATATAGGTCATAAAAAGTGCCTTGTGAACTATATGGTGCCAAATGTTTAATTCACATTGCAAAAAGTTCTAACGGGTCTCAAAATGTTTATTAGAGTCTAATAAGTAAATAATAAAAGTATAACAGTTAACCAATAAAAGGTTTGTCTGTTATCGTTAAAAGAACTTAACTAAAACATTTGCACTATACATTAGTTATATAGGTCATAAAAAGTGCCTTGTGAACTATATGGTGCCAAATGCTTAATTCACATTGCAAAAAGTTCTAACGGGTCTCAAAATGTTTATTAGAGTCTAATAAGTAAATACATTAGTTATATAGGTCATAAAAAGTACCTTGTGAACTATATGGTGCCAAATGTTTAATTCACATTGCAAAAAGTTCTAACGGGTCTCAAAATTTTTATTAGAGTTAAATAAGTAAATAATAAAAGTATAACAGTTAACCAATAAAGGATTTGTCTGTTATCGTTAAAAGAACTTAACTAAAACATTTGCACTATACATTAGTTATATAGGTCCTAAAATGTGCCTTGTGAACTATATGGAGCCAAATGTTTAATTCACATTGCAAAAAGTTCTAACGGGTCTCAAAATGTTTATTAGAGTCTAATAAGTAAATAATAAAAGTATAACAGTTAACCAATAAAAGGTTTGTCTGTTATCGTTAAAAGAACTTAACTAAAACATTTGCACTATACATTAGTTATATAGGTCCTAAAAAGTGCCTTGTGAACTATATGGTGCCAAATGTTTATTTCACATTGCAGAAAGTTCTAACGGGTCTCAAAATGTTCATTAGAGTCTAATAAGTAAATATTAAAAGTATAACAGTTAACCAATAAAAGGTTTGTCTGTTATCGTTAAAAGAACTTAACTAAAACATTTGCTCTATACATTAGTTATATAGGTCCTAAAAAGTGCCTTGTGAACTATATGATGCCAAATGTTTAATTCACATTGCAAAAAGTTCTGACGGGTCTCAAAATGTTTATTAGAGTCTAATAAGTAAATAGTAAAAGTATAACAGTTAACCAATAAAAGGTTTTTCTGTTATCGTTAAAAGAACTTAACTAAAACATTTGCACTATACATTAGTTATATAGGTCCTAAAAAGTGCCTTGTGAACTTTATGGTGCCAAATGTTTAATTCAAATTGCAAAAAGTTCTGACGGGTCTCAAAATGTTTATTAGAGTCTAATAAGTAAATAATAAAAGTATAACAGTTAACCAATAAAAGGTTTGTCTGTTATCGTTAAAAGAACTTAACTAAAACATTTGCACTATACATTAGTTATATAGGTCATAAAAAGTGCCTTGTGAACTATATGGAGCCAAATGTTTAATTCACATTGCAAAAAGTTCTAACGGGTCTCAAAATGTTTATTAGAGTCTAATAAGTAAATACATTAGTTATATAGGTCATAAAAAGTACCTTGTGAACTATATGGTGCCAAATGTTTAATTCACATTGCAAAAAGTTCTAACGGGTCTCAAAATTTTTATTAGAGTTAAATAAGTAAATAATAAAAGTATAACAGTTAACCAATAAAGGATTTGTCTGTTATCGTTAAAAGAACTTAACTAAAACATTTGCACTATACATTAGTTATATAGGTCCTAAAATGTGCCTTGTGAACTATATGGAGCCAAATGTTTAATTCACATTGCAAAAAGTTCTAACGGGTCTCAAAATGTTTATTAGAGTCTAATAAGTAAATAATAAAAGTATAACAGTTAACCAATAAAAGGTTTGTCTGTTATCGTTAAAAGAACTTAACTAAAACATTTGCACTATACATTAGTTATATAGGTCCTAAAAAGTGCCTTGTGAACTATATGGTGCCAAATGTTTATTTCACATTGCAGAAAGTTCTAACGGGTCTCAAAATGTTCATTAGAGTCTAATAAGTAAATATTAAAAGTATAACAGTTAACCAATAAAAGGTTTGTCTGTTATCGTTAAAAGAACTTAACTAAAACATTTGCTCTATACATTAGTTATATAGGTCCTAAAAAGTGCCTTGTGAACTATATGATGCCAAATGTTTAATTCACATTGCAAAAAGTTCTGACGGGTCTCAAAATGTTTATTAGAGTCTAATAAGTAAATAGTAAAAGTATAACAGTTAACCAATAAAAGGTTTTTCTGTTATCGTTAAAAGAACTTAACTAAAACATTTGCACTATACATTAGTTATATAGGTCCTAAAAAGTGCCTTGTGAACTTTATGGTGCCAAATGTTTAATTCAAATTGCAAAAAGTTCTGACGGGTCTCAAAATGTTTATTAGAGTCTAATAAGTAAATAATAAAAGTATAACAGTTAACCAATAAAAGGTTTGTCTGTTATCGTTAAAAGAACTTAACTAAAACATTTGCACTATACATTAGTTATATAGGTCATAAAAAGTGCCTTGTGAACTATATGGTGCCAAATGTTTAATTCAAATTGCAAAAAGTTCTAACGGGTCTCAAAATTTTTATTAGAGTCTAATAAGTAAATAATAAAAGTATAACAGTTAACCAATAAAAGATTTGTCTGTTATCGTTAAAAGAACTTAACTAAAACATTTGCACTGTACATTAGTTATATAGGTCCAAAAAAGTGCTTTGTGAACTATATGGTGCCAAATGTTTAATTCACATTGCAAAAAGTTCTAACGGGTCTCAAAATGTTTATTAGAGTCTAATAAGTAAAAACTAAAAATATAACAGTTAACCAATAAAAGGTTTGTCTGTTATCGTTAAAAGAACTTAACTAAAACATTTGCACTATACATTAGTTATATAGGTCATAAAAAGTGCCTTGTGAACTATATGGTGCCAAATGTTTGTTTCACATTGCAAAAAGTTCTAACGGGTCTCAAAATGTTTATTAGAGTCTAATAAGTAAAAAATAAAAATATAACAGTTAACCAATAAAAGGTTTGTCTGTTATCGTTAAAAGAACTTAACTAAAACATTTGCACTATACATTAGTTATATAGGTCCTAAAAAGTGCCTTGAGAACTATATGGTGCCAAATGTTTAATTCACATTGCAAAAAGTTCTGACGGGTCTCAAAATGTTTATTAGAGTCTAATAAGTAAATAGTAAAAGTATAACAGTTAACCAATAAAAGGTTTGTCTGTTATCGTTAAAAGAACTTAACTAAAACATTTGCACTATACATTAGTTATATAGGTCCTAAAAAGTGCCTTGTGAACTATATGGTGCCAAATGTTTAATTCAAATTGCAAAAAGTTCTGACGGGTCTCAAAATGTTTATTAGAGTCTAATAAGTAAATAATAAAAGTATAACAGTTAACCAATAAAAGGTTTGTCTGTTATCGTTAAAAGAACTTAACTAAAACATTTGCACTATACATTAGTTATATAGGTCCTAAAAAGTGCCTTGTGAACTATATGGTGCCAAATGTTTAATTCACATTGCAAAAAGTTCTAACGGGTCTCAAAATGTTTATTAGAGTCTAATAAGTAAATAATAAAAGTATAACAGTTAACCAATAAAAGTTTTGTCTGTTATCGTTAAAAGAACTTAACTAAAACATTTGCACTATACATTAGTTATATAGGTCCTAAAAAGTGCCTTGTGAACTATAGGGTGGCAAATGTTTAATTCAAATTGCAAAAAGTTCTGACGGGTCTCAAAATGTTTATTAGAGTCTAATAAGTAAATAATAAAAGTATAACAGTTAACCAATAAAAGGTTTGTCTGTTATCGTTAAAAGAACTTAACTAAAACATTTGCACCATACATTAGTTATATAGGTCATAAAAAGTGCCTTGTGAACTATATGGTGCCAAATGTTTAATTCAAATTGCAAAAAGTTCTAACGGGTCTCAAAATTTTTATTAGAGTCTAATAAGTAAATAATAAAAGTATAACAGTTAACCAATAAAAGGTTTGTCTGTTATCGTTAAAAGAACTTAACTAAAACATTTGCACTATACATTAGTTATATAAGTCCTAAAAATTGCCTTGTGAACTATATGGTGCCAAATGTTTAATTCACATTGCAAAAAGTTCTAACGGGTCTCAAAATGTTTATTAGAGTCTAATAAGTAAATATTAGAAGTATAACAGTTAACCAATAAAAGGTTTGTCTGTTATCGTTAAGAGAACTTAACTAAAACATTTGCACTATACATTAGTTATATAGGTCCTAAAAAGTGCCTTGTGAACTATATGATTCCAAATGTTTAATTCACATTGCAAAAAGTTCTGACGGGTCTCAAATTGTTTATTAGAGTCTAATAAGTAAATAATAAAAGTATAACAGTTAACCAATAAAAGGTTTGTCTGTTATCGTTAAAAGAACTTAACTAAAACATTTGCACTATACATTAGTTATATAGGTCCTAAAAATTGCCTTGTGAACTATATGGTGCCAAATGTGCAAATCACATTGCAAAAAGTTCTAACGGGTCTCAAAATGTTTATTAGAGTCTAATAAGTAAATAATAAAAGTATAACAGTTAACCAATAAAAGGTTTGTCTGTTATCGTTAAAAGAACTTAACTAAAACATTTGCACTATACATTAGTTATATAGGTCCTAAAAAGTGCCTTGTGTACTATATGGTGCCAAATGTTTAATTCAAATTGCAAAAAGTTCTAACGGGTCTCAAAATGTTTATTAGAGTCCAATAAGTAAACAATAAAAGTATAACAGTTAACCAATAAAAGGTTTGTCTGTTATCGTTAAAAGAACTTAACTAAAACATTTGCACTATACATTAGTTATATAGGTCCTAAAAAGTGCCTTGTGAACTATATGGTGCCAAATGTTTATTTCACATTGCAGAAAGTTCTAACGGGTCTCAAAATGTTCATTAGAGTCTAATAAGTAAATATTAAAAGTATATCAGTTAACCAATAAAAGGTTTGTCTGTTATCGTTAAAAGAACTTAACTAAAACATTTGCTCTATACATTAGTTATATAGGTCCTAAAAAGTGCCTTGTGAACTATATGATGCCAACTGTTTAATTCACATTGCAAAAAGTTCTGACGGGTCTCAAAATGTTTATTAGAGTCTAATAAGTAAATAGTAAAAGTATAACAGTTAACCAATAAAAGGTTTGTCTGTTATCGTTAAAAGAACTTAACTAAAACATTTGCTCTATACATTAGTTATATAGGTCCTAAAAAGTGCCTTGTGAACTATATGGTGCCAATAGTTTAATTCAAATTGCAAAAAGTTCTGACGGGTCTCAAAATGTTTATTAGAGTCTAATAAGTAAATAATAAAAGTATAACAGTTAACCAATAAAAGGTTTGTCTGTTATCGTTAAAAGAACTTAACTAAAACATTTGCACTATACATTAGTTATATAGGTCATAAAAAGTGCCTTGTGAACTATATGGTGCCAAATGTTTAATTCAAATTGCAAAAAGTTCTAACGGGTCTCAAAATTTTTATTAGAGTCTAATAAGTAAATAATAAAAGTATAACAGTTAACCAATAAAAGGTTTGTCTGTTATCGTTAAAAGAACTTAACTAAAAAATTTGCACTATACATTAGTTATATAGGTCCTAAAAAGTGCCTTTTGAACTATATGGTGCCAAATGTTTAATTCACATTGCAAAAAGTTCTGACGGGTCTCAAATTGTTTATTAGAGTCTAATAAGTAAATAATAAAAGTATAACAGTTAACCAATAAAAGGTTTGTTTGTTATCGTTAAAAGAACTTAACTAAAACATTTGCACTATACATTAGTTATATAGGTCCTAAAAATTGCCTTGTGAACTATATGGTGCCAAATGTGCAAATCACATTGCAAAAAGTTCTAACGGGTCTCAAAATGTTTATTAGAGTCTAATAAGTAAATAATAAAAGTATAACAGTTAACCAATAAAAGGTTTGTCTGTTATCGTTAAAAGAACTTAACTAAAACATTTGCACTTTACATTAGTTATATAGGTCCTAAAAAGTGCCTTGAGAACTATATGGTGCCAAATGTTTAATTCACATTGCAAAAAGTTCTGACGGGTCTCAAAATGTTTATTAGAGTCTAATAAGTAAATAGTAAAAGTATAACAGTTAACCAATAAAAGGTTTGTCTGTTATCGTTAAAAGAACTTAACTAAAACTTTTGCACTATACATTAGTTATATAGGTCCTAAAAAGTGCCTTGTGAACTATATGGTGCCAAATGTTTAATTCAAATTGCAAAAAGTTCTGACGGGTCTCAAAATGTTTATTAGAGTCTAATAAGTAAATAATAAAAGTATAACAGTTAACCAATAAAAGGTTTGTCTGTTATCGTTAAAAGAACTTAACTAAAACATTTGCACTATACATTAGTTATATAGGTCATAAAAAGTGCCTTGTGAACTATATGGTGCCAAATGTTTAATTCAAATTGCAAAAAGTTCTAACGGGTCTCAAAATTTTTATTAGAGTCTAATAAGTAAATAATAAAAGTATAACAGTTAACCAATAAAAGATTTGTCTGTTATCGTTAAAAGAACTTAACTAAAACATTTGCACTATACATTAGTTATATAGGTCCAAAAAAGTGCCTTGTGAACTATATGGTGCCAAATGTTTAATTCACATTGCAAAAAGTTCTAACGGGTCTCAAAATGTTTATTAGAGTCTAATAAGTAAAAAATAAAAATATAACAGTTAACCAATAAAAGGTTTGTCTGTTATCGTTAAAAGAACTTAACTAAAACATTTGCACTATACATTAGTTATATAGGTCCTAAAAAGTGCCTTGTGAACTATATGGTGCCAAATGTTTGTTTCACATTGCAAAAAGTTCTAACGGGTCTCAAAATGTTTATTAGAGTCCAATAAGTAAACAATAAAAGTATAACAGTTAACCAATAAAAGGTTTGTCTGTTATCGTTAAGAGAACTTAACTAAAACATTTGCACTATACATTAGTTATATAGGTCCTAAAAAGTGCCTTGTGAACTATATGATTCCAAATGTTTAATTCACATTGCAAAAAGTTCTGACGGGTCTCAAAATGTTTATTAGAGTCTAATAAGTAAATAATAAAAGTATAACAGTTAACCAATAAAAGGTTTGTCTGTTATCGTTAAAAGAACTTAACTAAAACATTTGCACTATACATTAGTTATATAGGTCCTAAAAAGTGCCTTGTGAACTATATGGTGCCAAATGTGCAAATCACATTGCAAAACGTTCTAACGGGTCTCAAAATTTTTATTAGAGTCTAATAAGTAAATAATAAAAGTATAACAGTTAACCAATAAAAGGTTTGTCTGTTATCGTTAAAAGAACTTAACTAAAACATTTGCACTATACATTAGTTATATAGGTCCTAAAAAGTGCCTTGTGAACTATATGGTGCCAAATGTTTAATTCACATTGCAAAAAGTTCTAACGGGTCTCAAAATGTTTATTAGAGTCTAATAAGTAAATAATAAAAGTATAACAGTTAACCAATAAAAGGTTTGTCTGTTATCGTTAAAAGAACTTAACTAAAACATTTGCACTATACATTAGTTATATAAGTCCTAAAAATTGCCTTGTGAACTATATGGTGCCAAATGTTTAATTCACATTGCAAAAAGTTCTAACGGGTCTCAAAATGTTTATTAGAGTCTAATAAGTAAATAATAAAAGTATAACAGTTAACCAATAAAAGGTTTGTCTGTTATCGTTAAAAGAACTTAACTAAAACATTTGCACTATACATTAGTTATATAGGTCATAAAAAGTGCCTTGTGAACTATATGGTGCCAAATGTTTAATTCAAATTGCAAAAAGTTCTAACGGGTCTCAAAATTTTTATTAGATTCTAATAAGTAAATAATAAAAGTATAACAGTTAACCAATAAAAGATTTGTCTGTTATCGTTAAAAGAACTTAACTAAAACATTTGCACTATACATTAGTTATATAGGTCCTAAAAAGTGCCTTGTGAACTATATGATTCCAAATGTTTAATTCACATTGCAAAAAGTTCTGACGGGTCTCAAATTGTTTATTAGAGTCTAATAAGTAAATAATATAAGTATAACAGTTAACCAATAAAAGGTTTGTCTGTTATCGTTAAAAGAACTTAACTAAAACATTTGAACTATACATTAGTTATATAGGTCCTAAAAATTGCCTTGTGAACTATATGGTGCCAAATGTGCAATTCACATTGCAAAAAGTTCTAACGGGTCTCAAAATGTTTATTAGAGTCTAATAAGTAAATAATAAAAGTATAACAGTTAACCAATAAAAGATTTGTCTGTTATCGTTAAAAGAACTTAACTAAAACATTTGCACTATACAATAGTTATATAGGTCCTAAAAAGTGCCTTGTGAACTATATGGTGCCAAATGTTTAATTCACATTGCAAAAAGTTCTAACGGGTCTCAAAATGTTTATTAGAGTCTAATAAGTAAATAATCAAAATATAAGAGTTAACCAATAAAAGGTTTGTCTGTTATCGTTAAATGAACTTAACTAAAACATTTGCACTATACATTAGTTATATAGGTCCTAAAAAGTGCCTTGTGAACTATATGGTGCCAAATGTGCAATTCACATTGCAAAAAGTTCTAACGGGTCTCAAAATGTTTATTAGAGTCTAATAAGTAAATAATAAAAGTTTAACAGTTAACCAATAAAAGGTTTGTCTGTTATCGTTAAAAGAACTTAACTAAAACCTTTGCACTATACATTAGTTATATAGGTCATAAAAAGTGCCTTGTGAACTATATGGTGCCAAATGTGCAATTGATATTGCAAAAAGTTCTAACGGGTCTCAAAATGTTTATTAGAGTCTAATAAGTAAATAATAAATGTATGACAGTTAACCAATAAAAGGTTTGTCTGTTATCGTTAAAAGAACTTAACTAAAACATTTGCACTATATATTAGTTTTATAGGTCCTAAAAAGTGCCTTGTGAACTATATGGTGCCAAATGTTTAATTCACATTGCAAAAAGTTCTAACGGGTCTCAAAATGTTTATTAGAGTCTAATAAGTAAATAATAAAAGTATAACAGTTAACCAATAAAAGGTTTGTCTGTTATCGTTAAGAGAACTTAACTAAAACATTTGCACTATACATTAGTTATATAGGTCCTAAAAAGTGCCTTGTGAACTATATGGTGCCAAATGTTTAATTCACATTGCAAAAAGTTCTAACGGGTCTCAAAATGTTTATTAGAGTTTAATAAGTAAATAATAAAAGTATAACAGTTAACCAATAAAGGATTTTTCTGTTATCGTTAAAAGAACTTAACTAAAACATTTGCACTATACATTAGTTATATAGGTCCTAAAAAGTGCCTTGTGAACTATATGGAGCCAAATGTTTAATTCACATTGCAAAAAGTTCTAACGGGTCTCAAAATGTTTATTAGAGTCTAATAAGTAAATAATAAAAGTATAACAGTTAACCAATAAAAGGTTTTTCTGTTATCGTTAAAAGAACTTAACTAAAACATTTGCACTATACATTAGTTATATAGGTCCTAAAAAGTGCCTTGTGAACTATATGGTGCAAAATGTTTATTTCACATTGCAGAAAGTTCTAACGGGTCTCAAAATGTTTATTAGAGTCTAATAAGTAAATATTAAAAGTATAACAGTTAACCAATAAAAGGTTTGTCTGTTATCGTTAAAAGAACTTAACTAAAACATTTGCACTATACATTAGTTATATAGGTCCTAAAAAGTGCCTTGTGAACTATATGATGCCAAATGTTTAATTCACATTGCAAAAAATTCTGACGGGTCTCAAAATGTTTATTAGAGTCTAATAAGTAAATAGTAAAAGTATAACAGTTAACCAATAAAAGGTTTGTCTGTTATCGTTAAAAGAACTTAACTAAAACATTTGCACTATACATTAGTTATATAGGTCCTAAAAAGTGCCTTGTGAACTATATGGTGCCAAATGTTTAATTCAAATTGCAAAAAGTTCTGACGGGTCTCAAAATGTTTATTAGAGTCTAATAAGTAAATAATAAAAGTTTAACAGTTAACCAATAAAAGGTTTGTCTGTTATCGTTAAAAGAACTTAACTAAAACCTTTGCACTATACATTAGTTATATAGGTCCCAAAAAGTGCCTTGTGAACTATATGGTGCCAAATGTGCAATTGATATTGCAAAAAGTTCTAACGGGTCTCAAAATGTTTATTAGAGTCTAATAAGTAAATAATAAAAGTATGACAGTTAACCAATAAAAGGTTTGTCTGTTATCGTTAAAAGAACTTAACTAAAACATTTGCACTATACATTAGTTATATAGGTCCTAAAAAGTGCCTTGTGAACTATATGGTGCCAAATGTTTAATTCACATTGCAAAAAGTTCTAACGGGTCTCAAAATGTTTATTAGAGTCTAATAAGTAAATAATAAAAGTATAACAGTTAACCAATAAAAGGTTTGTCTGTTATCGTTAAAAGAACTTAACTAAAACATTTGCACTATACATTAGTTATATAGGTCCTAAAAAGTGCCTTGTGAACTATATGGTGCCAAATTTTTAATTCACATTGCAAAAATTTCTAACGGGTCTCAAAATGTTTATTAGAGTCTAATAAGTAAATAATAAAAGTATAACAGTTAACCAATAAAAGGTTTGTCTGTTATCGTTAAAAGAACTTAACTAAAACATTTGCACTATACATTAGTTATATAGGTCCTAAAAAGTGCCTTGTGAACTATATGGTGCCAAATGTTTAATTCACATTGCAAAAAGTTCTAACGGGTCTCAAAATGTTTATTAGAGTCTAATAAGTAAATAATAAAAGTATAACAGTTAACCAATAAAAGGTTTGTCTGTTATCGTTAAAAGAACTTAACTAAAACATTTGCACTATACATTAGTTATATAGGTCCTAAAAAGTGCCTTGTGTACTATATGGTGCCAAATGTTTAATTCAAATTGCAAAAAGTTCTAACGGGTCTCAAAATGTTTATTAGAGTCCAATAAGTAAACAATAAAAGTATAACAGTTAACCAATAAAAGGTTTGTCTGTTATCGTTAAAAGAACTTAACTAAAACATTTGCACTATACATTAGTTATATAGGTCCTAAAAAGTGCCTTGTGAACTATATGGTGCCAAATTTTTAATTCACATTGCAAAAATTTCTAACGGGTCTCAAAATGTTTATTAGAGTCTAATAAGTAAATAATAAAAGTATAACAGTTAACCAATAAAAGGTTTGTCTGTTATCGTTAAAAGAACTTAACTAAAACATTTGCACTATACATTAGTTATATAGGTCCTAAAAAGTGCCTTGTGAACTATATGGTGCCAAATGTTTAATTCACATTGCAAAAAGTTCTAACGGGTCTCAAAATGTTTATTGGAGTCAAATAAGTAAATAATAAAAGTATAACAGTTAACCAATAAAAGGTTTGTCTGTTATCGTTAAAAGAACTTAACTAAAACATTTGCACTATACATTAGTTATATAGGTCATAAAAAGTGCCTTGTGAACTATATGGTGCCAAATGTTTAATTCACATTGCAAAAAGTTCTAACGGGTCTCAAAATGTTTATTAGAGTCTAATAAGTAAATAATAAAAGTATAACAATTAACCAATAAAAGGTTTGTCTGTTATCGTTAAAAGAACTTAACTAAAACATTTGCACTATACATTAGTTATATAAGTCCTAAAAAGTGCCTTGTGAACTATATGGTGCCAAATGTTTAATTCACATTGCAAAAAGTTCTAACGGGTCTCAAAATGTTTATTAGAGTCTAATAAGTAAATAATAAAAGTATAACAGTTAACCAATAAAAGATTTGTCTGTTATCGTTAAAAGTACTTAACTAAAACATTTGCACTATACATTAGTTATATAGGTCATAAAAAGTGCCTTGTGAACTATATGGTGCCAAATGTTTAATTCACATTGCAAAAAGTTCTAACGGGTCTCAAAATGTTTATTAGAGTCTAATAAGTAAATACATTAGTTATATAGGTCATAAAAAGTACCTTGTGAACTATATGGTGCCAAATGTTTAATTCACATTGCAAAAAGTTCTAACGGGTCTCAAAATGTTTATTAGAGTTAAATAAGTAAATAATAAAAGTATAACAGTTAACCAATAAAGGATTTGTCTGTTATCGTTAAAAGAACTTAACTAAAACATTTGCACTATACATTAGTTATATAGATCCTAAAAAGTGCCTTGTGAACTATATGGAGCCAAATGTTTAATTCACATTGCAAAAAGTTCTAACGGGTCTCAAAATGTTTATTAGAGTCTAATAAGTAAATAATAAAAGTATAACAGTTAACCAATAAAAGGTTTGTCTGTTATCGTTAAAAGAACTTAACTAAAACATTTGCACTATACATTAGTTATATAGGTCCTAAAAAGTGCCTTGTGAACTATATGGTGCCAAATGTTTATTTCACATTGCAGAAAGTTCTAACGGGTCTCAAAATGTTCATTAGAGTCTAATAAGTAAATATTAAAAGTATAACAGTTAACCAATAAAAGGTTTGTCTGTTATCGTTAAAAGAACTTAACTAAAACATTTGCTCTATACATTAGTTATATAGGTCCTAAAAAGTGCCTTGTGAACTATATGATGCCAAATGTTTAATTCACATTGCAAAAAGTTCTGACGGGTCTCAAAATGTTTATTAGAGTCTAATAAGTAAATAGTAAAAGTATAACAGTTAACCAATAAAAGGTTTGTCTGTTATCGTTAAAAGAACTTAACTAAAACATTTGCACTATACATTAGTTATATAGGTCCTAAAAAGTGCCTTGTGAACTATATGGTGCCAAATGTGCAAATCACATTGCAAAAAGTTCTAACGGGTCTCAAAATGTTTATTAGAGTCTAATAAGTAAATAATAAAAGTATAACAGTTAACCAATAAAAGGTTTGTCTGTTATCGTTAAAAGAACTTAACTAAAACATTTGCACTATACATTAGTTATATAGGTCCTAAAAAGTGCCTTGTGTACTATATGGTGCCAAATGTTTAATTCAAATTGCAAAAAGTTCTAACGGGTCTCAAAATGTTTATTAGAGTCCAATAAGTAAACAATAAAAGTATAACAGTTAACCAATAAAAGGTTTGTCTGTTATCGTTAAAAGAACTTAAATAAAACATTTGCATTATACATTAGTTATATAGGTCCTAAAAAGTGCCTTGTGAACTATATGGTGCCAAATGTTTAATTCACATTGCAAAAAGTTCTAACGGGTCTCAAAATGTTTATTAGAGTCAAATAAGTAAATAATAAAAGTATAACAGTTAACCAATAAAAGGTTTGTCTGTTATCGTTAAAAGAACTTAACTAAAACATTTGCACTATACATTAGTTTTATAGGTCATAAAAAGTGCCTTGTGAACTATATGGTGCCAAATGTTTAATTCACATTGCAAAAAGTTCTAACGGGTCTCAAAATGTTTATTAGAGTCTAATAAGTAAATAATAAAAGTATAACAGTTAACCAATAAAAGGTTTGTCTGTTATCGTTAAAAGAACTTAACTAAAACATTTGCACTATACATTAGTTATATAGGTCCTAAAAAGTGCCTTGTGAACTATATGGTGCCAAAAGTTTAATTCACATTGCAAAAAGTTCTAACGGGTCTCAAAATGTTTATTAGAGTCTAATAAGTAAATAATAAAAGTATAACAGTTAACCAATAAAAGATTTGTCTGTTATCGTTAAAAGAACTTAACTAAAACATTTGCACTATACATTAGTTATATAGGTCATAAAAAGTGCCTTGTGAACTATATGGTGCCAAATGTTTAATTCACATTGCAAAAAGTTCTAACGGGTCTCAAAATGTTTATTAGAGTCTAATAAGTAAATAATAAAAGTATAACAGTTAACCAATAAAAGGTTTGTCTGTTATCGTTAAAAGAACTTAACTAAAACATTTGCACTATACATTAGTTATATAGGTCCTAAAAAGTGCCTTGTGAACTATATGGTGCCAAAAGTTTAATTCACATTGCAAAAAGTTCTAACGGGTCTCAAAATGTTTATTAGAGTCTAATAAGTAAATAATAAAAGTATAACAGTTAACCAATAAAAGATTTGTCTGTTATCGTTAAAAGAACTTAACTAAAACATTTGCACTATACATTAGTTATATAGGTCATAAAAAGTGCCTTGTGAACTATATGGTGCCAAATGTTTAATTCACATTGCAAAAAGTTCTAACGGGTCTCAAAATGTTTATTAGAGTCTAATAAGTAAATACATTAGTTATATAGGTCATAAAAAGTACCTTGTGAACTATATGGTGCCAAATGTTTAATTCTCATTGCAAAAATTTCTAACGGGTCTCAAAATGTTTATTAGAGTTAAATAAGTAAATAATAAAAGTATAACAGTTAACCAATAATAGATTTGTCTGTTATCGTTAAAAGAACTTAACTAAAACATTTGCACTATACATTAGTTACATAGGTCCTAAAAAGTGCCTTGTGAACTATATGGAGCCAAATGTTTAATTCACATTGCAAAAAGTTCTAACGGGTCTCAAAATGTTTATTAGAGTCTAATAAGTAAATAATAAAAGTATAACAGTTAACCAATAAAAGGTTTGTCTGTTATCGTTAAAAGAACTTAACTAAAACATTTGCACTATACATTAGTTATATAGGTCCTAAAAAGTGCCTTGTGAACTATATGGTGCCAAATGTTTATTTCACATTGCAGAAAGTTCTAACGGGTCTCAAAATGTTCATTAGAGTCTAATAAGTAAATATTAAAAGTATATCAGTTAACCAATAAAAGGTTTGTCTGTTATCGTTAAAAGAACTTAACTAAAACATTTGCTCTATACATTAGTTATATAGGTCCTAAAAAGTGCCTTGTGAACTATATGATGCCAAATGTTTAATTCACATTGCAAAAAGTTCTGACGGGTCTCAAAATGTTTATTAGAGTCTAATAAGTAAATAGTAAAAGTATAACAGTTAACCAATAAAAGGTTTGTCTGTTATCGTTAAAAGAACTTAACTAAAACATTTGCACTATACATTAGTTATATAGGTCCTAAAAAGTGCCTTGTGAACTATATGGTGCCAAATGTTTAATTCAAATTGCAAAAAGTTCTGACGGGTCTCAAAATGTTTATTAGAGTCTAATAAGTAAATAATAAAAGTATAACAGTTAACCAATAAAAGGTTTGTCTGTTATCGTTAAAAGAACTTAACTAAAACATTTGCACTATACATTAGTTATATAGGTCATAAAAAGTGCCTTGTGAACTATATGGTGCCAAATGTTTAATTCAAATTGCAAAAAGTTCTAACGGGTCTCAAAATTTTTATTAGAGTCTAATAAGTAAATAATAAAAGTATAACAGTTAACCAATAAAAGGTTTGTCTGTTATCGTTAAGAGAACTTAACTAAAACATTTGCACTATACATTAGTTATATAGGTCCTAAAAAGTGCCTTGTGAACTATATGATTCCAAATGTTTAATTCACATTGCAAAAAGTTCTGACGGGTCTCAAAATGTTTATTAGAGTCTAATAAGTAAATAATAAAAGTATAACAGTTAACCAATAAAAGGTTTGTCTGTTATCGTTAAAAGAACTTAACTAAAACATTTGCACTATACATTAGTTATATAGGTCCTAAAAAGTGCCTTGTGAACTATATGGTGCCAAATGTTTAATTCACATTGCAAAAAGTTCTAACGGGTCTCAAAATGTTTATTAGAGTCTAATAAGTAATAAATAAAAGTATAACAGTTAACCAATAAAAGGTTTGTCTGTTATCGTTAAAAGAACTTAACTAAAACATTTGCACTATACATTAGTTATATAAGTCCTAAAAATTGCCTTGTGAACTATATGGTGCCAAATGTTTAATTCACATTGCAAAAAGTTCTAACGGGTCTCAAAATGTTTATTAGAGTCTAATAAGTAAATAATAAAAGTATAACAGTTAACCAATAAAAGGTTTGTCTGTTATCGTTAAAAGAACTTAACTAAAACATTTGCACTATACATTAGTTATATAGGTCCTAAAAAGTGCCTTGTGTACTATATGGTGCCAAATGTTTAATTCAAATTGCAAAAAGTTCTAACGGGTCTCAAAATGTTTATTAGAGTCCAATAAGTAAACAATAAAAGTATAACAGTTTACCAATAAAAGGTTTGTCTGTTATCGTTAAAAGAACTTAAATAAAACATTTGCACTATACATTAGTTATATAGGTCCTAAAAAGTGCCTTGAGAACTATATGGTGCCAAATGTTTAATTCAAATTGCAAAAAGTTCTGACGGGTCTCAAAATGTTTATTAGAGTCTAATAAGTAAATAATAAAAGTATAACAGTTAACCAATAAAAGGTTTGTCTGTTATCGTTAAAAGAACTTAACTAAAACATTTGCACTATACATTAGTTATATAGGTCATAAAAAGTGCCTTGTGAACTATATGGTGCCAAATGTTTAATTCAAATTGCAAAAAGTTCTAACGGGTCTCAAAATTTTTATTAGAGTCTAATAAGTAAATAATAAAAGTATAACAGTTAACCAATAAAAGGTTTGTCTGTTATCGTTAAGAGAACTTAACTAAAACATTTGCACTATACATTAGTTATATAGGTCCTAAAAAGTGCCTTGTGAACTATATGATTCCAAATGTTTAATTCACATTGCAAAAAGTTCTGACGGGTCTCAAAATGTTTATTAGAGTCTAATAAGTAAATAATAAAACTATAACAGTTAACCAATAAAAGGTTTGTCTGTTATCGTTAAAAGAACTTAACTAAAACATTTGCCATATACATTAGTTATATAGGTCCTAAAAAGTGCCTTGTGAACTATATGGTGCCAAATGTGCAAATCACATTGCAAAAAGTTCTAACGGGTCTCAAAATGTTTATTAGAGTCTAATAAGTAAATAATAAAAGTATAACAGTTAACCAATAAAAGGTTTGTCTGTTATCGTTAAAAGAACTTAACTAAAACATTTGCACTATACATTAGTTATATAGGTCCTAAAAAGTGCCTTGTGAACTATATGGTGCCAAATGTTTAATTCACATTGCAAAAAGTTCTAACGGGTCTCAAAATGTTTATTAGAGTCTAATAAGTAATAAATAAAAGTATAACAGTTAACCAATAAAAGGTTTGTCTGTTATCGTTAAAAGAACTTAACTAAAACATTTGCACTATACATTAGTTATATAAGTCCTAAAAATTGCCTTGTGAACTATATGGTGCCAAATGTTTAATTCACATTGCAAAAAGTTCTAACGGGTCTCAAAATGTTTATTAGAGTCTAATAAGTAAATAATAAAAGTATAACAGTTAACCAATAAAAGGTTTGTCTGTTATCGTTAAAAGAACTTAACTAAAACATTTGCACTATACATTAGTTATATAGGTCATAAAAAGTGCCTTGTGAACTATATGGTGCCAAATGTTTAATTCAAATTGCAAAAAGTTCTAACGGGTCTCAAAATTTTTATTAGAGTCTAATAAGTAAATAATAAAAGTATAACAGTTAACCAATAAAAGATTTGTCTGTTATCGTTAAAAGAACTTAACTAAAACATTTGCACTATACATTAGTTATATAGGTCCAAAAAAGTGCTTTGTGAACTATATGGTGCCAAATGTTTAATTCACATTGCAAAAAGTTCTAACGGGTCTCAAAATGTTTATTAGAGTCTAATAAGTAAAAAATAAAAATATAACAGTTAACCAATAAAATATTTGTCTGTTATCGTTAAAAGAACTTAACTAAAACATTTGCACTATACATTAGTTATATAGGTCCTAAAAAGTGCCTTGTGAACTATATGGTGCCAAATGTTTGTTTCACATTGCAAAAAGTTCTAACGGGTCTCAAAATGTTTATTAGAGTCTAATAAGTAAATATTAGAAGTATAACAGTTAACCAATAAAAGGTTTGTCTGTTATCGTTAAGAGAACTTAACTAAAACATTTGCACTATACATTAGTTATATAGGTCCTAAAAAGTGCCTTGTGAACTATATGATTCCAAATGTTTAATTCACATTGCAAAAAGTTCTGACGGGTCTCAAAATGTTTATTAGAGTCTAATAAGTAAATAATAAAAGTATAACAGTTAACCAATAAAAGGTTTGTCTGTTATCGTTAAAAGAACTTAACTAAAACATTTGCACTATACATTAGTTATATAGGTCCTAAAAAGTGCCTTGTGAACTATATGGTGCCAAATGTTTAATTCACATTGCAAAAAGTTCTAACGGGTCTCAAAATGTTTATTAGAGTCTAATAAGTAATAAATAAAAGTATAACAGTTAACCAATAAAAGGTTTGTCTGTTATCGTTAAAAGAACTTAACTAAAACATTTGCACTATACATTAGTTATATAAGTCCTAAAAATTGCCTTGTGAACTATATGGTGCCAAATGTTTAATTCACATTGCAAAAAGTTCTAACGGGTCTCAAAATGTTTATTAGAGTCTAATAAGTAAATAATAAAAGTATAACAGTTAACCAATAAAAGGTTTGTCTGTTATCGTTAAAAGAACTTAACTAAAACATTTGCACTATACATTAGTTATATAGGTCATAAAAAGTGCCTTGTGAACTATATGGTGCCAAATGTTTAATTCAAATTGCAAAAAGTTCTAACGGGTCTCAAAATTTTTATTAGAGTCTAATAAGTAAATAATAAAAGTATAACAGTTAACCAATAAAAGATTTGTCTGTTATCGTTAAAAGAACTTAACTAAAACATTTGCACTATACATTAGTTATATAAGTCCAAAAAAGTGCTTTGTGAACTATATGGTGCCAAATGTTTAATTCACATTGCAAAAAGTTCTAACGGGTCTCAAAATGTTTATTAGAGTCTAATAAGTAAAAAATAAAAATATAACAGTTAACCAATAAAATATTTGTCTGTTATCGTTAAAAGAACTTAACTAAAACATTTGCACTATACATTAGTTATATAGGTCCTAAAAAGTGCCTTGTGAACTATATGGTGCCAAATGTTTGTTTCACATTGCAAAAAGTTCTAACGGGTCTCAAAATGTTTATTAGAGTCTAATAAGTAAATATTAGAAGTATAACAGTTAACCAATAAAAGGTTTGTCTGTTATCGTTAAGAGAACTTAACTAAAACATTTGCACTATACATTAGTTATATAGGTCCTAAAAAGTGCCTTGTGAACTATATGATTCCAAATGTTTAATTCACATTGCAAAAAGTTCTGACGGGTCTCAAAATGTTTATTAGAGTCTAATAAGTAAATAATAAAAGTATAACAGTTAACCAATAAAAGGTTTGTCTGTTATCGTTAAAAGAACTTAACTAAAACATTTGCACTATACATTAGTTATATAGGTCCTAAAAAGTGCCTTGTGAACTATATGGTGCCAAATGTGCAAATCACATTGCAAAAAGTTCTAACGGGTCTCAAAATGTTTATTAGAGTCTAATAAGTAAATAATAAAAGTATAACAGTTAACCAATAAAAGGTTTGTCTGTTATCGTTAAAAGAACTTAACTAAAACATTTGCACTATACATTAGTTATATAGGTCCTAAAAAGTGCCTTGTGTACTATATGGTGCCAAATGTTTAATTCAAATTGCAAAAAGTTCTAACGGGTCTCAAAATGTTTATTAGAGTCCAATAAGTAAACAATAAAAGTATAACAGTTAACCAATAAAAGGTTTGTCTGTTATCGTTAAAAGAACTTAACTAAAACATTTGCACTATACATTAGTTATATAGGTCCTAAAAAGTGCCTTGTGAACTATATGGTGCCAAATGTTTGTTTCACATTGCAAAAAGTTCTGACGGGTCTCAAAATGTTTATTAGAGTCTAATAAGTAAATAATAAAAGTATAACAGTTAACCAATAAAAGGTTTGTCTGTTATCGTTAAAAGAACTTAACTAAAACATTTGCACTATACATTAGTTATATAGGTCCTAAAAAGTGCCTTGTGTACTATATGGTGCCAAATGTTTAATTCAAATTGCAAAAAGTTCTAACGGGTCTCAAAATGTTTATTAGAGTCCAATAAGTAAACAATAAAAGTATAACAGTTAACCAATAAAAGGTTTGTCTGTTATCGTTAAAAGAACTTAAATAAAACATTTGCACTATACATTAGTTATATAGGTCCTAAAAAGTGCCTTGTGAACTATATGGTGCCAAATTTTTAATTCACATTGCAAAAAGTTCTAACGGGTCTCAAAATGTTTATTAGAGTCTAATAAGTAAATAATAAAAGTATAACAGTTAACCAATAAAAGGTTTGTCTGTTATCGTTAAAAGAACTTAACTAAAACATTTGCACTATACATTAGTTATATAGGTCCTAAAAAGTGCCTTGTGAACTATATGGTGCCAAATGTTTAATTCACATTGCAAAAAGTTCTAACGGGTCTCAAAATGTTTATTAGAGTCAAATAAGTAAATAATAAAAGTATAACAGTTAACCAATAAAAGGTTTGTCTGTTATCGTTAAAAGAACTTAACTAAAAAATTTGCACTATACATTAGTTTTATAGGTCATAAAAAGTGCCTTGTGAACTATATGGTGCCAAATGTTTAATTCACATTGCAAAAAGTTCTAACGGGTCTCAAAATGTTTATTAGAGTCTAATAAGTAAATAATAAAAGTATAACAGTTAACCAATAAAAGGTTTGTCTGTTATCGTTAAAAGAACTTAACTAAAACATTTGCACTATACATTAGTTATATAGGTCCTAAAAAGTGCCTTGTGAACTATATGGTGCCAAATGTTTAATTCACATTGCAAAAAGTTCTAACGGGTCTCAAAATGTTTATTAGAGTCTAATAAGTAAATAATAAAAGTATAACAGTTAACCAATAAAAGATTTGTCTGTTATCGTTAAAAGAACTTAACTAAAACATTTGCACTATACATTAGTTATATAGGTCATAAAAAGTGCCTTGTGAACTATATGGTGCCAAATGTTTAATTCACATTGCAAAAAGTTCTAACGGGTCTCAAAATGTTTATTAGAGTCTAATAAGTAAATACATTAGTTATATAGGTCATAAAAAGTACCTTGTGAACTATATGGTGCCAAATGTTTAATTCTCATTGCAAAAAGTTCTAACGGGTCTCAAAATGTTTATTAGAGTTAAATAAGTAAATAATAAAAGTATAACAGTTAACCAATAAAAGATTTGTCTGTTATCGTTAAAAGAACTTAACTAAAACATTTGCACTATACATTAGTTACGTAGGTCCTAAAAAGTGCCTTGTGAACTATATGGAGCCAAATGTTTAATTCACATTGCAAAAAGTTCTAACGGGTCTCAAAATGTTTATTAGAGTCTAATAAGTAAATAATAAAAGTATAACAGTTAACCAATAAAAGGTTTGTCTGTTATCGTTAAAAGAACTTAACTAAAACATTTGCACTATACATTAGTTATATAGGTCCTAAAAAGTGCCTTGTGAACTATATGGTGCCAAATGTTTATTTCACATTGCAGAAAGTTCTAACGGGTCTCAAAATGTTCATTAGAGTCTAATAAGTAAATATTAAAAGTATATCAGTTAACCAATAAAAGGTTTGTCTGTTATCGTTAAAAGAACTTAACTAAAACATTTGCTCTATACATTAGTTATATAGGTCCTAAAAAGTGCCTTGTGAACTATATGATGCCAAATGTTTAATTCACATTGCAAAAAGTTCTGACGGGTCTCAAAATGTTTATTAGAGTCTAATAAGTAAATAGTAAAAGTATAACAGTTAACCAATAAAAGGTTTGTCTGTTATCGTTAAAAGAACTTAACTAAAACATTTGCACTATACATTAGTTATATAGGTCCTAAAAAGTGCCTTGTGAACTATATGGTGCCAAATGTTTAATTCAAATTGCAAAAAGTTCTGACGGGTCTCAAAATGTTTATTAGAGTCTAATAAGTAAATAATAAAAGTATAACAGTTAACCAATAAAAGGTTTGTCTGTTATCGTTAAAAGAACTTAACTAAAACATTTGCACTATACATTAGTTATATAGGTCATAAAAAGTGCCTTGTGAACTATATGGTGCCAAATGTTTAATTCAAATTGCAAAAAGTTCTAACGGGTCTCAAAATTTTTATTAGAGTCTAATAAGTAAATAATAAAAGTATAACAGTTAACCAATAAAAGATTTGTCTGTTATCGTTAAGAGAACTTAACTAAAACATTTGCACTATACATTAGTTATATAGGTCCTAAAAAGTGCCTTGTGAACTATATGATTCCAAATGTTTAATTCACATTGCAAAAATGTTCTGACGGGTCTCAAAATGTTTATTAGAGTCTAATAAGTAAATAATAAAAGTATAACAGTTAACCAATAAAAGGTTTGTCTGTTATCGTTAAAAGAACTTAACTAAAACATTTGCCATATACATTAGTTATATAGGTCCTAAAAAGTGCCTTGTGAACTATATGGTGCCAAATGTGCAAATCACATTGCAAAAAGTTCTAACGGGTCTCAAAATGTTTATTAGAGTCTAATAAGTAAATAATAAAAGTATAACAGTTAACCAATAAAAGGTTTGTCTGTTATCGTTAAAAGAACTTAACTAAAACATTTGCACTATACATTAGTTATATAGGTCCTAAAAAGTGCCTTGTGAACTATATGGTGCCAAATGTTTAATTCACATTGCAAAAAGTTCTAACGGGTCTCAAAATGTTTATTAGAGTCTAATAAGTAAATAATAAAAATATAACAGTTAACCAATAAAAGGTTTGTCTGTTATCGTTAAAAGAACTTAACTAAAACATTTGCACTATACATTAGTTATATAAGTCCTAAAAATTGCCTTGTGAACTATATGGTGCCAAATGTTTAATTCACATTGCAAAAAGTTCTAACGGGTCTCAAAATGTTTATTAGAGTCTAATAAGTAAATAATAAAAGTATAACAGTTAACCAATAAAAGGTTTGTCTGTTATCGTTAAAAGAACTTAACTAAAACATTTGCACTATACATTAGTTATATAGGTCATAAAAAGTGCCTTGTGAACTATATGGTGCCAAATGTTTAATTCAAATTGCAAAAAGTTCTAACGGGTCTCAAAATGTTTATTAGAGTCTAATAAGTAAATAATAAAAGTATAACAGTTAACCAATAAAAGATTTGTCTGTTATCGTTAAAAGAACTTAACTAAAACATTTGCACTATACATTAGTTATATAGGTCCAAAAAAGTGCTTTGTGAACTATATGGTGCCAAATGTTTAATTCACATTGCAAAAAGTTCTAACGGGTCTCAAAATGTTTATTAGAGTCTAATAAGTAAAAAATAAAAATATAACAGTTAACCAATAAAAGGTTTGTCTGTTATCGTTAAAAGAACTTAACTAAAACATTTGCACTATACATTAGTTATATAGGTCCTAAAAAGTGCCTTGTGAACTATATGGTGCCAAATGTTTGTTTCACATTGCAAAAAGTTCTAACGGGTCTCAAAATGTTTATTAGAGTCTAATAAGTAAATATTAGAAGTATAACAGTTAACCAATAAAAGGTTTGTCTGTTATCGTTAAGAGAACTTAACTAAAACATTTGCACTATACATTAGTTATATAGGTCCTAAAAAGTGCCTTGTGAACTATATGATTCCAAATGTTTAATTCACATTGCAAAAAGTTCTGACGGGTCTCAAAATGTTTATTAGAGTCTAATAAGTAAATAATAAAAGTATAACAGTTAACCAATAAAAGGTTTGTCTGTTATCGTTAAAAGAACTTAACTAAAACATTTGCACTATACATTAGTTATATAGGTCCTAAAAAGTGCCTTGTGAACTATATGGTGCCAAATGTGCAAATCACATTGCAAAAAGTTCTAACGGGTCTCAAAATGTTTATTAGAGTCTAATAAGTAAATAATAAAAGTATAACAGTTAACCAATAAAAGGTTTGTCTGTTATCGTTAAAAGAACTTAACTAAAACATTTGCACTATACATTAGTTATATAGGTCCTAAAAAGTGCCTTGTGAACTATATGGTGCCAAATGTTTAATTCACATTGCAAAAAGTTCTAACGGGTCTCAAAATGTTTATTAGAGTCTAATAAGTAAATAATAAAAGTATAACAGTTAACCAATAAAAGGTTTGTCTGTTATCGTTAAAAGAACTTAACTAAAACATTTGCACTATACATTAGTTATATAAGTCCTAAAAATTGCCTTGTGAACTATATGGTGCCAAATGTTTAATTCACATTGCAAAAAGTTCTAACGGGTCTCAAAATGTTTATTAGAGTCTAATAAGTAAATAATAAAAGTATAACAGTTAACCAATAAAAGATTTGTCTGTTATCGTTAAAAGAACTTAACTAAAACATTTGCACTATACATTAGTTATATAGGTCATAAAAAGTGCCTTGTGAACTATATGGTGCCAAATGTTTAATTCACATTGCAAAAAGTTCTAACGGGTCTCAAAATGTTTATTAGAGTCTAATAAGTAAATACATTAGTTATATAGGTCCTAAAAAGTGCCTTGTGAACTATATGGAGCCAAATGTTTAATTCACATTGCAAAAAGTTCTAACGGGTCTCAAAATGTTTATTAGAGTTTAATAAGTAAATAATAAAAGTATAACAGTTAACCAATAAAAGGTTTGTCTGTTATCGTTAAAAGAACTTAACTAAAACATTTGCACTATACATTAGTTATATAGGTCCTAAAAAGTGCCTTGTGAACTATATGGTGCCAAATGTTTAATTCACATTGCAAAAAGTTCTAACGGGTCTCAAAATGTTTATTAGAGTCTAATAAGTAAATATTAAAAGTATAACAGTTAACCAATAAAAGGTTTGTCTGTTATCGTTAAAAGAACTTAACTAAAACATTTGCACTATACATTAGTTATATAGGTCCTAAAAAGTGCCTTGTGAACTATATGATGCCAAATGTGCAATTCACATTGCAAAAAGTTCTGACGGGTCTCAAAATGTTTATTAGAGTCTAATAAGTAACTAATAAAAGGATAACAGTTAACCAATAAAAGGTTTGTCTGTTATCGTTAAAAGAACTTAACTAAAACATTTGCACTATACATTAGTTATATAGGTACTAAAAAGTGCCTTGTGAACTATATGGTGCCAAATGTTTAATTCACATTGCAAAAAGTTCTAACGGGTCTCAAAATGTTTATTAGAGTCTAATAAGTAAATAATAAAAGTATAACAGTTAACCAATAAAAGGTTTGTCTGTTATCGTTAAAAGAACTTAACTAAAACATTTGCACTATACATTAGTTATATAGGTCCTAAAAAGTGCCTTGTGAACTATATGGTGCCAAATGTTTAATTCACATTGCAAAAAGTTCTAACGGGTCTCAAAATGTTTATTAGAGTCTAATAAGTAAATAATAAAAGTATAACAGTTAACCAATAAAAGGTTTGTCTGTTATCGTTAAAAGAACTTAACTAAAACATTTGCACTATACATTAGTTATATAAGTCCTAAAAATTGCCTTGTGAACTATATGGTGCCAAATGTTTAATTCACATTGCAAAAAGTTCTAACGGGTCTCAAAATGTTTATTAGAGTCTAATAAGTAAATAATAAAAGTATAACAGTTAACCAATAAAAGGTTTGTCTGTTATCGTTAAAAGAACTTAACTAAAACATTTGCACTATACATTAGTTATATAGGTCATAAAAAGTGCCTTGTCAACTATATGGTGCCAAATGTTTAATTCACATTGCAAAAAGTTCTAACGGGTCTCAAAATGTTTATTAGAGTCTAATAAGTAAATTCATTAGTTATATAGGTCATAAAAAGTGCCTTGTGAACTATATGGTGCCAAATGTTTAATTCACATTGCAAAAAGTTCTAACGGGTCTCAAAATTTTTATTAGAGTTAAATAAGTAAATAATAAAAGTATAACAGTTAACCAATAAAGGATTTGTCTGTTATCGTTAAAAGAACTTAACTAAAACATTTGCACTATACATTAGTTATATAGGTCCTAAAAAGTGCCTTGTGAACTATATGGAGCCAAATGTTTAATTCACATTGCAAAAAGTTCTAACGGGTCTCAAAATGTTTATTAGAGTCTAATAAGTAAATAATAAAAGTATAACAGTTAACCAATAAAAGGTTTGTCTGTTATCGTTAAAAGAACTTAACTAAAACATTTGCACTATACATTAGTTATATAGGTCCTAAAAAGTGCCTTGTGAACTATATGGAGCCAAATGTTTAATTCACATTGCAAAAAGTTCTAACGGGTCTCAAAATGTTTATTAGAGTCTAATAAGTAAATAATAAAAGTATAACAGTTAACCAATAAAATGTTTGTCTGTTATCGTTAAAAGAACTTAACTAAAACATTTGCACTATACATTAGTTATATAAGTCCTAAAAATTGCCTTGTGAACTATATGGTGCCAAATGTTTAATTCACATTGCAAAAAGTTCTAACGGGTCTCAAAATGTTTATTAGAGTCTAATAAGTAAATAATAAAAGTATAACAGTTAACCAATAAAAGATTTGTCTGTTATCGTTAAAAGAACTTAACTAAAACATTTGCACTATACATTAGTTATATAGGTCCTAAAAAGTGCCTTGTGAACTATATGGTGCCAAATGTGCAATTCACATTGCAAAAAGTTCTAACGGGTCTCAAAATGTTTATTAGAGTCTAATAAGTAAATAATAAAAGTATAACAGTTAACCAATAAAAGGTTTGTCTGTTATCGTTAAAAGAACTTAACTAAAACATTTGCACTATACATTAGTTATATAGGTCCTAAAAAGTGCCTTGTGAACTATATGATGCCAAATGTTTAATTCACATTGCAAAAAATTCTAACGGGTCTCAAAATGTTTATTAAAGTCTAATAAGTAACTAATAAAAGTATAACAGTTAACCAATAAAAGGTTTGTCTGTTATCGTTAAAAGAACTTAACTAAAACATTTGCACTATACATTAGTTATATAGGTCCTAAAAAGTGCCTTGTGAACTATATGGTGCCAAATGTGCAATTCACATTGCAAAAAGTTCTAACGGGTCTCAAAATGTTTATTAGAGTCTAATAAGTAAATAATAAAAATATAACAGTTAACCAATAAAAGGTTTGTCTGTTATCGCTAAAAGAACTTAACTAAAACATTTGCACTATACATTAGTTATATAGGTTCTAAAAAGTGCCTTGTGAACTATATGGTGCCAAATGTTTAAATCACATTGCAAAAAGTTCTAACGGGTCTCAAAATGTTTATTAGAGTCTAATAAGTAAATAATAAAAGTATAACAGTTAACCAATAAAAGGTTTGTCTGTTATCGTTAAAAGAACTTAACTAAAACATTTGCACTATACATTAGTTATATAGGTCATAAAAAGTGCCTTGTGAACTATATGGTGCCAAATGTTTAATTCAAATTGCAAAAAGTTCTAACGGGTCTCAAAATTTTTATTAGAGTCTAATAAGTAAATAATAAAAGTATAACAGTTAACCAATAAAAGATTTGTCTGTTATCGTTAAAAGAACTTAACTAAAACATTTGCACTATACATTAGTTATAAAGGTCCAAAAAAGTGCTTTGTGAACTATATGGAGCCAAATGTTTAATTCACATTGCAAAAAGTTCTAACGGGTCTCAAAATGTTTATTAGAGTCTAATAAGTAAATATTAAAAGTATAACAGTTAACCAATAAAAGGTTTGTCTGTTATCGTTAAAAGAACTTAACTAAAACATTTGCTCTATACATTAGTTAAATAGGTCCTAAAAAGTGCCTTGTGAACTATATGGTGCCAAATGTTTAATTCAAATTGCAAAAAGTTCTAACGGGTCTCAAAATGTTTATTAGAGTCTAATAAGTAAATAATAAAAGTATAACAGTTAACCAATAAAAGGTTTGTCTGTTATCGTTAAAAGAACTTAACTAAAACATTTGCTCTATACATTAGTTATATAGGTCCTAAAAAGTGCCTTGTGAACTATATGATGCCAAATGTTTAATTCACATTGCAAAAAGTTCTGACGGGTCTCAAAATGTTTATTAGAGTCTAATAAGTAAATAGTAAAAGTATAACAGTTAACCAATAAAAGGTTTGTCTGTTATCGTTAAAAGAACTTAACTAAAACATTTGCACTATACATTAGTTATATAGGTCCTAAAAAGTGCCTTGTGAACTATATGGTGCCAAATGTTTAATTCAAATTGCAAAAAGTTCTGACGGGTCTCAAAATGTTTATTAGAGTCTAATAAGTAAATAATAAAAGTATAACAGTTAACCAATAAAAGGTTTGTCTGTTATCGTTAAAAGAACTTAACTAAAACATTTGCACTATACATTAGTTATATAGGTCATAAAAAGTGCCTTGTGAACTATATGGTGCCAAATGTTTAATTCAAATTGCAAAAAGTTCTAACGGGTCTCAAAATGTTTATTAGAGTCTAATAAGTAAATAATAAAAGTATAACAGTTAACCAATAAAAGGTTTGTCTGTTATCGTTAAGAGAACTTAACTAAAACATTTGCACTATACATTAGTTATATAGGTCCTAAAAAGTGCCTTGTGAACTATATGATTCCAAATGTTTAATTCACATTGCAAAAAGTTCTGACGGGTCTCAAAATGTTTATTAGAGTCTAATAAGTAAATAATAAAACTATAACAGTTAACCAATAAAAGGTTTGTCTGTTATCGTTAAAAGAACTTAACTAAAACATTTGCCATATACATTAGTTATATAGGTCCTAAAAAGTGCCTTGTGAACTATATGGTGCCAAATGTGCAAATCACATTGCAAAAAGTTCTAACGGGTCTCAAAATGTTTATTAGAGTCTAATAAGTAAATAATAAAAGTATAACAGTTAACCAATAAAAGGTTTGTCTGTTATCGTTAAAAGAACTTAACTAAAACATTTGCACTATACATTAGTTATATAGGTCCTAAAAAGTGCCTTGTGAACTATATGGTGCCAAATGTTTAATTCACATTGCAAAAAGTTCTAACGGGTCTCAAAATGTTTATTAGAGTCTAATAAGTAAATAATAAAAGTATAACAGTTAACCAATAAAAGGTTTGTCTGTTATCGTTAAAAGAACTTAACTAAAACATTTGCACTATACATTAGTTATATAGGTCATAAAAAGTGCCTTGTGAACTATATGGTGCCAAATGTTTAATTCAAATTGCAAAAAGTTCTAACGGGTCTCAAAATTTTTATTAGAGTCTAATAAGTAAATAATAAAAGTATAACAGTTAACCAATAAAAGATTTGTCTGTTATCGTTAAAAGAACTTAACTAAAACATTTGCACTATACATTAGTTATATAGGTCCAAAAAAGTGCTTTGTGAACTATATGGTGCCAAATGTTTAATTCACATTGCAAAAAGTTCTAACGGGTCTCAAAATGTTTATTAGAGTCTAATAAGTAAAAAATAAAAATATAACAGTTAACCAATAAAAGGTTTGTCTGTTATCGTTAAAAGAACTTAACTAAAACATTTGCACTATACATTAGTTATATAGGTCCTAAAAAGTGCCTTGTGAACTATATGGTGCCAAATGTTTGTTTCACATTGCAAAAAGTTCTAACGGGTCTCAAAATGTTTATTAGAGTCTAATAAGTAAATATTAGAAGTATAACAGTTAACCAATAAAAGGTTTGTCTGTTATCGTTAAGAGAACTTAACTAAAACATTTGCACTATACATTAGTTATATAGGTCCTAAAAAGTGCCTTGTGAACTATATGATTCCAAATGTTTAATTCACATTGCAAAAAGTTCTGACGGGTCTCAAAATGTTTATTAGAGTCTAATAAGTAAATAATAAAAGTATAACAGTTAACCAATAAAAGGTTTGTCTGTTATCGTTAAAAGAACTTAACTAAAACATTTGCACTATACATTAGTTATATAGGTCCTAAAAAGTGCCTTGTGAACTATATGGTGCCAAATGTGCAAATCACATTGCAAAAAGTTCTAACGGGTCTCAAAATGTTTATTAGAGTCTAATAAGTAAATAATAAAAGTATAACAGTTAACCAATAAATGGTTTGTCTGTTATCGTTAAAAGAACTTAACTAAAACATTTGCACTATACATTAGTTATATAGGTCCTAAAAAGTGCCTTGTGTACTATATGGTGCCAAATGTTTAATTCAAATTGCAAAAAGTTCTAACGGGTCTCAAAATGTTTATTAGAGTCCAATAAGTAAACAATAAAAGTATAACAGTTAACCAATAAAAGGTTTGTCTGTTATCGTTAAAAGAACTTAACTAAAACATTTGCACTATACATTAGTTATATAGGTCCTAAAAAGTGCCTTGTGAACTATATGATTCCAAATGTTTAATTCACATTGCAAAAAGTTCTGACGGGTCTCAAAATGTTTATTAGAGTCTAATAAGTAAATAATAAAAGTATAACAGTTAACCAATAAAAGGTTTGTCTGTTATCGTTAAAAGAACTTAACTAAAACATTTGCACTATACATTAGTTATATAGGTCCTAAAAAGTGCCTTGTGAACTATATGGTGCCAAATGTGCAAATCACATTGCAAAAAGTTCTAACGGGTCTCAAAATGTTTATTAGTGTCTAATAAGTAAATAATAAAAGTATAACAGTTAACCAATAAAAGGTTTGTCTGTTATCGTTAAAAGAACTTAACTAAAACATTTGCACTATACATTAGTTATATAGGTCCTAAAAAGTGCCTTGTGTACTATATGGTGCCAAATGTTTAATTCAAATTGCAAAAAGTTCTAACGGGTCTCAAAATGTTTATTAGAATCCAATAAGTAAACAATAAAAGTATAACAGTTAACCAATAAAAGGTTTGTCTGTTATCGTTAAAAGAACTTAAATAAAACATTTGCACTATACATTAGTTATATAGGTCCTAAAAAGTGCCTTGTGAACTATATGGTGCCAAATTTTTAATTCACATTGCAAAAAGTTCTAACGGGTCTCAAAATGTTTATTAGAGTCTAATAAGTAAATAATAAAAGTATAACAGTTAACCAATAAAAGGTTTGTCTGTTATCGTTAAAAGAACTTAACTAAAACATTTGCACTATACATTAGTTATATAGGTCCTAAAAAGTGCCTTGTGAACTATATGGTGCCAAATGTTTAATTCACATTGCAAAAAGTTCTAACGGGTCTCAAAATGTTTATTAGAGTCAAATAAGTAAATAATAAAAGTATAACAGTTAACCAATAAAAGGTTTGTCTGTTATCGTTAAAAGAACTTAACTAAAAAATTTGCACTATACATTAGTTTTATAGGTCATAAAAAGTGCCTTGTGAACTATATGGTGCCAAATGTTTAATTCACATTGCAAAAAGTTCTAACGGGTCTCAAAATGTTTATTAGAGTCTAATAAGTAAATAATAAAAGTATAACAGTTAACCAATAAAAGGTTTGTCTGTTATCGTTAAAAGAACTTAACTAAAACATTTGCACTATACATTAGTTATATAGGTCATAAAAATTGCCTTGTGAACTATATGGTGCCAAATGTTTAATTCACATTGCAAAAAGTTCTAACGGGTCTCAAAATGTTTATTAGAGTCTAATAAGTAAATAATAAAAGTATAACAGTTAACCAATAAAAGATTTGTCTGTTATCGTTAAAAGAACTTAACTAAAACATTTGCACTATACATTAGTTATATAGGTCATAAAAAGTGCCTTGTGAACTATATGGTGCCAAATGTTTAATTCACATTGCAAAAAGTTCTAACGGGTCTCAAAATGTTTATTAGAGTCTAATAAGTAAATACATTAGTTATATAGGTCATAAAAAGTACCTTGTGAACTATATGGTGCCAAATGTTTAATTCTCATTGCAAAAAGTTCTAACGGGTCTCAAAATGTTTATTAGAGTTAAATAAGTAAATAATAAAAGTATAACAGTTAACCAATAAAGGATTTGTCTGTTATCGTTAAAAGAACTTAACTAAAACATTTGCACTATACATTAGTTACATAGGTCCTAAAAAGTGCCTTGTGAACTATATGGAGCCAAATGTTTAATTCACATTGCAAAAAGTTCTAACGGGTCTCAAAATGTTTATTAGAGTCTAATAAGTAAATAATAAAAGTATAACAGTTAACCAATAAAAGGTTTGTCTGTTATCGTTAAAAGAACTTAACTAAAACATTTGCACTATACATTAGTTATATAGGTCCTAAAAAGTGCCTTGTGAACTATATGGTGCCAAATGTTTATTTCACATTGCAGAAAGTTCTAACGGGTCTCAAAATGTTCATTAGAGTCTAATAAGTAAATATTAAAAGTATATCAGTTAACCAATAAAAGGTTTGTCTGTTATCGTTAAAAGAACTTAACTAAAACATTTGCTCTATACATTAGTTATATAGGTCCTAAAAAGTGCCTTGTGAACTATATGATGCCAAATGTTTAATTCACATTGCAAAAAGTTCTGACGGGTCTCAAAATGTTTATTAGAGTCTAATAAGTAAATAGTAAAAGTATAACAGTTAACCAATAAAAGGTTTGTCTGTTATCGTTAAAAGAACTTAACTAAAACATTTGCACTATACATTAGTTATATAGGTCCTAAAAAGTGCCTTGTGAACTATATGGTGCCAAATGTTTAATTCAAATTGCAAAAAGTTCTGACGGGTCTCAAAATGTTTATTAGAGTCTAATAAGTAAATAATAAAAGTATAACAGTTAACCAATAAAAGGTTTGTCTGTTATCGTTAAAAGAACTTAACTAAAACATTTGCACTATACATTAGTTATATAGGTCATAAAAAGTGCCTTGTGAACTATATGGTGCCAAATGTTTAATTCAAATTGCAAAAAGTTCTAACGGGTCTCAAAATTTTTATTAGAGTCTAATAAGTAAATAATAAAAGTATAACAGTTAACCAATAAAAGGTTTGTCTGTTATCGTTAAGAGAACTTAACTAAAACATTTGCACTATACATTAGTTATATAGGTCCTAAAAAGTGCCTTGTGAACTATATGATTCCAAATGTTTAATTCACATTGCAAAAAGTTCTGACGGGTCTCAAAATGTTTATTAGAGTCTAATAAGTAAATAATAAAACTATAACAGTTAACCAATAAAAGGTTTGTCTGTTATCGTTAAAAGAACTTAACTAAAACATTTGCCATATACATTAGTTATATAGGTCCTAAAAAGTGCCTTGTGAACTATATGGTGCCAAATGTGCAAATCACATTGCAAAAAGTTCTAACGGGTCTCAAAATGTTTATTAGAGTCTAATAAGTAAATAATAAAAGTATAACAGTTAACCAATAAAAGGTTTGTCTGTTATCGTTAAAAGAACTTAACTAAAACATTTGCACTATACATTAGTTATATAGGTCCTAAAAAGTGCCTTGTGAACTATATGGTGCCAAATGTTTAATTCACATTGCAAAAAGTTCTAACGGGTCTCAAAATGTTTATTAGAGTCTAATAAGTAAATAATAAAAATATAACAGTTAACCAATAAAAGGTTTGTCTGTTATCGTTAAAAGAACTTAACTAAAACATTTGCACTATACATTAGTTATATAGGTCCTAAAAAGTGCCTTGTGAACTATATGGTGCCAAATGTTTAATTCACATTGCAAAAAGTTCTAACGGGTCTCAAAATGTTTATTAGAGTCTAATAAGTAAATAATAAAAATATAACAGTTAACCAATAAAAGGTTTGTCTGTTATCGTTAAAAGAACTTAACTAAAACATTTGCACTATACATTAGTTATATAAGTCCTAAAAATTGCCTTGTGAACTATATGGTGCCAAATGTTTAATTCACATTGCAAAAAGTTCTAACGGGTCTCAAAATGTTTATTAGAGTCTAATAAGTAAATAATAAAAGTATAACAGTTAACCAATAAAAGGTTTGTCTGTTATCGTTAAAAGAACTTAACTAAAACATTTGCACTATACATTAGTTATATAGGTCATAAAAAGTGCCTTGTGAACTATATGGTGCCAAATGTTTAATTCAAATTGCAAAAAGTTCTAACGGGTCTCAAAATTTTTATTAGAGTCTAATAAGTAAAAAATAAAAATATAACAGTTAACCAATAAAAGGTTTGTCTGTTATCGTTAAAAGAACTTAACTAAAACATTTGCACTATACATTAGTTATATAGGTCCTAAAAAGTGCCTTGTGAACTATATGGTGCCAAATGTTTGTTTCACATTGCAAAAAGTTCTAACGGGTCTCAAAATGTTTATTAGAGTCTAATAAGTAAATATTAGAAGTATAACAGTTAACCAATAAAAGGTTTGTCTGTTATCGTTAAAAGAACTTAACTAAAACATTTGCACTATACATTAGTTATATAGGTCCTAAAAAGTGCCTTGTGAACTATATGATTCCAAATGTTTAATTCACATTGCAAAAAGTTCTGACGGGTCTCAAAATGTTTATTAGAGTCTAATAAGTAAATAATAAAAGTATAACAGTTAACCAATAAAAGGTTTGTCTGTTATCGTTAAAAGAACTTAACTAAAACATTTGCACTATACATTAGTTATATAGGTCCTAAAAAGTGCCTTGTGAACTATATGGTGCCAAATGTGCAAATCACATTGCAAAAAGTTCTAACGGGTCTCAAAATGTTTATTAGAGTCTAATAAGTAAATAATAAAAGTATAACAGTTAACCAATAAAAGGTTTGTCTGTTATCGTTAAAAGAACTTAACTAAAACATTTGCACTATACATTAGTTATATAGGTCCTAAAAAGTGCCTTGTGAACTATATGGTGCCAAATGTTTAATTCACATTGCAAAAAGTTCTAACGGGTCTCAAAATGTTTATTAGAGTCTAATAAGTAAATAATAAAAGTATAACAGTTAACCAATAAAAGGTTTGTCTGTTATCGTTAAAAGAACTTAACTAAAACATTTGCACTATACATTAGTTATATAAGTCCTAAAAATTGCCTTGTGAACTATATGGTGCCAAATGTTTAATTCACATTGCAAAAAGTTCTAACGGGTCTCAAAATGTTTATTAGAGTCTAATAAGTAAATAATAAAAGTATAACAGTTAACCAATAAAAGATTTGTCTGTTATCGTTAAAAGAACTTAACTAAAACATTTGCACTATACATTAGTTATATAGGTCATAAAAAGTGCCTTGTGAACTATATGGTGCCAAATGTTTAATTCACATTGCAAAAAGTTCTAACGGGTCTCAAAATGTTTATTAGAGTCTAATAAGTAAATACATTAGTTATATAGGTCCTAAAAAGTGCCTTGTGAACTATATGGAGCCAAATGTTTAATTCACATTGCAAAAAGTTCTAACGGGTCTCAAAATGTTTATTAGAGTTTAATAAGTAAATAATAAAAGTATAACAGTTAACCAATAAAAGGTTTGTCTGTTATCGTTAAAAGAACTTAACTAAAACATTTGCACTATACATTAGTTATATAGGTCCTAAAAAGTGCCTTGTGAACTATATGGTGCCAAATGTTTAATTCACATTGCAAAAAGTTCTAACGGGTCTCAAAATGTTTATTAGAGTCTAATAAGTAAATATTAAAAGTATAACAGTTAACCAATAAAAGGTTTGTCTGTTATCGTTAAAAGAACTTAACTAAAACATTTGCACTATACATTAGTTATATAGGTCCTAAAAAGTGCCTTGTGAACTATATGATGCCAAATGTGCAATTCACATTGCAAAAAGTTCTGACGGGTCTCAAAATGTTTATTAGAGTCTAATAAGTAACTAATAAAAGGATAACAGTTAACCAATAAAAGGTTTGTCTGTTATCGTTAAAAGAACTTAACTAAAACATTTGCACTATACATTAGTTATATAGGTACTAAAAAGTGCCTTGTGAACTATATGGTGCCAAATGTTTAATTCACATTGCAAAAAGTTCTAACGGGTCTCAAAATGTTTATTAGAGTCTAATAAGTAAATAATAAAAGTATAACAGTTAACCAATAAAAGGTTTGTCTGTTATCGTTAAAAGAACTTAACTAAAACATTTGCACTATACATTAGTTATATAGGTCCTAAAAAGTGCCTTGTGAACTATATGGTGCCAAATGTTTAATTCACATTGCAAAAAGTTCTAACGGGTCTCAAAATGTTTATTAGAGTCTAATAAGTAAATAATAAAAGTATAACAGTTAACCAATAAAAGGTTTGTCTGTTATCGTTAAAAGAACTTAACTAAAACATTTGCACTATACATTAGTTATATAAGTCCTAAAAATTGCCTTGTGAACTATATGGTGCCAAATGTTTAATTCACATTGCAAAAAGTTCTAACGGGTCTCAAAATGTTTATTAGAGTCTAATAAGTAAATAATAAAAGTATAACAGTTAACCAATAAAAGGTTTGTCTGTTATCGTTAAAAGAACTTAACTAAAACATTTGCACTATACATTAGTTATATAGGTCATAAAAAGTGCCTTGTGAACTATATGGTGCCAAATGTTTAATTCACATTGCAAAAAGTTCTAACGGGTCTCAAAATGTTTATTAGAGTCTAATAAGTAAATTCATTAGTTATATAGGTCATAAAAAGTGCCTTGTGAACTATATGGTGCCAAATGTTTAATTCACATTGCAAAAAGTTCTAACGGGTCTCAAAAGTTTTATTAGAGTTAAATAAGTAAATAATAAAAGTATAACAGTTAACCAATAAAGGATTTGTCTGTTATCGTTAAAAGAACTTAACTAAAGCATTTGCACTATACATTAGTTATATAGGTCCTAAAAAGTGCCTTGTGAACTATATGGAGCCAAATGTTTAATTCACATTGCAAAAAGTTCTAACGGGTCTCAAAATGTTTATTAGAGTCTAATAAGTAAATAATAAAAGTATAACAGTTAACCAATAAAAGGTTTGTCTGTTATCGTTAAAAGAACTTAACTAAAACATTTGCACTATACATTAGTTATATAGGTCCTAAAAAGTGCCTTGTGAACTATATGGAGCCAAATGTTTAATTCACATTGCAAAAAGTTCTAACGGGTCTCAAAATGTTTATTAGAGTCTAATAAGTAAATAATAAAAGTATAACAGTTAACCAATAAAATGTTTGTCTGTTATCGTTAAAAGAACTTAACTAAAACATTTGCACTATACATTAGTTATATAAGTCCTAAAAATTGCCTTGTGAACTATATGGTGCCAAATGTTTAATTCACATTGCAAAAAGTTCTAACGGGTCTCAAAATGTTTATTAGAGTCTAATAAGTAAATAATAAAAGTATAACAGTTAACCAATAAAAGATTTGTCTGTTATCGTTAAAAGAACTTAACTAAAACATTTGCACTATACATTAGTTATATAGGTCCTAAAAAGTGCCTTGTGAACTATATGGTGCCAAATGTGCAATTCACATTGCAAAAAGTTCTAACGGGTCTCAAAATGTTTATTAGAGTCTAATAAGTAAATAATAAAAGTATAACAGTTAACCAATAAAAGGTTTGTCTGTTATCGTTAAAAGAACTTAACTAAAACATTTGCACTATACATTAGTTATATAGGTCCTAAAAAGTGCCTTGTGAACTATATGATGCCAAATGTTTAATTCACATTGCAAAAAATTCTAACGGGTCTCAAAATGTTTATTAAAGTCTAATAAGTAACTAATAAAAGTATAACAGTTAACCAATAAAAGGTTTGTCTGTTATCGTTAAAAGAACTTAACTAAAACATTTGCACTATACATTAGTTATATAGGTCCTAAAAAGTGCCTTGTGAACTATATGGTGCCAAATGTGCAATTCACATTGCAAAAAGTTCTAACGGGTCTCAAAATGTTTATTAGAGTCTAATAAGTAAATAATAAAAATATAACAGTTAACCAATAAAAGGTTTGTCTGTTATCGCTAAAAGAACTTAACTAAAACATTTGCACTATACATTAGTTATATAGGTTCTAAAAAGTGCCTTGTGAACTATATGGTGCCAAATGTTTAATTCACATTGCAAAAAGTTCTAACGGGTCTCAAAATGTTTATTAGAGTCTAATAAGTAAATAATAAAAGTATAACAGTTAACCAATAAAAGGTTTGTCTGTTATCGTTAAAAGAACTTAACTAAAACATTTGCACTATACATTAGTTATATAGGTCATAAAAAGTGCCTTGTGAACTATATGGTGCCAAATGTTTAATTCAAATTGCAAAAAGTTCTAACGGGTCTCAAAATTTTTATTAGAGTCTAATAAGTAAATAATAAAAGTATAACAGTTAACCAATAAAAGATTTGTCTGTTATCGTTAAAAGAACTTAACTAAAACATTTGCACTATACATTAGTTATAAAGGTCCAAAAAAGTGCTTTGTGAACTATATGGAGCCAAATGTTTAATTCACATTGCAAAAAGTTCTAACGGGTCTCAAAATGTTTATTAGAGTCTAATAAGTAAATATTAAAAGTATAACAGTTAACCAATAAAAGGTTTGTCTGTTATCGTTAAAAGAACTTAACTAAAACATTTGCTCTATACATTAGTTAAATAGGTCCTAAAAAGTGCCTTGTGAACTATATGGTGCCAAATGTTTAATTCAAATTGCAAAAAGTTCTAACGGGTCTCAAAATGTTTATTAGAGTCTAATAAGTAAATAATAAAAGTATAACAGTTAACCAATAAAAGGTTTGTCTGTTATCGTTAAAAGAACTTAACTAAAACATTTGCACTATACATTAGTTATATAGGTCATAAAAAGTGCCTTGTGAACTATATGGTGCCAAATGTTTAATTCAAATTGCAAAAAGTTCTAACGGGTCTCAAAATTTTTATTAGAGTCTAATAAGTAAATAATAAAAGTATAACAGTTAACCAATAAAAGATTTGTCTGTTATCGTTAAAAGAACTTAACTAAAACATTTGCACTATACATTAGTTATAAAGGTCCAAAAAAGTGCTTTGTGAACTATATGGTGCCAAATGTTTAATTCACATTGCAAAAAGTTCTAACGGGTCTCAAAATGTTTATTAGAGTCTAATAAGTAAATAATAAAAGTTTAACAGTTAACCAATAAAATGTTTGTCTGTTATCGTTAAAAGAACTTAACTAAAACATTTGCACTATACATTAGTTATATAGGTCCTAAAAAGTGCCTTGTGAACTATATGGTGCCAAATGTTTATTTCACATTGCAAAAAGTTCTAACGGGTCTCAAAATGTTTATTAGAGTCTAATAAGTAAATTTTAAAAGTATAACATTTAACAAATAAAAGGTTTGTCTGTTATCGTTATGAGAACTTAACTAAAACATTTGCACTATACATTAGTTATATAGGTCCTAAAAAGTGCCTTGTGAAATATATGATTCCAAATGTTTAATTCACATTGCAAAAAGTTCTAACGGGTCTCAAAATGTTTATTAGAGTCTAATAAGTAAATATTAAAAGTATAACATTTAACAAATAAAAGGTTTGTCTGTTATCGTTATGAGAACTTAACTAAAACATTTGCACTATACATTAGTTATATAGGTCCTAAAAAGTGCCTTGTGAACTATATGGTGCCAAATGTTTAATTCACATTGCAAAAAGTTCTGACGGGTCTCAAAATGTTTATTAGAGTCTAATAAGTAAATAATAAAAGTATAACAGTTAACCAATAAAAGGTTTGTCTGTTATCGTTAAAAGAACTTAACTAAAACATTTGCACTATACATTAGTTATATATGTCCTAAAAAGTGCCTTGTGAACTATATGGTGCCAAATGTTTAATTCAAATTGCAAAAAGTTCTAACGGGTCTCAAAATGTTTATTAGAGTCTAATAAGTAAATAATAAAAGTATAACAGTTAACCAATAAAAGGTTTGTCTGTTATCGTTAAAAGAACTTAACTAAAACATTTGCACTATACATTAGTTATATAGGTCCAAAAAAGTGCTTTGTGAACTATATGGTGCCAAATGTTTAATTCACATTGCAAAAAGTTCTAACGGGTCTCAAAATGTTTATTAGAGTCTAATAAGTAAAAAATAAAAATATAACAGTTAACCAATAAAAGGTTTGTCTGTTATCGTTAAAAGAACTTAACTAAAACATTTGCACTATACATTAGTTATATAGGTCCTAAAAAGTGCCTTGAGAACTATATGGTGCCAAATGTTTAATTCACATTGCAAAAAGTTCTAACGGGTCTCAAAATGTTTATTAGAGTCTAATAAGTAAATAATAAAAGTATAACAATTAACCAATAAAAGGTTTGTCTGTTATCGTTAAAAGAACTTAACTAAAACATTTGCACTATACATTAGTTATATAGGTCCTAAAAAGTGCCTTGTGAACTATATGGTGCCAAATGTTTAATTCACATTGCAAAAAGTTCTAACGGGTCTCAAAATGTTTATTAGAGTCTAATAAGTAAATAATAAAAGTATAACAGTTAACCAATAAAAGGTTTGTCTGTTATCGTTAAAAGAACTTAACTAAAACATTTGCTCTATACATTAGTTATATAGGTCCTAAAAAGTGCCTTGTGAACTATATGGTGCCAAATGTTTAATTCAAATTGCAAAAAGTTCTAACGGGTCTCAAAATGTTTATTAGAGTCTAATAAGTAAATAATAAAAGTATAACAGTTAACCAATAAAAGGTTTGTCTGTTATCGTTAAAAGAACTTAACTAAAACATTTGCACTATACATTAGTTATATAGGTCATAAAAAGTGCCTTGTGAACTATATGGTGCCAAATGTTTAATTCAAATTGCAAAAAGTTCTAACGGGTCTCAAAATGTTTATTAGAGTCTAATAAGTAAATAATAAAAATATAACAGTTAACCAATAAAAGATTTGTCTGTTATCGTTAAAAGAACTTAACTAAAACATTTGCACTATACATTAGTTATAAAGGTCCAAAAAAGTGCTTTGTGAACTATATGGAGCCAAATGTTTAATTCACATTGCAAAAAGTTCTAACGGGTCTCAAAATGTTTATTAGAGTCTAATAAGTAAATTCATTAGTTATATAGGTCATAAAAAGTGCCTTGTGAACTATATGGTGCCAAATGTTTAATTCACATTGCAAAAAGTTCTAACGGGTCTCAAAATTTTTATTAGAGTTAAATAAGTAAATAATAAAAGTATAACAGTTAACCAATAAAGGATTTGTCTGTTATCGTTAAAAGAACTTAACTAAAGCATTTGCACTATACATTAGTTATATAGGTCCTAAAAAGTGCCTTGTGAACTATATGGAGCCAAATGTTTAATTCACATTGCAAAAAGTTCTAACGGGTCTCAAAATGTTTATTAGAGTCTAATAAGTAAATAATAAAAGTATAACAGTTAACCAATAAAAGGTTTGTCTGTTATCGTTAAAAGAACTTAACTAAAACATTTGCACTATACATTAGTTATATAGGTCCTAAAAAGTGCCTTGTGAACTATATGGAGCCAAATGTTTAATTCACATTGCAAAAAGTTCTAACGGGTCTCAAAATGTTTATTAGAGTCTAATAAGTAAATAATAAAAGTATAACAGTTAACCAATAAAATGTTTGTCTGTTATCGTTAAAAGAACTTAACTAAAACATTTGCACTATACATTAGTTATATAAGTCCTAAAAATTGCCTTGTGAACTATATGGTGCCAAATGTTTAATTCACATTGCAAAAAGTTCTAACGGGTCTCAAAATGTTTATTAGAGTCTAATAAGTAAATAATAAAAGTATAACAGTTAACCAATAAAAGATTTGTCTGTTATCGTTAAAAGAACTTAACTAAAACATTTGCACTATACATTAGTTATATAGGTCCTAAAAAGTGCCTTGTGAACTATATGGTGCCAAATGTGCAATTCACATTGCAAAAAGTTCTAACGGGTCTCAAAATGTTTATTAGAGTCTAATAAGTAAATAATAAAAGTATAAAAGTTAACCAATAAAAGGTTTGTCTGTTATCGTTAAAAGAACTTAACTAAAACATTTGCACTATACATTAGTTATATAGGTCCTAAAAAGTGCCTTGTGAACTATATGATGCCAAATGTTTAATTCACATTGCAAAAAGTTCTAACGGGTCTCAAAATGTTTATTACAGTCTAATAAGTAAATAATAAAAGTATAACAGTTAACCAATAAAAGGTTTGTCTGTTATCGTTAAAAGAACTTAACTAAAACATTTGCACTATACATTAGTTATATAAGTCCTAAAAATTGCCTTGTGAACTATATGGTGCCAAATGTTTAATTCACATTGCAAAAAGTTCTAACGGGTCTCAAAATGTTTATTAGAGTCTAATAAGTAAATAATAAAAGTATAACAGTTAACCAATAAAAGATTTGTCTGTTATCGTTAAAAGAACTTAACTAAAACATTTGCACTATACATTAGTTATATAGGTCCTAAAAAGTGCCTTGTGAACTATATGGTGCCAAATGTGCAATTCACATTGCAAAAAGTTCTAACGGGTCTCAAAATGTTTATTAGAGTCTAATAAGTAAATAATAAAAGTATAACAGTTAACCAATAAAAGGTTTGTCTGTTATCGTTAAAAGAACTTAACTAAAACATTTGCACTATACATTAGTTATATAGGTCCTAAAAAGTGCCTTGTGAACTATATGATGCCAAATGTTTAATTCACATTGCAAAAAATTCTAACGGGTCTCAAAATGTTTATTAAAGTCTAATAAGTAACTAATAAAAGTATAACAGTTAACCAATAAAAGGTTTGTCTGTTATCGTTAAAAGAACTTAACTAAAACATTTGCACTATACATTAGTTATATAGGTCCTAAAAAGTGCCTTGTGAACTATATGGTGCCAAATGTGCAATTCACATTGCAAAAAGTTCTAACGGGTCTCAAAATGTTTATTAGAGTCTAATAAGTAAATAATAAAAATATAACAGTTAACCAATAAAAGGTTTGTCTGTTATCGCTAAAAGAACTTAACTAAAACATTTGCACTATACATTAGTTATATAGGTTCTAAAAAGTGCCTTGTGAACTATATGGTGCCAAATGTTTAATTCACATTGCAAAAAGTTCTAACGGGTCTCAAAATGTTTATTAGAGTCTAATAAGTAAATAATAAAAGTATAACAGTTAACCAATAAAAGGTTTGTCTGTTATCGTTAAAAGAACTTAACTAAAACATTTGCACTATACATTAGTTATATAGGTCATAAAAAGTGCCTTGTGAACTATATGGTGCCAAATGTTTAATTCAAATTGCAAAAAGTTCTAACGGGTCTCAAAATTTTTATTAGAGTCTAATAAGTAAATAATAAAAGTATAACAGTTAACCAATAAAAGATTTGTCTGTTATCGTTAAAAGAACTTAACTAAAACATTTGCACTATACATTAGTTATAAAGGTCCAAAAAAGTGCTTTGTGAACTATATGGAGCCAAATGTTTAATTCACATTGCAAAAAGTTCTAACGGGTCTCAAAATGTTTATTAGAGTCTAATAAGTAAATATTAAAAGTATAACAGTTAACCAATAAAAGGTTTGTCTGTTATCGTTAAAAGAACTTAACTAAAACATTTGCACTATACATTAGTTATATAGGTCATAAAAAGTGCCTTGTGAACTATATGGTGCCAAATGTTTAATTCAAATTGCAAAAAGTTCTAACGGGTCTCAAAATTTTTATTAGAGTCTAATAAGTAAATAATAAAAGTATAACAGTTAACCAATAAAAGATTTGTCTGTTATCGTTAAAAGAACTTAACTAAAACATTTGCACTATACATTAGTTATAAAGGTCCAAAAAAGTGCTTTGTGAACTATATGGTGCCAAATGTTTAATTCACATTGCAAAAAGTTCTAACGGGTCTCAAAATGTTTATTAGAGTCTAATAAGTAAATAATAAAAGTTTAACAGTTAACCAATAAAATGTTTGTCTGTTATCGTTAAAAGAACTTAACTAAAACATTTGCACTATACATTAGTTATATAGGTCCTAAAAAGTGCCTTGTGAACTATATGGTGCCAAATGTTTATTTCACATTGCAAAAAGTTCTAACGGGTCTCAAAATGTTTATTAGAGTCTAATAAGTAAATTTTAAAAGTATAACATTTAACAAATAAAAGGTTTGTCTGTTATCGTTATGAGAACTTAACTAAAACATTTGCACTATACATTAGTTATATAGGTCCTAAAAAGTGCCTTGTGAAATATATGATTCCAAATGTTTAATTCACATTGCAAAAAGTTCTAACGGGTCTCAAAATGTTTATTAGAGTCTAATAAGTAAATATTAAAAGTATAACATTTAACAAATAAAAGGTTTGTCTGTTATCGTTATGAGAACTTAACTAAAACATTTGCACTATACATTAGTTATATAGGTCCTAAAAAGTGCCTTGTGAACTATATGGTGCCAAATGTTTAATTCACATTGCAAAAAGTTCTGACGGGTCTCAAAATGTTTATTAGAGTCTAATAAGTAAATAATAAAAGTATAACAGTTAACCAATAAAAGGTTTGTCTGTTATCGTTAAAAGAACTTAACTAAAACATTTGCACTATACATTAGTTATATATGTCCTAAAAAGTGCCTTGTGAACTATATGGTGCCAAATGTTTAATTCAAATTGCAAAAAGTTCTAACGGGTCTCAAAATGTTTATTAGAGTCTAATAAGTAAATAATAAAAGTATAACAGTTAACCAATAAAAGGTTTGTCTGTTATCGTTAAAAGAACTTAACTAAAACATTTGCACTATACATTAGTTATATAGGTCCAAAAAAGTGCTTTGTGAACTATATGGTGCCAAATGTTTAATTCACATTGCAAAAAGTTCTAACGGGTCTCAAAATGTTTATTAGAGTCTAATAAGTAAAAAATAAAAATATAACAGTTAACCAATAAAAGGTTTGTCTGTTATCGTTAAAAGAACTTAACTAAAACATTTGCACTATACATTAGTTATATAGGTCCTAAAAAGTGCCTTGAGAACTATATGGTGCCAAATGTTTAATTCACATTGCAAAAAGTTCTAACGGGTCTCAAAATGTTTATTAGAGTCTAATAAGTAAATAATAAAAGTATAACAATTAACCAATAAAAGGTTTGTCTGTTATCGTTAAAAGAACTTAACTAAAACATTTGCACTATACATTAGTTATATAGGTCCTAAAAAGTGCCTTGTGAACTATATGGTGCCAAATGTTTAATTCACATTGCAAAAAGTTCTAACGGGTCTCAAAATGTTTATTAGAGTCTAATAAGTAAATAATAAAAGTATAACAGTTAACCAATAAAAGGTTTGTCTGTTATCGTTAAAAGAACTTAACTAAAACATTTGCACTATACATTAGTTATATAAGTCATAAAAAGTGCCTTGTGAACTATATGGTGCCAAATGTTTATTTCACATTGCAGAAAGTTCTAACGGGTCTCAAAATGTTTATTAGAGTCTAATAAGTAAATATTAAAAGTATAACAGTTAACCAATAAAAGGTTTGTCTGTTATCGTTAAAAGAACTTAACTAAAACATTTGCTCTATACATTAGTTATATAGGTCCTAAAAAGTGCCTTGTGAACTATATGGTGCCAAATGTTTAATTCAAATTGCAAAAAGTTCTAACGGGTCTCAAAATGTTTATTAGAGTCTAATAAGTAAATAATAAAAGTATAACAGTTAACCAATAAAAGGTTTGTCTGTTATCGTTAAAAGAACTTAACTAAAACATTTGCACTATACATTAGTTATATAGGTCATAAAAAGTGCCTTGTGAACTATATGGTGCCAAATGTTTAATTCAAATTGCAAAAAGTTCTAACGGGTCTCAAAATGTTTATTAGAGTCTAATAAGTAAATAATAAAAATATAACAGTTAACCAATAAAAGATTTGTCTGTTATCGTTAAAAGAACTTAACTAAAACATTTGCACTATACATTAGTTATAAAGGTCCAAAAAAGTGCTTTGTGAACTATATGGAGCCAAATGTTTAATTCACATTGCAAAAAGTTCTAACGGGTCTCAAAATGTTTATTAGAGTCTAATAAGTAAATTCATTAGTTATATAGGTCATAAAAAGTGCCTTGTGAACTATATGGTGCCAAATGTTTAATTCACATTGCAAAAAGTTCTAACGGGTCTCAAAATTTTTATTAGAGTTAAATAAGTAAATAATAAAAGTATAACAGTTAACCAATAAAGGATTTGTCTGTTATCGTTAAAAGAACTTAACTAAAGCATTTGCACTATACATTAGTTATATAGGTCCTAAAAAGTGCCTTGTGAACTATATGGAGCCAAATGTTTAATTCACATTGCAAAAAGTTCTAACGGGTCTCAAAATGTTTATTAGAGTCTAATAAGTAAATAATAAAAGTATAACAGTTAACCAATAAAAGGTTTGTCTGTTATCGTTAAAAGAACTTAACTAAAACATTTGCACTATACATTAGTTATACAGGTCCTAAAAAGTGCCTTGTGAACTATATGGAGCCAAATGTTTAATTCACATTGCAAAAAGTTCTAACGGGTCTCAAAATGTTTATTAGAGTCTAATAAGTAAATAATAAAAGTATAACAGTTAACCAATAAAATGTTTGTCTGTTATCGTTAAAAGAACTTAACTAAAACATTTGCACTATACATTAGTTATATAAGTCCTAAAAATTGCCTTGTGAACTATATGGTGCCAAATGTTTAATTCACATTGCAAAAAGTTCTAACGGGTCTCAAAATGTTTATTAGAGTCTAATAAGTAAATAATAAAAGTATAACAGTTAACCAATAAAAGATTTGTCTGTTATCGTTAAAAGAACTTAACTAAAACATTTGCACTATACATTAGTTATATAGGTCCTAAAAAGTGCCTTGTGAACTATATGGTGCCAAATGTGCAATTCACATTGCAAAAAGTTCTAACGGGTCTCAAAATGTTTATTAGAGTCTAATAAGTAAATAATAAAAGTATAACAGTTAACCAATAAAAGGTTTGTCTGTTATCGTTAAAAGAACTTAACTAAAACATTTGCACTATACATTAGTTATATAGGTCCTAAAAAGTGCCTTGTGAACTATATGATGCCAAATGTTTAATTCACATTGCAAAAAATTCTAACGGGTCTCAAAATGTTTATTAAAGTCTAATAAGTAAATAATAAAAGTATAACAGTTAACCAATAAAAGGTTTGTCTGTTATCGTTAAAAGAACTTAACTAAAACATTTGCACTATACATTAGTTATATAGGTCCTAAAAAGTGCCTTGTGAACTATATGGTGCCAAATGTGCAATTCACATTGCAAAAAGTTCTAACGGGTCTCAAAATGTTTATTAGAGTCTAATAAGTAAATAATAAAAATATAACAGTTAACCAATAAAAGGTTTGTCTGTTATCGCTAAAAGAACTTAACTAAAACATTTGCACTATACATTAGTTATATAGGTTTTAAAAAGTGCCTTGTGAACTATATGGTGCCAAATGTTTAATTCACATTGCAAAAAGTTCTAACGGGTCTCAAAATGTTTATTAGAGTCTAATAAGTAAATAATAAAAGTATAACAGTTAACCAATAAAAGGTTTGTCTGTTATCGTTAAAAGAACTTAACTAAAACATTTGCACTATACATTAGTTATATAGGTCATAAAAAGTGCCTTGTGAACTATATGGTGCCAAATGTTTAATTCAAATTGCAAAAAGTTCTAACGGGTCTCAAAATTTTTATTAGAGTCTAATAAGTAAATAATAAAAGTATAACAGTTAACCAATAAAAGATTTGTCTGTTATCGTTAAAAGAACTTAACTAAAACATTTGCACTATACATTAGTTATAAAGGTCCAAAAAAGTGCTTTGTGAACTATATGGAGCCAAATGTTTAATTCACATTGCAAAAAGTTCTAACGGGTCTCAAAATGTTTATTAGAGTCTAATAAGTAAATATTAAAAGTATAACAGTTAACCAATAAAAGGTTTGTCTGTTATCGTTAAAAGAACTTAACTAAAACATTTGCTCTATACATTAGTTAAATAGGTCCTAAAAAGTGCCTTGTGAACTATATGGTGCCAAATGTTTAATTCAAATTGCAAAAAGTTCTAACGGGTCTCAAAATGTTTATTAGAGTCTAATAAGTAAATAATAAAAGTATAACAGTTAACCAATAAAAGGTTTGTCTGTTATCGTTAAAAGAACTTAACTAAAACATTTGCACTATACATTAGTTATATAGGTCATAAAAAGTGCCTTGTGAACTATATGGTGCCAAATGTTTAATTCAAATTGCAAAAAGTTCTAACGGGTCTCAAAATTTTTATTAGAGTCTAATAAGTAAATAATAAAAGTATAACAGTTAACCAATAAAAGATTTGTCTGTTATCGTTAAAAGAACTTAACTAAAACATTTGCACTATACATTAGTTATAAAGGTCCAAAAAAGTGCTTTGTGAACTATATGGTGCCAAATGTTTAATTCACATTGCAAAAAGTTCTAACGGGTCTCAAAATGTTTATTAGAGTCTAATAAGTAAATAATAAAAGTTTAACAGTTAACCAATAAAATGTTTGTCTGTTATCGTTAAAAGAACTTAACTAAAACATTTGCACTATACATTAGTTATATAGGTCCTAAAAAGTGCCTTGTGAACTATATGGTGCCAAATGTTTATTTCACATTGCAAAAAGTTCTAACGGGTCTCAAAATGTTTATTAGAGTCTAATAAGTAAATTTTAAAAGTATAACATTTAACAAATAAAAGGTTTGTCTGTTATCGTTATGAGAACTTAACTAAAACATTTGCACTATACATTAGTTATATAGGTCCTAAAAAGTGCCTTGTGAAATATATGATTCCAAATGTTTAATTCACATTGCAAAAAGTTCTAACGGGTCTCAAAATGTTTATTAGAGTCTAATAAGTAAATATTAAAAGTATAACATTTAACAAATAAAAGGTTTGTCTGTTATCGTTATGAGAACTTAACTAAAACATTTGCACTATACATTAGTTATATAGGTCCTAAAAAGTGCCTTGTGAACTATATGGTGCCAAATGTTTAATTCACATTGCAAAAAGTTCTGACGGGTCTCAAAATGTTTATTAGAGTCTAATAAGTAAATAATAAAAGTATAACAGTTAACCAATAAAAGGTTTGTCTGTTATCGTTAAAAGAACTTAACTAAAACATTTGCACTATACATTAGTTATATATGTCCTAAAAAGTGCCTTGTGAACTATATGGTGCCAAATGTTTAATTCAAATTGCAAAAAGTTCTAACGGGTCTCAAAATGTTTATTAGAGTCTAATAAGTAAATAATAAAAGTATAACAGTTAACCAATAAAAGGTTTGTCTGTTATCGTTAAAAGAACTTAACTAAAACATTTGCACTATACATTAGTTATATAGGTCCAAAAAAGTGCTTTGTGAACTATATGGTGCCAAATGTTTAATTCACATTGCAAAAAGTTCTAACGGGTCTCAAAATGTTTATTAGAGTCTAATAAGTAAAAAATAAAAATATAACAGTTAACCAATAAAAGGTTTGTCTGTTATCGTTAAAAGAACTTAACTAAAACATTTGCACTATACATTAGTTATATAGGTCCTAAAAAGTGCCTTGAGAACTATATGGTGCCAAATGTTTAATTCACATTGCAAAAAGTTCTAACGGGTCTCAAAATGTTTATTAGAGTCTAATAAGTAAATAATAAAAGTATAACAATTAACCAATAAAAGGTTTGTCTGTTATCGTTAAAAGAACTTAACTAAAACATTTGCTCTATACATTAGTTATATAGGTCCTAAAAAGTGCCTTGTGAACTATATGGTGCCAAATGTTTAATTCACATTGCAAAAAGTTCTAACGGGTCTCAAAATGTTTATTAGAGTCTAATAAGTAAATAATAAAAGTATAACAGTTAACCAATAAAAGGTTTGTCTGTTATCGTTAAAAGAACTTAACTAAAACATTTGCACTATACATTAGTTATATAAGTCATAAAAAGTGCCTTGTGAACTATATGGTGCCAAATGTTTATTTCACATTGCAGAAAGTTCTAACGGGTCTCAAAATGTTTATTAGAGTCTAATAAGTAAATATTAAAAGTATAACAGTTAACCAATAAAAGGTTTGTCTGTTATCGTTAAAAGAACTTAACTAAAACATTTGCTCTATACATTAGTTATATAGGTCCTAAAAAGTGCCTTGTGAACTATATGGTGCCAAATGTTTAATTCAAATTGCAAAAAGTTCTAACGGGTCTCAAAATGTTTATTAGAGTCTAATAAGTAAATAATAAAAGTATAACAGTTAACCAATAAAAGGTTTGTCTGTTATCGTTAAAAGAACTTAACTAAAACATTTGCACTATACATTAGTTATATAGGTCATAAAAAGTGCCTTGTGAACTATATGGTGCCAAATGTTTAATTCAAATTGCAAAAAGTTCTAACGGGTCTCAAAATGTTTATTAGAGTCTAATAAGTAAATAATAAAAATATAACAGTTAACCAATAAAAGATTTGTCTGTTATCGTTAAAAGAACTTAACTAAAACATTTGCACTATACATTAGTTATAAAGGTCCAAAAAAGTGCTTTGTGAACTATATGGAGCCAAATGTTTAATTCACATTGCAAAAAGTTCTAACGGGTCTCAAAATGTTTATTAGAGTCTAATAAGTAAATATTAAAAGTATAACAGTTAACCAATAAAAGGTTTGTCTGTTATCGTTAAAAGAACTTAACTAAAACATTTGCTCTATACATTAGTTATATAGGTCCTAAAAAGTGCCTTGTGAACTATATGGTGCCAAATGTTTAATTCAAATTGCAAAAAGTTCTAACGGGTCTCAAAATGTTTATTAGAGTCTAATAAGTAAATAATAAAAGTATAACAGTTAACCAATAAAAGGTTTGTCTGTTATCGTTAAAAGAACTTAACTAAAACATTTGCACTATACATTAGTTATATAGGTCATAAAAAGTGCCTTGTGAACTATATGGTGCCAAATGTTTAATTCAAATTGCAAAAAGTTCTAACGGGTCTCAAAATGTTTATTAGAGTCTAATAAGTAAATAATAAAAGTATAACAGTTAACCAATAAAAGGTTTGTCTGTTATCGTTAAAAGAACTTAACTAAAACATTTGCACTATACATTAGTTATATAGGTCCTAAAAAGTGCCTTGTGAACTATATGGTGCCAAATGTTTATTTCACATTGCAAAAAGTTCTAACGGGTCTCAAAATGTTTATTAGAGTCTAATAAGTAAATAATAAAAGTTTAACAGTTAACCAATAAAAGGTTTGTCTGTTATCGTTAAAAGAACTTAACTAAAACATTTGCACTATACATTAGTTATATAGGTCCTAAAAAGTGCCTTGTGAACTATATGGTGCCAAATGTTTATTTCACATTGCAAAAAGTTCTAACGGGTCTCAAAATGTTTATTAGAGTCTAATAAGTAAATATTAAAAGTATAACATTTAACAAATAAAAGGTTTGTCTGTTATCGTTATGAGAACTTAACTAAAACATTTGCACTATACATTAGTTATATAGGTCCTAAAAAGTGCCTTGTGAACTATATGATTCCAAATGTTTAATTCACATTGCAAAAAGTTCTGACGGGTCTCAAAATGTTTATTAGAGTCTAATAAGTAAATAATAAAAATATAACAGTTAACCAATAAAAGGTTTGTCTGTTATCGTTAAAGAACTTAACTAAAACATTTGCACTATACATTAGTTATATAGGTCCTAAAAAGTGCCTTGTGAACTATATGGTGCCAAATGTTTATTTCACATTGCAAAAAGTTCTAACGGGTCTCAAAATGTTTATTAGAGTCTAATAAGTAAATATTAAAAGTATAACAGTTAACCAATAAAAGGTTTGTCTGTTATCGTTAAAAGAACTTAACTAAAACATTTGCACTATACATTAGTTATATAGGTCCTAAAAAGTGCCTTGTGAACTATATGATGCCAAATGTGCAATTCACATTGCAAAAAGTTCTAACGGGTCTCAAAATGTTTATTAGAGTCTAATAAGTAAATAATAAAAGTATAACAGTTAACCAATAAAAGGTTTGTCTGTTATCGTTAAAAGAACTTAACTAAAACATTTGCACTATACATTAGTTATATAGGTCCTAAAAAGTGCCTTGTGAACTATATGGTGCCAAATGTTTAATTCACATTGCAAAAAGTTCTAACGGGTCTCAAAATGTTTATTAGAGTCTAATAAGTAAATAATAAAAGTATAACAGTTAACCAATAAAAGGTTTGTCTGTTATCGTTAAAAGAACTTAACTAAAACATTTGCACTATACATTAGTTATATAGGTCATAAAAAGTGCCTTGTGAACTATATGGTGCCAAATGTGCAATTCACATTGCAAAAACTTCTAACGGGTCTCAAAATGTTTATTAGAGTCTAATAAGTAAATAATAAAAGTATAACAATTAACCAATAAAAGGTTTGTCTGTTATCGTTAAAAGAACTTAACTAAAACATTTGCACTATACATTAGTTATATAGGTCCTAAAAAGTGCCTTGTGAACTATATGGTGCAAAATGTTTAATTCACATTGCAAAAAGTTCTAACGGGTCTCAAAATGTTTATTAGAGTCTAATAAGTAAATAATGAAAGTATAACAGTTAACCAATAAAAGGTTTGTCTGTTATCGTTAAAGAACTTAACTAAAACATTTGCACTATACATTAGTTATATAGGTCCTAAAAAGTGCCTTGTGAACTATATGATGCCAAATGTTTAATTCACATTGCAAAAAATTCTGACGGTTCTCAAAATGTTTATTAGAGTCTAATAAGTAACTAATAAAAGTATAACAGTTAACCAATAAAAGGTTTGTCTGTTATCGTTAAAAGAACTTAACTAAAACATTTGCACTATACATTAGTTATATAGGTCCTAAAAAGTGCCTTGTGAACTATATGGTGCCAAATGTGCAATTCACATTGCAAAAAGTTCTAACGGGTCTCAAAATGTTTATTAGAGTCTAATAAGTAAATAATAAAAGTATAACAGTTAACCAATAAAAGGTTTGTCTGTTATCGTTAAAAGAACTTAACTAAAACATTTGCACTATACATTAGTTATATAGGTCCTAAAAAGTGCCTTGTGAACTATATGGTGACAAATGTTTAATTCAAATTGCAAAAAGTTCTAACGGGTCTCAAAATCTTTATTAGAGTCTAATAAGTAAATAATAAAAGTATAACAGTTAACCAATAAAAGGTTTGTCTGTTATCGTTAAAAGAACTTAACTAAAACATTTGCACTATACATTAGTTATATAGGTCCTAAAAATTGCCTTGTGAACTATATGGTGCCAAATGTGCAAATCACATTGCAAAAAGTTCTAACGGGTCTCAAAATGTTTATTAGAGTCTAATAAATAAATAATAAAAGTATAACAGTTAACCAATAAAAGGTTTGTCTGTTATCGTTAAAAGAACTTAACTAAAACATTTTCACTATACATTAGTTATATAGGTCCTAAAAAGTGCCTTGTGAACTATATGGTGCCAAATGTTTAATTCACATTGCAAAAAGTTCTAGCGGGTCTCAAAATGTTTATTAGAGTCTAATAAGTAAATAATAAAAGTATAACAGTTAACCAATAAAAGGTTTGTCTGTTATCGTTAAAAGAACTTAACTAAAACATTTGCACTATACATTAGTTACATAGGTCCTAAAAAGTGCCTTGTGAACTATATGATGCCAAATGTGCAATTCACATTGCAAAAAGTTCTAACGGGTCTCAAAATGTTTATTAGAGTCTAATAAGTAAATAATAAAAGTATAACAGTTAACCAATAAAAGGTTTGTCTGTTATCGTTAAAAGAACTTAACTAAAACATTTGCACTATACATTAGTTATATAGGTCCTAAAAAGTGCCTTGTGAACTATATGGTGCCAAATGTTTAATTCACATTGCAAAAAGTTCTAACGGGTCTCAAAATGTTTATTAGAGTCTAATAAGTAAATAATAAAAGTATAACAGTTAACCAATAAAAGTTTTGTCTGTTATCGTTAAAAGAACTTAACTAAAACATTTGCACTATACATTAGTTATATAGGTCATAAAAAGTGCCTTGTGAACTATATGGTGCCAAATGTGCAATTCACATTGCAAAAAGTTCTAACGGGTCTCAAAATGTTTATTAGAGTCTAATAAGTAAATAATAAAAGTATAACAATTAACCAATAAAAGGTTTGTCTGTTATCGTTAAAAGAACTTAACTAAAACATTTGCACTATACATTAGTTATATAGGTCCTAAAAAGTGCCTTGTGAACTATATGGTGCAAAATGTTTAATTCACATTGCAAAAAGTTCTAACGGGTCTCAAAATGTTTATTAGAGTCTAATAAGTAAATAATGAAAGTATAACAGTTAACCAATAAAAGGTTTGTCTGTTATCGTTAAAGAACTTAACTAAAACATTTGCACTATACATTAGTTATATAGGTCCTAAAAAGTGCCTTGTGAACTATATGATGCCAAATGTTTAATTCACATTGCAAAAAATTCTGACGGGTCTCAAAATGTTTATTAGAGTCTAATAAGTAACTAATAAAAGTATAACAGTTAACCAATAAAAGGTTTGTCTGTTATCGTTAAAAGAACTTAACTAAAACATTTGCACTATACATTAGTTATATAGGTCCTAAAAAGTGCCTTGTGAACTATATGGTGCCAAATGTGCAATTCACATTGCAAAAAGTTCTAACGGGTCTCAAAATGTTTATTAGAGTCTAATAAGTAAATAATAAAAGTATAACAGTTAACCAATAAAAGGTTTGTCTGTTATCGTTAAAAGAACTTAACTAAAACATTTGCACTATACATTAGTTATATAGGTCCTAAAAAGTGCCTTGTGAACTATATGGTGCCAAATGTTTAATTCAAATTGCAAAAAGTTCTAACGGGTCTCAAAATCTTTATTAGAGTCTAATAAGTAAATAATAAAAGTATAACAGTTAACCAATAAAAGATTTGTCTGTTATCGCTAAAAGAACTTAACTAAAACATTTGCACTATACATTAGTTATATAGGTCCTAAAAAGTGCCTTGTGAACTATATGGTGCCAAATGTTTAATTCACATTGCAAAAAGTTCTAACGGGTCTCAAAATGTTTATTAGAGTCTAATAAGTAAATAATAAAAGTATAACAGTTAACCAATAAAAGGTTTGTCTGTTATCGTTAAAAGAACTTAACTAAAACATTTGCACTATACATTAGTTATATAGGTCCTAAAAAGTGCCTTGTGAACTATATGGTGCCAAATGTGCAATTCACATTGCAAAAAGTTCTAACGGGTCTCAAAATGTTTATTAGAGTCTAATAAGTAAATAATAAAAGTATAACAGTTAACCAATAAAAGGTTTGTCTGTTATCGTTAAAAGAACTTAACTAAAACATTTGCACTATACATTAGTTATATAGGTCCTAAAAAGTGCCTTGTGAACTATATGGTGCCAAATGTTTAATTCACATTGCAAAAAGTTCTAACGGGTCTCAAAATGTTTATTAGAGTCTAATAAGTAAATAATAAAAGTATAGCAGTTAATCAATAAAAGGTTTGTCTGTTAATGTTAAAAGAACTTAACTAAAACATTTGCACTATACATTAGTTATATAGGTCATAAAAAGTGCCTTGTGAACTATATGGTGCCAAATGTTTAATTCACATTGCAAAAAGTTCTAACGGGTCTCAAAATGTTTATTAGAGTCTAATAAGTAAATAATAAAAGTATAACAGTTAACCAATAAAAGGTTTGTCTGTTATCGTTAAAAGAACTTAACTAAAACATTTGCACTATACATTAGTTATATAGGTCCTAAAAAGTGCCTTGTGAACTATATGGTGCCAAATGTGCAATTCACATTGCAAAAAGTTCTAACGGGTCTCAAAATGTTTATTAGAGTCTAATAAGTAAATAATAAAAGTATAACAGTTAACCAATAAAAGATTTGTCTGTTATCGTTAAAAGAACTTAACTAAAACATTTGCACTATACATTAGTTATATAGGTCATAAAAAGTGCCTTGTGAACTATATGGTGCCAAATGTTTAATTCACATTGCAAAAAGTTCTAACGGGTCTCAAAATGTTTATTAGAGTCTAATAAGTAAATAATAAAAGTATAACAGTTAACTAATAAAAGGTTTGTCTGTTATCGTTAAAAGAACTTAACTAAAACATTTGCACTATACATTAGTTATATAGGTCCTAAAAAGTGCCTTGTGAACTATATGATGCCAAATGTGCAATTCACATTGCAAAAAATTCTGACGGGTCTCAAAATGTTTATTAGAGTCTAATAAGTAACTAATAAAAGTATAACAGTTAACCAATAAAAGGTTTGTCTGTTATCGTTAAGAGAACTTAACTAAAACATTTGCACTATACATTAGTTATATAGGTCCTAAAAGGTGCCTTGTGAACTATATGATTCCAAATGTTTAATTCACATTGCAAAAAGTTCTGACGGGTCTCAAATTGTTTATTAGAGTCTAATAAGTAAATAATAAAAGTATAACAGTTAACCAATAAAAGGTTTGTCTGTTATCGTTAAAAGAACTTAACTAAAACATTTGCACTATACATTAGTTATATAGGTCCTAAAAATTGCCTTGTGAACTATATGGTGCCAAATGTGCAAATCACATTGCAAAAAGTTCTAACGGGTCTCAAAATGTTTATTAGAGTCTAATAAATAAATAATAAAAGTATAACAGTTAACCAATAAAAGGTTTGTCTGTTATCGTTAAAAGAACTTAACTAAAACATTTTCACTATACATTAGTTATATAGGTCCTAAAAAGTGCCTTGTGAACTATATGGTGCCAAATGTTTAATTCACATTGCAAAAAGTTCTAGCGGGTCTCAAAATGTTTATTAGAGTCTAATAAGTAAATAATAAAAGTATAACAGTTAACCAATAAAAGGTTTGTCTGTTATCGTTAAAGAACTTAACTAAAACATTTGCACTATACATTAGTTATATAGGTCCTAAAAAGTGCCTTGTGAACTATATGGTGCCAAATGTTTATTTCACATTGCAAAAAGTTCTAACGGGTCTCAAAATGTTTATTAGAGTCTAATAAGTAAATATTAAAAGTATAACAGTTAACCAATAAAAGGTTTGTCTGTTATCGTTAAAAGAACTTAACTAAAACATTTGCACTATACATTAGTTATATAGGTCCTAAAAAGTGCCTTGTGAACTATATGATGCCAAATGTGCAATTCACATTGCAAAAAGTTCTAACGGGTCTCAAAATGTTTATTAGAGTCTAATAAGTAAATAATAAAAGTATAACAGTTAACCAATAAAAGGTTTGTCTGTTATCGTTAAAAGAACTTAACTAAAACATTTGCACTATACATTAGTTATATAGGTCCTAAAAAGTGCCTTGTGAACTATATGGTGCCAAATGTTTAATTCACATTGCAAAAAGTTCTAACGGGTCTCAAAATGTTTATTAGAGTCTAATAAGTAAATAATAAAAGTATAACAGTTAACCAATAAAAGTTTTGTCTGTTATCGTTAAAAGAACTTAACTAAAACATTTGCACTATACATTAGTTATATAGGTCCTAAAAAGTGCCTTGTGAACTATATGGTGCCAAATGTGCAATTCACATTGCAAAAAGTTCTAACGGGTCTCAAAATGTTTATTAGAGTCTAATAAGTAAATAATAAAAGTATAACAATTAACCAATAAAAGGTTTGTCTGTTATCGTTAAAAGAACTTAACTAAAACATTTGCACTATACATTAGTTATATAGGTCCTAAAAAGTGCCTTGTGAACTATATGGTGCAAAATGTTTAATTCACATTGCAAAAAGTTCTAACGGGTCTCAAAATGTTTATTAGAGTCTAATAAGTAAATAATGAAAGTATAACAGTTAACCAATAAAAGGTTTGTCTGTTATCGTTAAAGAACTTAACTAAAACATTTGCACTATACATTAGTTATATAGGTCCTAAAAAGTGCCTTGTGAACTATATGATGCCAAATGTTTAATTCACATTGCAAAAAATTCTGACGGTTCTCAAAATGTTTATTAGAGTCTAATAAGTAACTAATAAAAGTATAACAGTTAACCAATAAAAGGTTTGTCTGTTATCGTTAAAAGAACTTAACTAAAACATTTGCACTATACATTAGTTATATAGGTCCTAAAAATTGCCTTGTGAACTATATGGTGCCAAATGTGCAAATCACATTGCAAAAAGTTCTAACGGGTCTCAAAATGTTTATTAGAGTCTAATAAATAAATAATAAAAGTATAACAGTTAACCAATAAAAGGTTTGTCTGTTATCGTTAAAAGAACTTAACTAAAACATTTTCACTATACATTAGTTATATAGGTCCTAAAAAGTGCCTTGTGAACTATATGGTGCCAAATGTTTAATTCACATTGCAAAAAGTTCTAGCGGGTCTCAAAATGTTTATTAGAGTCTAATAAGTAAATAATAAAAGTATAACAGTTAACCAATAAAAGGTTTGTCTGTTATCGTTAAAGAACTTAACTAAAACATTTGCACTATACATTAGTTATATAGGTCCTAAAAAGTGCCTTGTGAACTATATGGTGCCAAATGTTTATTTCACATTGCAAAAAGTTCTAACGGGTCTCAAAATGTTTATTAGAGTCTAATAAGTAAATATTAAAAGTATAACAGTTAACCAATAAAAGGTTTGTCTGTTATCGTTAAAAGAACTTAACTAAAACATTTGCACTATACATTAGTTATATAGGTCCTAAAAAGTGCCTTGTGAACTATATGATGCCAAATGTGCAATTCACATTGCAAAAAGTTCTAACGGGTCTCAAAATGTTTATTAGAGTCTAATAAGTAAATAATAAAAGTATAACAGTTAACCAATAAAAGGTTTGTCTGTTATCGTTAAAAGAACTTAACTAAAACATTTGCACTATACATTAGTTATATAGGTCCTAAAAAGTGCCTTGTGAACTATATGGTGCCAAATGTTTAATTCACATTGCAAAAAGTTCTAACGGGTCTCAAAATGTTTATTAGAGTCTAATAAGTAAATAATAAAAGTATAACAGTTAACCAATAAAAGTTTTGTCTGTTATCGTTAAAAGAACTTAACTAAAACATTTGCACTATACATTAGTTATATAGGTCATAAAAAGTGCCTTGTGAACTATATGGTGCCAAATGTGCAATTCACATTGCAAAAAGTTCTAACGGGTCTCAAAATGTTTATTAGAGTCTAATAAGTAAATAATAAAAGTATAACAATTAACCAATAAAAGGTTTGTCTGTTATCGTTAAAAGAACTTAACTAAAACATTTGCACTATACATTAGTTATATAGGTCCTAAAAAGTGCCTTGTGAACTATATGGTGCAAAATGTTTAATTCACATTGCAAAAAGTTCTAACGGGTCTCAAAATGTTTATTAGAGTCTAATAAGTAAATAATGAAAGTATAACAGTTAACCAATAAAAGGTTTGTCTGTTATCGTTAAAGAACTTAACTAAAACATTTGCACTATACATTAGTTATATAGGTCCTAAAAAGTGCCTTGTGAACTATATGATGCCAAATGTTTAATTCACATTGCAAAAAATTCTGACGGGTCTCAAAATGTTTATTAGAGTCTAATAAGTAACTAATAAAAGTATAACAGTTAACCAATAAAAGGTTTGTCTGTTATCGTTAAAAGAACTTAACTAAAACATTTGCACTATACATTAGTTATATAGGTCCTAAAAAGTGCCTTGTGAACTATATGGTGCCAAATGTGCAATTCACATTGCAAAAAGTTCTAACGGGTCTCAAAATGTTTATTAGAGTCTAATAAGTAAATAATAAAAGTATAACAGTTAACCAATAAAAGGTTTGTCTGTTATCGTTAAAAGAACTTAACTAAAACATTTGCACTATACATTAGTTATATAGGTCCTAAAAAGTGCCTTGTGAACTATATGGTGCCAAATGTTTAATTCAAATTGCAAAAAGTTCTAACGGGTCTCAAAATCTTTATTAGAGTCTAATAAGTAAATAATAAAAGTATAACAGTTAACCAATAAAAGATTTGTCTGTTATCGCTAAAAGAACTTAACTAAAACATTTGCACTATACATTAGTTATATAGGTCCTAAAAAGTGCCTTGTGAACTATATGGTGCCAAATGTTTAATTCACATTGCAAAAAGTTCTAACGGGTCTCAAAATGTTTATTAGAGTCTAATAAGTAAATAATAAAAGTATAACAGTTAACCAATAAAAGGTTTGTCTGTTATCGTTAAAAGAACTTAACTAAAACATTTGCACTATACATTAGTTATATAGGTCCTAAAAAGTGCCTTGTGAACTATATGGTGCCAAATGTGCAATTCACATTGCAAAAAGTTCTAACGGGTCTCAAAATGTTTATTAGAGTCTAATAAGTAAATAATAAAAGTATAACAGTTAACCAATAAAAGGTTTGTCTGTTATCGTTAAAAGAACTTAACTAAAACATTTGCACTATACATTAGTTATATATATCCTAAAAAGTGCCTTGTGAACTATATGGTGCCAAATGTTTAATTCAAATTGCAAAAAGTTCTAACGGGTCTCAAAATGTTTATTAGAGTCTAATAAGTAAATAATAAAAGTATAACAGTTAACCAATAAAAGGTTTGTCTGTTATCGTTAAAAGAACTTAACTAAAACATTTGCACTATACATTAGTTATATAGGTCCTAAAAAGTGCCTTGTGAACTATATGGTGCCAAATGTTTAATTCACATTGCAAAAAGTTCTAACGGATCTCAAAATGTTTATTAGAGTCTAATAAGTAAATAATAAAAGTATAACAGTTAACCAATAAAAGGTTTGTCTGTTATCGTTAAAAGAACTTAACTAAAACATTTGCACTATACATTAGTTATATAGGTCCTAAAAAGTGCCTTGTGAACTATATGGTGCCAAATGTTTAATTCACATTGCAAAAAGTTCTAACGGGTCTCAAAATGTTTATTAGAGTCTAATAAGTAAATAATAAAAGTATAGCAGTTAACCAATAAAAGGTTTGTCTGTTAATGTTAAAAGAACTTAACTAAAACATTTGCACTATACATTAGTTATATAGGTCATAAAAAGTGCCTTGTGAACTATATGGTGCCAAATGTTTAATTCACATTGCAAAAAGTTCTAACGGGTCTCAAAATGTTTATTAGAGTCTAATAAGTAAATAATAAAAGTATAACAGTTAACCAATAAAAGGTTTGTCTGTTATCGTTAAAAGAACTTAACTAAAACATTTGCACTATACATTAGTTATATAGGTCCTAAAAAGTGCCTTGTGAACTATATGGTGCCAAATGTGCAATTCACATTGCAAAAAGTTCTAACGGGTCTCAAAATGTTTATTAGAGTCTAATAAGTAAATAATAAAAGTATAACAGTTAACCAATAAAAGATTTGTCTGTTATCGTTAAAAGAACTTAACTAAAACATTTGCACTATACATTAGTTATATAGGTCATAAAAAGTGCCTTGTGAACTATATGGTGCCAAATGTTTAATTCACATTGCAAAAAGTTCTAACGGGTCTCAAAATGTTTATTAGAGTCTAATAAGTAAATAATAAAAGTATAACAGTTAACTAATAAAAGGTTTGTCTGTTATCGTTAAAAGAACTTAACTAAAACATTTGCACTATACATTAGTTATATAGGTCCTAAAAAGTGCCTTGTGAACTATATGATGCCAAATGTGCAATTCACATTGCAAAAAATTCTGACGGGTCTCAAAATGTTTATTAGAGTCTAATAAGTAACTAATAAAAGTATAACAGTTAACCAATAAAAGGTTTGTCTGTTATCGTTAAAAGAACTTAACTAAAACATTTGCACTATACATTAGTTATATAGGTACTAAAAAGTGCCTTGTGAACTATATGGTGCCAAATGTGCAATTCACATTGCAAAAAGTTCTAACGGGTCTCAAAATGTTTATTAGAGTCTAATAAGTAAATATTAAAAGTATAACAGTTAACCAATAAAAGGTTTGTCTGTTATCGTTAAAAGAACTTAACTAAAACATTTGCACTATACATTAGTTATATAGGTCCTAAAAAGTGCCTTGTGAACTATATGGTGCCAATTGTTTAATTCACATTGCAAAAAGTTCTAACGGGTCTCAAAATGTTTATTAGAGTCTAATAAGTAAATAATAAAAGTATAACAGTTAACCAATAAAAGGTTTGTCTGTTATCGTTAAAAGAACTTAACTAAAACATTTGCACTATACATTAGTTATATAGGTCCTAAAAATTGCCTTGTGAACTATATGGTGCCAAATGTTTAATTCACATTGCAAAAAGTTCTAACGGGTCTCAAAATGTTTATTAGAGTCTAATAAGTAAATAATAAAAGTATAACAGTTAACCAATAAAAGGTTTGTCTGTTATCGTTAAAAGAACTTAACTAAAACATTTGCACTATACATTAGTTATATAGGTCCTAAAAAGTGCCTTGTGAACTATATGGTGCCAAATGTGCAATTCACATTGCAAAAAGTTCTAACGGGTCTCAAAATGTTTATTAGAGTCTAATAAGTAAATAATAAAAGTATAACAATTAACCAATAAAAGGTTTGTCTGTTATCGTTAAAGAACTTAACTAAAACATTTGCACTATACATTAGTTATATAGGTCCTAAAAAGTGCCTTGTGAACTATATGATGCCAAATGTTTAATTCACATTGCAAAAAGTTCTGACGGGTCTCAAAATGTTTATTAGAGTCTAATAAGTAACTAATAAAAGTATAACAGTTAACCAATAAAAGGTTTGTCTGTTATCGTTAAAAGAATATAACTAAAACATTTGCACTATACATTAGTTATATAGGTCCTAAAAAGTGCCTTGTGAACTATATGGTGTTAAATGTGCAATTCACATTGCAAAAAGTTCTATCGGGTCTCAAAATGTTTTTTAGAGTCTAATAAGTAAATAATAAAAGTATAACAGTTAACCAATAAAAGGTTTGTCTGTTATCGTTAAAAGAACTTAACTAAAACATTTGCACTATACATTAGCTATATAGGTCCTAAAAAGTGCCTTGTGAACTATATGGTGCCAAATGTTTAATTCAAATTGCAAAAAGTTCTAACGGGTCTCAAAATGTTTATTAGAGTCTAATAAGTAAATAATAAAAGTATAACAGTTAACCAATAAAAGGTTTGTCTGTTATCGTTAAAAGAACTTAACTAAAACATTTGCACTATACATTAGTTATATAGGTCCTAAAAAGTGCCTTGTGAACTATATGGTGCCAAATGTTTAATTCACATTGCAAAAAGTTCTAACGGGTCTCAAAATGTTTATTAGAGTCTAATAAGTAAATAATAAAAGTATAACAGTTAACCAATAAAAGGTTTGTCTGTTAATGTTAAAAGAACTTAACTAAAACATTTGCACTATACATTAGTTATATAGGTCCTAAAAAGTGCCTTGTGAACTATATGGTGCCAAATGTTTAATTCACATTGCAAAAAGTTCTAACGGGTCTCAAAATGTTTATTAGAGTCTAATAAGTAAATAATAAAAGTATAACAGTTAACCAATAAAAGGTTTGTCTGTTATCGTTAAAAGAACTTAACTAAAACATTTGCACTATACATTAGTTATATAGGTCCTAAAAAGTGCCTTGTGAACTATATGGTGCCAAATGTGCAATTCACATTGTAAAAAGTTCTAACGGGTCTCAAAATGTTTATTAGAGTCTAATAAGTAAATAATAAAAGTATAACAGTTAAACAATAAAAGATTTGTCTGTTATAGTTAAAAGAACTTAACTAAAACATTTGCACTATACATTAGTTATACAGGTACTAAAAAGTGCCTTGTGAACTATATGGTGCCAAATGTGCAATTCACATTGCAAAAAGTTCTAACGGGTCTCAAAATGTTTATTAGAGTCTAATAAGTAAATAATAAAAGTATAACAGTTAACCAATAAAAGGTTTGTCTGTTATCGTTAAAAGAACTTAATTAAAACATTTGCACTATACATTAGTTATATAGGTCATAAAAAGTGCCTTGTGAACTATATGGTGCCAAATGTTTAATTCACATTGCAAAAAGTTCTAACGGGTCTCAAATGTTTATTAGAGTCTAATAAGTAAATATTAAAAGTATAACAGTTAACCAATAAAAGGTTTGTCTGTTATCGTTAAAAGAACTTAACTAAAACATTTGCACTATACATTAGTTATATAGGTCCTAAAAAGTGCCTTGTGAACTATATGATGCCAAATGTGCAATTCACATTGCAAAAAATTCTGACGGGTCTCAAAATGTTTATTAGAGTCTAATAAGTAACTAATAAAAGTATAACAGTTAACCAATAAAAGGTTTGTCTGTTATCGTTAAAAGAACTTAACTAAAACATTTGCACTATACATTAGTTATATAGGTCCTAAAAAGTGCCTTGTGAACTATATGATGCCAAATGTTTAATTCACATTGCAAAAAGTTCTGACGGGTCTCAAAATGTTTATTAGAATCTAATAAGTAACTAATAAAAGTATAACAGTTAACCAATAAAAGGTTTGTCTGTTATCGTTAAAAGAACTTAACTAAAACATTTGCACTATACATTAGTTATATAGGTCCTAAAAAGTGCCTTGTGAACTATATGGTGCCAAATGTGCAATTCACATTGCAAAAAGTTCTATCGGGTCTCAAAATGTTTATTAGAGTCTAATAAGTAAATAATAAAAGTATAACAGGTAACCAATAAAAGGTTTGTCTGTTATCGTTAAAAGAACTTAACTAAAACATTTGCACTATACATTAGTTATATAGGTCCTAAAAAGTGCCTTGTGAACTATATGGTGCAGAATGTTTAATTCAAATTTCAAAAAGTTCTAACGGGTCTCAAAATGTTTATTAGAGTCTAATAAGTAAATAATAAAAGTATAACAGTTAACCAATAAAAGGTTTGTCTGTTATCGCTAAAAGAACTTAACTAAAACATTTGCACTATACATTAGTTATATAGGTCCTAAAAAGTGCTTTGTGAACTATATGGTGCCAAATGTTTAATTCACATTGCAAAAAGTTCTAACGGGTCTCAAAATGTTTATTAGAATCTAATAAGTAAATAATAAAAGTATAACAGTTAACCAATAAAAGGTTTGTCTGTTATCGTTAAAAGAACTTAACTAAAACATTTGCACTATACATTAGTTATATAGGTCCTAAAAAGTGCCTTGTGAACTATATGGTGCCAAATGTGCAATTCACATTGCAAAAAGTTCTAACGGGTCTCAAAATGTTTATTAGAGTCTAATAAGTAAATAATAAAAGTATAACAGTTAACCAATAAAAGGTTTGTCTGTTATCGTTAAAAGAACTTAACTAAAACATTTGCACTATACATTAGTTATATAGGTCATAAAAAGTGCCTTGTGAACTATATGGTGCTAAATGTTTAATTCAAATTGCAAAAAGTTCTAATGGGTCTCAAAATGTTTATTAGAGTCTAATAAGTAAATAATAATAGTATAACAGTTAACCAATAAAAGGTTTGTCTGTTATCGTTAAAAGAACTTAACTAAAACATTTGCACTATACATTAGTTATATAGGTCCTAAAAAGTGCCTTGTGAACTATATGGTGCCAAATGTTTAATTCACATTGCAAAAAGTTCTAACGGGTCTCAAAATGTTTATTAGAGTCTAATAAGTAAATAATAAAAGTATAACAGTTAACCAATAAAAGGTTTGTCTGTTATCGTTAAAAGAACTTAACTAAAACATTTGCACTATACATTAGTTATATAGGTCCTAAAAAGTGCCTTGTGAACTATATGGTGCCAAATGTTTAATTCACATTGCAAAAAGTTCTAACGGGTCTCAAAATGTTTATTAGAGTATAATAAGTAAATAATAAAAGTATAACAGTTAACCAATAAAAGGTTTGTCTGTTATCGTTAAAAGAACTTAACTAAAACATTTGCACTATACATTAGTTATATAGGTCCTAAAAAGTGCCTTGTGAACTATATGGTGCCAAATGTGCAATTCACATTGCAAAAAGTTCTATCGGGTCTCAAAATGTTTATTAGAGTCTAATAAGTAAATAATAAAAGTATAACAGTTAACCAATAAAAGGTTTGTCTGTTATCGTTAAAAGAACTTAACTAAAACATTTGCACTATACATTAGTTATATAGGTCCTAAAAAGTGCCTTGTGAACTATATGGTGCCAAATGTTTAATTCAAATTGCAAAAAGTTCTAACGGGTCTCAAAATGTTTATTAGAGTCTAATAAGTAAATAATAAAAGTATAACAGTTAACCAATAAAAGGTTTGTCTGTTATCGTTAAAAGAACTTAACTAAAACATTTGCACTATACATTAGTTATATAGGTCCTAAAAAGTGCCTTGTGAACTATATGGTGCCAAATGTTTAATTCAAATTGCAAAAAGTTCTAACGGGTCTCAAAATGTTTATTAGAGTCTAATAAGTAAATAATAAAAGTATAACAGTTAACCAATAAAAGGTTTGTCTGTTATCGCTAAAAGAACTTAACTAAAACATTTGCACTATACATTAGTTATATAGGTCCTAAAAAGTGCTTTGTGAACTATATGGTGCCAAATGTTTAATTCACATTGCAAAAAGTTCTAACGGGTCTCAAAATGTTTATTAGAGTCTAATAAGTAAATAATAAAAGTATAACAGTTAACCAATAAAAGGTTTGTCTGTTATCGTTAAAAGAACTTAACTAAAACATTTGCACTATACATTAGTTATATAGGTCCTAAAAAGTGCCTTGTGAACTATATGGTGCCAAATGTTTAATTCACATTGCAAAAAGTTCTAACGGGTCTCAAAATGTTTATTAGAGTCTAATAAGTAAATAATAAAAGTATAACAGTTAACCAATAAAAGGTTTGTCTGTTATCGTTAAAAGAACTTAACTAAAACATTTGCACTATACATTAGTTATATAGGTCCTAAAAAGTGCCTTGTGAACTATATGGTGCTAAATGTTTAATTCAAATTGCAAAAAGTTCTAACGGGTCTCAAAATGTTTATTAGAGTCTAATAAGTAAATAATAAAAGTATAACAGTTAACCAATAAAAGGTTTGTCTGTTATCGTTAAAAGAACTTAACTAAAACATTTGCACTATACATTAGTTATATAGGTCCTAAAAAGTGCCTTGTGAACTATATGGTGCCAAATGTTTAATTCACATTGCAAAAAGTTCTAACGGGTCTCAAAATGTTTATTAGAGTCTAATAAGTAAATAATAAAAGTATAACAGTTAACCAATAAAAGGTTTGTCTGTTATCGTTAAAAGAACTTAACTAAAACATTTGCACTATACATTAGTTATATAGGTCCTAAAAAGTGCCTTGTGAACTATATGATGCCAAATGTGCAATTCACATTGCAAAAAGTTCTAACGGGTCTCAAAATGTTTATTAGAGTCTAATAAGTAAATAATAAAAGTATAACAGTTAACCAATAAAAGGTTTGTCTGTTATCGTTAAAAGAACTTAACTAAAACATTTGCACTATACATTAGTTATATAGGTCCTAAAAAGTGCCTTGTGAACTATATGGTGCCAAATGTTTAATTCACATTGCAAAAAGTTCTAACGGGTCTCAAAATGTTTATTAGAGTCTAATAAGTAAATAATAAAAGTATAACAGTTAACCAATAAAAGGTTTGTCTGTTATCGTTAAAAGAACTTAACTAAAACATTTGCACTATACATTAGTTATATAGGTCCTAAAAAGTGCCTTGTGAACTATATGGTGCCAAATGTGCAATTCACATTGCAAAAAGTTCTAACGGGTCTCAAAATGTTTATTAGAGTCTAATAAGTAAATAATAAAAGTATAACAATTAACCAATAAAAGGTTTGTCTGTTATCGTTAAAAGAACTTAACTAAAACATTTGCACTATACATTAGTTATATAGGTCCTAAAAAGTGCCTTGTGAACTATATGGTGCAAAATGTTTAATTCACATTGCAAAAAGTTCTAACGGGTCTCAAAATGTTTATTAGAGTCTAATAAGTAAATAATGAAAGTATAACAGTTAACCAATAAAAGGTTTGTCTGTTATCGTTAAAGAACTTAACTAAAACATTTGCACTATACATTAGTTATATAGGTCCTAAAAAGTGCCTTGTGAACTATATGATGCCAAATGTTTAATTCACATTGCAAAAAGTTCTGACGGGTCTCAAAATGTTTATTAGAGTCTAATAAGTAACTAATAAAAGTATAACAGTTAACCAATAAAAGGTTTGTCTGTTATCGTTAAAAGAACTTAACTAAAACATTTGCACTATACATTAGTTATATAGGTCCTAAAAAGTGCCTTGTGAACTATATGGTGCCAAATGTGCAATTCACATTGCAAAAAGTTCTAACGGGTCTCAAAATGTTTATTAGAGTCTAATAAGTAAATAATAAAAGTATAACAGTTAACCAATAAAAGGTTTGTCTGTTATCGTTAAAAGAACTTAACTAAAACATTTGCACTATACATTAGTTATATAGGTCCTAAAAAGTGCCTTGTGAACTATATGGTGCCAAATGTTTAATTCACATTGCAAAAAGTTCTAACGGGTCTCAAAATGTTTATTAGAGTCTAATAAGTAAATAATAAAAGTATAACAGTTAACCAATAAAAGGTTTGTCTGTTATCGTTAAAAGAACTTAACTAAAACATTTGCACTATACATTAGTTATATAGGTCCTAAAAAGTGCCTTGTGAACTATATGGTGCCAAATGTGCAATTCACATTGCAAAAAGTTCTAACGGGTCTCAAAATGTTTATTAGAGTCTAATAAGTAAATAATAAAAGTATAACAATTAACCAATAAAAGGTTTGTCTGTTATCGTTAAAAGAACTTAACTAAAACATTTGCACTATACATTAGTTATATAGGTCCTAAAAAGTGCCTTGTGAACTATATGGTGCAAAATGTTTAATTCACATTGCAAAAAGTTCTAACGGGTCTCAAAATGTTTATTAGAGTCTAATAAGTAAATAATGAAAGTATAACAGTTAACCAATAAAAGGTTTGTCTGTTATCGTTAAAAGAACTTAACTAAAACATTTGCACTATACATTAGTTATATAGGTCCTAAAAAGTGCCTTGTGAACTATATGGTGCCAAATGTGCAATTCACATTGCAAAAAGTTCTAACGGGTCTCAAAATGTTTATTAGAGTCTAATAAGTAAATAATAAAAGTATAACAGTTAACCAATAAAAGGTTTGTCTGTTATCGTTAAAAGAACTTAACTAAAACATTTGCACTATACATTAGTTATATAGGTCATTAAAAGTGCCTTGTGAACTATATGGTGCCAAATGTTTAATTCACATTGCAAAAAGTTCTGACGGGTCTCAAAATGTTTATTAGAGTCTAATAAGTAAATAATAAAAGTATAACAGTTAACCAATAAAAGGTTTGTCTGTTATCGTTAAAAGAACTTAACTAAAACATTTGCACTATACATTAGTTATATAGGTCCTAAAAAGTGCCTTGTGAACTATATGGTGCCAAATGTGCAATTCACATTGCAAAAAGTTCTAACGGGTCTCAAAATGTTTATTAGAGTCTAATAAGTAAATAATAAAAGTATAACAGTTAACCAATAAAAGGTTTGTCTGTTATCGTTAAAAGAACTTAACTAAAACATTTGCACTATACATTAGTTATATAGGTCATTAAAAGTGCCTTGTGAACTATATCGTGCCAAATGTTTAATTCAAATTGCAAAAAGTTCTAACGGGTCTCAAAATGTTTATTAGAGTCTAATAAGTAAATAATAAAAGTATAACAGTTAACCAATAAAAGGTTTGTCTGTTATCGTTAAAAGAACTTAACTAAAACATTTGCACTATACATTAGTTATATAGGTCCTAAAAAGTGCCTTGTGAACTATATGGTGCCAAATGTTTAATTCACATTGCAAAAAGTTCTAACGGGTCTCAAAATGTTTATTAGAGTCTAATAAGTAAATAATAAAAGTATAACAGTTAACCAATAAAAGGTTTGTCTGTTATCGTTAAAAGAACTTAACTAAAACATTTGCACTATACATTAGTTATATAGGTCCTAAAAAGTGCCTTGTGAACTATATGGTGCCAAATGTTTAATTCACATTGCAAAAAGTTCTAACGGGTCTCAAAATGTTTATTAGAGTCTAATAAGTAAATAATAAATATATAGCAGTTAACCAATAAAAGGTTTGTCTGTTAATGTTAAAAGAACTTAACTAAAACATTTGCACTATACATTAGTTATATAGGTCATAAAAAGTGCCTTGTGAACTATATGGTGCCAAATGTTTAATTCACATTGCAAAAAGTTCTAACGGGTCTCAAAATGTTTATTAGAGTCTAATAAGTAAATAATGAAAGTATAACAGTTAACCAATAAAAGGTTTGTCTGTTATCGTTAAAGAACTTAACTAAAACATTTGCACTATACATTAGTTATATAGGTCCTAAAAAGTGCCTTGTGAACTATATGATGCCAAATGTTTAATTCACATTGCAAAAAGTTCTGACGGGTCTCAAAATGTTTATTAGAGTCTAATAAGTAACTAATAAAAGTATAACAGTTAACCAATAAAAGGTTTGTCTGTTATCGTTAAAAGAACTTAACTAAAACATTTGCACTATACATTAGTTATATAGGTCCTAAAAAGTGCCTTGTGAACTATATGGTGCCAAATGTGCAATTCACATTGCAAAAAGTTCTATCGGGTCTCAAAATGTTTTTTAGAGTCTAATAAGTAAATAATAAAAGTATAACAGTTAACCAATAAAAGGTTTGTCTGTTATCGTTAAAAGAACTTAACTAAAACATTTGCACTATACATTAGTTATATAGGTCCTAAAAAGTGCCTTGTGAACTATATGGTGCCAAATGTTTAATTCAAATTGCAAAAAGTTCTAACGGGTCTCAAAATGTTTATTAGAGTCTAATAAGTAAATAATAAAAGTATAACAGTTAACCAATAAAAGGTTTGTCTGTTATCGTTAAAAGAACTTAACTAAAACATTTGCACTATACATTAGTTATATAGGTCCTAAAAAGTGCCTTGTGAACTATATGGTGCCAAATGTTTAATTCACATTGCAAAAAGTTCTAACGGGTCTCAAAATGTTTATTAGAGTCTAATAAGTAAATAATAAAAGTATAACAGTTAACCAATAAAAGGTTTGTCTGTTAATGTTAAAAGAACTTAACTAAAACATTTGCACTATACATTAGTTATATAGGTCATAAAAAGTGCCTTGTGAACTATATGGTGCCAAATGTTTAATTCACATTGCAAAAAGTTCTAACGGGTCTCAAAATGTTTATTAGAGTCTAATAAGTAAATAATAAAAGTATAACAGTTAACCAATAAAAGGTTTGTCTGTTATCGTTAAAAGAACTTAACTAAAACATTTGCACTATACATTAGTTATATAGGTCCTAAAAAGTGCCTTGTGAACTATATGGTGCCAAATGTTTAATTCACATTGCAAAAAGTTCTAACGGGTCTCAAAATGTTTATTAGAGTCTAATAAGTAAATAATAAAAGTATAGCAGTTAACCAATAAAAGGTTTGTCTGTTAATGTTAAAAGAACTTAACTAAAACATTTGCACTATACATTAGTTATATAGGTCATAAAAAGTGCCTTGTGAACTATATGGTGCCAAATGTTTAATTCACATTGCAAAAAGTTCTAACGGGTCTCAAAATGTTTATTAGAGTCTAATAAGTAAATAATGAAAGTATAACAGTTAACCAATAAAAGGTTTGTCTGTTATCGTTAAAGAACTTAACTAAAACATTTGCACTATACATTAGTTATATAGGTCCTAAAAAGTGCCTTGTGAACTATATGATGCCAAATGTTTAATTCACATTGCAAAAAGTTCTGACGGGTCTCAAAATGTTTATTAGAGTCTAATAAGTAACTAATAAAAGTATAACAGTTAACCAATAAAAGGTTTGTCTGTTATCGTTAAAAGAACTTAACTAAAACATTTGCACTATACATTAGTTATATAGGTCCTAAAAAGTGCCTTGTGAACTATATGGTGCCAAATGTGCAATTCACATTGCAAAAAGTTCTATCGGGTCTCAAAATGTTTTTTAGAGTCTAATAAGTAAATAATAAAAGTATAACAGTTAACCAATAAAAGGTTTGTCTGTTATCGTTAAAAGAACTTAACTAAAACATTTGCACTATACATTAGTTATATAGGTCCTAAAAAGTGCCTTGTGAACTATATGGTGCCAAATGTTTAATTCAAATTGCAAAAAGTTCTAACGGGTCTCAAAATGTTTATTAGAGTCTAATAAGTAAATAATAAAAGTATAACAGTTAACCAATAAAAGGTTTGTCTGTTATCGTTAAAAGAACTTAACTAAAACATTTGCACTATACATTAGTTATATAGGTCCTAAAAAGTGCCTTGTGAACTATATGGTGCCAAATGTTTAATTCACATTGCAAAAAGTTCTAACGGGTCTCAAAATGTTTATTAGAGTCTAATAAGTAAATAATAAAAGTATAACAGTTAACCAATAAAAGGTTTGTCTGTTAATGTTAAAAGAACTTAACTAAAACATTTGCACTATACATTAGTTATATAGGTCATAAAAAGTGCCTTGTGAACTATATGGTGCCAAATGTTTAATTCACATTGCAAAAAGTTCTAACGGGTCTCAAAATGTTTATTAGAGTCTAATAAGTAAATAATAAAAGTATAACAGTTAACCAATAAAAGGTTTGTCTGTTATCGTTAAAAGAACTTAACTAAAACATTTGCACTATACATTAGTTATATAGGTCCTAAAAAGTGCCTTGTGAACTATATGGTGCCAAATGTGCAATTCACATTGTAAAAAGTTCTAACGGGTCTCAAAATGTTTATTAGAGTCTAATAAGTAAATAATAAAAGTATAACAGTTAACCAATAAAAGGTTTGTCTGTTATCGTTAAAAGAACTTAACTAAAACATTTGCACTATACATTAGTTATATAGGTCATAAAAAGTGCCTTGTGAACTATATGGTGCCAAATGTTTAATTCACATTGCAAAAAGTTCTAACGGGTCTCAAATGTTTATTAGAGTCTAATAAGTAAATATTAAAAGTATAACAGTTAACCAATAAAAGGTTTGTCTGTTATCGTTAAAAGAACTTAACTAAAACATTTGCACTATACATTAGTTATATAGGTCCTAAAAAGTGCCTTGTGAACTATATGATGCCAAATGTGCAATTCACATTGCAAAAAATTCTGACGGGTCTCAAAATGTTTATTAGAGTCTAATAAGTAACTAATAAAAGTATAACAGTTAACCAATAAAAGGTTTGTCTGTTATCGTTAAAAGAACTTAACTAAAACATTTGCACTATACATTAGTTATATAGGTACTAAAAAGTGCCTTGTGAACTATATGGTGCCAAATGTGCAATTCACATTGCAAAAAGTTCTAACGGGTCTCAAAATGTTTATTAGAGTCTAATAAGTAAATAATAAAAGTATAACAGTTAACCAATAAAAGGTTTGTCTGTTATCGTTAAAAGAACTTAACTAAAACTTTTGCACTATACATTAGTTATATAAGTCCTAAAAATTGCCTTGTGAACTATATGGTGCCAAATGTTTAATTCACATTGCAAAAATTTCTAACGGGTCTCAAAATGTTTATTAGAGTCTAATAAGTAAATAATGAAAGTATAACAGTTAACCAATAAAAGGTTTGTCTGTTATCGTTAAAGAACTTAACTAAAACATTTGCACTATACATTAGTTATATAGGTCCTAAAAAGTGCCTTGTGAACTATATGATGCCAAATGTTTAATTCACATTGCAAAAAGTTCTGACGGGTCTCAAAATGTTTATTAGAGTCTAATAAGTAACTAATAAAAGTATAACAGTTAACCAATAAAAGGTTTGTCTGTTATCGTTAAAAGAACTTAACTAAAACATTTGCACTATACATTAGTTATATAGGTCCTAAAAAGTGCCTTGTGAACTATATGGTGCCAAATGTGCAATTCACATTGCAAAAAGTTCTATCGGGTCTCAAAATGTTTATTAGAGTCTAGTAAGTAAATAATAAAAGTATAACAGTTAACCAATAAAAGGTTTGTCTGTTATCGTTAAAAGAACTTAACTAAAACATTTGCACTATACATTAGTTATATAGGTCCTAAAAAGTGCCTTGTGAACTATATGGTGCAGAATGTTTAATTCAAATTGCAAAAAGTTCTAACGGGTCTCAAAATGTTTATTAGAGTCTAATAAGTAAATAATAAAAGTATAACAGTTAACCAATAAAAGGTTTGTCTGTTATCGCTAAAAGAACTTAACTAAAACATTTGCACTATACATTAGTTATATAGGTCCTAAAAAGTGCTTTGTGAACTATATGGTGCCAAATGTTTAATTCACATTGCAAAAAGTTCTAACGGGTCTCAAAATGTTTATTAGAGTCTAATAAGTAAATAATAAAAGTATAACAGTTAACCAATAAAAGGTTTGTCTGTTATCGTTAAAAGAACTTAACTAAAACATTTGCACTATACATTAGTTATATAGGTCCTAAAAAGTGCCTTGTGAACTATATGGTGCCAAATGTGCAATTCACATTGCAAAAAGTTCTAACGGGTCTCAAAATGTTTATTAGAGTCTAATAAGTAAATAATAAAAGTATAACAGTTAACCAATAAAAGGTTTGTCTGTTATCGTTAAAAGAACTTAACTAAAACATTTGCACTATACATTAGTTATATAGGTCATAAAAAGTGCCTTGTGAACTATATGGTGCTAAATGTTTAATTCAAATTGCAAAAAGTTCTAACGGGTCTCAAAATGTTTATTAGAGTCTAATAAGTAAATAATAAAAGTATAACAGTTAACCAATAAATAGTTTGTCTGTTATCGTTAAAAGAACTTAACTAAAACATTTGCACTATACATTAGTTATATAGGTCCTAAAAAGTGCCTTGTGAACTATATGGTGCCAAATGTTTAATTCACATTGCAAAAAGTTCTAACGGGTCTCAAAATGTTTATTAGAGTCTAATAAGTAAATAATAAAAGTATAACAGTTAACCAATAAAAGGTTTGTCTGTTATCGTTAAAAGAACTTAACTAAAACATTTGCACTATACATTAGTTATATAGGTCCTAAAAAGTGCCTTGTGAACTATATGGTGCCAAATGTTTATTACACATTGCAAAAAGTTCTAACGGGTCTCAAAATGTTTATTAGAGTATAATAAGTAAATAATAAAAGTATAACAGTTAACCAATAAAAGGTTTGTCTGTTATCGTTAAAAGAACTTAACTAAAACATTTGCACTATACATTAGTTATATAGGTCCTAAAAAGTGCCTTGTGAACTATATGGTGCCAAATGTGCAATTCACATTGCAAAAAGTTCTATCGGGTCTCAAAATGTTTATTAGAGTCTAATAAGTAAATAATAAAAGTATAACAGTTAACCAATAAAAGGTTTGTCTGTTATCGTTAAAAGAACTTAACTAAAACATTTGCACTATACATTAGTTATATAGGTCCTAAATGTGCCTTGTGAACTATATGGTGCCAAATGTTTAATTCAAATTGCAAAAAGTTCTAACGGGTCTCAAAATGTTTATTAGAGTCTAATAAGTAAATAATAAAAGTATAACAGTTAACCAATAAAAGGTTTGTCTGTTATCGCTAATAGAACTTAACTAAAACATTTGCACTATACATTAGTTATATAGGTCCTAAAAAGTGCTTTGTGAACTATATGGTGCCAAATGTTTAATTCACATTGCAAAAAGTTCTAACGGGTCTCAAAATGTTTATTAGAGTCTAATAAGTAAATAATAAAAGTATAACAGTTAACCAATAAAAGGTTTGTCTGTTATCGTTAAAAGAACTTAATTAAAACATTTGCACTATACATTAGTTATATAGGTCCTAAAAAGTGCCTTGTGAACTATATGGTGCCAAATGTGCAATTCACATTGCAAAAAGTTCTAACGGGTCTCAAAATGTTTATTAGAGTCTAATAAGTAAATAATAAAAGTATAACAGTTAACCAATAAAAGGTTTGTCTGTTATCATTAAAAGAACTTAACTAAAACATTTGCACTATACATTAGTTATATAGGTCATAAAAAGTGCCTTGTGAACTATATGGTGCTAAATGTTTAATTCACATTGCAAAAAGTTCTAACGGGTCTCAAAATGTTTATTAGAGTCTAATAAGTAAATAATAAAAGTATAACAGTTAACCAATAAAAGGTTTGTCTGTTATCGTTAAAAGAACTTAACTAAAACATTTGCACTATACATTAGTTATATAGGTCCTAAAAAGTGCCTTGTGAACTATATGGTGCCAAATGTTTAATTCACATTGCAAAAAGTTCTAACGGGTCTCAAAATGTTTATTAGAGTCTAATAAGTAAATAATAAAAGTATAACAGTTAACCAATAAAAGGTTTGTCTGTTATCGTTAAAAGAACTTAACTAAAACATTTGCACTATACATTAGTTATATAGGTCCTAAAAAGTGCCTTGTGAACTATATGGTGCCAAATGTTTAATTCACATTGCAAAAAGTTCTAACGGGTCTCAAAATGTTTATTAGAGTATAATAAGTAAATAATAAAAGTATAACAGTTAACCAATAAAAGGTTTGTCTGTTAATGTTAAAAGAACTTAACTAAAACATTTGCACTATACATTAGTTATATAGGTCATAAAAAGTGCCTTGTGAACTATATGGTGCCAAATGTTTAATTCACATTGCAAAAAGTTCTAACGGGTCTCAAAATGTTTATTAGAGTCTAATAAGTAAATAATAAAAGTATAACAGTTAACCAATAAAAGATTTGTCTGTTATCGTTAAAAGAACTTAACTAAAACATTTGCACTATACATTAGTTATATAGGTCATAAAAAGTGCCTTGTGAACTATATGGTGCCAAATGTTTAATTCACATTGCAAAAAGTTCTAACGGGTCTCAAAATGTTTATTAGAGTCTAATAAGTAAATAATAAAAGTATAACAGTTAACCAATAAAAGGTTTGTCTGTTATCGTTAAAAGAACTTAACTAAAAAATTTGGACTATACATTAGTTATATAGGTCCTAAAAAGTGCCTTGTGAACTATATGGTGCCAAATGTGCAATTCACATTGCAAAAAGTTCTAACGGGTCTCAAAATGTTTATTAGAGTCTAATAAGTAAATAATAAAAGTATAACAGTTAACCAATAAAAGGTTTGTCTGTTATCGTTAAAAGAACTTAACTAAAACATTTGCACTATACATTAGTTATATAGGTCATAAAAAGTGCCTTGTGAACTATATGGTGCCAAATGTTTAATTCACATTGCAAAAAGTTCTCACGGGTCTCAAAATGTTTATTAGAGTCTAATAAGTAAATAATAAAAGTATAACAGTTAACCAATAAAAGGTTTGTCTGTTATCGTTAAAAGAACTTAACTAAAACATTTGCACTATACATTAGTTATATAGGTCATAAAAAGTGCCTTGTGAACTATATGGTGCTAAATGTTTAATTCAAATTGCAAAAAGTTCTAACGGGTCTCAAAATGTTTATTAGAGTCTAATAAGTAAATAATAAAAGTATAACAGTTAACCAATAAAAGGTTTGTCTGTTATCGTTAAAAGAACTTAACTAAAACATTTGCACTATACATTAGTTATATAGGTCCTAAAAAGTGCCTTGTGAACTATATGGTGCCAAATGTGCAATTCACATTGCAAAAAGTTCTAACGGGTCTCAAAATGTTTATTAGAGTCTAATAAGTAAATAATAAAAGTATAACAGTTAACCAATAAAAGGTTTGTCTGTTATCGTTAAAAGAACTTAACTAAAACATTTGCACTATACATTAGTTATATAGGTCATAAAAAGTGCCTTGTGAACTATATGGTGCCAAATGTGCAATTCACATTGCAAAAAGTTCTAACGGGTCTCAAAATGTTTATTAGAGTCTAATAAGTAAATAATAAAAGTATAACAGTTAACCAATAAAAGGTTTGTCTGTTATCGTTAAAAGAACTTAACTAAAACATTTGCACTATACATTAGTTATATAGGTCATAAAAAGTGCCTTGTGAACTATATGGTGCTAAATGTTTAATTCAAATTGCAAAAAGTTCTAACGGGTCTCAAAATGTTTATTAGAGTCTAATAAGTAAATAATAAAAGTATAACAGTTAACCAATAAAAGGTTTGTCTGTTATCGTTAAAAGAACTTAACTAAAACATTTGCACTATACATTAGTTATATAGGTCATAAAAAGTGCCTTGTGAACTATATGGTGCCAAATGTTTAATTCACATTGCAAAAAGTTCTAACGGGTCTCAAAATGTTTATTAGAGTCTAATAAGTAAATAATAAAAGTATAACAGTTAACCAATAAAAGGTTTGTCTGTTATCGTTAAAAGAACTTAACTAAAACATTTGCACTATACATTAGTTATATAGGTCCTAAAAAGTGCCTTGTGAACTATATGGTGCCAAATGTTTAATTCACATTGCAAAAAGTTCTAACGGGTCTCAAAATGTTTATTAGAGTATAATAAGTAAATAATAAAAGTATAACAGTTAACCAATAAAAGGTTTGTCTGTTAATGTTAAAAGAACTTAACTAAAACATTTGCACTATACATTAGTTATATAGGTCATAAAAAGTGCCTTGTGAACTATATGGTGCCAAATGTTTAATTCACATTGCAAAAAGTTCTAACGGGTCTCAAAATGTTTATTAGAGTCTAATAAGTAAATAATAAAAGTATAACAGTTAACCAATAAAAGATTTGTCTGTTATCGTTAAAAGAACTTAACTAAAACATTTGCACTATACATTAGTTATATAGGTCATAAAAAGTGCCTTGTGAACTATATGGTGCCAAATGTTTAATTCACATTGCAAAAAGTTCTAACGGGTCTCAAAATGTTTATTAGAGTCTAATAAGTAAATAATAAAAGTATAACAGTTAACCAATAAAAGGTTTGTCTGTTATCGTTAAAAGAACTTAACTAAAAAATTTGGACTATACATTAGTTATATAGGTCCTAAAAAGTGCCTTGTGAACTATATGGTGCCAAATGTGCAATTCACATTGCAAAAAGTTCTAACGGGTCTCAAAATGTTTATTAGAGTCTAATAAGTAAATAATAAAAGTATAACAGTTAACCAATAAAAGGTTTGTCTGTTATCGTTAAAAGAACTTAACTAAAACATTTGCACTATACATTAGTTATATAGGTCATAAAAAGTGCCTTGTGAACTATATGGTGCCAAATGTTTAATTCACATTGCAAAAAGTTCTAACGGGTCTCAAAATGTTTATTAGAGTCTAATAAGTAAATAATAAAAGTATAACAGTTAACCAATAAAAGGTTTGTCTGTTATCGTTAAAAGAACTTAACTAAAACATTTGCACTATACATTAGTTATATAGGTCATAAAAAGTGCCTTGTGAACTATATGGTGCTAAATGTTTAATTCAAATTGCAAAAAGTTCTAACGGGTCTCAAAATGTTTATTAGAGTCTAATAAGTAAATAATAAAAGTATAACAGTTAACCAATAAAAGGTTTGTCTGTTATCGTTAAAAGAACTTAACTAAAACATTTGCACTATACATTAGTTATATAGGTCCTAAAAAGTGCCTTGTGAACTATATGGTGCCAAATGTGCAATTCACATTGCAAAAAGTTCTAACGGGTCTCAAAATGTTTATTAGAGTATAATAAGTAAATAATAAAAGTATAACAGTTAACCAATAAAAGGTTTGTCTGTTAATGTTAAAAGAACTTAACTAAAACATTTGCACTATACATTAGTTATATAGGTCATAAAAAGTGCCTTGTGAACTATATGGTGCCAAATGTTTAATTCACATTGCAAAAAATTCTAACGGGTCTCAAAATGTTTATTAGAGTCTAATAAGTAAATAATAAAAGTATAACAGTTAACCAATAAAAGGTTTGTCTGTTATCGTTAAAAGAACTTAAATAAAACATTTGCACTATACATTAGTTATATAGGTCCTAAAAAGTGCCTTGTGAACTATATGGTGCCAAATGTTTAATTCACATTGCAAAAAGTTCTAACGGGTCTCAAAATGTTTATTAGAGTCTAATAAGTAAATAATAAAAGTATAACAGTTAACCAATAAAAGGTTTGTCTGTTATCGTTAAAAGAACTTAACTAAAACATTTGCACTATACATTAGTTATATAGGTCATAAAAAGTGCCTTGTGAACTATATGGTGCTAAATGTTTAATTCAAATTGCAAAAAGTTCTAACGGGTCTCAAAATGTTTATTAGAGTCTAATAAGTAAATAATAAAAGTATAACAGTTAACCAATAAAAGGTTTGTCTGTTATCGTTAAAAGAACTTAACTAAAACATTTGCACTATACATTAGTTATATAAGTCCTAAAAATTGCCTTGTGAACTATATGGTGCCAAATGTTTAATTCACATTGCAAAAAGTTCTAACGGGTCTCAAAATGTTTATTAGAGTCTAATAAGTAAATAATGAAAGTATAACAGTTAACCAATAAAAGGTTTGTCTGTTATCGTTAAAGAACTTAACTAAAACATTTGCACTATACATTAGTTATATAGGTCCTAAAAAGTGCCTTGTGAACTATATGATGCCAAATGTTTAATTCACATTGCAAAAAGTTCTGACGGGTCTCAAAATGTTTATTAGAGTCTAATAAGTAACTAATAAAAGTATAACAGTTAACCAATAAAAGGTTTGTCTGTTATCGTTAAAAGAACTTAACTAAAACATTTGCACTATACATTAGTTATATAGGTCCTAAAAAGTGCCTTGTGAACTATATGGTGCCAAATGTGCAATTCACATTGCAAAAAGTTCTATCGGGTCTCAAAATGTTTATTAGAGTCTAATGAGTAAATAATAAAAGTATAACAGTTAACCAATAAAAGGTTTGTCTGTTATCGTTAAAAGAACTTAACTAAAACATTTGCACTATACATTAGTTATATAGGTCCTAAAAAGTGCCTTGTGAACTATATGGTGCAGAATGTTTAATTCAAATTGCAAAAAGTTCTAACGGGTCTCAAAATGTTTATTAGAGTCTAATAAGTAAATAATAAAAGTATAAAAGTTAACCAATAAAAGGTTTGTCTGTTATCGCTAAAAGAACTTAACTAAAACATTTGCACTATACATTAGTTCAATAGGTCCTAAAAAGTGCTTTGTGAACTATATGGTGCCAAATGTTTAATTCACATTGCAAAAAGTTCTAACGGGTCTCAAAATGTTTATTAGAGTCTAATAAGTAAATAATAAAAGTATAACAGTTAACCAATAAAAGGTTTGTCTGTTATCGTTAAAAGAACTTAACTAAAACATTTGCACTATACATTAGTTATATAGGTCCTAAAAAGTGCCTTGTGAACTATATGGTGCCAAATGTGCAATTCACATTGCAAAAAGTTCTAACGGGTCTCAAAATGTTTATTAGAGTCTAATAAGTAAATAATAAAAGTATAACAGTTAACCAATAAAAGGTTTGTCTGTTATCGTTAAAAGAACTTAACTAAAACATTTGCACTATACATTAGTTATATAGGTCATAAAAAGTGCCTTGTGAACTATATGGTGCTAAATGTTTAATTCAAATTGCAAAAAGTTCTAACGGGTCTCAAAATGTTTATTAGAGTCTAATAAGTAAATAATAAAAGTATAACAGTTAACCAATAAAAGGTTTGTCTGTTATCGTTAAAAGAACTTAACTAAAACATTTGCACTATACATTAGTTATATAGGTCATAAAAAGTGCCTTGTGAACTTTATGGTGCCAAATGTTTAATTCACATTGCAAAAAGTTCTAACGGGTCTCAAAATGTTTATTAGAGTCTAATAAGTAAATAATAAAAGTATAACAGTTAACCAATAAAAGGTTTGTCTGTTATCGTTAAAAGAACTTAACTAAAACATTTGCACTATACATTAGTTATATAGGTCCTAAAAAGTGCCTTGTGAACTATATGGTGCCAAATGTTTAATTCACATTGCAAAAAGTTCTAACGGGTCTCAAAATGTTTATTAGAGTATAATAAGTAAATAATAAAAGTATAACAGTTAACCAATAAAAAGGTTTGTCTGTTATCGTTAAAAGAACTTAACTAAAACATTTGCACTATACATTAGTTATATAGGTCCTAAAAAGTGCCTTGTGAACTATATGGTGCCAAATGTGCAATTCACATTGCAAAAAGTTCTAACGGGTCTCAAAATGTTTATTAGAGTCTAATAAGTAAATAATAAAAGTATAACAGTTAACCAATAAAAGGTTTGTCTGTTATCGTTAAAAGAACTTAACTAAAACATTTGCACTATACATTAGTTATATAGGTCCTAAAAAGTGCCTTGTGAACTATATGGTGCCAAATGTTTAATTCACATTGCAAAAAGTTCTAACGGGTCTCAAAATGTTTATTAGAGTATAATAAGTAAATAATAAAAGTATAACAGTTAACCAATAAAAAGGTTTGTCTGTTATCGTTAAAAGAACTTAACTAAAACATTTGCACTATACATTAGTTATATAGGTCCTAAAAAGTGCCTTGTGAACTATATGGTGCCAAATGTGCAATTCACATTGCAAAAAGTTCTATCGGGTCTCAAAATGTTTATTAGAGTCTAATAAGTAAATAATAAAAGTATAACAGTTAACCAATAAAAGGTTTGTCTGTTATCGTTAAAAGAACTTAACTAAAACATTTGCACTATACATTAGTTATATAGGTCCTAAAAAGTGCCTTGTGAACTATATGGTGCCAAATGTTTAATTCAAATTGCAAAAAGTTCTAACGGGTCTCAAAATGTTTATTAGAGTCTAATAAGTAAATAATAAAAGTATAACAGTTAACCAATAAAAGGTTTGTCTGTTATCGCTAAAAGAACTTAACTAAAACATTTGCACTATACATTATTTATATAGGTCCTAAAAAGTGCTTTGTGAACTATATGGTGCCAAATGTTTAATTCACATTGCAAAAAGTTCTAACGGGTCTCAAAATGTTTATTAGAGTCTAATAAGTAAATAATAAAAGTATAACAGTTAACCAATAAAAGGTTTGTCTGTTATCGTTAAAAGAACTTAACTAAAACATTTGCACTATACATTAGTTATATAGGTCCTAAAAAGTGCCTTGTGAACTATATGGTGCCAAATGTGCAATTCACATTGCAAAAAGTTCTAACGGGTCTCAAAATGTTTATTAGAGTCTAATAAGTAAATAATAAAAGTATAACAGTTAACCAATAAAAAGTTTGTCTGTTATCGTTAAAAGAACTTAACTAAAACATTTGCACTATACATTAGTTATATAGGTCATAAAAAGTGCCTTGTGAACTATATGGTGCTAAATGTTTAATTCAAATTGCAAAAAGTTCTAACGGGTCTCAAAATGTTTATTAGAGTCTAATAAGTAAATAATAAAAGTATAACAGTTAACCAATAAAAGGTTTGTCTGTTATCGTTAAAAGAACTTAACTAAAACATTTGCACTATACATTAGTTATATAGGTCCTAAAAAGTGCCTTGTGAACTATATGGTGCCAAATGTTTAATTCACATTGCAAAAAGTTCTAACGGGTCTCAAAATGTTTATTAGAGTCTAATAAGTAAATAATAAAAGTATAACAGTTAACCAATAAAAGGTTTGTCTGTTATCGTTAAAAGAACTTAACTAAAACATTTGCACTATACATTAGTTATATAGGTCCTAAAAAGTGCCTTGTGAACTATATGGTGCCAAATGTTTAATTCACATTGCAAAAAGTTCTAACGGGTCTCAAAATGTTTATTAGAGTATAATAAGTAAATAATAAAAGTATAACAGTTAACCAATAAAAGGTTTGTCTGTTAATGTTAAAAGAACTTAACTAAAACATTTGCACTATACATTAGTTATATAGGTCATAAAAAGTGCCTTGTGAACTATATGGTGCCAAATGTTTAATTCACATTGCAAAAAGTTCTAACGGGTCTCAAAATGTTTATTAGAGTCTAATAAGTAAATAATAAAAGTATAACAGTTAACCAATAAAAGGTTTGTCTGTTATCGTTAAAAGAACTTAAATAAAACATTTGCACTATACATTAGTTATATAGGTCCTAAAAAGTGCCTTGTGAACTATATGGTGCCAAATGTGCAATTCACATTTCAAAAAGTTCTAACGGGTCTCAAAATGTTTATTAGAGTCTAATAAGTAAATAATAAAAGTATAACAGTTAACCAATAAAAGATTTGTCTGTTATCGTTAAAAGAACTTAACTAAAACATTTGCACTATACATTAGTTATATAGGTCATAAAAAGTGCCTTGTGAACTATATGGTGCCAAATGTTTAATTCACATTGCAAAAAGTTCTAACGGGTCTCAAAATGTTTATTAGAGTCTAATAAGTAAATATTAAAAGTATAACAGTTAACCAATAAAAGGTTTGTCTGTTATCGTTAAAAGAACTTAACTAAAACATTTGCACTATACATTAGTTATATAGGTCATAAAAAGTGCCTTGTGAACTATATGGTGCCAAATGTTTAATTCACATTGCAAAAAGTTCTAACGGGTCTCAAAATGTTTATTAGAGTCTAATAAGTAAATAATAAAAGTATAACAGTTAACCAATAAAAGGTTTGTCTGTTAATGTTAAAAGAACTTAACTAAAACATTTGCACTATACATTAGTTATATAGGTCATAAAAAGTGCCTTGTGAACTATATGGTGCCAAATGTTTAATTCACATTGCAAAAAGTTCTAACGGGTCTCAAAATGTTTATTAGAGTCTAATAAGTAAATAATAAAAGTATAACAGTTAACCAATAAAAGGTTTGTCTGTTATCGTTAAATAAACTTAAATAAAACATTTGCACTATACATTAGTTATATAGGTCCTAAAAAGTGCCTTGTGAACTATATGGTGCCAAATGTGCAATTCACATTTCAAAAAGTTCTAACGGGTCTCAAAATGTTTATTAGAGTCTAATAAGTAAATAATAAAAGTATAACAGTTAACCAATAAAAGATTTGTCTGTTATCGTTAAAAGAACTTAACTAAAACATTTGCACTATACATTAGTTATATAGGTCATAAAAAGTGCCTTGTGAACTATATGGTGCCAAATGTTTAATTCACATTGCAAAAAGTTCTAACGGGTCTCAAAATGTTTATTAGAGTCTAATAAGTAAATATTAAAAGTATAACAGTTAACCAATAAAAGGTTTGTCTGTTATCGTTAAAAGAACTTAACTAAAACATTTGCACTATACATTAGTTATATAGGTACTAAAAAGTGCCTTGTGAACTATATGGTGCCAAATGTGCAATTCACATTGCAAAAAGTTCTAACGGGTCTCAAAATGTTTATTAGAGTCTAATAAATAAATAATAAAAGTATAACAGTTAACCAATAAAAGGTTTGTCTGTTATCGTTAAAAGAACTTAACTAAAACATTTGCACTATACATTAGTTATATAGGTCATAAAAAGTGCCTTGTGAACTATATGGTGCCAAATGTTTAATTCACATTGCAAAAAGTTCTAACGGGTCTCAAAATGTTTATTAGAGTCTAATAAGTAAATAATAAAAGTATAACAGTTAACCAATAAAAGGTTTGTCTGTTATCGTTAAAAGAACTTAACTAAAACATTTGCACTATACATTAGTTATATAGGTCATAAAAAGTGCCTTGTGAACTATATGGTGCTAAATGTTTAATTCAAATTGCAAAAAGTTCTAACGGGTCTCAAAATGTTTATTAGAGTCTAATAAGTAAATAATAAAAGTATAACAGTTAACCAATAAAATGTTTGTCTGGTATCGTTAAAAGAACTTAACTAAAACATTTGCACTATACATTAGTTATATAGGTCCTAAAAAGTGCCTTGTGAACTATATGGTGCCAAATGTGCAATTCACATTGCAAAAAGTTCTAACGGGTCTCAAAATGTTTATTAGAGTATAATAAGTAAATAATAAAAGTATAACAGTTAACCAATAAAAGGTTTGTCTGTTAATGTTAAAAGAACTTAACTAAAACATTTGCACTATACATTAGTTATATAGGTCATAAAAAGTGCCTTGTGAACTATATGGTGCCAAATGTTTAATTCACATTGCAAAAAGTTCTAACGGGTCTCAAAATGTTTATTAGAGTCTAATAAGTAAATAATAAAAGTATAACAGTTAACCAATAAAAGGTTTGTCTGTTATCGTTAAAAGAACTTAACTAAAACATTTGCACTATACATTAGTTATATAGGTCCTAAAAAGTGCCTTGTGAACTATATGGTGCCAAATGTGCAATTCACATTGCAAAAAGTTCTAACGGGTCTCAAAATGTTTATTAGAGTCTAATAAGTAAATAATAAAAGTATAACAGTTAACCAATAAAAGGTTTGTCTGTTATCGCTAAAAGAACTTAACTAAAACATTTGCACTATACATTAGTTATATAGGTCCTAAAAAGTGCCTTGTGAACTATATGGTGCTAAATGTTTAATTCAAATTGCAAAAAGTTCTAACGGGTCTCAAAATGTTTATTAGAGTCTAATAAGTAAATAATAAAAGTATAACAGTTAACCAATAAAAGGTTTGTCTGTTATCGTTAAAAGAACTTAACTAAAACATTTGCACTATACATTAGTTATATAGGTCCTAAAAAGTGCCTTGTGAACTATATGGTGCCAAATGTGCAATTCACATTGCAAAAAGTTCTAACGGGTCTCAAAATGTTTATTAGAGTCTAATAAATAAATAATAAAAGTATAACAGTTAACCAATAAAAGGTTTGTCTGTTATCGTTAAAAGAACTTAACTAAAACATTTGCACTATACATTAGTTATATAGGTCATAAAAAGTGCCTTGTGAACTATATGGTGCCAAATGTTTAATTCACATTGCAAAAAGTTCTAACGGGTCTCAAAATGTTTATTAGAGTCTAATAAGTAAATAATAAAAGTATAACAGTTAACCAATAAAAGGTTTGTCTGTTATCGCTAAAAGAACTTAACTAAAACATTTGCACTATACATTAGTTATATAGGTCCTAAAAAGTGCCTTGTGAACTATATGGTGCTAAATGTTTAATTCAAATTGCAAAAAGTTCTAACGGGTCTCAAAATGTTTATTAGAGTCTAATAAGTAAATAATAAAAGTATAACAGTTAACCAATAAAAGGTTTGTCTGTTATCGTTAAAAGAACTTAACTAAAACATTTGCACTATACATTAGTTATATAGGTCCTAAAAAGTGCCTTGTGAACTATATGGTGCCAAATGTTTAATTCACATTGCAAAAAGTTCTAACGGGTCTCAAAATGTTTATTAGAGTCTAATAAGTAAATAATAAAAGTATAACAGTTAACCAATAAAAGGTTTGTCTGTTATCGTTAAAAGAACTTAACTAAAACATTTGCACTATACATTAGTTATATAGGTCCTAAAAAGTGCCTTGTGAACTATATGGTGCCAAATGTTTAATTCACATTGCAAAAAGTTCTAACGGGTCTCAAAATGTTTATTAGAGTATAATAAGTAAATAATAAAAGTATAACAGTTAACCAATAAAAGGTTTGTCTGTTAATGTTAAAAGAACTTAACTAAAACATTTGCACTATACATTAGTTATATAGGTCATAAAAAGTGCCTTGTGAACTATATGGTGCCAAATGTTTAATTCACATTGCAAAAAGTTCTAACGGGTCTCAAAATGTTTATTAGAATCTAATAAGTAAATAATAAAAGTATAATAGTTAACCAATAAAAGGTTTGTCTGTTATCGTTAAAAGAACTTAAATAAAACATTTGCACTATACATTAGTTATATAGGTCCTAAAAAGTGCCTTGTGAACTATATGGTGCCAAATGTGCAATTCACATTTCAAAAAGTTCTAACGGGTCTCAAAATGTTTATTAGAGTCTAATAAGTAAATAATAAAAGTATAACAGTTAACCAATAAAAGATTTGTCTGTTATCGTTAAAAGAACTTAACTAAAACATTTGCACTATACATTAGTTATATAGGTCATAAAAAGTGCCTTGTGAACTATATGGTGCCAAATGTTTAATTCACATTGCAAAAAGTTCTAACGGGTCTCAAAATGTTTATTAGAGTCTAATAAGTAAATAATAAAAGTATAACAGTTAACCAATAAAAGGTTTGTCTGTTATCGTTAAAAGAACTTAACTAAAACATTTGCACTATACATTAGTTATATAGGTACTAAAAAGTGCCTTGTGAACTATATGGTGCCAAATGTGCAATTCACATTGCAAAAAGTTCTAACGGGTCTCAAAATGTTTATTAGAATCTAATAAGTAAATAATAAAAGTATAACAGTTAACCAATAAAAGGTTTGTCTGTTATCGTTAAAAGAACTTAACTAAAACATTTGCACTATACATTAGTTATATAGGTCATAAAAAGTGCCTTGTGAACTATATGGTGCCAAATGTTTAATTCACATTGCAAAAAGTTCTAACGGGTCTCAAAATGTTTATTAGAGTCTAATAAGTAAATAATAAAAGTATAACAGTTAACCAATAAAAGGTTTGTCTGTTATCGTTAAAAGAACTTAACTAAAACATTTGCACTATACATTAGTTATATAAGTCCTAAAAAGTGCCTTGTGAACTATATGGTGCCAAATGTTTAATTAACATTGCAAAAAGTTCTAACGGGTCTCAAAATGTTTATTAGAGTCTAATAAGTAAATAATAAAAGTATAACACTTAACCAATAAAAGGTTTGTCTGTTATCGTTAAAAGAACTTAACTAAAACATTTGCACTATACATTAGTTATATAGGTCATAAAAAGTGCCTTGTGAACTATATGATGCCAAATGTTTAATTCACATTGCAAAAAGTTCTAACGGGTCTCAAAATGTTTATTAGAGTCTAATAAGTAAATAATAAAAGTATAACAGTTAACCAATAAAAGGTTTGTCTGTTATCGTTAAAAGAACTTAACTAAAACATTTGCACTATACATTAGTTATATAGGTCCTAAAAAGTGCCTTGTGAACTATATGGTGCCAAATGTTTAATTCACATTGCAAAAAGTTCTAACGGGTCTCAAAATGTTTATTAGAGTCTAATAAGTAAATAATAAAAGTATAACAGTTAACCAATAAAAGGTTTGTCTGTTATCGTTAAAAGAACTTAACTAAAACATTTGCACTATACATTAGTTATATAGGTCATAAAAAGTGCCTTGTGAACTATATGGTGCTAAATGTTTAATTCAAATTGCAAAAAGTTCTAACGGGTCTCAAAATGTTTATTAGAGTCTAATAAGTAAATAATAAAAGTATAACAGTTAACCAATAAAAGGTTTGTCTGTTATCGTTAAAAGAACTTAACTAAAACATTTGCACTATACATTAGTTATATAGGTCCTAAAAAGTGCCTTGTGAACTATATGGTGCCAAATGTGCAATTCACATTGCAAAAAGTTCTAACGGGTCTCAAAATGTTTATTAGAGTATAATAAGTAAATAATAAAAGTATAACAGTTAACCAATAAAAGGTTTGTCTGTTAATGTTAAAAGAACTTAACTAAAACATTTGCACTATACATTAGTTATATAGGTCATAAAAAGTGCCTTGTGAACTATATGGTGCCAAATGTTTAATTCACATTGCAAAAAGTTCTAACGGGTCTCAAAATGTTTATTAGAGTCTAATAAGTAAATAATAAAAGTATAACAGTTAACCAATAAAAGGTTTGTCTGTTATCGTTAAAAGAACTTAACTAAAACATTTGCACTATACATTAGTTATATAGGTCCTAAAAAGTGCCTTGTGAACTATATGGTGCCAAATGTGCAATTCACATTGCAAAAAGTTTTAACGGGTCTCAAAATGTTTATTAGAGTCTAATAAGTAAATAATAAAAGTATAACAGTTAACCAATAAAAGGTTTGTCTGTTATCGCTAAAAGAACTTAACTAAAACATTTGCACTATACATTAGTTATATAGGTCCTAAAAAGTGCCTTGTGAACTATATGGTGCTAAATGTTTAATTCAAATTGCAAAAAGTTCTAACGGGTCTCAAAATGTTTATTAGAGTCTAATAAGTAAATAATAAAAGTATAACAGTTAACCAATAAAAGGTTTGTCTGTTATCGTTAAAAGAACTTAACTAAAACATTTGCACTATACATTAGTTATATAGGTCCTAAAAAGTGCCTTGTGAACTATATGGTGCCAAATGTTTAATTCACATTGCAAAAAGTTCTAACGGGTCTCAAAATGTTTATTAGAGTCTAATAAGTAAATAATAAAAGTATAACAGTTAACCAATAAAAGGTTTGTCTGTTATCGTTAAAAGAACTTAACTAAAACATTTGCACTATACATTAGTTATATAGGTCCTAAAAAGTGCCTTGTGAACTATATGGTGCCAAATGTTTAATTCACATTGCAAAAAGTTCTAACGGGTCTCAAAATGTTTATTAGAGTATAATAAGTAAATAATAAAAGTATAACAGTTAACCAATAAAAGGTTTGTCTGTTATCGTTAAAAGAACTTAAATAAAACATTTGCACTATACATTAGTTATATAGGTCCTAAAAAGTGCCTTGTGAACTATATGGTGCCAAATGTGCAATTCACATTTCAAAAAGTTCTAACGGGTCTCAAAATGTTTATTAGAGTCTAATAAGTAAATAATAAAAGTATAACAGTTAACCAATAAAAGATTTGTCTGATATCGTTAAAAGAACTTAACTAAAACATTTGCACTATACATTAGTTATATAGGTCATAAAAAGTGCCTTGTGAACTATATGGTGCCAAATGTTTAATTCACATTGCAAAAAGTTCTAACGGGTCTCAAAATGTTTATTAGAGTCTAATAAGTAAATAATAAAAGTATAACAGTTAACCAATAAAAGGTTTGTCTGTTATCGTTAAAAGAACTTAACTAAAACATTTGCACTATACATTAGTTATATAGGTACTAAAAAGTGCCTTGTGAACTATATGGTGCCAAATGTGCAATTCACATTGCAAAAAGTTCTAACGGGTCTCAAAATGTTTATTAGAGTCTAATAAGTAAATAATAAAAGTATAACAGTTAACCAATAAAAGGTTTGTCTGTTATCGTTAAAAGAACTTAACTAAAACATTTGCACTATACATTAGTTATATAGGTCATAAAAAGTGCCTTGTGAACTATATGGTGCCAAATGTTTAATTCACATTGCAAAAAGTTCTAACGGGTCTCAAAATGTTTATTAGAGTCTAATAAGTAAATAATAAAAGTATAACAGTTAACCAATAAAAGGTTTGTCTGTTATCGTTAAAAGAACTTAACTAAAACATTTGCACTATACATTAGTTATATAAGTCCTAAAAAGTGCCTTGTGAACTATATGGTGCCAAATGTTTAATTCACATTGCAAAAAGTTCTAACGGGTCTCAAAATGTTTATTAGAGTCTAATAAGTAAATAATAAAAGTATAACAGTTAACCAATAAAAGGTTTGTCTGTTATCGTTAAAAGAACTTAACTAAAACATTTGCACTATACATTAGTTATATAAGTCCTAAAAAGTGCCTTGTGAACTATATGGTGCCAAATGTTTAATTAACATTGCAAAAAGTTCTAACGGGTCTCAAAATGTTTATTAGAGTCTAATAAGTAAATAATAAAAGTATAACACTTAACCAATAAAAGGTTTGTCTGTTATCGTTAAAAGAACTTAACTAAAACATTTGCACTATACATTAGTTATATAGGTCCTAAAAAGTGCCTTGTGAACTATATGATGCCAAATGTTTAATTCACATTGCAAAAAGTTCTAACGGGTCTCAAAATGTTTATTAGAGTCTAATAAGTAACTAATAAAAGTATAACAGTTAACCAATAAAAGGTTTGTCTGTTATCGTTAAAAGAACTTAACTAAAACATTTGCACTATACATTAGTTATATAGGTCCTAAAAAGTGCCTTGTGAACTATATGGTGCCAAATGTGCAATTCACATTGCAAAAAGTTCTAACGGGTCTCAAAATGTTTATTAGAGTCTAATAAGTAATAATAAAAGTATAACAGTTAACCAATAAAAGGTTTGTCTGTTATCGTTAAAAGAACTTAACTAAAACATTTGCACTGTACATTAGTTATATAGGTCCTAAAAAGTACCTTGTGAACTATATGGTGCCAAATGTGCAATTCACATTGCAAAAAGTTCTAACTGGTCTCAAAATGTTTATTAGAGTCTAATAAGTAAATAATAAAAGTATAACAGTTAACCAATAAAAGGTTTGTCTGTTATCGTTAAAAGAACTTAACTAAAACATTTGCACTATACATTAGTTATATAGGTCATAAAAAGTGCCTTGTGAACTATATGGTGCCAAATGTTTAATTCACATTGCAAAAAGTTCTAACGGGTCTCAAAATGTTTATTAGAGTCTAATAAGTAAATAATAAAAGTATAACAGTTAACCAATAAAAGGTTTGTCTGTTATCGTTAAAAGAACTTAACTAAAACATTTGCACTATACATTAGTTATATAGGTCCTAAAAAGTGCCTTGTGAACTATATGGTGCCAAATGTTTAATTCACATTGCAAAAAGTTCTAACGGGTCTCAAAATGTTTATTAGAGTATAATAAGTAAATAATAAAAGTATAACAGTTAACCAATAAAAGGTTTGTCTGTTAATGTTAAAAGAACTTAACTAAAACATTTGCACTATACATTAGTTATATAGGTCATAAAAAGTGCCTTGTGAACTATATGATGCCAAATGTTTAATTCACATTGCAAAAAGTTCTAACGGGTCTCAAAATGTTTATTAGAGTCTAATAAGTAACTAATAAAAGTATAACAGTTAACCAATAAAAGGTTTGTCTGTTATCGTTAAAAGAACTTAACTAAAACATTTGCACTATACATTAGTTATATAGGTCCTAAAAAGTGCCTTGTGAACTATATGGTGCCAAATGTGCAATTCACATTGCAAAAAGTTCTAACGGGTCTCAAAATGTTTATTAGAGTCTAATAAGTAATAATAAAAGTATAACAGTTAACCAATAAAAGGTTTGTCTGTTATCGTTAAAAGAACTTAACTAAAAAATTTGCACTGTACATTAGTTATATAGGTCCTAAAAAGTACCTTGTGAACTATATGGTGCCAAATGTGCAATTCACATTGCAAAAAGTTCTAATTGGTCTCAAAATGTTTATTAGAGTCTAATAAGTAAATAATAAAAGTATAACAGTTAACCAATAAAAGGTTTGTCTGTTATCGTTAAAAGAACTTAACTAAAAAATTTGCACTATACATTAGTTATATAGGTCCTAAAAAGTGCCTTGTGAACTATATGGTGCCAAATGTGCAATTCACATTGCAAAAAGTTCTAACGGGTCTCAAAATGTTTATTAGAGTCTAATAAGTAAATAATAAAAGTATAACAGTTAACCAATGAAAGGTTTGTCTGTTATCGTTAAAAGAACTTAACTAAAACATTTGCACTATACATTAGTTATATAGGTCCTAAAAAGTGCCTTGTGAACTATATGGTGCCAAATGTGCAATTTACATTGCAAAAAGTTCTAACGGGTCTCAAAATGTTTATTAGAGTCTAATAAGTAAATAATAAAAGTATAACAGTTAACCAATAAAAGGTTTGTCTGTTATCGTTAAAAGAACTTAACTAAAACATTTGCACTATACATTAGTTATATAGGTACTAAAAAGTGCCTTGTGAACAATATGGTGCCAAATGTGCAATTCACATTGCAAAAAGTTCTAACTGGTCTCAAAATGTTTATTAGAGTCTAATAAGTAAATAATAAAAGTATAACAGTTAACCAATAAAAGGTTTGTATGTTATCGTTAAAAGAACTTAACTAAAAAAATTTGCACTATACATTAGTTATATAGGTCCTAAAAAGTGCCTTGTGAACTATATGGTGCCAAATGTGCAATTCACATTGCAAAAAGTTCTAACTGGTCTCAAAATGTTTATTAGAGTCTAATAAGTAAATATTAAAAGTATAACAGTTAACCAATGAAAGGTTTGTCTGTTATCGTTACAAGAACTTAACTAAAAAATTTGCACTATACATTAGTTATATAGGTCCTAAAAAGTACCTTGTGAACTATATGGTGCCAAATGTGCAATTCACATTGCAAAAAGTTCTAACGGGTCTCAAAATGTTTATTAGAGTCTAATAAGTTAATAATAAAAGTATAACAGTTAACCAATGAAAGGTTTGTCTGTAATCTTTAAAAGAACTTAACTAAAAAATTTGCACTATACATTAGTTATATAGGTCCTAAAAAGTGCCTTGTGAACAATATGGTGCCAAATGTTTAATTCAAATTGCAAAAAGTTCTAACGGGTCTCAAAATGTTTATTAGAGTCTAATAAGTAAATAATAAAAGTATAACAGTTACCCAATAAAAGGTTTGTCTGTTATCGTTAAAAGAACTTAACTAAAACATTTGCACTATACATTAGTTATATAGGTCCTAAAAAGTGCCTTGTGAACTATATGGTGCCAAATGTTTAATTCACATTGCAAAAAGTTCTAACGGGTCTCAAAATGTTTATTAGAGTCTAATAAGTAAATAATAAAAGTATAACAGTTAACCAATAAAAGGTTTGTCTGTTATCGTTAAAAGAACTTAACTAAAACATTTGCACTATACATTAGTTATATAGGTCCTAAAAAGTGCTTTGTGAACTATATGGTGCCAAATGTTTAATTCACATTGCAAAAAGTTCTAACGGGTCTCAAAATGTTTATTAGAGTATAATAAGTAAATAATAAAAGTATAACAGTTAACCAATAAAAGGTTTGTCTGTTAATGTTAAAAGAACTTAACTAAAACATTTGCACTATACATTAGTTATATAGGTCCTAAAAAGTGCCTTGTGAACTATATGGTGCCAAATGTTTAATTCACATTGCAAAAAGTTCTAACGGGTCTCAAAATGTTTATTAGAGTCTAATAAGTAAATAATAAAAGTATAACAGTTAACCAATAAAAGGTTTGTCTGTTATCGTTAAAAGAACTTAACTAAAACATTTGCACTATACATTAGTTATATAGGTCATAAAAAGTGCCTTGTGAACTATATGGTGCCAAATGTTTAATTCACATTGCAAAAAGTTCTAACGGGTCTCAAAATGTTTATTAGAGTCTAATAAGTAAATAATAAAAGTATAACAGTTAACCAATAAAAGGTTTGTCTGTTATCGTTAAAAGAACTTAACTAAAACATTTGCACTATACATTAGTTATATAGGTCCTAAAAAGTGCCTTGTGAACTATATGGTGCCAAATGTGCAATTCACATTGCAAAAAGTTCTAACGGGTCTCAAAATGTTTATTAGAGTCTAATAAGTAAATAATAAAAGTATAACAGTTAACCAATAAAAGGTTTGTATGTTATCGTTAAAAGAACTTAACTAAAAAAATTTGCACTATACATTAGTTATATAGGTCCTAAAAAGTGCCTTGTGAACTATATGGTGCCAAATGTGCAATTCACATTGCAAAAAGTTCTAACTGGTCTCAAAATGTTTATTAGAGTCTAATAAGTAAATATTAAAAGTATAACAGTTAACCAATGAAAGGTTTGTCTGTTATCGTTACAAGAACTTAACTAAAAAATTTGCACTATACATTAGTTATATAGGTCCTAAAAAGTACCTTGTGAACTATATGGTGCCAAATGTGCAATTCACATTGCAAAAAGTTCTAACGGGTCTCAAAATGTTTATTAGAGTCTAATAAGTTAATAATAAAAGTATAACAGTTAACCAATGAAAGGTTTGTCTGTAATCTTTAAAAGAACTTAACTAAAAAATTTGCACTATACATTAGTTATATAGGTCCTAAAAAGTGCCTTGTGAACAATATGGTGCCAAATGTTTAATTCAAATTGCAAAAAGTTCTAACGGGTCTCAAAATGTTTATTAGAGTCTAATAAGTAAATAATAAAAGTATAACAGTTACCCAATAAAAGGTTTGTCTGTTATCGTTAAAAGAACTTAACTAAAACATTTGCACTATACATTAGTTATATAGGTCCTAAAAAGTGCCTTGTGAACTATATGGTGCCAAATGTTTAATTCACATTGCAAAAAGTTCTAACGGGTCTCAAAATGTTTATTAGAGTCTAATAAGTAAATAATAAAAGTATAACAGTTAACCAATAAAAGGTTTGTCTGTTATCGTTAAAAGAACTTAACTAAAACATTTGCACTATACATTAGTTATATAGGTCCTAAAAAGTGCTTTGTGAACTATATGGTGCCAAATGTTTAATTCACATTGCAAAAAGTTCTAACGGGTCTCAAAATGTTTATTAGAGTATAATAAGTAAATAATAAAAGTATAACAGTTAACCAATAAAAGGTTTGTCTGTTAATGTTAAAAGAACTTAACTAAAACATTTGCACTATACATTAGTTATATAGGTCCTAAAAAGTGCCTTGTGAACTATATGGTGCCAAATGTTTAATTCACATTGCAAAAAGTTCTAACGGGTCTCAAAATGTTTATTAGAGTCTAATAAGTAAATAATAAAAGTATAACAGTTAACCAATAAAAGGTTTGTCTGTTATCGTTAAAAGAACTTAACTAAAACATTTGCACTATACATTAGTTATATAGGTCATAAAAAGTGCCTTGTGAACTATATGGTGCCAAATGTTTAATTCACATTGCAAAAAGTTCTAACGGGTCTCAAAATGTTTATTAGAGTCTAATAAGTAAATAATAAAAGTATAACAGTTAACCAATAAAAGGTTTGTCTGTTATCGTTAAAAGAACTTAACTAAAACATTTGCACTATACATTAGTTATATAGGTCCTAAAAAGTGCCTTGTGAACTATATGGTGCCAAATGTTTAATTCACATTGCAAAAAGTTCTAACGGGTCTCAAAATGTTTATTAGAGTCTAATAAGTAAATAATAAAAGTATAACAGTTAACCAATAAAAGGTTTGTCTGTTATCGTTAAAAGAACTTAACTAAAACATTTGCACTATACATTAGTTATATAGGTCCTAAAAAGTGCCTTGTGAACTATATGGTGCCAAATGTTTAATTCACATTGCAAAAAGTTCTAACGGGTCTCAAAATGTTTATTAGAGTATAATAAGTAAATAATAAAAGTATAACAGTTAACCAATAAAAGGTTTGTCTGTTAATGTTAAAAGAACTTAACTAAAACATTTGCACTATACATTAGTTATATAGGTCATAAAAAGTGCCTTGTGAACTATATGATGCCAAATGTTTAATTCACATTGCAAAAAGTTCTAACGGGTCTCAAAATGTTTATTAGAGTCTAATAAGTAACTAATAAAAGTATAACAGTTAACCAATAAAAGGTTTGTCTGTTATCGTTAAAAGAACTTAACTAAAACATTTGCACTATACATTAGTTATATAGGTCCTAAAAAGTGCCTTGTGAACTATATGGTGCCAAATGTGCAATTCACATTGCAAAAAGTTCTAACGGGTCTCAAAATGTTTATTAGAGTCTAATAAGTAATAATAAAAGTATAACAGTTAACCAATAAAAGGTTTGTCTGTTATCGTTAAAAGAACTTAACTAAAAAATTTGCACTGTACATTAGTTATATAGGTCCTAAAAAGTACCTTGTGAACTATATGGTGCCAAATGTGCAATTCACATTGCAAAAAGTTCTAATTGATCTCAAAATGTTTATTAGAGTCTAATAAGTAAATAATAAAAGTATAACAGTTAACCAATAAAAGGTTTGTCTGTTATCGTTAAAAGAACTTAACTAAAAAATTTGCACTATACATTAGTTATATAGGTCCTAAAAAGTGCCTTGTGAACTATATGGTGCCAAATGTACAATTCACATTGCAAAAAGTTCTAACGGGTCTCAAAATGTTTATTAGAGTCTAATAAGTAAATAATAAAAGTATAACAGTTAACCAATGAAAGGTTTGTCTGTTATCGTTAAAAGAACTTAACTAAAACATTTGCACTATACATTAGTTATATAGGTCCTAAAAAGTGCCTTGTGAACTATATGGTGCCAAATGTGCAATTTACATTGCAAAAAGTTCTAACGGGTCTCAAAATGTTTATTAGAGTCTAATAAGTAAATAATAAAAGTATAACAGTTAACCAATAAAAGGTTTGTCTGTTATCGTTAAAAGAACTTAACTAAAACATTTGCACTATACATTAGTTATATAGGTACTAAAAAGTGCCTTGTGAACAATATGGTGCCAAATGTGCAATTCACATTGCAAAAAGTTCTAACTGGTCTCAAAATGTTTATTAGAGTCTAATAAGTAAATAATAAAAGTATAACAGTTAACCAATAAAAGGTTTGTATGTTATCGTTAAAAGAACTTAACTAAAAAAATTTGCACTATACATTAGTTATATAGGTCCTAAAAAGTGCCTTGTGAACTATATGGTGCCAAATGTGCAATTCACATTGCAAAAAGTTCTAACTGGTCTCAAAATGTTTATTAGAGTCTAATAAGTAAATATTAAAAGTATAACAGTTAACCAATGAAAGGTTTGTCTGTTATCGTTACAAGAACTTAACTAAAAAATTTGCACTATACATTAGTTATATAGGTCCTAAAAAGTACCTTGTGAACTATATGGTGCCAAATGTGCAATTCACATTGCAAAAAGTTCTAACGGGTCTCAAAATGTTTATTAGAGTCTAATAAGTAAATAATAAAAGTATAACAGTTAACCAATAAAAGGTTTGTCTGTAATCTTTAAAAGAACTTAACTAAAAAATTTGCACTATACATTAGTTATATAGGTACTAAAAAGTGCCTTGTGAACAATATGGTGCCAAACGTTTAATTCAAATTGCAAAAAGTTCTAACGGGTCTCAAAATGTTTATTAGAGTCTAATAAGTAAATAATAAAAGTATAACAGTTAACCAATAAAAGGTTTGTCTGTTATCGTTAAAAGAACTTAACTAAAACATTTGCACTATACATTAGTTATATAGGTCCTAAAAAGTGCCTTGTGAACTATATGGTGCCAAATGTTTAATTCACATTGCAAAAAGTTCTAACGGGTCTCAAAATGTTTATTAGAGTCTAATAAGTAAATAATAAAAGTATAACAGTTAACCAATAAAAGGTTTGTCTGTTATCGTTAAAAGAACTTAACTAAAACATTTGCACTATACATTAGTTATATAGGTCCTAAAAAGTGCTTTGTGAACTATATGGTGCCAAATGTTTAATTCACATTGCAAAAAGTTCTAACGGGTCTCAAAATGTTTATTAGAGTCTAATAAGTAAATAATAAAAGTATAACAGTTAACCAATAAAAGGTTTGTCTGTTAATGTTAAAAGAACTTAACTAAAACATTTGCACTATACATTAGTTATATAGGTCATAAAAAGTGCCTTGTGAACTATATGGTGCCAAATGTTTAATTCACATTGCAAAAAGTTCTAACGGGTCTCAAAATGTTTATTAGAGTCTAATAAGTAAATAATAAAAGTATAACAGTTAACCAATAAAAGGTTTGTCTGTTATCGTTAAAAGAACTTAAATAAAACATTTGCACTATACATTAGTTATATAGGTCCTAAAAAGTGCCTTGTGAACTATATGGTGCTAAATGTTTAATTCAAATTGCAAAAAGTTCTAACGGGTCTCAAAATGTTTATTAGAGTCTAATAAGTAAATAATAAAAGTATAACAGTTAACCAATAAAAGGTTTGTCTGTTATCGTTAAAAGAACTTAACTAAAACATTTGCACTATACATTAGTTATATAGGTCCTAAAAAGTGCCTTGTGAACTATATGGTGCCAAATGTGCAATTCACATTGCAAAAAGTTCTAACGGGTCTCAAAATGTTTATTAGAGTCTAATAAGTAAATAATAAAAGTATAACAGTTAACCAATAAAAGGTTTGTCTGTTATCGTTAAAAGAACTTAACTAAAACATTTGCACTATACATTAGTTATATAGGTCATAAAAAGTGCCTTGTGAACTATATGGTTCTAAATGTTTAATTCAAATTGCAAAAAGTTCTAACGGGTCTCAAAATGTTTATTAGAGTCTAATAAGTAAATAATAAAAGTATAACAGTTAACCAATAAAAGGTTTGTCTGTTATCGTTAAAAGAACTTAACTAAAACATTTGCACTATACATTAGTTATATAGGTCCTAAAAAGTGTCTTGTGAACTATATGGTGCCAAATGTTTAATTCACATTGCAAAAAGTTCTAACGGGTCTCAAAATGTTTATTAGAGTCTAATAAGTAAATAATAAAAGTATAACAGTTAACCAATAAAAGGTTTGTCTGTTATCGTTAAAAGAACTTAACTAAAACATTTGCACTATACATTAGTTATATAGGTCATAAAAAGTGCCTTGTGAACTATATGGTGCCAAATGTTTAATTCACATTGCAAAAAGTTCTAACGGGTCTCAAAATGTTTATTAGAGTCTAATAAGTAAATAATAAAAGTATAACAGTTAACCAATAAAAGGTTTGTCTGTTATCGTTAAAAGAACTTAACTAAAACATTTGCACTATACATTAGTTATATAGGTCATAAAAAGTGCCTTGTGAACTATATGGTGCTAAATGTTTAATTCAAATTGCAAAAAGTTCTAACGGGTCTCAAAATGTTTATTAGAGTCTAATAAGTAAATAATAAAAGTATAACAGTTAACCAATAAAAGGTTTGTCTGTTAATGTTAAAAGAACTTAACTAAAACATTTGCACTATACATTAGTTATATAGGTCATAAAAAGTGCCTTGTGAACTATATGGTGCCAAATGTTTAATTCACATTGCAAAAAGTTCTAACGGGTCTCAAAATGTTTATTAGAGTCTAATAAGTAAATAATAAAAGTATAACAGTTAACCAATAAAAGGTTTGTCTGTTATCGTTAAAAGAACTTAAATAAAACATTTGCACTATACATTAGTTATATAGGTCCTAAAAAGTGCCTTGTGAACTATATGGTGCCAAATGTGCAATTCACATTTCAAAAAGTTCTAACGGGTCTCAAAATGTTTATTAGAGTCTAATAAGTAAATAATAAAAGTATAACAGTTAACCAATAAAAGATTTGTCTGTTATCGTTAAAAGAACTTAACTAAAACATTTGCACTATACATTAGTTATATAGGTCATAAAAAGTGCCTTGTGAACTATATGGTGCCAAATGTTTAATTCACATTGCAAAAAGTTCTAACGGGTCTCAAAATGTTTATTAGAGTCTAATAAGTAAATATTAAAAGTATAACAGTTAACCAATAAAAGGTTTGTCTGTTATCGTTAAAAGAACTTAACTAAAACATTTGCACTATACATTAGTTATATAGGTACTAAAAAGTGCCTTGTGAACTATATGGTGCCAAATGTGCAATTCACATTGCAAAAAGTTCTAACGGGTCTCAAAATGTTTATTAGAGTCTAATAAGTAAATAATAAAAGTATAACAGTTAACCAATAAAAGGTTTGTCTGTTATCGTTAAAAGAACTTAACTAAAACATTTGCACTATACATTAGTTATATAGGTCATAAAAAGTGCCTTGTGAACTATATGGTGCCAAATGTTTAATTCACATTGCAAAAAGTTCTAACGGGTCTCAAAATGTTTATTAGAGTCTAATAAGTAAATAATAAAAGTATAACAGTTAACCAATAAAAGGTTTGTCTGTTATCGTTAAAAGAACTTAACTAAAACATTTGCACTATACATTAGTTATATAGGTCATAAAAAGTGCCTTGTGAACTATATGGTGCTAAATGTTTAATTCAAATTGCAAAAAGTTCTAACGGGTCTCAAAATGTTTATTAGAGTCTAATAAGTAAATAATAAAAGTATAACAGTTAACCAATAAAAGGTTTGTCTGTTAATGTTAAAAGAACTTAACTAAAACATTTGCACTATACATTAGTTATATAGGTCATAAAAAGTGCCTTGTGAACTATATGGTGCCAAATGTTTAATTCACATTGCAAAAAGTTCTAACGGGTCTCAAAATGTTTATTAGAGTCTAATAAGTAAATAATAAAAGTATAACAGTTAACCAATAAAAGGTTTGTCTGTTATCGTTAAAAGAACTTAAATAAAACATTTGCACTATACATTAGTTATATAGGTCCTAAAAAGTGCCTTGTGAACTATATGGTGCCAAATGTGCAATTCACATTTCAAAAAGTTCTAACGGGTCTCAAAATGTTTATTAGAGTCTAATAAGTAAATAATAAAAGTATAACAGTTAACCAATAAAAGATTTGTCTGTTATCGTTAAAAGAACTTAACTAAAACATTTGCACTATACATTAGTTATATAGGTCATAAAAAGTGCCTTGTGAACTATATGGTGCCAAATGTTTAATTCACATTGCAAAAAGTTCTAACGGGTCTCAAAATGTTTATTAGAGTCTAATAAGTAAATATTAAAAGTATAACAGTTAACCAATAAAAGGTTTGTCTGTTATCGTTAAAAGAACTTAACTAAAACATTTGCACTATACATTAGTTATATAGGTACTAAAAAGTGCCTTGTGAACTATATGGTGCCAAATGTGCAATTTACATTGCAAAAAGTTCTAACGGGTCTCAAAATGTTTATTAGAGTCTAATAAGTAAATAATAAAAGTATAACAGTTAACCAATAAAAGGTTTGTCTGTTATCGTTAAAAGAACTTAACTAAAACATTTGCACTATACATTAGTTATATAGGTACTAAAAAGTGCCTTGTGAACAATATGGTGCCAAATGTGCAATTCACATTGCAAAAAGTTCTAACTGGTCTCAAAATGTTTATTAGAGTCTAATAAGTAAATATTAAAAGTATAACAGTTAACCAATAAAAGGTTTGTATGTTATCGTTAAAAGAACTTAACTAAAAAAATTTGCACTATACATTAGTTATATAGGTCCTAAAAAGTGCCTTGTGAACTATATGGTGCCAAATGTGCAATTCACATTGCAAAAAGTTCTAACTGGTCTCAAAATGTTTATTAGAGTCTAATAAGTAAATATTAAAAGTATAACAGTTAACCAATGAAAGGTTTGTCTGTTATCGTTACAAGAACTTAACTAAAAAATTTGCACTATACATTAGTTATATAGGTCCTAAAAAGTACCTTGTGAACTATATGGTGCCAAATGTGCAATTCACATTGCAAAAAGTTCTAACGGGTCTCAAAATGTTTATTAGAGTCTAATAAGTAAATAATAAAAGTATAACAGTTAACCAATGAAAGGTTTGTCTGTAATCTTTAAAAGAACTTAACTAAAAAATTTGCACTATACATTAGTTATATAGGTCCTAAAAAGTGCCTTGTGAACAATATGGTGCCAAACGTTTAATTCAAATTGCAAAAAGTTCTAACGGGTCTCAAAATGTTTATTAGAGTCTAATAAGTAAATAATAAAAGTATAACAGTTAACCAATAAAAGGTTTGTCTGTTATCGTTAAAAGAACTTAACTAAAACATTTGCACTATACATTAGTTATATAGGTCCTAAAAAGTGCCTTGTGAACTATATGGTGCCAAATGTTTAATTCACATTGCAAAAAGTTCTAACGGGTCTCAAAATGTTTATTAGAGTCTAATAAGTAAATAATAAAAGTATAACAGTTAACCAATAAAAGGTTTGTCTGTTATCGTTAAAAGAACTTAACTAAAACATTTGCACTATACATTAGTTATATAGGTCCTAAAAAGTGCTTTGTGAACTATATGGTGCCAAATGTTTAATTCACATTGCAAAAAGTTCTAACGGGTCTCAAAATGTTTATTAGAGTCTAATAAGTAAATAATAAAAGTATAACAGTTAACCAATAAAAGGTTTGTCTGTTAATGTTAAAAGAACTTAACTAAAACATTTGCACTATACATTAGTTATATAGGTCATAAAAAGTGCCTTGTGAACTATATGGTGCCAAATGTTTAATTCACATTGCAAAAAGTTCTAACGGGTCTCAAAATGTTTATTAGAGTCTAATAAGTAAATAATAAAAGTATAACAGTTAACCAATAAAAGGTTTGTCTGTTATCGTTAAAAGAACTTAAATAAAACATTTGCACTATACATTAGTTATATAGGTCCTAAAAAGTGCCTTGTGAACTATATGGTGCTAAATGTTTAATTCAAATTGCAAAAAGTTCTAACGGGTCTCAAAATGTTTATTAGAGTCTAATAAGTAAATAATAAAAGTATAACAGTTAACCAATAAAAGGTTTGTCTGTTATCGTTAAAAGAACTTAACTAAAACATTTGCACTATACATTAGTTATATAGGTCCTAAAAAGTGCCTTGTGAACTATATGGTGCCAAATGTGCAATTCACATTGCAAAAAGTTCTAACGGGTCTCAAAATGTTTATTAGAGTCTAATAAGTAAATAATAAAAGTATAACAGTTAACCAATAAAAGGTTTGTCTGTTATCGTTAAAAGAACTTAACTAAAACATTTGCACTATACATTAGTTATATAGGTCCTAAAAAGTGCTTTGTGAACTATATGGTGCCAAATGTTTAATTCACATTGCAAAAAGTTCTAACGGGTCTCAAAATGTTTATTAGAGTCTAATAAGTAAATAATAAAAGTATAACAGTTAACCAATAAAAGGTTTGTCTGTTAATGTTAAAAGAACTTAACTAAAACATTTGCACTATACATTAGTTATATAGGTCATAAAAAGTGCCTTGTGAACTATATGGTGCCAAATGTTTAATTCACATTGCAAAAAGTTCTAACGGGTCTCAAAATGTTTATTAGAGTCTAATAAGTAAATAATAAAAGTATAACAGTTAACCAATAAAAGGTTTGTCTGTTATCGTTAAAAGAACTTAAATAAAACATTTGCACTATACATTAGTTATATAGGTCCTAAAAAGTGCCTTGTGAACTATATGGTGCTAAATGTTTAATTCAAATTGCAAAAAGTTCTAACGGGTCTCAAAATGTTTATTAGAGTCTAATAAGTAAATAATAAAAGTATAACAGTTAACCAATAAAAGGTTTGTCTGTTATCGTTAAAAGAACTTAACTAAAACATTTGCACTATACATTAGTTATATAGGTCCTAAAAAGTGCCTTGTGAACTATATGGTGCCAAATGTGCAATTCACATTGCAAAAAGTTCTAACGGGTCTCAAAATGTTTATTAGAGTCTAATAAGTAATAATAAAAGTATAACAGTTAACCAATAAAAGGTTTGTCTGTTATCGTTAAAAGAACTTAACTAAAACATTTGCACTGTACATTAGTTATATAGGTCCTAAAAAGTACCTTGTGAACTATATGGTGCCAAATGTGCAATTCACATTGCAAAAAGTTCTAACTGGTCTCAAAATGTTTATTAGAGTCTAATAAGTAAATAATAAAAGTATAACAGTTAACCAATAAAAGGTTTGTCTGTTATCGTTAAAAGAACTTAACTAAAACATTTGCACTATACATTAGTTATATAGGTCATAAAAAGTGCCTTGTGAACTATATGGTGCCAAATGTTTAATTCACATTGCAAAAAGTTCTAACGGGTCTCAAAATGTTTATTAGAGTCTAATAAGTAAATAATAAAAGTATAACAGTTAACCAATAAAAGGTTTGTCTGTTATCGTTAAAAGAACTTAACTAAAACATTTGCACTATACATTAGTTATATAGGTCCTAAAAAGTGCCTTGTGAACTATATGGTGCCAAATGTTTAATTCACATTGCAAAAAGTTCTAACGGGTCTCAAAATGTTTATTAGAGTATAATAAGTAAATAATAAAAGTATAACAGTTAACCAATAAAAGGTTTGTCTGTTAATGTTAAAAGAACTTAACTAAAACATTTGCACTATACATTAGTTATATAGGTCATAAAAAGTGCCTTGTGAACTATATGATGCTAAATGTTTAATTCACATTGCAAAAAGTTCTAACGGGTCTCAAAATGTTTATTAGAGTCTAATAAGTAACTAATAAAAGTATAACAGTTAACCAATAAAAGGTTTGTCTGTTATCGTTAAAAGAACTTAACTAAAACATTTGCACTATACATTAGTTATATAGGTCCTAAAAAGTGCCTTGTGAACTATATGGTGCCAAATGTGCAATTCACATTGCAAAAAGTTCTAACGGGTCTCAAAATGTTTATTAGAGTCTAATAAGTAATAATAAAAGTATAACAGTTAACCAATAAAAGGTTTGTCTGTTATCGTTAAAAGAACTTAACTAAAAAATTTGCACTGTACATTAGTTATATAGGTCCTAAAAAGTACCTTGTGAACTATATGGTGCCAAATGTGCAATTCACATTGCAAAAAGTTCTAATTGGTCTCAAAATGTTTATTAGAGTCTAATAAGTAAATAATAAAAGTATAACAGTTAACCAATAAAAGGTTTGTCTGTTATCGTTAAAAGAACTTAACTAAAAAATTTGCACTATACATTAGTTATATAGGTCCTAAAAAGTGCCTTGTGAACTATATGGTGCCAAATGTGCAATTCACATTGCAAAAAGTTCTAACGGGTCTCAAAATGTTTATTAGAGTCTAATAAGTAAATAATAAAAGTATAACAGTTAACCAATGAAAGGTTTGTCTGTTATCGTTAAAAGAACTTAACTAAAACATTTGCACTATACATTAGTTATATAGGTCCTAAAAAGTGCCTTGTGAACTATATGGTGCCAAATGTGCAATTTACATTGCAAAAAGTTCTAACGGGTCTCAAAATGTTTATTAGAGTCTAATAAGTAAATAATAAAAGTATAACAGTTAACCAATAAAAGGTTTGTCTGTTATCGTTAAAAGAACTTAACTAAAACATTTGCACTATACATTAGTTATATAGGTACTAAAAAGTGCCTTGTGAACAATATGGTGCCAAATGTGCAATTCACATTGCAAAAAGTTCTAACTGGTCTCAAAATGTTTATTAGAGTCTAATAAGTAAATAATAAAAGTATAACAGTTAACCAATAAAAGGTTTGTATGTTATCGTTAAAAGAACTTAACTAAAAAAATTTGCACTATACATTAGTTATATAGGTCCTAAAAAGTGCCTTGTGAACTATATGGTGCCAAATGTGCAATTCACATTGCAAAAAGTTCTAACTGGTCTCAAAATGTTTATTAGAGTCTAATAAGTAAATATTAAAAGTATAACAGTTAACCAATGAAAGGTTTGTCTGTTATCGTTACAAGAACTTAACTAAAAAATTTGCACTATACATTAGTTATATAGGTCCTAAAAAGTACCTTGTGAACTATATGGTGCCAAATGTGCAATTCACATTGCAAAAAGTTCTAACGGGTCTCAAAATGTTTATTAGAGTCTAATAAGTTAATAATAAAAGTATAACAGTTAACCAATGAAAGGTTTGTCTGTAATCTTTAAAAGAACTTAACTAAAAAATTTGCACTATACATTAGTTATATAGGTCCTAAAAAGTGCCTTGTGAACAATATGGTGCCAAATGTTTAATTCAAATTGCAAAAAGTTCTAACGGGTCTCAAAATGTTTATTAGAGTCTAATAAGTAAATAATAAAAGTATAACAGTTACCCAATAAAAGGTTTGTCTGTTATCGTTAAAAGAACTTAACTAAAACATTTGCACTATACATTAGTTATATAGGTCCTAAAAAGTGCCTTGTGAACTATATGGTGCCAAATGTTTAATTCACATTGCAAAAAGTTCTAACGGGTCTCAAAATGTTTATTAGAGTCTAATAAGTAAATAATAAAAGTATAACAGTTAACCAATAAAAGGTTTGTCTGTTATCGTTAAAAGAACTTAACTAAAACATTTGCACTATACATTAGTTATATAGGTCCTAAAAAGTGCTTTGTGAACTATATGGTGCCAAATGTTTAATTCACATTGCAAAAAGTTCTAACGGGTCTCAAAATGTTTATTAGAGTATAATAAGTAAATAATAAAAGTATAACAGTTAACCAATAAAAGGTTTGTCTGTTAATGTTAAAAGAACTTAACTAAAACATTTGCACTATACATTAGTTATATAGGTCCTAAAAAGTGCCTTGTGAACTATATGGTGCCAAATGTTTAATTCACATTGCAAAAAGTTCTAACGGGTCTCAAAATGTTTATTAGAGTCTAATAAGTAAATAATAAAAGTATAACAGTTAACCAATAAAAGGTTTGTCTGTTATCGTTAAAAGAACTTAACTAAAACATTTGCACTATACATTAGTTATATAGGTCCTAAAAAGTGCCTTGTGAACTATATGGTGCCAAATGTTTAATTCACATTGCAAAAAGTTCTAACGGGTCTCAAAATGTTTATTAGAGTCTAATAAGTAAATAATAAAAGTATAACAGTTAACCAATAAAAGGTTTGTCTGTTATCGTTAAAAGAACTTAACTAAAACATTTGCACTATACATTAGTTATATAGGTCCTAAAAAGTGCCTTGTGAACTATATGGTGCCAAATGTGCAATTCACATTGCAAAAAGTTCTAACGGGTCTCAAAATGTTTATTAGAGTCTAATAAGTAAATAATAAAAGTATAACAGTTAACCAATAAAAGGTTTGTCTGTTATCGTTAAAAGAACTTAAATAAAACATTTGCACTATACATTAGTTATATAGGTCCTAAAAAGTGCCTTGTGAACTATATGGTGCTAAATGTTTAATTCAAATTGCAAAAAGTTCTAACGGGTCTCAAAATGTTTATTAGAGTCTAATAAGTAAATAATAAAAGTATAACAGTTAACCAATAAAAGGTTTGTCTGTTATCGTTAAAAGAACTTAACTAAAACATTTGCACTATACATTAGTTATATAGGTCCTAAAAAGTGCCTTGTGAACTATATGGTGCCAAATGTTTAATTCACATTGCAAAAAGTTCTAACGGGTCTCAAAATGTTTATTAGAGTCTAATAAGTAAATAATAAAAGTATAACAGTTAACCAATAAAAGGTTTGTCTGTTATCGTTAAAAGAACTTAACTAAAACATTTGCACTATACATTAGTTATATAGGTCCTAAAAAGTGCCTTGTGAACTATATGGTGCCAAATGTTTAATTCACATTGCAAAAAGTTCTAACGGGTCTCAAAATGTTTATTAGAGTATAATAAGTAAATAATAAAAGTATAACAGTTAACCAATAAAAGGTTTGTCTGTTAATGTTAAAAGAACTTAACTAAAACATTTGCACTATACATTAGTTATATAGGTCATAAAAAGTGCCTTGTGAACTATATGATGCCAAATGTTTAATTCACATTGCAAAAAGTTCTAACGGGTCTCAAAATGTTTATTAGAGTCTAATAAGTAACTAATAAAAGTATAACAGTTAACCAATAAAAGGTTTGTCTGTTATCGTTAAAAGAACTTAACTAAAACATTTGCACTATACATTAGTTATATAGGTCCTAAAAAGTGCCTTGTGAACTATATGGTGCCAAATGTGCAATTCACATTGCAAAAAGTTCTAACGGGTCTCAAAATGTTTATTAGAGTCTAATAAGTAATAATAAAAGTATAACAGTTAACCAATAAAAGGTTTGTCTGTTATCGTTAAAAGAACTTAACTAAAAAATTTGCACTGTACATTAGTTATATAGGTCCTAAAAAGTACCTTGTGAACTATATGGTGCCAAATGTGCAATTCACATTGCAAAAAGTTCTAATTGATCTCAAAATGTTTATTAGAGTCTAATAAGTAAATAATAAAAGTATAACAGTTAACCAATAAAAGGTTTGTCTGTTATCGTTAAAAGAACTTAACTAAAAAATTTGCACTATACATTAGTTATATAGGTCCTAAAAAGTGCCTTGTGAACTATATGGTGCCAAATGTGCAATTCACATTGCAAAAAGTTCTAACGGGTCTCAAAATGTTTATTAGAGTCTAATAAGTAAATAATAAAAGTATAACAGTTAACCAATGAAAGGTTTGTCTGTTATCGTTAAAAGAACTTAACTAAAACATTTGCACTATACATTAGTTATATAGGTCCTAAAAAGTGCCTTGTGAACTATATGGTGCCAAATGTGCAATTTACATTGCAAAAAGTTCTAACGGGTCTCAAAATGTTTATTAGAGTCTAATAAGTAAATAATAAAAGTATAACAGTTAACCAATAAAAGGTTTGTCTGTTATCGTTAAAAGAACTTAACTAAAACATTTGCACTATACATTAGTTATATAGGTACTAAAAAGTGCCTTGTGAACAATATGGTGCCAAATGTGCAATTCACATTGCAAAAAGTTCTAACTGGTCTCAAAATGTTTATTAGAGTCTAATAAGTAAATAATAAAAGTATAACAGTTAACCAATAAAAGGTTTGTATGTTATCGTTAAAAGAACTTAACTAAAAAAATTTGCACTATACATTAGTTATATAGGTCCTAAAAAGTGCCTTGTGAACTATATGGTGCCAAATGTGCAATTCACATTGCAAAAAGTTCTAACTGGTCTCAAAATGTTTATTAGAGTCTAATAAGTAAATATTAAAAGTATAACAGTTAACCAATGAAAGGTTTGTCTGTTATCGTTACAAGAACTTAACTAAAAAATTTGCACTATACATTAGTTATATAGGTCCTAAAAAGTACCTTGTGAACTATATGGTGCCAAATGTGCAATTCACATTGCAAAAAGTTCTAACGGGTCTCAAAATGTTTATTAGAGTCTAATAAGTAAATAATAAAAGTATAACAGTTAACCAATAAAAGGTTTGTCTGTAATCTTTAAAAGAACTTAACTAAAAAATTTGCACTATACATTAGTTATATAGGTCCTAAAAAGTGCCTTGTGAACAATATGGTGCCAAACGTTTAATTCAAATTGCAAAAAGTTCTAACGGGTCTCAAAATGTTTATTAGAGTCTAATAAGTAAATAATAAAAGTATAACAGTTAACCAATAAAAGGTTTGTCTGTTATCGTTAAAAGAACTTAACTAAAACATTTGCACTATACATTAGTTATATAGGTCCTAAAAAGTGCCTTGTGAACTATATGGTGCCAAATGTTTAATTCACATTGCAAAAAGTTCTAACGGGTCTCAAAATGTTTATTAGAGTCTAATAAGTAAATAATAAAAGTATAACAGTTAACCAATAAAAGGTTTGTCTGTTATCGTTAAAAGAACTTAACTAAAACATTTGCACTATACATTAGTTATATAGGTCCTAAAAAGTGCTTTGTGAACTATATGGTGCCAAATGTTTAATTCACATTGCAAAAAGTTCTAACGGGTCTCAAAATGTTTATTAGAGTCTAATAAGTAAATAATAAAAGTATAACAGTTAACCAATAAAAGGTTTGTCTGTTAATGTTAAAAGAACTTAACTAAAACATTTGCACTATACATTAGTTATATAGGTCATAAAAAGTGCCTTGTGAACTATATGGTGCCAAATGTTTAATTCACATTGCAAAAAGTTCTAACGGGTCTCAAAATGTTTATTAGAGTCTAATAAGTAAATAATAAAAGTATAACAGTTAACCAATAAAAGGTTTGTCTGTTATCGTTAAAAGAACTTAAATAAAACATTTGCACTATACATTAGTTATATAGGTCCTAAAAAGTGCCTTGTGAACTATATGGTGCTAAATGTTTAATTCAAATTGCAAAAAGTTCTAACGGGTCTCAAAATGTTTATTAGAGTCTAATAAGTAAATAATAAAAGTATAACAGTTAACCAATAAAAGGTTTGTCTGTTATCGTTAAAAGAACTTAACTAAAACATTTGCACTATACATTAGTTATATAGGTCCTAAAAAGTGCCTTGTGAACTATATGGTGCCAAATGTGCAATTCACATTGCAAAAAGTTCTAACGGGTCTCAAAATGTTTATTAGAGTCTAATAAGTAAATAATAAAAGTATAACAGTTAACCAATAAAAGGTTTGTCTGTTATCGTTAAAAGAACTTAACTAAAACATTTGCACTATACATTAGTTATATAGGTCATAAAAAGTGCCTTGTGAACTATATGGTTCTAAATGTTTAATTCAAATTGCAAAAAGTTCTAACGGGTCTCAAAATGTTTATTAGAGTCTAATAAGTAAATAATAAAAGTATAACAGTTAACCAATAAAAGGTTTGTCTGTTATCGTTAAAAGAACTTAACTAAAACATTTGCACTATACATTAGTTATATAGGTCCTAAAAAGTGTCTTGTGAACTATATGGTGCCAAATGTTTAATTCACATTGCAAAAAGTTCTAACGGGTCTCAAAATGTTTATTAGAGTCTAATAAGTAAATAATAAAAGTATAACAGTTAACCAATAAAAGGTTTGTCTGTTATCGTTAAAAGAACTTAACTAAAACATTTGCACTATACATTAGTTATATAGGTCATAAAAAGTGCCTTGTGAACTATATGGTGCCAAATGTTTAATTCACATTGCAAAAAGTTCTAACGGGTCTCAAAATGTTTATTAGAGTCTAATAAGTAAATAATAAAAGTATAACAGTTAACCAATAAAAGGTTTGTCTGTTATCGTTAAAAGAACTTAACTAAAACATTTGCACTATACATTAGTTATATAGGTCATAAAAAGTGCCTTGTGAACTATATGGTGCTAAATGTTTAATTCAAATTGCAAAAAGTTCTAACGGGTCTCAAAATGTTTATTAGAGTCTAATAAGTAAATAATAAAAGTATAACAGTTAACCAATAAAAGGTTTGTCTGTTAATGTTAAAAGAACTTAACTAAAACATTTGCACTATACATTAGTTATATAGGTCATAAAAAGTGCCTTGTGAACTATATGGTGCCAAATGTTTAATTCACATTGCAAAAAGTTCTAACGGGTCTCAAAATGTTTATTAGAGTCTAATAAGTAAATAATAAAAGTATAACAGTTAACCAATAAAAGGTTTGTCTGTTATCGTTAAAAGAACTTAAATAAAACATTTGCACTATACATTAGTTATATAGGTCCTAAAAAGTGCCTTGTGAACTATATGGTGCCAAATGTGCAATTCACATTTCAAAAAGTTCTAACGGGTCTCAAAATGTTTATTAGAGTCTAATAAGTAAATAATAAAAGTATAACAGTTAACCAATAAAAGATTTGTCTGTTATCGTTAAAAGAACTTAACTAAAACATTTGCACTATACATTAGTTATATAGGTCATAAAAAGTGCCTTGTGAACTATATGGTGCCAAATGTTTAATTCACATTGCAAAAAGTTCTAACGGGTCTCAAAATGTTTATTAGAGTCTAATAAGTAAATATTAAAAGTATAACAGTTAACCAATAAAAGGTTTGTCTGTTATCGTTAAAAGAACTTAACTAAAACATTTGCACTATACATTAGTTATATAGGTACTAAAAAGTGCCTTGTGAACTATATGGTGCCAAATGTGCAATTCACATTGCAAAAAGTTCTAACGGGTCTCAAAATGTTTATTAGAGTCTAATAAGTAAATAATAAAAGTATAACAGTTAACCAATAAAAGGTTTGTCTGTTATCGTTAAAAGAACTTAACTAAAACATTTGCACTATACATTAGTTATATAGGTCATAAAAAGTGCCTTGTGAACTATATGGTGCCAAATGTTTAATTCACATTGCAAAAAGTTCTAACGGGTCTCAAAATGTTTATTAGAGTCTAATAAGTAAATAATAAAAGTATAACAGTTAACCAAAAAAAGGTTTGTCTGTTATCGTTAAAAGAACTTAACTAAAACATTTGCACTATACATTAGTTATATAGGTCATAAAAAGTGCCTTGTGAACTATATGGTGCTAAATGTTTAATTCAAATTGCAAAAAGTTCTAACGGGTCTCAAAATGTTTATTAGAGTCTAATAAGTAAATAATAAAAGTATAACAGTTAACCAATAAAAGGTTTGTCTGTTAATGTTAAAAGAACTTAACTAAAACATTTGCACTATACATTAGTTATATAGGTCATAAAAAGTGCCTTGTGAACTATATGGTGCCAAATGTTTAATTCACATTGCAAAAAGTTCTAACGGGTCTCAAAATGTTTATTAGAGTCTAATAAGTAAATAATAAAAGTATAACAGTTAACCAATAAAAGGTTTGTCTGTTATCGTTAAAAGAACTTAAATAAAACATTTGCACTATACATTAGTTATATAGGTCCTAAAAAGTGCCTTGTGAACTATATGGTGCCAAATGTGCAATTCACATTTCAAAAAGTTCTAACGGGTCTCAAAATGTTTATTAGAGTCTAATAAGTAAATAATAAAAGTATAACAGTTAACCAATAAAAGATTTGTCTGTTATCGTTAAAAGAACTTAACTAAAACATTTGCACTATACATTAGTTATATAGGTCATAAAAAGTGCCTTGTGAACTATATGGTGCCAAATGTTTAATTCACATTGCAAAAAGTTCTAACGGGTCTCAAAATGTTTATTAGAGTCTAATAAGTAAATATTAAAAGTATAACAGTTAACCAATAAAAGGTTTGTCTGTTATCGTTAAAAGAACTTAACTAAAACATTTGCACTATACATTAGTTATATAGGTACTAAAAAGTGCCTTGTGAACTATATGGTGCCAAATGTGCAATTTACATTGCAAAAAGTTCTAACGGGTCTCAAAATGTTTATTAGAGTCTAATAAGTAAATAATAAAAGTATAACAGTTAACCAATAAAAGGTTTGTCTGTTATCGTTAAAAGAACTTAACTAAAACATTTGCACTATACATTAGTTATATAGGTACTAAAAAGTGCCTTGTGAACAATATGGTGCCAAATGTGCAATTCACATTGCAAAAAGTTCTAACTGGTCTCAAAATGTTTATTAGAGTCTAATAAGTAAATATTAAAAGTATAACAGTTAACCAATAAAAGGTTTGTATGTTATCGTTAAAAGAACTTAACTAAAAAAATTTGCACTATACATTAGTTATATAGGTCCTAAAAAGTGCCTTGTGAACTATATGGTGCCAAATGTGCAATTCACATTGCAAAAAGTTCTAACTGGTCTCAAAATGTTTATTAGAGTCTAATAAGTAAATATTAAAAGTATAACAGTTAACCAATGAAAGGTTTGTCTGTTATCGTTACAAGAACTTAACTAAAAAATTTGCACTATACATTAGTTATATAGGTCCTAAAAAGTACCTTGTGAACTATATGGTGCCAAATGTGCAATTCACATTGCAAAAAGTTCTAACGGGTCTCAAAATGTTTATTAGAGTCTAATAAGTAAATAATAAAAGTATAACAGTTAACCAATGAAAGGTTTGTCTGTAATCTTTAAAAGAACTTAACTAAAAAATTTGCACTATACATTAGTTATATAGGTCCTAAAAAGTGCCTTGTGAACAATATGGTGCCAAACGTTTAATTCAAATTGCAAAAAGTTCTAACGGGTCTCAAAATGTTTATTAGAGTCTAATAAGTAAATAATAAAAGTATAACAGTTAACCAATAAAAGGTTTGTCTGTTATCGTTAAAAGAACTTAACTAAAACATTTGCACTATACATTAGTTATATAGGTCCTAAAAAGTGCCTTGTGAACTATATGGTGCCAAATGTTTAATTCACATTGCAAAAAGTTCTAACGGGTCTCAAAATGTTTATTAGAGTCTAATAAGTAAATAATAAAAGTATAACAGTTAACCAATAAAAGGTTTGTCTGTTATCGTTAAAAGAACTTAACTAAAACATTTGCACTATACATTAGTTATATAGGTCCTAAAAAGTGCTTTGTGAACTATATGGTGCCAAATGTTTAATTCACATTGCAAAAAGTTCTAACGGGTCTCAAAATGTTTATTAGAGTCTAATAAGTAAATAATAAAAGTATAACAGTTAACCAATAAAAGGTTTGTCTGTTAATGTTAAAAGAACTTAACTAAAACATTTGCACTATACATTAGTTATATAGGTCATAAAAAGTGCCTTGTGAACTATATGGTGCCAAATGTTTAATTCACATTGCAAAAAGTTCTAACGGGTCTCAAAATGTTTATTAGAGTCTAATAAGTAAATAATAAAAGTATAACAGTTAACCAATAAAAGGTTTGTCTGTTATCGTTAAAAGAACTTAAATAAAACATTTGCACTATACATTAGTTATATAGGTCCTAAAAAGTGCCTTGTGAACTATATGGTGCTAAATGTTTAATTCAAATTGCAAAAAGTTCTAACGGGTCTCAAAATGTTTATTAGAGTCTAATAAGTAAATAATAAAAGTATAACAGTTAACCAATAAAAGGTTTGTCTGTTATCGTTAAAAGAACTTAACTAAAACATTTGCACTATACATTAGTTATATAGGTCCTAAAAAGTGCCTTGTGAACTATATGGTGCCAAATGTGCAATTCACATTGCAAAAAGTTCTAACGGGTCTCAAAATGTTTATTAGAGTCTAATAAGTAAATAATAAAAGTATAACAGTTAACCAATAAAAGGTTTGTCTGTTATCGTTAAAAGAACTTAACTAAAACATTTGCACTATACATTAGTTATATAGGTCATAAAAAGTGCCTTGTGAACTATATGGTTCTAAATGTTTAATTCAAATTGCAAAAAGTTCTAACGGGTCTCAAAATGTTTATTAGAGTCTAATAAGTAAATAATAAAAGTATAACAGTTAACCAATAAAAGGTTTGTCTGTTATCGTTAAAAGAACTTAACTAAAACATTTGCACTATACATTAGTTATATAGGTCCTAAAAAGTGTCTTGTGAACTATATGGTGCCAAATGTTTAATTCACATTGCAAAAAGTTCTAACGGGTCTCAAAATGTTTATTAGAGTCTAATAAGTAAATAATAAAAGTATAACAGTTAACCAATAAAAGGTTTGTCTGTTATCGTTAAAAGAACTTAACTAAAACATTTGCACTATACATTAGTTATATAGGTCATAAAAAGTGCCTTGTGAACTATATGGTGCCAAATGTTTAATTCACATTGCAAAAAGTTCTAACGGGTCTCAAAATGTTTATTAGAGTCTAATAAGTAAATAATAAAAGTATAACAGTTAACCAATAAAAGGTTTGTCTGTTATCGTTAAAAGAACTTAACTAAAACATTTGCACTATACATTAGTTATATAGGTCATAAAAAGTGCCTTGTGAACTATATGGTGCTAAATGTTTAATTCAAATTGCAAAAAGTTCTAACGGGTCTCAAAATGTTTATTAGAGTCTAATAAGTAAATAATAAAAGTATAACAGTTAACCAATAAAAGGTTTGTCTGTTAATGTTAAAAGAACTTAACTAAAACATTTGCACTATACATTAGTTATATAGGTCATAAAAAGTGCCTTGTGAACTATATGGTGCCAAATGTTTAATTCACATTGCAAAAAGTTCTAACGGGTCTCAAAATGTTTATTAGAGTCTAATAAGTAAATAATAAAAGTATAACAGTTAACCAATAAAAGGTTTGTCTGTTATCGTTAAAAGAACTTAAATAAAACATTTGCACTATACATTAGTTATATAGGTCCTAAAAAGTGCCTTGTGAACTATATGGTGCCAAATGTGCAATTCACATTTCAAAAAGTTCTAACGGGTCTCAAAATGTTTATTAGAGTCTAATAAGTAAATAATAAAAGTATAACAGTTAACCAATAAAAGATTTGTCTGTTATCGTTAAAAGAACTTAACTAAAACATTTGCACTATACATTAGTTATATAGGTCATAAAAGGTTCCTTGTGAACTATATGGTGCCAAATGTTTAATTCACATTGCAAAAAGTTCTAACGGGTCTCAAAATGTTTATTAGAGTCTAATAAGTAAATATTAAAAGTATAACAGTTAACCAATAAAAGGTTTGTCTGTTATCGTTAAAAGAACTTAACTAAAACATTTGCACTATACATTAGTTATATAGGTACTAAAAAGTGCCTTGTGAACTATATGGTGCCAAATGTGCAATTCACATTGCAAAAAGTTCTAACGGGTCTCAAAATGTTTATTAGAGTCTAATAAGTAAATAATAAAAGTATAACAGTTAACCAATAAAAGGTTTGTCTGTTATCGTTAAAAGAACTTAACTAAAACATTTGCACTATACATTAGTTATATAGGTCCTAAAAAGTGCCTTGTGAACTATATGGTGCCAAATGTTTAATTCACATTGCAAAAAGTTCTAACGGGTCTCAAAATGTTTATTAGAGTCTAATAAGTAAATAATAAAAGTATAACAGTTAACCAATAAAAGGTTTGTCTGTTATCGTTAAAAGAACTTAACTAAAACATTTGCACTATACATTAGTTATATAGGTCCTAAAAAGTGCCTTGTGAACTATATGGTGCTAAATGTTTAATTCAAATTGCAAAATGTTCTAACGGGTCTCAAAATGTTTATTAGAGTCTAATAAGTAAATAATAAAAGTATAACAGTTAACCAATAAAAGGTTTGTCTGATAATGTTAAAAGAACTTAACTAAAACATTTGCACTATACATTAGTTATATAGGTCCTAAAAAGTGCCTTGTGAACTATATGGTGCCAAATGTGCAATTCACATTTCAAAAAGTTCTAACGGGTCTCAAAATGTTTATTAGAGTCTAATAAGTAAATAATAAAAGTATAACAGTTAACCAATAAAAGATTTGTCTGTTATCGTTAAAAGAACTTAACTAAAACATTTGCACTATACATTAGTTATATAGGTCATAAAAAGTGCCTTGTGAACTATATGGTGCCAAATGTTTAATTCACATTGCAAAAAGTTCTAACGGGTCTCAAAATGTTTATTAGAGTCTAATAAGTAAATATTAAAAGTATAACAGTTAACCAATAAAAGGTTTGTCTGTTATCGTTAAAAGAACTTAACTAAAACATTTGCACTATACATTAGTTATATAGGTACTAAAAAGTGCCTTGTGAACTATATGGTGCCAAATGTGCAATTCACATTGCAAAAAGTTCTAACGGGTCTCAAAATGTTTATTAGAGTCTAATAAGTAAATAATAAAAGTATAACAGTTAACCAATAAAAGGTTTGTCTGTTATCGTTAAAAGAACTTAACTAAAACATTTGCACTATACATTAGTTATATAGGTCATAAAAAGTGCCTTGTGAACTATATGGTGCCAAATGTTTAATTCACATTGCAAAAAGTTCTAACGGGTCTCAAAATGTTTATTAGAGTCTAATAAGTAAATAATAAAAGTATAACAGTTAACCAATAAAAGGTTTGTCTGTTATCGTTAAAAGAACTTAACTAAAACATTTGCACTATACATTAGTTATATAGGTCATAAAAAGTGCCTTGTGAACTATATGGTGCTAAATGTTTAATTCAAATTGCAAAAAGTTCTAACGGGTCTCAAAATGTTTATTAGAGTCTAATAAGTAAATAATAAAAGTATAACAGTTAACCAATAAAATGTTTGTCTGTTATCGTTAAAAGAACTTAACTAAAACATTTGCACTATACATTAGTTATATAGGTCCTAAAAAGTGCCTTGTGAACTATATGGTGCCAAATGTGCAATTCACATTGCAAAAAGTTCTAACGGGTCTCAAAATGTTTATTAGAGTATAATAAGTAAATAATAAAAGTATAACAGTTAACCAATAAAAGGTTTGTCTGTTAATGTTAAAAGAACTTAACTAAAACATTTGCACTATACATTAGTTATATAGGTCATAAAAAGTGCCTTGTGAACTATATGGTGCCAAATGTTTAATTCACATTGCAAAAAGTTTTAACGGGTCTCAAAATGTTTATTAGAGTCTAATAAGTAAATAATAAAAGTATAACAGTTAACCAATAAAAGGTTTGTCTGTTATCGTTAAAAGAACTTAAATAAAACATTTGCACTATACATTAGTTATATAGGTACTAAAAAGTGCCTTGTGAACAATATGGTGCCAAATGTGCAATTCACATTGCAAAAAGTTCTAACTGGTCTTAAAATGTTTATTAGAGTCTAATAAGTAAATAATAAAAGTATAACAGTTAACCAATAAAAGGTTTGTATGTTATCGTTAAAAGAACTTAACTAAAAAAATTTGCACTATACATTAGTTATATAGGTCCTAAAAAGTGCCTTGTGAACTATATGGTGCCAAATGTGCAATTCACATTGCAAAAAGTTCTAACTGGTCTCAAAATGTTTATTAGAGTCTAATAAGTAAATATTAAAAGTATAACAGTTAACCAATGAAAGGTTTGTCTGTTATCGTTACAAGAACTTAACTAAAAAATTTGCACTATACATTAGTTATATAGGTCCTAAAAAGTACCTTGTGAACTATATGGTGCCAAATGTGCAATTCACATTGCAAAAAGTTCTAACGGGTCTCAAAATGTTTATTAGAGTCTAATAAGTAAATAATAAAAGTATAACAGTTAACCAATGAAAGGTTTGTCTGTAATCTTTAAAAGAACTTAACTAAAAAATTTGCACTATACATTAGTTATATAGGTCCTAAAAAGTGCCTTGTGAACAATATGGTGCCAAATGTTTAATTCAAATTGCAAAAAGTTCTAACGGGTCTCAAAATGTTTATTAGAGTCTAATAAGTAAATAATAAAAGTATAACAGTTAACCAATAAAAGGTTTGTCTGTTATCGTTAAAAGAACTTAACTAAAACATTTGCACTATACATTAGTTATATAGGTCCTAAAAAGTGCCTTGTGAACTATATGGTGCCAAATGTTTAATTCACATTGCAAAAAGTTCTAACGGGTCTCAAAATGTTTATTAGAGTCTAATAAGTAAATAATAAAAGTATAACAGTTAACCAATAAAAGGTTTGTCTGTTATCGTTAAAAGAACTTAACTAAAACATTTGCACTATACATTAGTTATATAGGTCCTAAAAAGTGCTTTGTGAACTATATGGTGCCAAATGTTTAATTCACATTGCAAAAAGTTCTAACGGGTCTCAAAATGTTTATTAGAGTATAATAAGTAAATAATAAAAGTATAACAGTTAACCAATAAAAGGTTTGTCTGTTAATGTTAAAAGAACTTAACTAAAACATTTGCACTATACATTAGTTATATAGGTCATAAAAAGTGCCTTGTGAACTATATGGTGCCAAATGTTTAATTCACATTGCAAAAAGTTCTAACGGGTCTCAAAATGTTTATTAGAGTCTAATAAGTAAATAATAAAAGTATAACAGTTAACCAATAAAAGGTTTGTCTGTTATCGTTAAAAGAACTTAAATAAAACATTTGCACTATACATTAGTTATATAGGTCCTAAAAAGTGCCTTGTGAACTATATGGTGCCAAATGTGCAATTCACATTTCAAAAAGTTCTAACGGGTCTCAAAATGTTTATTAGAGTCTAATAAGTAAATAATAAAAGTATAACAGTTAACCAATAAAAGATTTGTCTGTTATCGTTAAAAGAACTTAACTAAAACATTTGCACTATACATTAGTTATATAGGTCATAAAAAGTGCCTTGTGAACTATATGGTGCCAAATGTTTAATTCACATTGCAAAAAGTTCTAACGGGTCTCAAAATGTTTATTAGAGTCTAATAAGTAAATAATAAAAGTATAACAGTTAACCAATAAAAGGTTTGTCTGTTATCGTTAAAAGAACTTAACTAAAACATTTGCACTATACATTAGTTATATAGGTACTAAAAAGTGCCTTGTGAACTATATGGTGCCAAATGTTTAATTCACATTGCAAAAAGTTCTGACGGGTCTCAAAATGTTTATTAGAGTCTAATAAGTAAATAATAAAAGTATAACAGTTAACCAATAAAAGGTTTGTCTGTTATCGTTAAAAGAACTTAACTAAAACATTTGCACTATACATTAGTTATATAGGTCATAAAAAGTGCCTTGTGAACTATATGGTGCCAAATGTTTAATTCACATTGCAAAAAGTTCTAACGGGTCTCAAAATGTTTATTAGAGTCTAATAAGTAAATAATAAAAGTATAACAGTTAACCAATAAAAGGTTTGTCTGTTATCGTTAAAAGAACTTAACTAAAACATTTGCACTATACATTAGTTATATAGGTCATAAAAAGTGCCTTGTGAACTATATGGTGCTAAATGTTTAATTCAAATTGCAAAAAGTTCTAACGGGTCTCAAAATGTTTATTAGAGTCTAATAAGTAAATAATAAAAGTATAACAGTTAACCAATAAAAGGTTTGTCTGTTATCGTTAAAAGAACTTAACTAAAACATTTGCACTATACATTAGTTATATAGGTCCTAAAAAGTGCCTTGTGAACTATATGGTGCCCAATGTGCAATTCACATTGCAAAAAGTTCTAACGGGTCTCAAAATGTTTATTAGAGTCTAATAAGTAAATAATAAAAGTATAACAGTTAACCAATAAAAGGTTTGTCTGTTATCGTTAAAAGAACTTAACTAAAACATTTGCACTATACATTAGTTATATAGGTCATAAAAAGTGCCTTGTGAACTATATGGTTCTAAATGTTTAATTCAAATTGCAAAAAGTTCTAACGGGTCTCAAAATGTTTATTAGAGTCTAATAAGTAAATAATAAAAGTATAACAGTTAACCAATAAAAGGTTTGTCTGTTATCGTTAAAAGAACTTAACTAAAACATTTGCACTATACATTAGTTATATAGGTCCTAAAAAGTGCCTTGTGAACTATATGGTGCCAAATGTTTAATTCACATTGCAAAAAGTTCTAACGGGTCTCAAAATGTTTATTAGAGTCTAATAAGTAAATAATAAAAGTATAACAGTTAACCAATAAAAGGTTTGCCTGTTATCGTTAAAAGAACTTAACTAAAACATTTGCACTATACATTAGTTATATAGGTCATAAAAAGTGCCTTGTGAACTATATGGTGCCAAATGTTTAATTCACATTGCAAAAAGTTCTAACGGGTCTCAAAATGTTTATTAGAGTCTAATAAGTAAATAATAAAAGTATAACAGTTAACCAATAAAAGGTTTGTCTGTTATCGTTAAAAGAACTTAACTAAAACATTTGCACTATACATTAGTTATATAAGTCCTAAAAAGTGCCTTGTGAACTATATGGTGCCAAATGTTTAATTAACATTGCAAAAAGTTCTAACGGGTCTCAAAATGTTTATTAGAGTCTAATAAGTAAATAATAAAAGTATAACAGTTAACCAATAAAAGGTTTGTCTGTTATCGTTAAAAGAACTTAACTAAAACATTTGCACTATACATTAGTTATATAGGTCATAAAAAGTGCCTTGTGAACTATATGGTGCCAAATGTTTAATTAACATTGCAAAAAGTTCTAACGGGTCTCAAAATGTTTATTAGAGTCTAATAAGTAAATAATAAAAGTATAACAATTAACCAATAAAAGGTTTGTCTGTTATCGTTAAAAGAACTTAACTAAAACATTTGCACTATACATTAGTTATATAGGTCCTAAAAAGTGCCTTGTGAACTATATGATGCCAAATGTTTAATTCACATTGCAAAAAGTTCTAACTGGTCTCAAAATGTTTATTAGAGTCTAATAAGTAAATATTAAAAGTATAACAGTTAACCAATGAAAGGTTTGTCTGTTATCGTTACAAGAACTTAACTAAAAAATTTGCACTATACATTAGTTATATAGGTCCTAAAAAGTACCTTGTGAACTATATGGTGCCAAATGTGCAATTCACATTGCAAAAAGTTCTAACGGGTCTCAAAATGTTTATTAGAGTCTAATAAGTAAATAATAAAAGTATAACAGTTAACCAATGAAAGGTTTGTCTGTAATCTTTAAAAGAACTTAACTAAAAAATTTGCACTATACATTAGTTATATAGGTCCTAAAAAGTGCCTTGTGAACAATATGGTGCCAAATGTTTAATTCAAATTGCAAAAAGTTCTAACGGGTCTCAAAATGTTTATTAGAGTCTAATAAGTAAATAATAAAAGTATAACAGTTAACCAATAAAAGGTTTGTCTGTTATCGTTAAAAGAACTTAACTAAAACATTTGCACTATACATTAGTTATATAGGTCCTAAAAAGTGCCTTGTGAACTATATGGTGCCAAATGTTTAATTCACATTGCAAAAAGTTCTAACGGGTCTCAAAATGTTTATTAGAGTCTAATAAGTAAATAATAAAAGTATAACAGTTAACCAATAAAAGGTTTGTCTGTTATCGTTAAAAGAACTTAACTAAAACATTTGCACTATACATTAGTTATATAGGTCCTAAAAAGTGCTTTGTGAACTATATGGTGCCAAATGTTTAATTCACATTGCAAAAAGTTCTAACGGGTCTCAAAATGTTTATTAGAGTATAATAAGTAAATAATAAAAGTATAACAGTTAACCAATAAAAGGTTTGTCTGTTAATGTTAAAAGAACTTAACTAAAACATTTGCACTATACATTAGTTATATAGGTCATAAAAAGTGCCTTGTGAACTATATGGTGCCAAATGTTTAATTCACATTGCAAAAAGTTCTAACGGGTCTCAAAATGTTTATTAGAGTCTAATAAGTAAATAATAAAAGTATAACAGTTAACCAATAAAAGGTTTGTCTGTTATCGTTAAAAGAACTTAAATAAAACATTTGCACTATACATTAGTTATATAGGTCCTAAAAAGTGCCTTGTGAACTATATGGTGCCAAATGTGCAATTCACATTTCAAAAAGTTCTAACGGGTCTCAAAATGTTTATTAGAGTCTAATAAGTAAATAATAAAAGTATAACAGTTAACCAATAAAAGATTTGTCTGTTATCGTTAAAAGAACTTAACTAAAACATTTGCACTATACATTAGTTATATAGGTCATAAAAAGTGCCTTGTGAACTATATGGTGCCAAATGTTTAATTCACATTGCAAAAAGTTCTAACGGGTCTCAAAATGTTTATTAGAGTCTAATAAGTAAATAATAAAAGTATAACAGTTAACCAATAAAAGGTTTGTCTGTTATCGTTAAAAGAACTTAACTAAAACATTTGCACTATACATTAGTTATATAGGTACTAAAAAGTGCCTTGTGAACTATATGGTGCCAAATGTTTAATTCACATTGCAAAAAGTTCTGACGGGTCTCAAAATGTTTATTAGAGTCTAATAAGTAAATAATAAAAGTATAACAGTTAACCAATAAAAGGTTTGTCTGTTATCGTTAAAAGAACTTAACTAAAACATTTGCACTATACATTAGTTATATAGGTCATAAAAAGTGCCTTGTGAACTATATGGTGCCAAATGTTTAATTCACATTGCAAAAAGTTCTAACGGGTCTCAAAATGTTTATTAGAGTCTAATAAGTAAATAATAAAAGTATAACAGTTAACCAATAAAAGGTTTGTCTGTTATCGTTAAAAGAACTTAACTAAAACATTTGCACTATACATTAGTTATATAGGTCATAAAAAGTGCCTTGTGAACTATATGGTGCTAAATGTTTAATTCAAATTGCAAAAAGTTCTAACGGGTCTCAAAATGTTTATTAGAGTCTAATAAGTAAATAATAAAAGTATAACAGTTAACCAATAAAAGGTTTGTCTGTTATCGTTAAAAGAACTTAACTAAAACATTTGCACTATACATTAGTTATATAGGTCCTAAAAAGTGCCTTGTGAACTATATGGTGCCCAATGTGCAATTCACATTGCAAAAAGTTCTAACGGGTCTCAAAATGTTTATTAGAGTCTAATAAGTAAATAATAAAAGTATAACAGTTAACCAATAAAAGGTTTGTCTGTTATCGTTAAAAGAACTTAACTAAAACATTTGCACTATACATTAGTTATATAGGTCATAAAAAGTGCCTTGTGAACTATATGGTTCTAAATGTTTAATTCAAATTGCAAAAAGTTCTAACGGGTCTCAAAATGTTTATTAGAGTCTAATAAGTAAATAATAAAAGTATAACAGTTAACCAATAAAAGGTTTGTCTGTTATCGTTAAAAGAACTTAACTAAAACATTTGCACTATACATTAGTTATATAGGTCCTAAAAAGTGCCTTGTGAACTATATGGTGCCAAATGTTTAATTCACATTGCAAAAAGTTCTAACGGGTCTCAAAATGTTTATTAGAGTCTAATAAGTAAATAATAAAAGTATAACAGTTAACCAATAAAAGGTTTGCCTGTTATCGTTAAAAGAACTTAACTAAAACATTTGCACTATACATTAGTTATATAGGTCATAAAAAGTGCCTTGTGAACTATATGGTGCCAAATGTTTAATTCACATTGCAAAAAGTTCTAACGGGTCTCAAAATGTTTATTAGAGTCTAATAAGTAAATAATAAAAGTATAACAGTTAACCAATAAAAGGTTTGTCTGTTATCGTTAAAAGAACTTAACTAAAACATTTGCACTATACATTAGTTATATAAGTCCTAAAAAGTGCCTTGTGAACTATATGGTGCCAAATGTTTAATTAACATTGCAAAAAGTTCTAACGGGTCTCAAAATGTTTATTAGAGTCTAATAAGTAAATAATAAAAGTATAACAGTTAACCAATAAAAGGTTTGTCTGTTATCGTTAAAAGAACTTAACTAAAACATTTGCACTATACATTAGTTATATAGGTCATAAAAAGTGCCTTGTGAACTATATGGTGCCAAATGTTTAATTAACATTGCAAAAAGTTCTAACGGGTCTCAAAATGTTTATTAGAGTCTAATAAGTAAATAATAAAAGTATAACAATTAACCAATAAAAGGTTTGTCTGTTATCGTTAAAAGAACTTAACTAAAACATTTGCACTATACATTAGTTATATAGGTCCTAAAAAGTGCCTTGTGAACTATATGATGCCAAATGTTTAATTCACATTGCAAAAAGTTCTAACGGGTCTCAAAATGTTTATTAGAGTCTAATAAGTAACTAAAAAAAGTATAACAGTTAACCAATAAAAGGTTTGTCTATTATCGTTAAAAGAACTTAACTAAAACATTTGCACTATACATTAGTTATATAGGTCCTAAAAAGTGCCTTGTGAACTATATGGTGCCAAATGTGCAATTCACATTGCAAAAAGTTCTAACGGGTCTCAAAATGTTTATTAGAGTCTAATAAGTAATAATAAAAGTATAACAGTTAACCAATAAAAGGTTTGTCTGTTATCGCTAAAAGAACTTAACTAAAACATTTGCACTATACATTAGTTATATAGGTCCTAAAAAGTGCCTTGTGAACTATATGGTGCCAAATGTTTAATTCACATTGCAATAAGTTCTAACGGGTCTCAAAATGTTTATTAGAGTCTAATAAGTAAATAATAAAAGTATAACAGTTAACCAATAAAAGGTTTGTCTGTTATCGTTAAAAGAACTTAACTAAAACATTTGCACTATACATTAGTTATATAGGTCCTAAAAAGTGCCTTGTGAACTATATGGTGCCAAATGTTTAATTCAAATTGCAAAAAGTTCTAACGGGTCTCAAAATGTTTATTAGAGTCTAATAAGTAACTAATAAAAGTATAACAGTTAACCAATAAAAGGTTTGTCTGTTATCGTTAAAAGAACTTAACTAAAACATTTGCACTATACATTAGTTATATAGGTACTAAAAAGTGCCTTGTGAACTATATGGTGCCAAATAATTATTTCACATTGCAAAAAGTTCTAACGGGTCTCAAAATGTTTATTAGAGTCTAATAAGTAAATAACAAAAGTATAACAGTTAACCAATAAAAGGTTTGTCTGTTATCGTTAAAAGAACTTAACTAAAACATTTGCACTATACATTAGTTATATAGGTCCTAAAAAGTGCCTTGTGAACTATATGGTGCCAAATGTTTAATTCACATTGCAAAAAGTTCTAACGGGTCTCAAAATGTTTATTAGAGTCTAATAAGTAAATAATAAAAGTATAACAGTTAACCAATAAAAGGTTTGTCTGTTATCGTTAAAAGAACTTAACTAAAACATTTGCACTATACATTAGTTATATAAGTCCTAAAAATTGCCTTGTGAACTATATGGTGCCAAATGTTTAATTCACATTGCAAAAAGTTCTAACGGGTCTCAAAATGTTTATTAGAGTCTAATAAGTAAATAGTAAAAGTATAACAGTTAACCAATAAAAGGTTTGTCTGTTATCGTTAAAAGAACTTAACTAAAACATTTGCACTATACATTAGTTATATAGGTCCTAAAAAGTGCCTTGTGAACTATATGGTGCCAAATGTGCAATTCACATTGCAAAAAGTTCTAACGGGTCTCAAAATGTTTATTAGAGTCTAATAAGTAAATAATAAAAGTATAACAATTAACCAATAAAAGGTTTGTCTGTTATCGTTAAAAGAACTTAACTAAAACATTTGCACTATACATTAGTTATATAGGTCCTAAAAAGTGCCTTGTGAACTATATGGTGCCAAATGTTTAATTCACATTGCAAAAAGTTCTGACGGGTCTCAAAATGTTTATTAGAGTCTAATAAGTAAATAATAAAAGTATAACAGTTAACCAATAAAAGGTTTGTCTGTTATCGTTAAAAGAACTTAACTAAAACATTTGCACTATACATTAGTTATATAGGTCATAAAAAGTGCCTTGTGAACTATATGGTGCCAAATGTTTAATTCACATTGCAAAAAGTTCTAACGGGTCTCAAAATGTTTATTAGAGTCTAATAAGTAAATAATAAAAGTATAACAGTTAACCAATAAAAGGTTTGTCTGTTATCGTTAAAAGAACTTAACTAAAACATTTGCACTATACATTAGTTATATAGGTCATAAAAAGTGCCTTGTGAACTATATGGTGCTAAATGTTTAATTCAAATTGCAAAAAGTTCTAACGGGTCTCAAAATGTTTATTAGAGTCTAATAAGTAAATAATAAAAGTATAACAGTTAACCAATAAAAGGTTTGTCTGTTATCGTTAAAAGAACTTAACTAAAACATTTGCACTATACATTAGTTATATAGGTCCTAAAAAGTGCCTTGTGAACTATATGGTGCCCAATGTGCAATTCACATTGCAAAAAGTTCTAACGGGTCTCAAAATGTTTATTAGAGTCTAATAAGTAAATAATAAAAGTATAACAGTTAACCAATAAAAGGTTTGTCTGTTATCGTTAAAAGAACTTAACTAAAACATTTGCACTATACATTAGTTATATAGGTCATAAAAAGTGCCTTGTGAACTATATGGTTCTAAATGTTTAATTCAAATTGCAAAAAGTTCTAACGGGTCTCAAAATGTTTATTAGAGTCTAATAAGTAAATAATAAAAGTATAACAGTTAACCAATAAAAGGTTTGTCTGTTATCGTTAAAAGAACTTAACTAAAACATTTGCACTATACATTAGTTATATAGGTCCTAAAAAGTGCCTTGTGAACTATATGGTGCCAAATGTTTAATTCACATTGCAAAAAGTTCTAACGGGTCTCAAAATGTTTATTAGAGTCTAATAAGTAAATAATAAAAGTATAACAGTTAACCAATAAAAGGTTTGCCTGTTATCGTTAAAAGAACTTAACTAAAACATTTGCACTATACATTAGTTATATAGGTCATAAAAAGTGCCTTGTGAACTATATGGTGCCAAATGTTTAATTCACATTGCAAAAAGTTCTAACGGGTCTCAAAATGTTTATTAGAGTCTAATAAGTAAATAATAAAAGTATAACAGTTAACCAATAAAAGGTTTGTCTGTTATCGTTAAAAGAACTTAACTAAAAAATTTGCACTATACATTAGTTATATAAGTCCTAAAAAGTGCCTTGTGAACTATATGGTGCCAAATGTTTAATTAACATTGCAAAAAGTTCTAACGGGTCTCAAAATGTTTATTAGAGTCTAATAAGTAAATAATAAAAGTATAACAGTTAACCAATAAAAGGTTTGTCTGTTATCGTTAAAAGAACTTAACTAAAACATTTGCACTATACATTAGTTATATAGGTCATAAAAAGTGCCTTGTGAACTATATGGTGCCAAATGTTTAATTAACATTGCAAAAAGTTCTAACGGGTCTCAAAATGTTTATTAGAGTCTAATAAGTAAATAATAAAAGTATAACAATTAACCAATAAAAGGTTTGTCTGTTATCGTTAAAAGAACTTAACTAAAACATTTGCACTATACATTAGTTATATAGGTCCTAAAAAGTGCCTTGTGAACTATATGATGCCAAATGTTTAATTCACATTGCAAAAAGTTCTAACGGGTCTCAAAATGTTTATTAGAGTCTAATAAGTAACTAAAAAAAGTATAACAGTTAACCAATAAAAGGTTTGTCTATTATCGTTAAAAGAACTTAACTAAAACATTTGCACTATACATTAGTTATATAGGACCTAAAAAGTGCCTTGTGAACTATATGGTGCCAAATGTGCAATTCACATTGCAAAAAGTTCTAACGGGTCTCAAAATGTTTATTAGAGTCTAATAAGTAATAATAAAAGTATAACAGTTAACCAATAAAAGGTTTGTCTGTTATCGCTAAAAGAACTTAACTAAAACATTTGCACTATACATTAGTTATATAGGTCCTAAAAAGTGCCTTGTGAACTATATGGTGCCAAATGTTTAATTCACATTGCAAAAAGTTCTAACGGGTCTCAAAATGTTTATTAGAGTCTAATAAGTAAATAATAAAAGTATAACAGTTAACCAATAAAAGGTTTGTCTGTTATCGTTAAAAGAACTTAACTAAAACATTTGCACTATACATTAGTTATATAGGTCCTAAAAAGTGCCTTGTGAACTATATGGTGCCAAATGTTTAATTCACATTGCAAAAAGTTCTAACGGGTCTCAAAATGTTTATTAGAGTCTAATAAGTAACTAATAAAAGTATAACAGTTAACCAATAAAAGGTTTGTCTGTTATCGTTAAAAGAACTTAACTAAAACATTTGCACTATACATTAGTTATATAGGTACTAAAAAGTGCCTTGTGAACTATATGGTGCCAAATAATTATTTCACATTGCAAAAAGTTCTAACGGGTCTCAAAATGTTTATTAGAGTCTAATAAGTAAATAACAAAAGTATAACAGTTAACCAATAAAAGGTTTGTCTGTTATCGTTAAAAGAACTTAACTAAAACATTTGCACTATACATTAGTTATATAGGTCCTAAAAAGTGCCTTGTGAACTATATGGTGCCAAATGTTTAATTCACATTGCAAAAAGTTCTAACGGGTCTCAAAATGTTTATTAGAGTCTAATAAGTAAATAATAAAAGTATAACAGTTAACCAATAAAAGGTTTGTCTGTTATCGTTAAAAGAACTTAACTAAAACATTTGCACTATACATTAGTTATATAAGTCCTAAAAATTGCCTTGTGAACTATATGGTGCCAAATGTTTAATTCACATTGCAAAAAGTTCTAACGGGTCTCAAAATGTTTATTAGAGTCTAATAAGTAAATAGTAAAAGTATAACAGTTAACCAATAAAAGGTTTGTCTGTTATCGTTAAAAGAACTTAACTAAAACATTTGCACTATACATTAGTTATATAGGTCCTAAAAAGTGCCTTGTGAACTATATGGTGCCAAATGTGCAATTCACATTGCAAAAAGTTCTAACGGGTCTCAAAATGTTTATTAGAGTCTAATAAGTAAATAATAAAAGTATAACAATTAACCAATAAAAGGTTTGTCTGTTATCGTTAAAAGAACTTAACTAAAACATTTGCACTATACATTAGTTATATAGGTCCTAAAAAGTGCCTTGTGAACTATATGGTGCAAAATGTTTAATTCACATTGCAAAAAGTTCTAACGGGTCTCAAAATGTTTATTAGAGTCTAATACATAAATAATGAAAGTATAACAGTTAACCAAAAAAAGGTTTGTCTGTTATCGTTAAAGAACTTAACTAAAACATTTGCACTATACATTAGTTATATAGGTCCTAAAAAGTGCCTTGTGAACTATATGATGCCAAATGTTTAATTCACATTGCAAAAAGTACTGACGGGTTTCAAAATGTTTATTAGAGTCTAATAAGTAAATAATAAAAGTATAACAGTTAACCAATAAAAGGTTTGTCTGTTATCGTTAAAAGAACTTAACTAAAACATTTGCACTATACATTAGTTATATAGGTCCTAAAAAGTGCCTTGTGAACTATATGGTGCCAAATGTTTAATTCAAATTGCAAAAAGTTCTAACGGGTCTCAAAATGTTTATTAGAGTCTAATAAGTAAATAATAAAAGTATAACAGTTAACCAATAAAAGGTTTGTCTGTTATCGTTAAAAGAACTTAACTAAAACATTTGCACTATACATTAGTTATATAGGTCCTAAAAAGTGCCTTGTGAACTATATGGTGCCAAATGTTTAATTCACATTGCAAAAAGTTCTAACGGGTCTCAAAATGCTTATTCGAGTCTAATAAGTAAATAATAAAAGTATAACAGTTAACCAATAAAAGGTTTGTCTGTTATCGTTAAAAGAACTTAACTAAAACATTTGCACTATACATTAGTTATATAGGTCCTAAAAAGTACCTTGTGAACTATATGGTGCCAAATGTTTAATTCACATTGCAAAAAGTTCTAACGGGTCTCAAAATGTTTATTAGAGTCTAATAAGTAAATAATAAAAGTATAACAGTTAACCAACAAAAAATTTGTCTGTTATCGTTAAAAGAACTTAACTAAAACATTTGCACTATACATGAGTTATATAGGTCATAAAAAGTGCCTTGTGAATTATATGGTGCCAAATGTTTAATTCACATTGCAAAAAGTTCTAACGGGTCTCAAAATGTTTATTAGAGTCTAATAAGTAAATAATAAAAGTATAACAGTTAACCAATAAAAGGTTTGTCTGTTATCGTTAAAAGAACTTAACTAAAACATTTGCACTATACATTAGTTATATAGGTCCTAAAAAGTGCCTTGTGAACTATATGGTGCCAAATGTGCAATTCACATTGCAAAAAGTTCTAACGGGTCTCAAAATGTTTATTAGAGTCTAATAAGTAAATAATAAAAGTATAACAGTTAACCAATTAAAGGTTTGTCTGTTATCGTTAAAAGAACTTAAATAAAACATTTGCACTATACATTAGTTATATAGGTCATAAAAAGTGCCTTGTGAATTATATGGTGCCAAATGTTTAATTCCCATTGCAAAAAGTTCTAACGGGTCTCAAAATGTTTATTAGAGTCTAATAAGTAAATAATAAAAGTATAACAGTTAACCAATAAAAGGTTTGTCTGTTATCGTTAAAAGAACTTAACTAAAACATTTGCACTATACATTAGTTATATAGGTCCTAAAAAGTGCCTTGTGAACTATATGGTGCCAAATGTGCAATTCACATTGCAAAAAGTTCTAACGGGTCTCAAAATGTTTATTAGAGTCTAATAAGTAAATAATAAAAGTATAACAGTTAACCAATAATAGGTTTGTCTGTTATCGTTAAAAAAACTTAACTGAAACATTTGCACTATACATTAGTTATATAGGTCCTAAAAAGTGCCTTGTGAACTATATGGTGCCAAATGTTTAATTCGAATTGCAAAAAGTTCTAACGGGTCTCAAAATGTTTATTAGAGTCTAATAAGTAAACAATAAAAGTATAACAGTTAACCAATAAAAGATTTGTCTGTTATCGTTAAAAGAACTTAACTAAAACATTTGCACTATACATTAGTTATATAGGTCCTAAAAAGTGCCTTGTGAACTATATGATGCCAAATGTGCAATTCACATTGCAAAAAGTTCTAACGGGTCTCAAAATGTTTATTAGAGTCTAATAAGTAAATAATAAAAGTATAACAGTTAACCAATAAAAGGTTTGTCTGTTATCGTTAAAAGAACTTAACTAAAACATTTGCACTATACATTAGTTATATAGGTCCTAAAAAGTGCCTTGTGAACTATATGGTGCCAAATGTGCAATTCACATTGCAAAAAGTTGTAACGGGTCTCAAAATGTTTATTAGAGTCTAATAAGTAAATAATAAAAGTATAAAAGTTAACCAATAAAAGGTTTGTCTGTTATCGTTAAAAGAACTTAACTAAAACATTTGCACTATACATTAGTTATATAGGTCCTAAAAAGTGCCTTGTGAACTATATGGTGCCAAATGTTTAATTCACATTGCAAAAAGTTTTAACGGGTCTCAAAATGTTTATTAGAGTCTAATAAGTAAATAATAAAAGTATAACAGTTAACCAATAAAAGATTTGTCTGTTATCGTTAAAAGAACTTAACTAAAACATTTGCACTATACATTAGTTATATAGGTCATAAAAAGTGCCTTGTGAACTATATGGTGCCAAATGTTTAATTCACATTGCAAAAAGTTCTAACGGGTCTCAAAATGTTTATTAGAGTCTAATAAGTAAATAATAAAAGTATAACAGTTAACCAATAAAAGGTTTGTCTGTTATCGTTAAAAGAACTTAACTAAAACATTTGCACTATACATTAGTTATATAGGTCCTAAAAAGTGCTTTGTGAACTATATGGTGCCAAATGTTTATTTCACATTGCAAAAAGTTCTAACGGGTCTCAAAATGTTTATTAGAGTCTAATAAGTAAATAATAAAAGTATAACAGTTAACCAATAAAAGGTTTGTCTGTTATGGTTAAAAGAACTTAACTAAAACATTTGCACTATACATTAGTTATATAGGTCCTAAAAAGTGCCTTGTGAACTATATGGTGCCAAATGTGCAATTCACATTGCAAAAAGTTTTAACGGGTCTCAAAATGTTTATTAGAGTCTAATAAGTAAATAATAAAAGTATAACAGTTAACCAATAAAAGATTTGTCTGTTATCGTTAAAAGAACTTAACTAAAACATTTGCACTATACATTAGTTATATAGGTCATAAAAAGTGCCTTGTGAACTATATGGTGCCAAATGTTTAATTCACATTGCAAAAAGTTCTAACGGGTCTCAAAATGTTTATTAGAGTCTAATAAGTAAATAATAAAAGTATAACAGTTAACCAATAAAAGGTTTGTCTGTTATCGTTAAAAGAACTTAACTAAAACATTTGCACTATACATTAGTTATATAGGTCCTAAAAAGTGCTTTGTGAACTATATGGTGCCAAATGTTTATTTCACATTGCAAAAAGTTCTAACGGGTCTCAAAATGTTTATTAGAGTCTAATAAGTAAATAATAAAAGTATAAAAGTTAACCAATAAAAGGTTTGTCTGTTATCGTTAAAAGAACTTAACTAAAACATTTGCACTATACATTAGTTATATAGGTCCTAAAAAGTGCCTTGTGAACTTAATGGTGCCAAATGTTTAATTCACATTGCAAAAAGTTTTAACGGGTCTCAAAATGTTTATTAGAGTCTAATAAGTAAATAATAAAAGTATAACAGTTAACCAATAAAAGAGTTGTCTGTTATCGTTAAAAGAACTTAACTAAAACATTTGCACTATACATTAGTTATATAGGTCATAAAAAGTGCCTTGTGAACTATATGGTGCCAAATGTTTAATTCACATTGCAAAAAGTTCTAACGGGTCTCAAAATGTTTATTAGAGTCTAATAAGTAAATAATAAAAGTATAACAGTTAACCAATAAAAGGTTTGTCTGTTATCGTTAAAAGAACTTAACTAAAACATTTGCATTATACATTAGTTATATAGGTCCTAAAAAGTGCTTTGTGAACTATATGGTGCCAAATGTTTATTTCACATTGCAAAATATTCTAACGGGTCTCAAAATGTTTATTAGAGTCTAATAAGTAAATAATAAAAGTATAACAGTTAACCAATAAAAGGTTTGTCTGTTATCGTTAAAAGAACTTAACTAAAACATTTGCACTATACATTAGTTATATAGGTCCTAAAAAGTGCCTTGTGAACTATATGGTGCCAAATGTTTAATACACATTGCAAAAAGTTCTAACGGGTCTCAAAATGTTTATTAGAGTCTAATAAGTAAATAATAAAAGTATAACAGTTAACCAATAAAAGGTTTGTCTGTTATCGTTAAAAGAACTTAACTAAAACATTTGCACTATACATTAGTTATATAGGTCCTAAAAAGTGCCTTGTGAACTATATGGTGCCAAATGTGCAATTCACATTGCAAAAAGTTCTAACGGGTCTCAAAATGTTTATTAGAGTCTAATAAGTAAATAATAAAACTATAACAGTTAACCAATAAAAGGTTTGTCTTTTATCGTTAAAAGAACTTAACTAAAACATTTGCACTATACATTAGTTATATAGGTCCTAAAAAGTGCCTTGTGAACTATATGGAGCCAAATGTTTAATTCACATTGCAAAAAGTTCTAACGGATCTCAAAATGTTTATTAGAGTCTAATAAGTAAATAATAAAAGTATAACAGTTAACCAATAAAAGGTTTGTCTGTTATCGTTAAAAGAACTTAACTAAAACATTTGCACTATACATTAGTTATATAGGTCCTAAAAAGTGCCTTGTGAACTATATGGTGCCAAATGTTTATTTCACATTGCAGAAAGTTCTAACGGGTCTCAAAATGTTTATTAGAGTCTAATAAGTAAATATTAAAAGTATAACAGTTAACCAATAAAAGGTTTGTCTGTTATCGTTAAAAGAACTTAACTAAAACATTTGCTCTATACATTAGTTATATAGGTCCTAAAAAGTGCCTTGTGAACTATATGGTGCCAAATGTTTAATTCAAATTGCAAAAAGTTCTAACAGGTCTCAAAATGTTTATTAGAGTCTAATAAGTAAATAATAAAAGTTTAACAGTTAACCAATAAAAGGTTTGTCTGTTATCGTTAAAAGAACTTAACTAAAACATTTGCACTATACATTAGTTATATAGGTCCTAAAAAGTGCCTTGTGAACTATATGGTGCCAAATGTTTATTTCACATTGCAAAAAGTTCTAACGGGTCTCAAAATGTTTATTAGAGTCTAATAAGTAAATATTAAAAGTATAACATTTAACAAATAAAAGGTTTGTCTGTTATCGTTATGAGAACTTAACTAAAACATTTGCACTATACATTAGTTATATAGGTCCTAAAAAGTGCCTTGTGAAATATATGATTCCAAATGATTAATTCACATTGCAAAAAGTTCTGACGGTTCTCAAAATGTTTATTAGAGTCTAATAAGTAAATAATAAAAGTATAACAGTTAACCAATAAAAGGTTTGTCTGTTATCGTTAAAAGAACTTAACTAAAACATTTGCACTATACATTAGTTATATAGGTCCTAAAAAGTGCTTTGTGAACTATATGGTGCCAAATGTTTATTTCACATTGCAAAATGTTTTAACGGGTCTCAAAATGTTTATTAGAGTCTAATAAGTAAATAACAAAAGTATAACAGTTAACCAATAAAAGGTTTGTCTGTTATGGTTAAAAGAACTTAACTAAAACATTTGCACTATACATTAGTTATATAGGTCCTAAAAAGTGCCTTGTGAACTATATGGTGCCAAATGTGCAATTCACATTGCAAAAAGTTCTAACGGGTCTCAAAATGTTTATTAGAGTCTAATAAGTAAATAATAAAAGTATAACAGTTAACCAATAAAAGGTTTGTCTGTTATCGTTAAAAGAACTTAACTAAAACATTTGCACTATACATTAGTTTTATAGGTCCTAAAAAGTGCCTTGTGAACTATATGGTGCCAAATGTTTAATACACATTGCAAAAAGTTCTAACGGGTCTCAAAATGTTTATTAGAGTCTAATAAGTAAATAATAAAAGTATAACAGTTAACCAATAAAAGGTTTGTCTGTTATCTTTAAAAGAACTTAACTAAAACATTTGCACTATACATTAGTTATATAGGTCCTAAAAAGTGCCTTGTGAACTATATGGTGCCAAATGTGCAATTCACATTGCAAAAAGTTCTAACGGGTCTCAAAATGTTTATTAGAGACTAATAAGTAAATAATAAAACTATAACAGTTAACCAATAAAAGGTTAGTCTTTTATCGTTAAAAGAACTTAACTAAAACATTTGCACTATACATTAGTTATATAGGTCCTAAAAAGTGCCTTGTGAACTATATGGAGCCAAATGTTTAATTCACATTGCAAAAAGTTCTAACGGATCTCAAAATGTTTATTAGAGTCTAATAAGTAAATAATAAAAGTATAACAGTTAACCAATAAAAGGTTTGTCTGTTATCGTTAAAAGAACTTAACTAAAACATTTGCACTATACATTAGTTATATAGGTCCTAAAAAGTGCCTTGTGAACTATATGGTGCCAAATGTTTATTTCACATTGCAGAAAGTTCTAACGGGTCTCAAAATGTTTATTAGAGTCTAATAAGTAAATATTAAAAGTATAACAGTTAACCAATAAAAGGTTTGTCTGTTATGGTTAAAAGAACTTAACTAAAACATTTGCACTATACATTAGTTATATAGGTCCTAAAAAGTGCCTTGTGAACTATATGGTGCCAAATGTGCAATTCACATTGCAAAAAGTTCTAACGGGTCTCAAAATGTTTATTAGAGTCTAATAAGTAAATAATAAAAGTATAACAGTTAACCAATAAAAGGTTTGTCTGTTATCGTTAAAAGAACTTAACTAAAACATTTGCACTATACATTAGTTTTATAGGTCCTAAAAAGTGCCTTGTGAACTATATGGTGCCAAATGTTTAATACACATTGCAAAAAGTTCTAACGGGTCTCAAAATGTTTATTAGAGTCTAATAAGTAAATAATAAAAGTATAACAGTTAACCAATAAAAGGTTTGTCTGTTATCGTTAAAAGAACTTAACTAAAACATTTGCACTATACATTAGTTATATAGGTCCTAAAAAGTGCCTTGTGAACTATATGGTGCCAAATGTGCAATTCACATTGCAAAAAGTTCTAACGGGTCTCAAAATGTTTATTAGAGACTAATAAGTAAATAATAAAACTATAACAGTTAACCAATAAAAGGTTAGTCTTTTATCGTTAAAAGAACTTAACTAAAACATTTGCACTATACATTAGTTATATAGGTCCTAAAAAGTGCCTTGTGAACTATATGGAGCCAAATGTTTAATTCACATTGCAAAAAGTTCTAACGGATCTCAAAATGTTTATTAGAGTCTAATAAGTAAATAATAAAAGTATAACAGTTAACCAATAAAAGGTTTGTCTGTTATCGTTAAAAGAACTTAACTAAAACATTTGCACTATACATTAGTTATATAGGTCCTAAAAAGTGCCTTGTGAACTATATGGTGCCAAATGTTTATTTCACATTGCAGAAAGTTCTAACGGGTCTCAAAATGTTTATTAGAGTCTAATAAGTAAATATTAAAAGTATAACAGTTAACCAATAAAAGGTTTGTCTGTTATGGTTAAAAGAACTTAACTAAAACATTTGCACTATACATTAGTTATATAGGTCCTAAAAAGTGCCTTGTGAACTATATGGTGCCAAATGTGCAATTCACATTGCAAAAAGTTCTAACGGGTCTCAAAATGTTTATTAGAGTCTAATAAGTAAATAATAAAAGTATAACAGTTAACCAATAAAAGGTTTGTCTGTTATCGTTAAAAGAACTTAACTAAAACATTTGCACTATACATTAGTTATATAGGTCCTAAAAAGTGCCTTGTGAACTATATGGTGCCAAATGTTTAATACACATTGCAAAAAGTTCTAACGGGTCTCAAAATGTTTATTAGAGTCTAATAAGTAAATAATAAAAGTATAACAGTTAACCAATAAAAGGTTTGTCTGTTATCGTTAAAAGAACTTAACTAAAACATTTGCACTATACATTAGTTATATAGGTCCTAAAAAGTGCCTTGTGAACTATATGGTGCCAAATGTGCAATTCACATTGCAAAAAGTTCTAACGGGTCTCAAAATGTTTATTAGAGTCTAATAAGTAAATAATAAAACTATAACAGTTAACCAATAAAAGGTTTGTCTTTTATCGTTAAAAGAACTTAACTAAAACATTTGCACTATACATTAGTTATATAGGTCCTAAAAAGTGCCTTGTGAACTATATGGAGCCAAATGTATAATTCACATTGCAAAAAGTTCTAACGGATCTCAAAATGTTTATTAGAGTCTAATAAGTAAATAATAAAAGTATAACAGTTAACCAATAAAAGGTTTGTCTGTTATCGTTAAAAGAACTTAACTAAAACATTTGCACTATACATTAGTTATATAGGTCATAAAAAGTGCCTTGTGAACTATATGGTGCCAAATGTTTAATTCAAATTGCAAAAAGTTCTAACGGGTCTCAAAATTTTTATTAGAGTCTAATAAGTAAATAATAAAAGTATAACAGTTAACCAATAAAAGATTTGTCTGTTATCGTTAAAAGAACTTAACTAAAACATTTGCACTATACATTAGTTATAAAGGTTCAAAAAAGTGCTTTGTGAACTATATGGAGCCAAATGTTTAATTCACATTGCAAAAAGTTCTAACGGGTCTCAAAATGTTTATTAGAGTCTAATAAGTAAATAATAAAAGTATAACAGTTAACCAATAAAAAGTTTGTCTGTTATCGTTAAAAGAACTTAACTAAAACATTTGCACTATACATTAGTTATATAGGTCCTAAAAAGTGCCTTGTGAACTATATGGTGCCAAATGTTTAATTCAAATTGCAAAAAGTTCTAACGGGTCTCAAAATGTTTATTAGAGTCTAATAAGTAAATAATAAAAGTATAACAGTTAACCAATAAAAGGTTTGTCTGTTATCGTTAAAAGAACTTAACTAAAACATTTGCACTATACATTAGTTATATAGGTCCTAAAAAGTGCCTTGTGAAATATATGATTCCAAATGTTTAATTCACATTGCAAAAAGTTCTGACGGGTCTCAAAATGTTTATTAGAGTCTAATAAGTAAATAATAAAAGTATAACAGTTAACCAATAAAAGATTTGTCTGTTATCGTTAAAAGAACTTAACTAAAACATTTGCACTATACATTAGTTATATAGGTCCTAAAAAGTGTTTTGTGAACTATATGGACCCAAATGTTTAATTCACATTGCAAAAAGTTCTAACGGGTATTAAAATGTTTATTAGAGTCTAATAAGTAAATAATAAAAGTATAACAGTTAACCAATAAAAGGTTTGTCTGTTATCGTTAAAAGAACTTAACTAAAACATTTGCACTATACATTAGTTATATAGGTCCTAAAAAGTGCCTTGTGAACTATATGGTGCCAAATGTTTATTTCACATTGCAAAAAGTTCTAACGGGTCTCAAAATGTTTATTAGAGTCTAATAAGTAAATAATAAAAGTATAACAGTTAACCAATAAAAGGTTTGTCTGTTATCGTTAAAAGAACTTAACTAAAACATTTGCACTATACATTAGTTATATAGGTCCTAAAAAGTGCCTTGTGAACTATATGATGCCAAATGTTTAATTCACATTGCAAAAAGTTCTGACGGGTCTCAAAATGTTTATTAGAGTCTAATAAGTAAATAATAAAAGTATAACAGTTAACCAATAAAAGGTTTGTCTGTTATCGTTAAAAGAACTTAACTAAAACATTTGCACTATACATTAGTTATATAGGTCCTAAAAAGTGCCTTGTGAACTATATGGTGCCAAATGTTTAATTCAAATTGCAAAAAGTTCTAACGGGTCTCAAAATGTTTATAAGAGTCTAATAAGTAAATAATAAAAGTATAACAGTTAACCAATAAAAGGTTTGTCTGTTATCGTTAAAAGAACTTAACTAAAACATTTGCACTATACATTAGTTATATAGGTCCAAAAAAGTGCTTTGTGAACTATATGGTGCCAAATGTTTAATTCACATTGCAAAAAGTTCTAACGGGTCTCAAAATGTTTATTAGAGTCTAATAAGTAAAAAAAAAAAATATAACAGTTAACCAATAAAAGGTTTGTCTGTTATCGTTAAAAGAACTTAACTAAAACATTTGCACTATACATTAGTTATATAGGTCCTAAAAAGTGCCTTGTGAACTATATGGTGCCAAATGTTTGTTTCACATTGCAAAAAGTTCTAACGGGTCTCAAAATGTTTATTAGAGTCTAATAAGTAAATATTAGAAGTATAACAGTTAACCAATAAAAGGTTTGTCTGTTATCGTTAAGAGAACTTAACTAAAACATTTGCACTATACATTAGTTATATAGGTCCTAAAAAGTGCCTTGTGAACTATATGATTCCAAATGTTTAATTCACATTGCAAATAGTTCTGACGGGTCTCAAATTGTTTATTAGAGTTTAATAAGTAAATAATAAAAGTATAACAGTTAACCAATAAAAGGTTTGTCTGTTATCGTTAAAAGAACTTAACTAAAACATTTGCACTATACATTAGTTATATAGGTCCTAAAAATTGCCTTGTGAACTATATGGTGCCAAATGTGCAAATCACATTGCAAAAAGTTCTAACGGGTCTCAAAATGTTTATTAGAGTCTAATAAGTAAATAATAAAAGTATAACAGTTAACCAATAAAAGGTTTGTCTGTTATCGTTAAAAGAACTTAACTAAAACATTTGCTCTATACATTAGTTATATAGGTCCTAAAAAGTGCCTTGTGAACTATATGGTGCCAAATGTTTAATTCAAATTGCAAAAAGTTCTAACGGGTCTCAAAATGTTTATTAGAGTCTAATAAGTAAATAATAAAAGTATAACAGTTAACCAATAAAAGGTTTGTCTGTTATTGTTAAAAGAACTTAACTAAAACATTTGCACTATACATTAGTTATATAGGTCCTAAAAAGTGCCTTGTGAACTATATGGACCCAAATGTTTAATTCACATTGCAAAAAGTTCTAACGGGTATTAAAATGTTTATTAGAGTCTAATAAGTAAATAATAAAAGTATAACAATTAACCAATAAAAGGTTTGTCTGTTATCGTTAAAAGAACTTAACTAAAACATTTGCACTATACATTAGTAATATAGGTTCTAAAAAGTGCCTTGTGAACTATATGGTGCCAAATGTTTATTTCACATTGCAAAAAGTTCTAACGGGTCTCAAAATGTTTATTAGAGTCTAATAAGTAAATAATAAAAGTATAACAGTTAACCAAGAAAAGGTTTGTCTGTTATCGTTAAAAGAACTTAACTAAAACATTTGCACTATACATTAGTTATATAGGTCATAAAAAGTGCCTTGTGAACTATATGGTGCCAAATGTTTAATTCAAATTGCAAAAAGTTCTAACGGGTCTCAAAATTTTTATTAGAGTCTAATAAGTAAATAATAAAAGTATAACAGTTAACCAATAAAAGATTTGTCTGTTATCGTTAAAAGAACTTAACTAAAACATTTGCACTATACATTAGTTATAAAGGTTCAAAAAAGTGCTTTGTGAACTATATGGAGCCAAATGTTTAATTCACATTGCAAAAAGTTCTAACGGGTCTCAAAATGTTTATTAGAGTCTAATAAGTAAATAATAAAAGTATAACAGTTAACCAATAAAAAGTTTGTCTGTTATCGTTAAAAGAACTTAACTAAAACATTTGCACTATACATTAGTTATATAGGTCCTAAAAAGTGCCTTGTGAACTATATGGTGCCAAATGTTTAATTCAAATTGCAAAAAGTTCTAACGGGTCTCAAAATGTTTATTAGAGTCTAATAAGTAAATAATAAAAGTATAACAGTTAACCAATAAAAGGTTTGTCTGTTATCGTTAAAAGAACTTAACTAAAACATTTGCACTATACATTAGTTATATAGGTCCTAAAAAGTGCCTTGTGAAATATATGATTCCAAATGTTTAATTCACATTGCAAAAAGTTCTGACGGGTCTCAAAATGTTTATTAGAGTCTAATAAGTAAATAATAAAAGTATAACAGTTAACCAATAAAAGATTTGTCTGTTATCGTTAAAAGAACTTAACTAAAACATTTGCACTATACATTAGTTATATAGGTCCTAAAAAGTGTTTTGTGAACTATATGGACCCAAATGTTTAATTCACATTGCAAAAAGTTCTAACGGGTATTAAAATGTTTATTAGAGTCTAATAAGTAAATAATAAAAGTATAACAGTTAACCAATAAAAGGTTTGTCTGTTATCGTTAAAAGAACTTAACTAAAACATTTGCACTATACATTAGTTATATAGGTCCTAAAAAGTGCCTTGTGAACTATATGGTGCCAAATGTTTATTTCACATTGCAAAAAGTTCTAACGGGTCTCAAAATGTTTATTAGAGTCTAATAAGTAAATAATAAAAGTATAACAGTTAACCAATAAAAGGTTTGTCTGTTATCGTTAAAAGAACTTAACTAAAACATTTGCACTATACATTAGTTATATAGGTCCTAAAAAGTGCCTTGTGAACTATATGATGCCAAATGTTTAATTCACATTGCAAAAAGTTCTGACGGGTCTCAAAATGTTTATTAGAGTCTAATAAGTAAATAATAAAAGTATAACAGTTAACCAATAAAAGGTTTGTCTGTTATCGTTAAAAGAACTTAACTAAAACATTTGCACTATACATTAGTTATATAGGTCCTAAAAAGTGCCTTGTGAACTATATGGTGCCAAATGTTTAATTCAAATTGCAAAAAGTTCTAACGGGTCTCAAAATGTTTATAAGAGTCTAATAAGTAAATAATAAAAGTATAACAGTTAACCAATAAAAGGTTTGTCTGTTATCGTTAAAAGAACTTAACTAAAACATTTGCACTATACATTAGTTATATAGGTCCAAAAAAGTGCTTTGTGAACTATATGGTGCCAAATGTTTAATTCACATTGTAAAAAGTTCTAACGGGTCTCAAAATGTTTATTAGAGTCTAATAAGTAAAAAATAAAAATATAACAGTTAACCAATAAAAGGTTTGTCTGTTATCGTTAAAAGAACTTAACTAAAACATTTGCACTATACATTAGTTATAAAGGTCCTAAAAAGTGCCTTGTGAACTATATGGTGCCAAATGTTTGTTTCACATTGCAAAAAGTTCTAACGGGTCTCAAAATGTTTATTAGAGTCTAATAAGTAAATATTAGAAGTATAACAGTTAACCAATAAAAGGTTTGTCTGTTATCGTTAAGAGAACTTAACTAAAACATTTGCACTATACATTAGTTATATAGGTCCTAAAAAGTGCCTTGTGAACTATATGATTCCAAATGTTTAATTCACATTGCAAATAGTTCTGACGGGTCTCAAATTGTTTATTAGAGTTTAATAAGTAAATAATAAAAGTATAACAGTTAACCAATAAAATGTTTGTCTGTTATCGTTAAAAGAACTTAACTAAAACATTTGCACTATACATTAGTTATATAGGTCCTAAAAATTGCCTTGTGAACTATATGGTGCCAAATGTGCAAATCACATTGCAAAAAGTTCTAACGGGTCTCAAAATGTTTATTAGAGTCTAATAAGTAAATAATAAAAGTATAACAGTTAACCAATAAAAGGTTTGTCTGTTATCGTTAAAAGAACTTAACTAAAACATTTGCACTATACATTAGTTATATAGGTCCTAAAAAGTGCCTTGAGAACTATATGGTGCCAAATGTTTAATTCACATTGCAAAAAGTTCTAACGGGTCTCAAAATGTTTATTAGAGTCTAATAAGTAAATAATAAAAGTATAACAATTAACCAATAAAAGGTTTGTCTGTTATCGTTAAAAGAACTTAACTAAAACATTTGCTCTATACATTAGTTATATAGGTCCTAAAAAGTGCCTTGTGAACTATATGGTGCCAAATGTTTAATTCAAATTGCAAAAAGTTCTAACGGGTCTCAAAATGTTTATTAGAGTCTAATAAGTAAATAATAAAAGTATAACAGTTAACCAATAAAAGGTTTGTCTGTTATTGTTAAAAGAACTTAACTAAAACATTTGCACTATACATTAGTTATATAGGTCCTAAAAAGTGCCTTGTGAACTATATGGACCCAAATGTTTAATTCACATTGCAAAAAGTTCTAACGGGTATTAAAATGTTTATTAGAGTCTAATAAGTAAATAATAAAAGTATAACAATTAACCAATAAAAGGTTTGTCTGTTATCGTTAAAAGAACTTAACTAAAACATTTGCACTATACATTAGTAATATAGGTCCTAAAAAGTGCCTTGTGAACTATATGGTGCCAAATGTTTATTTCACATTGCAAAAAGTTCTAACGGGTCTCAAAATGTTTATTAGAGTCTAATAAGTAAATAATAAAAGTATAACAGTTAACCAAGAAAAGGTTTGTCTGTTATCGTTAAAAGAACTTAACTAAAACATTTGCACTATACATTAGTTATATAGGTCCTAAAAAGTGCCTTGTGAACTATATGATGCCAAATGTTTAATTCACATTGCAAAAAGTTCTGACGAATCTCAAAATGTTTATTAGAGTCTAATAAGTAAATAATAAAAGTATAACAGTTAACCAATAAAAGGTTTGTCTGTTATCGTTAAAAGAACTTAACTAAAACATTTGCACTATACATTAGTTATATAGGTCCTAAAAAGTGCCTTGTGAACTATATGGTGCCAAATGTTTAATTCAAATTGCAAAAAGTTCTAACGGGTCTCAAAATGTTTATTAGAGTCTAATAAGTAAATAATAAAAGTATAACAGTTAACCAATAAAAGGTTTGTCTGTTATCGTTAAAAGAACTTAACTAAAACATTTGCACTATACATTAGTTATATAGGTCCAAAAAAGTGCTTTGTGAACTATATGGTGCCAAATGTTTAATTCACATTGCAAAAAGTTCTAACGGGTCTCAAAATGTTTATTAGAGTCTAATAAGTAAAAAATAAAAATATAACAGTTAACCAATAAAAGGTTTGTCTGTTATCGTTAAAAGAACTTAACTAAAACATTTGCACTATACATTAGTTATATAGGTCCTAAAAAGTGCCTTGTGAACTATATGGTGCCAAATGTTTGTTTCACATTGCAAAAAGTTCTAACGGGTCTCAAAATGTTTATTAGAGTCTAATAAGTAAATATTAGAAGTATAACAGTTAACCAATAAAAGGTTTGTCTGTTATCGTTAAGAGAACTTAACTAAAACATTTGCACTATACATTAGTTATATAGGTCCTAAAAAGTGCCTTGTGAACTATATGATTCCAAATGTTTAATTCACATTGCAAAAAGTTCTGACGGGTCTCAAATTGTTTATTAGAGTCTAATAAGTAAATAATAAAAGTATAACAGTTAACCAATAAAAGGTTTGTCTGTTATCGTTAAAAGAACTTAACTAAAACATTTGCACTATACATTAGTTATATAGGTCCTAAAAATTGCCTTGTGAACTATATGGTGCCAAATGTGCAAATCACATTGCAAAAAGTTCTAACGGGTCTCAAAATGTTTATTAGAGTCTAATAAATAAATAATAAAAGTATAACAGTTAACCAATAAAAGGTTTGTCTGTTATCGTTAAAAGAACTTAACTAAAACCTTTGCACTATACATTAGTTATATAGGTCCTAAAAAGTGCCTTGTGAACTATATGGTGCCAAATGTTTAATTCACATTGCAAAAAGTTCTAGCGGGTCTCAAAATGTTTATTAGAGTCTAATAAGTAAATAATAAAAGTATAACAGTTAACCAATAAAAGGTTTGTCTGTTATCGTTAAAGAACTTAACTAAAACATTTGCACTATACATTAGTTATATAGGTCCTAAAAAGTGCCTTGTGAACTATATGGTGCCAAATGTTTATTTCACATTGCAAAAAGTTCTAACGGGTCTCAAAATGTTTATTAGAGTCTAATAAGTAAATATTAAAAGTATAACAGTTAACCAATAAAAGGTTTGTCTGTTATCGTTAAAAGAACTTAACTAAAACATTTGCACTATACATTAGTTATATAGGTCCTAAAAAGTGCCTTGTGAACTATATGATGCCAAATGTGCAATTCACATTGCAAAAAGTTCTAACGGGTCTCAAAATGTTTATTAGAGTCTAATAAGTAAATAATAAAAGTATAACAGTTAACCAATAAAAGATTTGTCTGTTATCGTTAAAAGAACTTAACTAAAACATTTGCACTATACATTAGTTATATAGGTCCTAAAAAGTGCCTTGTGAACTATATGGTGCCAAATGTTTAATTCACATTGCAAAAAGTTCTAACGGGTCTCAAAATGTTTATTAGAGTCTAATAAGTAAATAATAAAAGTATAACAGTTAACCAATAAAAGGTTTGTCTGTTATCGTTAAAAGAACTTAACTAAAACATTTGCACTATACATTAGTTATATAGGTCATAAAAAGTGCCTTGTGAACTATATGGTGCCAATTGTGCAATTCACATTGCAAAAAGTTCTAACGGGTCTCAAAATGTTTATTAGAGTCTAATAAGTAAATAATGAAAGTATAACAGTTAACCAATAAAAGGTTTGTCTGTTATCGTTAAAGAACTTAACTAAAACATTTGCACTATACATTAGTTATATAGGTACTAAAAAGTGTCTTGTGAACTATATGATGCCAAATGTTTAATTCACATTGCAAAAAGTTCTGACGGGTCTCAAAATGTTTATTAGAGTCTAATAAGTAACTAATAAAAGTATAACAGTTAACCAATAAAAGGTTTGTCTGTTATCGTTAAAAGAACTTAACTAAAACATTTGCACTATACATTAGTTATATAGGTCCTAAAAAGTGCCTTGTGAACTATATGGTGCCAAATGTGCAATTCACATTGCAAAAAGTTCTAACGGGTCTCAAAATGTTTATTAGAGTCTAATAAGTAAATAATAAAAGTATAACAGTTAACCAATAAAAGTTTTGTCTGTTATCGCTAAAAGAACTTAACTAAAACATTTGCACTATACATTAGTTATATAGGTCCTAAAAAGTGCCTTGTGAACTATATGGTGCCAAATGTTTAATTCACATTTCAAAAAGTTCTAACGGGTCTCAAAATGTTTATTAGAGTCTAATAAGTAAATAATAAAAGTATAACAGTTAACCAATAAAAGATTTGTCTGTTATCGTTAAAAGAACTTAACTAAAACATTTGCACTATACATTAGTTATATAGGTCCTAAAAAGTGCCTTGTGAACTATATGGTGCCAAATGTGCAATTCACATTGCAAAAAGTTCTAACGGGACTCAAAATGTTTATTAGAGTCTAATAAGTAAATAATAAAAGTATAACAGTTAACCAATAAAAGGTTTGTCTGTTATCGTTAAAAGAACTTAACTAAAACATTTGCACTATACATTAGTTATATAGGTCATTAAAAGTGCCTTGTGAACTATATGGTGCCAAATGTTTAATTCAAATTGCAAAAAGTTCTAACGGGTCTCAAAATGTTTATTAGAGTCTAATAAGTAAATAATAAAAGTATAACAGTTAACCAATAAAAGGTTTGTCTGTTATCGTTAAAAGAACTTAACTAAAACATTTGCACTATACATTAGTTATATAGGTCCTAAAAAGTGCCTTGTGAACTATATGGTGCCAAATGTTTAATTCACATTGCAAAAAGTTCTAACGGGTCTCAAAATGTTTATTAGAGTCTAATAAGTAAATAATAAAAGTATAACAGTTAACCAATAAAAGGTTTGTCTGTTATCGTTAAAAGAACTTAACTAAAACATTTGCACTATACATTAGTTATATAGGTCCTAAAAAGTGCCTTGTGAACTATATGGTGCCAAATGTTTAATTCACATTGCAAAAAGTTCTAACGGGTCTCAAAATGTTTATTAGAGTCTAATAAGTAAATAATAAAAGTATAACAGTTAACCAATAAAAGGTTTGTCTGTTAATGTTAAAAGAACTTAACTAAAACATTTGCACTATACATTAGTTATATAGGTCATAAAAAGTGCCTTGTGAACTATATGGTGCCAAATGTTTAATTCACATTGCAAAAAGTTATAACGGGTCTCAAAATGTTTATTAGAGTCTAATAAGTAAATAATGAAAGTATAACAGTTAACCAATAAAAGGTTTGTCTGTTATCGTTAAAAGAACTTAACTAAAACATTTGCACTATACATTAGTTATATAGGTCCTAAAAAGTGCCTTGTGAACTATATGGTGCCAAATGTGCAATTCACATTGCAAAAAGTTCTAACGGGTCTCAAAATGTTTATTAGAGTCTAATAAGTAAATAATAAAAGTATAACAGTTAACCAATAAAAGATTTGTCTGTTATCGTTAAAAGAACTTAACTAAAACATTTGCACTATACATTAGTTATATAGGTCCTAAAAAGTGCCTTGTGAACTATATGGTGCCAAATGTTTATTTCACATTGCAGAAAGTTCTAACGGGTCTCAAAATGTTTATTAGAGTCTAATAAGTAAATATTAAAAGTATAACAGTTAACCAATAAAAGGTTTGTCTGTTATCGTTAAAAGAACTTAACTAAAACATTTGCTCTATACATTAGTTATATAGGTCCTAAAAAGTGCCTTGTGAACTATATGGTGCTAAATGTTTAATTCAAATTGCAAAAAGTTCTAACGGGTCTCAAAATGTTTATTAGAGTCTAATAAGTAAATAATAAAAGTATAACAGTTAACCAATAAAAGGTTTGTCTGTTATCGTTAAAAGAACTTAACTAAAACATTTGCACTATACATTAGTTATATAGGTCATAAAAAGTGCCTTGTGAACTATATGGTGCCAAATGTTTAATTCAAATTGCAAAAAGTTCTAACGGGTCTCAAAATTTTTATTAGAGTCTAATAAGTAAATAATAAAAGTATAACAGTTAACCAATAAAAGATTTGTCTGTTATCGTTAAAAGAACTTAACTAAAACATTTGCACTATACATTAGTTATAAAGGTTCAAAAAAGTGCTTTGTGAACTATATGGAGCCAAATGTTTAATTCACATTGCAAAAAGTTCTAACGGGTCTCAAAATGTTTATTAGAGTCTAATAAGTAAATAATAAAAGTATAACAGTTAACCAATAAAAAGTTTGTCTGTTATCGTTAAAAGAACTTAACTAAAACATTTGCACTATACATTAGTTATATAGGTCCTAAAAAGTGCCTTGTGAACTATATGGTGCCAAATGTTTAATTCAAATTGCAAAAAGTTCTAACGGGTCTCAAAATGTTTATTAGAGTCTAATAAGTAAATAATAAAAGTATAACAGTTAACCAATAAAAGGTTTGTCTGTTATCGTTAAAAGAACTTAACTAAAACATTTGCACTATACATTAGTTATATAGGTCCTAAAAAGTGCCTTGTGAAATATATGATTCCAAATGTTTAATTCACATTGCAAAAAGTTCTGACGGGTCTCAAAATGTTTATTAGAGTCTAATAAGTAAATAATAAAAGTATAACAGTTAACCAATAAAAGATTTGTCTGTTATCGTTAAAAGAACTTAACTAAAACATTTGCACTATACATTAGTTATATAGGTCCTAAAAAGTGTTTTGTGAACTATATGGACCCAAATGTTTAATTCACATTGCAAAAAGTTCTAACGGGTATTAAAATGTTTATTAGAGTCTAATAAGTAAATAATAAAAGTATAACAGTTAACCAATCAAAGGTTTGTCTGTTATCGTTAAAAGAACTTAACTAAAACATTTGCACTATACATTAGTTATATAGGTCCTAAAAAGTGCCTTGTGAACTATATGGTGCCAAATGTTTATTTCACATTGCAAAAAGTTCTAACGGGTCTCAAAATGTTTATTAGAGTCTAATAAGTAAATAATAAAAGTATAACAGTTAACCAATAAAAGGTTTGTCTGTTATCGTTAAAAGAACTTAACTAAAACATTTGCACTATACATTAGTTATATAGGTCCTAAAAAGTGCCTTGTGAACTATATGATGCCAAATGTTTAATTCACATTGCAAAAAGTTCTGACGGGTCTCAAAATGTTTATTAGAGTCTAATAAGTAAATAATAAAAGTATAACAGTTAACCAATAAAAGGTTTGTCTGTTATCGTTAAAAGAACTTAACTAAAACATTTGCACTATACATTAGTTATATAGGTCCTAAAAAGTGCCTTGTGAACTATATGGTGCCAAATGTTTAATTCAAATTGCAAAAAGTTCTAACGGGTCTCAAAATGTTTATAAGAGTCTAATAAGTAAATAATAAAAGTATAACAGTTAACCAATAAAAGGTTTGTCTGTTATCGTTAAAAGAACTTAACTAAAACATTTGCACTATACATTAGTTATATAGGTCCAAAAAAGTGCTTTGTGAACTATATGGTGTCAAATGTGCAATTCACATTGCAAAAAGTTCTAACGGGTCTCAAAATGTTTATTAGAGTCTAATAAGTAAATATTAGAAGTATAACAGTTAACCAATAAAAGGTTTGTCTGTTATCGTTAAGAGAACTTAACTAAAACATTTGCACTATACATTAGTTATATAGGTCCTAAAAAGTGCCTTGTGAACTATATGATTCCAAATGTTTAATTCACATTGCAAAAAGTTCTGACGGGTCTCAAATTGTTTATTAGAGTCTAATAAGTAAATAATAAAAGTATAACAGTTAACCAATAAAATGTTTGTCTGTTATCGTTAAAAGAACTTAACTAAAACATTTGCACTATACATTAGTTATATAGGTCCTAAAAATTGCCTTGTGAACTATATGGTGCCAAATGTGCAAATCACATTGCAAAAAGTTCTAACGGGTCTCAAAATGTTTATTAGAGTCAAATAAGTAAATAATAAAAGTATAACAGTTAACCAATAAAAGGTTTGTCTGTTATCGTTAAAAGAACTTAACTAAAACATTTGCACTATACATTAGTTATATAGGTCCTAAAAAGTGCCTTGAGAACTATATGGTGCCAAATGTTTAATTCACATTGCAAAAAGTTCTAACGGGTCTCAAAATGTTTATTAGAGTCTAATAAGTAAATAATAAAAGTATAACAATTAACCAATGAAAGGTTTGTCTGTTATCGTTAAAAGAACTTAACTAAAACATTTGCTCTATACATTAGTTATATAGGTCCTAAAAAGTGCCTTGTGAACTATATGGTGCCAAATGTTTAATTCAAATTGCAAAAAGTTCTAACGGGTCTCAAAATGTTTATTAGAGTCTAATAAGTAAATAATAAAAGTATTACAGTTAACCAATAAAAGGTTTGTCTGTTATTGTTAAAAGAACTTAACTAAAACATTTGCACTATACATTAGTTAAATAGGTCCTAAAAAGTGCCTTGTGAACTATATGGACCCAAATGTTTAATTCACATTGCAAAAAGTTCTAACGGGTATTAAAATGTTTATTAGAGTCTAATAAGTAAATAATAAAAGTATAACAATTAACCAATAAAAGGTTTGTCTGTTATCGTTAAAAGAACTTAACTAAAACATTTGCACTATACATTAGTAATATAGGTCCAAAAAAGTGCCTTGTGAACTATATGGTGCCAAATGTTTATTTCACATTGCAAAAAGTTCTAACGGGTCTCAAAATGTTTATTAGAGTCTAATAAGTAAATAATAAAAGTATAACAGTTAACCAAGAAAAGGTTTGTCTGTTATCGTTAAAAGAACTTAACTAAAACATTTGCACTATACATTAGTTATATAGGTCCTAAAAAGTGCCTTGTGAACTATATGATGCCAAATGTTTAATTCACATTGCAAAAAGTTCTGACGGGTCTCAAAATGTTTATTAGAGTCTAATAAGTAAATAATAAAAGTATAACAGTTAACCAATAAAAGGTTTGTCTGTTATCGTTAAAAGAACTTAACTAAAACATTTGCACTATACATTAGTTATATAGGTCCTAAAAAGTGCCTTGTGAACTATATGGTGCCAAATGTTTAATTCAAATTGCAAAAAGTTCTAACGGGTCTCAAAATGTTTATTAGAGTCTAATAAGTAAATAATAAAAGTATAACAGTTAACCAATAAAAGGTTTGTCTGTTATCGTTAAAAGAACTTAACTAAAACATTTGCACTATACATTAGTTATATAAGTCCAAAAAAGTGCTTTGTGAACTATATGGTGCCAAATGTTTAATTCACATTGCAAAAAGTTCTAACGGGTCTCAAAATGTTTATTAGAGTCTAATAAGTAAAAAATAAAAATAAAACAGTTAACCAATAAAAGGTTTGTCTGTTATCGTTAAAAGAACTTAACTAAAACATTTGCACTATACATTAGTTATATAGGTCCTAAAAAGTGCCTTGTGAACTATATGGTGCCAAATGTTTGTTTCACATTGCAAAAAGTTCTAACGGGTCTCAAAATGTTTATTAGAGTCTAATAAGTAAATATTAGAAGTATAACAGTTAACCAATAAAAGGTTTGTCTGTTATCGTTAAGAGAACTTAACTAAAACATTTGCACTATACATTAGTTATATAGGTCCTAAAAAGTGCCTTGTGAACTATATGATTCCAAATGTTTAATTCACATTGCAAAAAGTTCTGACGGGTCTCAAATTGTTTATTAGAGTCTAATAAGTAAATAATAAAAGTATAACAGTTAACCAATAAAAGGTTTGTCTGTTATCGTTAAAAGAACTTAACTAAAACATTTGCACTATACATTAGTTATATAGGTCCTAAAAATTGCCTTGTGAACTATATGGTGCCAAATGTGCAAATCACATTGCAAAAAGTTCTAACGGGTCTCAAAATGTTTATTAGAGTCTAATAAATAAATAATAAAAGTATAACAGTTAACCAATAAAAGGTTTGTCTGTTATCGTTAAAAGAACTTAACTAAAACATTTGCACTATACATTAGTTATATAGGTCCTAAAAAGTGCCTTGTGAACTATATGGTGCCAAATGTTTAATTCACATTGCAAAAAGTTCTAGCGGGTCTCAAAATGTTTATTAGAGTCTAATAAGTAAATAATAAAAGTATAACAGTTAACCAATAAAAGGTTTGTCTGTTATCGTTAAAGAACTTAACTAAAACATTTGCACTATACATTAGTTATATAGGTCCTAAAAAGTGCCTTGTGAACTATATGGTGCCAAATGTTTATTTCACATTGCAAAAAGTTCTAACGGGTCTCAAAATGTTTATTAGAGTCTAATAAGTAAATATTAAAAGTATAACAGTTAACCAATAAAAGGTTTGTCTGTTATCGTTAAAAGAACTTAACTAAAACATTTGCACTATACATTAGTTATATAGGTCCTAAAAAGTGCCTTGTGAACTATATGATGCCAAATGTGCAATTCACATTGCAAAAAGTTCTAACGGGTCTCAAAATGTTTATTAGAGTCTAATAAGTAAATAATAAAAGTATAACAGTTAACCAATAAAAGATTTGTCTGTTATCGTTAAAAGAACTTAACTAAAACATTTGCACTATACATTAGTTATATAGGTCCTAAAAAGTGCCTTGTGAACTATATGGTGCCAAATGTTTAATTCACATTGCAAAAAGTTCTAACGGGTCTCAAAATGTTTATTAGAGTCTAATAAGTAAATAATAAAAGTATAACAGTTAACCAATAAAAGGTTTGTCTGTTATCGTTAAAAGAACTTAACTAAAACATTTGCACTATACATTAGTTATATAGGTCATAAAAAGTGCCTTGAGAACTATATGGTGCCAAATGTGCAATTCACATTGCAAAAAGTTCTAACGGGTCTCAAAATGTTTATTAGAGTCTAATAAGTAAATAATGAAAGTATAACAGTTAACCAATAAAAGGTTTGTCTGTTATCGTTAAAGAACTTAACTAAAACATTTGCACTATACATTAGTTATATAGGTACTAAAAAGTGCCTTGTGAACTATATGATGCCAAATGTTTAATTCACATTGCAAAAAGTTCTGACGGGTCTCAAAATGTTTATTAGAGTCTAATAAGTAACTAATAAAAGTATAACAGTTAACCAATAAAAGGTTTGTCTGTTATCGTTAAAAGAACTTAACTAAAACATTTGCACTATACATTAGTTATATAGGTCCTAAAAAGTGCCTTGTGAACTATATGGTGCCAAATGTGCAATTCACATTGCAAAAAGTTCTAACGGGTCTCAAAATGTTTATTAGAGTCTAATAAGTAAATAATAAAAGTATAACAGTTAACCAATAAAAGGTTTGTCTGTTATCGCTAAAAGAACTTAACTAAAACATTTGCACTATACATTAGTTATATAGGTCCTAAAAAGTGCCTTGTGAACTATATGGTGCCAAATGTTTAATTCACATTTCAAAAAGTTCTAACGGGTCTCAAAATGTTTATTAGAGTCTAATAAGTAAATAATAAAAGTATAACAGTTAACCAATAAAAGATTTGTCTGTTATCGTTAAAAGAACTTAACTAAAACATTTGCACTATACATTAGTTATATAGGTCCTAAAAAGTGCCTTGTGAACTATATGGTGCCAATTGTGCAATTCACATTGCAAAAAGTTCTAACGGGACTCAAAATGTTTATTAGAGTCTAATAAGTAAATAATAAAAGTATAACAGTTAACCAATAAAAGGTTTGTCTGTTATCGTTAAAAGAACTTAACTAAAACATTTGCACTATACATTAGTTATATAGGTCATTAAAAGTGCCTTGTGAACTATATGGTGCCAAATGTTTAATTCAAATTGCAAAAAGTTCTAACGGGTCTCAAAATGTTTATTAGAGTCTAATAAGTAAATAATAAAAGTATAACAGTTAACCAATAAAAGGTTTGTCTGTTATCGTTAAAAGAACTTAACTAAAACATTTGCACTATACATTAGTTATATAGGTCCTAAAAAGTGCCTTGTGAACTATATGGTGCCAAATGTTTAATTCACATTGAAAAAAGTTCTAACGGGTCTCAAAATGTTTATTAGAGTCTAATAAGTAAATAATAAAAGTATAACAGTTAACCAATAAAAGGTTTGTCTGTTATCGTTAAAAGAACTTAACTAAAACATTTGCACTATACATTAGTTATATAGGTCCTAAAAAGTGCCTTGTGAACTATATGGTGCCAAATGTGCAATTCACATTGCAAAAAGTTCTAACGGGTCTCAAAATGTTTATTAGAGTCTAATAAGTAAATAATAAAAGTATAACAGTTAACCAATAAAAGGTTTGTCTGTTATCGTTAAAAGAACTTAACTGAAACATTTGCACTATACATTAGTTATATAGGTCCTAAAAAGTGCCTTGTGAACTATATGGTGCCAAATGTTTAATTCACATTGAAAAAAGTTCTAACGGGTCTCAAAATGTTTATTAGAGTCTAATAAGTAAATAATAAAAGTATAACAGTTAACCAATAAAAGGTTTGTCTGTTATCGTTAAAAGAACTTAACTAAAACATTTGCACTATACATTAGTTATATAGGTCCTAAAAAGTGCCTTGTGAACTATATGGTGCCAAATGTGCAATTCACATTGCAAAAAGTTCTAACGGGTCTCAAAATGTTTATTAGAGTCTAATAAGTAAATAATAAAAGTATAACAGTTAACCAATAAAAGGTTTGTCTGTTATCGTTAAAAGAACTTAACTAAAACATTTGCACTATACATTAGTTATATAGGTCCTAAAAAGTGCCTTGTGAACTATATGGTGCCAAATGTTTAATTCACATTGCAAAAAGTTCTAACGGGTCTCAAAATGTTTATTAGAGTCTAATAAGTAAATAATGAAAGTATAACAGTTAACCAATAAAAGGTTTGTCTGTTATCGTTAAAAGAACTTAACTAAAACATTTGCACTATACATTAGTTATATAGGTCCTAAAAAGTGCCTTGTGAACTATATGGTGCCAAATGTGCAATTCACATTGCAAAAAGTTCTAACGGGTCTCAAAATGTTTATTAGAGTCTAATAAGTAAATAATAAAAGTATAACAGTTAACCAATAAAAGATTTGTCTGTTATCGTTAAAAGAACTTAACTAAAACATTTGCACTATACATTAGTTATATAGGTCATAAAAAGTGCCTTGTGAACTATATGGTGCCAAATGTTTAATTCACATTGCAAAAAGTTCTAACGGGTCTCAAAATGTTTATTAGAGTCTAATAAGTAAATAATAAAAGTATAACAGTTAACTAATAAAAGGTTTGTCTGTTATCGTTAAAAGAACTTAACTAAAACATTTGCACTATACATTAGTTATATAGGTACTAAAAAGTGCCTTGTGAACTATATGGTGCCAAATGTGCAATTCACATTGCAAAAAGTTCTAACGGGTCTCAAAATGTTTATTAGAGTCTAATAAGTAAATAATAAAAGTATAACAGTTAACCAATAAAAGGTTTGTCTGTTATCGTTAAAAGAACTTAACTAAAACATTTGCACTATACATTAGTTATATAGGTCATAAAAAGTGCTTTGTGAACTATATGGTGCCAAATGTTTAATTCACATTGCAAAAAGTTCTAACGGGTCTCAAAATGTTTATTAGAGTCTAATAAGTAAATATTAAAAGTATAACAGTTAACCAATAAAAGGTTTGTCTGTTATCGTTAAAAGAACTTAACTAAAACATTTGCACTATACATTAGTTATATAGGTCCTAAAAAGTGCCTTGTGAACTATATGATGCCAAATGTGCAATTCACATTGCAAAAAATTCTGACGGGTCTCAAAATGTTTATTAGAGTCTAATAAGTAACTAATAAAAGTATAACAGTTAACCAATAAAAGGTTTGTCTGTTATCGTTAAAAGAACTTAACTAAAACATTTGCACTATACATTAGTTATATAGGTCCTAAAAAGTGCCTTGTGAACTATATGGTGCCAAATGTGCAATTCACATTGCAAAAAGTTCTAACGGGTCTCAAAATGTTTATTAGAGTCTAATAAGTAAATAATAAAAGTATAACAGTTAACCAATAAAAGGTTTGTCTGTTATCGTTAAAAGAACTTAACTAAAACATTTGCACTATACATTAGTTATATAGGTCCTAAAAAGTGCCTTGTGAACTATATGGTGCCAATTGTTTAATTCACATTGCAAAAACTTCTAACGGGTCTCAAAATGTTTATTAGAGTCTAATAAGTAAATAATAAAAGTATAACAGTTAACCAATAAAAGGTTTGTCTGTTATCGTTAAAAGAACTTAACTAAAACATTTGCACTATACATTAGTTATATAGGTCATAAAAAGTGCTTTGTGAACTATATGGTGCCAAATGTTTAATTCACATTGCAAAAAGTTCTAACGGGTCTCAAAATGTTTATTAGAGTCTAATAAGTAAATAATAAAAGTATAACAGTTAACCAATAAAAGGTTTGTCTGTTATCGTTAAAAGAACTTAACTAAAACATTTGCACTATACATTAGTTATATAGGTCATAAAAAGTGCTTTGTGAACTATATGGTGCCAAATGTTTAATTCACATTGCAAAAAGTTCTAACGGGTCTCAAAATGTTTATTAGAGTCTAATAAGTAAATATTAAAAGTATAACAGTTAACCAATAAAAGGTTTGTCTGTTATCGTTAAAAGAACTTAACTAAAACATTTGCACTATACATTAGTTATATAGGTCCTAAAAAGTGCCTTGTGAACTATATGATGCCAAATGTGCAATTCACATTGCAAAAAATTCTGACGGGTCTCAAAATGTTTATTAGAGTCTAATAAGTAACTAATAAAAGTATAACAGTTAACCAATAAAAGGTTTGTCTGTTATCGTTAAAAGAACTTAACTAAAACATTTGCACTATACATTAGTTATATAGGTCCTAAAAAGTGCCTTGTGAACTATATGGTGCCAAATGTGCAATTCACATTGCAAAAAGTTCTAACGGGTCTCAAAATGTTTATTAGAGTCTAATAAGTAAATAATAAAAGTATAACAGTTAACCAATAAAAGGTTTGTCTGTTATCGTTAAAAGAACTTAACTAAAACATTTGCACTATACATTAGTTATATAGGTCCTAAAAAGTGCCTTGTGAACTATATGGTGCCAATTGTTTAATTCACATTGCAAAAACTTCTAACGGGTCTCAAAATGTTTATTAGAGTCTAATAAGTAAATAATAAAAGTATAACAGTTAACCAATAAAAGGTTTGTCTGTTATCGTTAAAAGAACTTAACTAAAACATTTGCACTATACATTAGTTATATAGGTCCTAAAAAGTGCCTTGTGAACTATATGATGCCAAATGTGCAATTCACATTGCAAAAAATTCTGACGGGTCTCAAAATGTTTATTAGAGTCTAATAAGTAACTAATAAAAGTATAACAGTTAACCAATAAAAGGTTTGTCTGTTATCGTTAAAAGAACTTAACTAAAACATTTGCACTATACATTAGTTATATAGGTCCTAAAAAGTGCCTTGTGAACTATATGGTGCCAAATGTGCAATTCACATTGCAAAAAGTTCTAACGGGTCTCAAAATGTTTATTAGAGTCTAATAAGTAAATAATAAAAGTATAACAGTTAACCAATAAAAGGTTTGTCTGTTATCGTTAAAAGAACTTAACTAAAACATTTGCACTATACATTAGTTATATAGGTCCTAAAAAGTGCCTTGTGAACTATATGGTGCCAATTGTTTAATTCACATTGCAAAAACTTCTAACGGGTCTCAAAATGTTTATTAGAGTCTAATAAGTAAATAATAAAAGTATAACAGTTAACCAATAAAAGGTTTGTCTGTTATCGTTAAAAGAACTTAACTAAAACATTTGCACTATACATTAGTTATATAAGTCCTAAAAATTGCCTTGTGAACTATATGGTGCCAAATGTTTAATTCACATTGCAAAAAGTTCTAACGGGTCTCAAAATGTTTATTAGAGTCTAATAAGTAAATAATAAAAGTATAACAGTTAACCAATAAAAGGTTTGTCTGTTATCGTTAAAAGAACTTAACTAAAACATTTGCACTATACATTAGTTATATAGGTCCTAAAAAGTGCCTTGTGAACTATATGGTGCCAAATGTGCAATTCACATTGCAAAAAGTTCTAACGGGTCTCAAAATGTTTATTAGAGTCTAATAAGTAAATAATAAAAGTATAACAATTAACCAATAAAAGGTTTGTCTGTTATCGTTAAAAGAACTTAACTAAAACATTTGCACTATACATTAGTTATATAGGTCCTAAAAAGTGCCTTGTGAACTATATGGTGCAAAATGTTTAATTCACATTGCAAAAAGTTCTAACGGGTCTCAAAATGTTTATTAGAGTCTAATAAGTAAATAATGAAAGTATAACAGTTAACCAATAAAAGGTTTGTCTGTTATCGTTAAAGAACTTAACTAAAACATTTGCACTATACATTAGTTATATAGGTCCTAAAAAGTGCCTTGTGAACTATATGATGCCAAATGTTTAATTCACATTGCAAAAAGTTCTGACGGGTCTCAAAATGTTTATTAGAGTCTAATAAGTAACTAATAAAAGTATAACAGTTAACCAATAAAAGGTGTGTCTGTTATCGTTAAAAGAACTTAACTAAAACATTTGCACTATACATTAGTTATATAGGTCCTAAAAAGTGCCTTGTGAACTATATGGTGCAAAATGTTTAATTCACATTGCAAAAAGTTCTAACGGGTCTCAAAATGTTTATTAGAGTCTAATAAGTAAATAATGAAAGTATAACAGTTAACCAATAAAAGGTTTGTCTGTTATCGTTAAAGAACTTAACTAAAACATTTGCACTATACATTAGTTATATAGGTCCTAAAAAGTGCCTTGTGAACTATATGATGCCAAATGTTTAATTCACATTGCAAAAAGTTCTGACGGGTCTCAAAATGTTTATTAGAGTCTAATAAGTAACTAATAAAAGTATAACAGTTAACCAATAAAAGGTGTGTCTGTTATCGTTAAAAGAACTTAACTAAAACATTTGCACTATACATTAGTTATATAGGTCCTAAAAAGTGCCTTGTGAACTATATGGTGCCAAATGTGCAATTCACATTGCAAAAAGTTCTATCGGGTCTCAAAATGTTTATTAGAGTCTAATAAGTAAATAATAAAAGTATAACAGTTAACCAATAAAAGGTTTGTTTGTTATCGTTAAAAGAACTTAACTAAATCATTTGCACTATACATTAGTTATATAGGTCCTAAAAAGTGCCTTGTGAACTATATGGTGCCAAATGTTTAATTCAAATTGCAAAAAGTTCTAACGGGTCTCAAAATGTTTATTAGAGTCTAATAAGTAAATAATAAAAGTATAACAGTTAACCAATAAAAGGTTTGTCTGTTATCGTTAAAAGAACTTAACTAAAACATTTGCACTATACATTAGTTATATAGGTCCTAAAAAGTGCCTTGTGAACTATATGGTGCCAAATGTTTAATTCACATTGCAAAAAGTTCTAACGGGTCTCAAAATGTTTATTAGAGTCTAATAAGTAAATAATAAAAGTATAACAGTTAACCAATAAAAGGTTTGTCTGTTAATGTTAAAAGAACTTAACTAAAACATTTGCACTATACATTAGTTATATAGGTCATAAAAAGTGCCTTGTGAACTATATGGTGCAAAATGTTTAATTCACATTGCAAAAAGTTCTAACGGGTCTCAAAATGTTTATTAGAGTCTAATAAGTAAATAATAAAAGTATAACAGTTAACCAATAAAAGGTTTGTCTGTTATCGTTAAAAGAACTTAACTAAAACATTTGCACTATACATTAGTTATATAGGTCCTAAAAAGTGCCTTGTGAACTATATGGTGCCAAATCTGCAATTCACATTGTAAAAAGTTCTAACGAGTCTCAAAATGTTTATTAGAGTCTAATAAGTAAATAATAAAAGTATAACAGTTAACCAATAAAAGATTTGTCTGTTATCGTTAAAAGAACTTAACTAAAACATTTGCACTATACATTAGTTATATAGGTCATAAAAAGTGCCTTGTGAACTATATGGTGCCAAATGTTTAATTCACATTGCAAAAAGTTCTAACGGGTCTCAAAATGTTTATTAGAGTCTAATAAGTAAATAATAAAAGTATAACAGTTAACTAATAAAAGGTTTGTCTGTTATCGTTAAAAGAACTTAACTAAAACATTTGCACTATACATTAGTTATAAAGGTACTAAAAAGTGCCTTGTGAACTATATGGTGCCAAATGTTTAATTCACATTGCAAAAAGTTCTAACGGGTCTCAAAATGTTTATTAGAGTCTAATAAGTAAATATTAAAAGTATAACAGTTAACCAATAAAAGGTTTGTCTGTTATCGTTAAAAGAACTTAACTAAAACATTTGCACTATACATTAGTTATATAGGTCCTAAAAAGTGCCTTGTGAACTATATGATGCCAAATGTGCAATTCACATTGCAAAAATATCTGACGGGTCTCAAAATGTTTATTAGAGTCTAATAAGTAACTAATAAAAGTATAACAGTTAACCAATAAAAGGTTTGTCTGTTATCGTTAAAAGAACTTAACTAAAACATTTGCACTATACATTAGTTATATAGGTCCTAAAAAGTGCCTTGTGAACTATATGGTGCCAAATGTTTAATTCAAATTGCAAAAAGTTCTAACGGGTCTCAAAATGTTTATTAGCGTGACGCGACACCTTATCGAAAGACACTTTATCGAACGACACTTAATCGAACGACACTTTATCGAAAGACACTTAATCGAACGACACCTGATCGAAACGACACCTGATCGAAACGACAGTTGATCGAACGACACTTTATCGAACCGAAAGTTGATCAAACGACACTTTATCGAACCAACAGTTAATCAAAACGACAGTTGATCGAACGACACTTTATCGAACCGACAGTTCAAGCAAGATTTTTGCGTGTTTCTCAAACATTGAAACAATGGGTCATTGTGATGTTCAGCTATCTGTCCATGTTTGTTTGATAAAGTTGGATTTTGTAATTTTTGAGATATTGTGATATTTATATAATTTTGCTCTCTCTCCGCATTGAAACGTATTACTCATTTACGCACCAATAACTTGACTAACTATTCTTTTTCGTTCTCTTTTCACAGCGGGGGCGCGGCGTAACAAGAAGAATTTATAGAAATGAGTCACTTTTAGAAATACCTAATTTACACTAAATTCACTTTCTTTAGTTTTACAATTATGATGTATACAGGAAGCCAGATGATGTTTCTACTAACCTGTAATAATCTCGCCAGTCTACGACGCATAGGTTTCTAGTAATTAACGATTGCAAATGTGTGTGCGGGGTTGGCCACATCGAAGCCATTTATTTTGCGCTGTCGGTCAAGCTGGGATAAAGACTACTTTCAAGAAGCTACTTTGTGTAAAAGTCAGGCAGCGACATGCCCCTTGCTATAAAATTTTGCCTTCAATTCCTTACTCTTTGTATCTATAATGACTAGTCTAGTCTACTGTACAGACAATCTCGTACTTAGTAATTCTCGTGCGTATTCTTGTGATATCTTATTAATATGTGGGCGGGCCGGCCGCCATGCGAAATCGAACACTTTATGATACAAATATAAAATATAGATATAAAATATAAATCGTCAACTTTATGATATATACATCACAATTCATTAATGCACACCATTACAAAGACCGCACATCACAATGGCTCATTGTTTCAATGTTTGAGAAACACGCAAAAATCTTGCTTGAACTGTCGGTTCGATAAAGTGTCGTTCGATCAACTGTCGTTTTGATTAACTGTCGGTTCGATAAAGTGTCGTTCGATCAGCTGTCGTTTCGATAAAGTGTCGTTCGATCAACTGTCGGCTCGATTAACTGTCGTTCGATAAAGTGTCTTTCGATCAGCTGTCGTTTCGATCAGGTGTCGTTCGATAAAGTGTCTTTCGATAAAGTGTCTTTCGATAAGGTGTCGTAGTACCGTTTATTAGAGTCTAATAAGTAAATAATAAAAGTATAACAGTTAACCAATAAAAGGTTTGTCTGTTATCGTTAAAAGAACTTAACTAAAACATTTGCACTATACATTAGTTATATAGGTCCTAAAAAGTGCCTTGTGAACTATATGGTGCCAAATGTTTAATTCACATTGCAAAAAGTTCTAACGGGTCTTAAAATGTTTATTAGAGTCTAATAAGTAAATAATAAAAGTATAACAGTTAACCAATAAAAGGTTTGTCTGTTATCGTTAAAAGAACTTAACTAAAACATTTGCACTATACATTAGTTATATAGGTCCTAAAAAGTGCCTTGTGAACTATATGGTGCCAAATGTTTAATTCACATTGCAAAAAGTTCTAACGGGTCTCAAAATGTTTATTAGAGTCTAATAAGTAAATAATAAAAGTATAACAGTTAACCAATAAAAAGTTTGTCTGTTATCGTTAAAAGAACTTAACTAAAACATTTGCACTATACATTAGTTATATAGGTCCTAAAAAGTGCCTTGTGAACTATATGGTGCCAAATGTTTATTTCACATTGCAAAAAGTTCTAACGGGTCTCAAAATGTTTATTAGAGTATAATAAGTAAATAATAAAAGTATAACAGTTAACCAATAAAAGGTTTGTCTGTTAATGTTAAAAGAACTTAACTAAAACATTTGCACTATACATTAGTTATATAGGTCATAAAAAGTGCCTTGTGAACTATATGGTGCCAAATGTTTAATTCACATTGCAAAAAGTTCTAACGGGTCTCAAAATGTTTATTAGAGTCTAATAAGTAAATAATAAAAGTATAACAGTTAACCAATTAAAGGTTTGTCTGTTATCGTTAAAAGAACTTAAATAAAACATTTGCACTATACATTAGTTATATAGGTCCTAAAAAGTGCCTTGTGAACTATATGGTGCCAAATGTGCAATTCACATTGCAAAAAGTTCTAACGGGTCTCAAAATGTTTATTAGAGTCTAATAAGTAAATAATAAAAGTATAACAGTTAACCAATAAAAGATTTGTCTGTTATCGTTAAAAGAACTTAACTAAAACATTTGCACTATACATTAGTTATATAGGTCATAAAAAGTGCCTTGTGAACTATACGGTGCCAAATGTTTAAATCACATTGCAAAAAGTTCTAACGGGTCTCAAAATGTTTATTAGAGTCTAATAAGTAAATAATAAAAGTATAACAGTTAACCAATAAAAGGTTTGTCTGTTATCGTTAAAAGAACTTAACTAAAACATTTGCACTATACATTAGTTATATAGGTCATAAAAAGTGCCTTGTGAACTATATGGTGCCAAATGTTTAATTCACATTGCAAAAAGTTCTAACGGGTCTCAAAATGTTTATTAGAGTCTAATAAGTAAATAATAAAAGTATAACAGTTAACCAATAAAAGGTTTGTCTGTTATCGTTAAAAGAACTTAACTAAAACATTTGCACTATACATTAGTTATATAAGTCCTAAAAAGTGCCTTGTGAACTATATGGTGCCAAATGTTTAATTAACATTGCAAAAAGTTCTAACGGGTCTCAAAATGTTTATTAGAGTCTAATAAGTAAATAATAAAAGTATAACAGTTAACCAATAAAAGGTTTGTCTGTTATCGTTAAAAGAACTTAACTAAAACATTTGCACTATACATTAGTTATATAGGTCCTAAAAAGTGCCTTGAGAACTATATGGTGCCAAATGTGCAATTCACATTGCAAAAAGTTCTAACGGGTCTCAAAATGTTTATTAGAGTCTAATAAGTAAATAATAAAATTATAACAATTAACCAATAAAAGGTTTGTCTGTTATCGTTAAAAGAACTTAACTAAAACATTTGCACTATACATTAGTTATATAGGTCCTAAAAAGTGCCTTGTGAACTATATGGTGCAAAATGTTTAATTCACATTGCAAAAAGTTCTAACGGGTCTCAAAATGTTTATTAGAGTCTAATAAGTAAATAATAAAAGTATAACAGTTAACCAATAAAAGGTTTGTCTGTTATCGTTAAAAGAACTTAACTAAAACATTTGCACTATACATTAGTTATATAGGTCCTAAAAAGTGCCTTGTGAACTATATGGTGCCAAATGTTTAATTCAAATTGCAAAAAGTTTTAACGGGTCTCAAAATGTTTATTAGAGTCTAATAAGTAAATAATAAAAGTATAACAGTTAACCAATAAAAGGTTTGTCTGTTATCGCTAAAAGAACTTAACTAAAACATTTGCACTATACATTAGTTATATAGGTCCTAAAAAGTGCCTTGTGAACTATATGGAGCCAAATTTTTAATTCACAATGCAAAAATTACTAACGGGTCTCAAAATGTTTATTAGAGTCTAATAAGTAAATAATAAAAGTATAACAGTTAACCAATAAAAGATTTGTCTGTTATCGTTAAAAGAACTTAACTAAAACATTTGCACTATACATTAGTTATATAGGTCCTAAAAAGTGCCTTGTGTACTATATGGTGCCAAATGTTTAATTCAAATTGCAAAAAGTTCTAACGGGTCTCAAAATGTTTATTAGAGTCTAATAAGTAAACAATAAAAGTATAACAGTTAACCAATAAAAGGTTTGTCTGTTATCGTTAAAAGGACTTAACTAAAACATTTGCACTATACATTAGTTATATAGGTCCTAAAAAGTGCCTTGTGAACTATATGGTGCCAAATGTTTAATTCACATTGCAAAAAGTTCTAACGGGTCTCAAAATGTTTATTAGAGTCTAATAAGTAAATAATAAAAGTATAACAGTTAACCAATAAAAGGTTTGTCTGTTATGGTTAAAAGAACTTAACTAAAACATTTGCACTATACATTAGTTATATAGGTCATAAAAAGTGATTGTGAACTATATGGTGCCAAATGTTTAATTCACATTGCAAAAAGTTCTAACGGGTCTCAAAATGTTTATTAGAGTCTAATAAGTAAATAATAAAAGTATAACAGTTAACCAATAAAAGGTTTGTCTGTTATCGTTAAAAGAACTTAACTAAAACATTTGCACTATACATTAGTTATATAGGTCCTAAAAAGTACCTTGTGAACTATATGGTGCCAAATGTTTAATTCACATTGCAAAAAGTTCTAACGGGTCTCAAAATGTTTATTAGAGTCTAATAAGTAAATAATAAAAGTATAACAGTTAACCAATAAAAGGTTTGTCTGTTATCGTTAAAAGAACTTAACTAAAACATTTGCACTATACATTAGTTATATAGGTCCTAAAAAGTGCCTTGTGAACTATATGGTGCCAAATGTTTAATTCACATTGCAAAAAGTTCTAACGGGTCTCAAAATGTTTATTAGAGTCTAATAAGTAAATAATAAAAGTATAACAGTTAACCAATGAAAGGTTTGTCTGTTATCGTTAAAAGAACTTAACTAAAACATTTGCACTATACATTAGTTATATAGGTCCTAAAAAGTGCCTTGTGAACTATATGGTGCCAAATGTTTAATTAACATTGCAAAAAGTTCTAACGGGTCTCAAAATGTTTATTAGAGTCTAATAAGTAAATAATAAAAGTATAACAGTTAACCAATAAAAGGTTTGTCTGTTATCGTTAAAAGAACTTAACTAAAACATTTGCACTATACATTAGTTATATAGGTCCTAAAAAGTGCCTTGTGAACTATATGGTGCCAAATGTGCAATTCACATTGCAAAAAGTTCTAACGGGTCTCAAAATGTTTATTAGAGTCTAATAAGTAAATAATAAAAGTATAACAGTTAACCAATAAAAGGTTTGTTTGTTATCGTTAAAAGAACTTAACTAAAACATTTGCACTATACATTAGTTATATAGGTCCTAAAAAGTGCCTTGTGAACTATATGGTGCCAAATGTTTAATTCAAATTGCAAAAAGTTCTAACGGGTCTCAAAATGTTTATTAGAGTCTAATAAGTAAATAATAAAAGTATAACAGTTAACCAATAAAAGGTTTGTCTGTTATCGCTAAAAGAACTTAACTAAAACATTTGCACTATACATTAGTTATATAGGTCCTAAAAAGTGCCTTGTGAACTATATGGTGCCAAATGTTTAATTCACATTGCAAAAATTTCTAACGGGTCTCAAAATGTTTATTAGAGTCTAATAAGTAAATAATAAAAGTATAACAGTTAACCAATAAAAGGTTTGTCTGTTATCGTTAAAAGAACTTAACTAAAACATTTGCACTATACATTAGTTATATAGGTCCTAAAAAGTGCCTTGTGTACTATATGGTGCCAAATGTTTAATTCAAATTGCAAAAAGTTTTAACCGGTCTCAAAATGTTTATTAGAGTCTAATTAGTAAACAATAAAAGTATAACAGTTAACCAATAAAAGGTTTGTCTGTTATCGTTAAAAGAACTTAACTAAAAAATTTGCACTATACATTAGTTATATAGGTCCTAAAAAGTGCCTTGTGAACTATATGGTGCCAAATTTTTAATTCACATTGCAAAAAGTTCTAACGGGTCTCAAAATGTTTATTAGAGTCTAATAAGTAAATAATAAAAGTATAACAGTTAACCAATAAAAGGTTTGTCTGTTATCGTTAAAAGAACTTAACTAAAACATTTGCACTATATATTAGTTATATAGGTGATAAAAAGTGCCTTGTGAACTATATGGTGCCAAATGTTTAATTCACATTGCAAAAAGTTCTAACGGGTCTCAAAATGTTTATTAGAGTCTAATAAGTAAATAATAAAAGTATAACAGTTAACCAATAAAAGGTTTGTCTGTTATCGTTAAAAGAACTTAACTAAAACATTTGCACTATACATTAGTTATATAGGTCCTAAAAAGTGCCTTGTGAACTATATGGTGCCAAATGTTTAATTCACATTGCAAAAAGTTCTAACGGGTCTCAAAATGTTTATTAGAGTCTAATAAGTAAATAATAAAAGTATAACAGTTAACCAATAAAAGATTTGTCTGTTATCGTTAAAAGAACTTAACTAAAACATTTGCACTATACATTAGTTATATAGGTCATAAAAAGTGCCTTGTGAACTATATGGTGCCAAATGTGCAATTTACATTGCAAAAAGTTCTAACGGGTCTCAAAATGTTTATTAGAGTCTAATAAGTAAATAATAAAAGTATAACAGTTAACCAATAAAAGGTTTGTCTGTTATCGTTAAAAGAACTTAACTAAAACATTTGCACTATACATTAGTTATATAGGTCCTAAAAAGTGCCGTGTGAACTATATGGTGCCAAATGTTTAATTCACATTGCAAAAAGTTCTAACGGGTCTCAAAATGTTTATTAGAGTCTAATAAGTAAATAATAAAAGTATAACAGTTAACCAATAAAAGGTTTGTCTGTTATCGTTAAAAGAACTTAACTAAAACATTTGCACTATACATTAGTTATATAAGTCCTAAAAAGTGCCTTGTGAACTATATGGTGCCAAATGTTTAATTCACATTGCAAAAAGTTCTAACGGGTCTCAAAATGTTTATTAGAGTCTAATAAGTAAATAATAAAAGTATAACAGTTAACCAATAAAAGATTTGTCTGTTATCGTTAAAAGAACTTAACTAAAACATTTGCACTATACATTAGTTATATAGGTCCTAAAAAGTGCCTTGTGAACTATATGGTGCCAAATGTGCAATTCACATTGCAAAAAGTTCTAACGGGTCTCAAAATGTTTATTAGAGTCTAATAAGTAAATAATAAAAGTATAACAATTAACCAATAAAAGGTTTGTCTGTTATCGTTAAAAGAACTTAACTAAAACATTTGCACTATACATTAGTTATATAAGTGATAAAAAGTGCCTTGTGAACTATATGGTGCCAAATGTGCAATTGACATTGCAAAAAGTTCTAACGGGTCTCAAAATGTTTATTAGAGTCTAATAAGTAAATAATAAAAGTATAACAGTTAACCAATAAAAGGTTTGTCTGTTATCGTTAAAAGAACTTAACTAAAACATTTGCACTATACATTAGTTATATAGGTCCTAAAAAGTGCCTTGTGAACTATATGGTGCCAAATGTTTAATTCAAATTGCAAAAAGTTTTAACGGGTCTCAAAATGTTTATTAGAGTCTAATAAGTAAATAATAAAAGTATAACAGTTAACCAATAAAAGGTTTGTCTGTTATCGCTAAAAGAACTTAACTAAAACATTTGCACTATACATTAGTTATATAGGTCCTAAAAAGTGCCTTGTGAACTATATGGAGCCAAATTTTTAATTCACAATGCAAAAATTACTAACGGGTCTCAAAATGTTTATTAGAGTCTAATAAGTAAATAATAAAAGTATAACAGTTAACCAATAAAAGATTTGTCTGTTATCGTTAAAAGAACTTAACTAAAACATTTGCACTATACATTAGTTATATAGGTCCTAAAAAGTGCCTTGTGTACTATATGGTGCCAAATGTTTAATTCAAATTGCAAAAAGTTCTAACGGGTCTCAAAATGTTTATTAGAGTCTAATAAGTAAACAATAAAAGTATAACAGTTAACCAATAAAAGGTTTGTCTGTTATCGTTAAAAGGACTTAACTAAAACATTTGCACTATACATTAGTTATATAGGTCCTAAAAAGTGCCTTGTGAACTATATGGTGCCAAATGTTTAATTCACATTGCAAAAAGTTCTAACGGGTCTCAAAATGTTTATTAGAGTCTAATAAGTAAATAATAAAAGTATAACAGTTAACCAATGAAAGGTTTGTCTGTTATCGTTAAAAGAACTTAACTAAAACATTTGCACTATACATTAGTTATATAGGTCCTAAAAAGTGCCTTGTGAACTATATGGTGCCAAATGTTTAATTAACATTGCAAAAAGTTCTAACGGGTCTCAAAATGTTTATTAGAGTCTAATAAGTAAATAATAAAAGTATAACAGTTAACCAATAAAAGGTTTGTCTGTTATCGTTAAAAGAACTTAACTAAAACATTTGCACTATACATTAGTTATATAGGTCCTAAAAAGTGCCTTGTGAACTATATGGTGCCAAATGTGCAATTCACATTGCAAAAAGTTCTAACGGGTCTCAAAATGTTTATTAGAGTCTAATAAGTAAATAATAAAAGTATAACAGTTAACCAATAAAAGGTTTGTTTGTTATCGTTAAAAGAACTTAACTAAAACATTTGCACTATACATTAGTTATATAGGTCCTAAAAAGTGCCTTGTGAACTATATGGTGCCAAATGTTTAATTCAAATTGCAAAAAGTTCTAACGGGTCTCAAAATGTTTATTAGAGTCTAATAAGTAAATAATAAAAGTATAACAGTTAACCAATAAAAGGTTTGTCTGTTATCGCTAAAAGAACTTAACTAAAACATTTGCACTATACATTAGTTATATAGGTCCTAAAAAGTGCCTTGTGAACTATATGGTGCCAAATGTTTAATTCACATTGCAAAAATTTCTAACGGGTCTCAAAATGTTTATTAGAGTCTAATAAGTAAATAATAAAAGTATAACAGTTAACCAATAAAAGGTTTGTCTGTTATCGTTAAAAGAACTTAACTAAAACATTTGCACTATACATTAGTTATATAGGTCCTAAAAAGTGCCTTGTGTACTATATGGTGCCAAATGTTTAATTCAAATTGCAAAAAGTTTTAACCGGTCTCAAAATGTTTATTAGAGTCTAATTAGTAAACAATAAAAGTATAACAGTTAACCAATAAAAGGTTTGTCTGTTATCGTTAAAAGAACTTAACTAAAAAATTTGCACTATACATTAGTTATATAGGTCCTAAAAAGTGCCTTGTGAACTATATGGTGCCAAATTTTTAATTCACATTGCAAAAAGTTCTAACGGGTCTCAAAATGTTTATTAGAGTCTAATAAGTAAATAATAAAAGTATAACAGTTAACCAATAAAAGGTTTGTCTGTTATCGTTAAAAGAACTTAACTAAAACATTTGCACTATATATTAGTTATATAGGTGATAAAAAGTGCCTTGTGAACTATATGGTGCCAAATGTTTAATTCACATTGCAAAAAGTTCTAACGGGTCTCAAAATGTTTATTAGAGTCTAATAAGTAAATAATAAAAGTATAACAGTTAACCAATAAAAGGTTTGTCTGTTATCGTTAAAAGAACTTAACTAAAACATTTGCACTATACATTAGTTATATAGGTCCTAAAAAGTGCCTTGTGAACTATATGGTGCCAAATGTTTAATTCACATTGCAAAAAGTTCTAACGGGTCTCAAAATGTTTATTAGAGTCTAATAAGTAAATAATAAAAGTATAACAGTTAACCAATAAAAGATTTGTCTGTTATCGTTAAAAGAACTTAACTAAAACATTTGCACTATACATTAGTTATATAGGTCATAAAAAGTGCCTTGTGAACTATATGGTGCCAAATGTGCAATTTACATTGCAAAAAGTTCTAACGGGTCTCAAAATGTTTATTAGAGTCTAATAAGTAAATAATAAAAGTATAACAGTTAACCAATAAAAGGTTTGTCTGTTATCGTTAAAAGAACTTAACTAAAACATTTGCACTATACATTAGTTATATAGGTCCTAAAAAGTGCCGTGTGAACTATATGGTGCCAAATGTTTAATTCACATTGCAAAAAGTTCTAACGGGTCTCAAAATGTTTATTAGAGTCTAATAAGTAAATAATAAAAGTATAACAGTTAACCAATAAAAGGTTTGTCTGTTATCGTTAAAAGAACTTAACTAAAACATTTGCACTATACATTAGTTATATAAGTCCTAAAAAGTGCCTTGTGAACTATATGGTGCCAAATGTTTAATTCACATTGCAAAAAGTTCTAACGGGTCTCAAAATGTTTATTAGAGTCTAATAAGTAAATAATAAAAGTATAACAGTTAACCAATAAAAGATTTGTCTGTTATCGTTAAAAGAACTTAACTAAAACATTTGCACTATACATTAGTTATATAGGTCCTAAAAAGTGCCTTGTGAACTATATGGTGCCAAATGTGCAATTCACATTGCAAAAAGTTCTAACGGGTCTCAAAATGTTTATTAGAGTCTAATAAGTAAATAATAAAAGTATAACAATTAACCAATAAAAGGTTTGTCTGTTATCGTTAAAAGAACTTAACTAAAACATTTGCACTATACATTAGTTATATAAGTGATAAAAAGTGCCTTGTGAACTATATGGTGCCAAATGTGCAATTGACATTGCAAAAAGTTCTAACGGGTCTCAAAATGTTTATTAGAGTCTAATAAGTAAATAATAAAAGTATAACAGTTAACCAATAAAAGGTTTGTCTGTTATCGTTAAAAGAACTTAACTAAAACATTTGCACTATACATTAGTTATATAGGTCCTAAAAAGTGCCTTGTGAACTATATGGTGCCAAATGTTTAATTCAAATTGCAAAAAGTTTTAACGGGTCTCAAAATGTTTATTAGAGTCTAATAAGTAAATAATAAAAGTATAACAGTTAACCAATAAAAGGTTTGTCTGTTATCGCTAAAAGAACTTAACTAAAACATTTGCACTATACATTAGTTATATAGGTCCTAAAAAGTGCCTTGTGAACTATATGGAGCCAAATTTTTAATTCACAATGCAAAAATTACTAACGGGTCTCAAAATGTTTATTAGAGTCTAATAAGTAAATAATAAAAGTATAACAGTTAACCAATAAAAGATTTGTCTGTTATCGTTAAAAGAACTTAACTAAAACATTTGCACTATACATTAGTTATATAGGTCCTAAAAAGTGCCTTGTGTACTATATGGTGCCAAATGTTTAATTCAAATTGCAAAAAGTTCTAACGGGTCTCAAAATGTTTATTAGAGTCTAATAAGTAAACAATAAAAGTATAACAGTTAACCAATAAAAGGTTTGTCTGTTATCGTTAAAAGGACTTAACTAAAACATTTGCACTATACATTAGTTATATAGGTCCTAAAAAGTGCCTTGTGAACTATATGGTGCCAAATGTTTAATTCACATTGCAAAAAGTTCTAACGGGTCTCAAAATGTTTATTAGAGTCTAATAAGTAAATAATAAAAGTATAACAGTTAACCAATAAAAGGTTTGTCTGTTATGGTTAAAAGAACTTAACTAAAACATTTGCACTATACATTAGTTATATAGGTCATAAAAAGTGATTGTGAACTATATGGTGCCAAATGTTTAATTCACATTGCAAAAAGTTCTAACGGGTCTCAAAATGTTTATTAGAGTCTAATAAGTAAATAATAAAAGTATAACAGTTAACCAATAAAAGGTTTGTCTGTTATCGTTAAAAGAACTTAACTAAAACATTTGCACTATACATTAGTTATATAGGTCCTAAAAAGTACCTTGTGAACTATATGGTGCCAAATGTTTAATTCACATTGCAAAAAGTTCTAACGGGTCTCAAAATGTTTATTAGAGTCTAATAAGTAAATAATAAAAGTATAACAGTTAACCAATAAAAGGTTTGTCTGTTATCGTTAAAAGAACTTAACTAAAACATTTGCACTATACATTAGTTATATAGGTCCTAAAAAGTGCCTTGTGAACTATATGGTGCCAAATGTTTAATTCACATTGCAAAAAGTTCTAACGGGTCTCAAAATGTTTATTAGAGTCTAATAAGTAAATAATAAAAGTATAACAGTTAACCAATGAAAGGTTTGTCTGTTATCGTTAAAAGAACTTAACTAAAACATTTGCACTATACATTAGTTATATAGGTCCTAAAAAGTGCCTTGTGAACTATATGGTGCCAAATGTTTAATTAACATTGCAAAAAGTTCTAACGGGTCTCAAAATGTTTATTAGAGTCTAATAAGTAAATAATAAAAGTATAACAGTTAACCAATAAAAGGTTTGTCTGTTATCGTTAAAAGAACTTAACTAAAACATTTGCACTATACATTAGTTATATAGGTCCTAAAAAGTGCCTTGTGAACTATATGGTGCCAAATGTGCAATTCACATTGCAAAAAGTTCTAACGGGTCTCAAAATGTTTATTAGAGTCTAATAAGTAAATAATAAAAGTATAACAGTTAACCAATAAAAGGTTTGTTTGTTATCGTTAAAAGAACTTAACTAAAACATTTGCACTATACATTAGTTATATAGGTCCTAAAAAGTGCCTTGTGAACTATATGGTGCCAAATGTTTAATTCAAATTGCAAAAAGTTCTAACGGGTCTCAAAATGTTTATTAGAGTCTAATAAGTAAATAATAAAAGTATAACAGTTAACCAATAAAAGGTTTGTCTGTTATCGCTAAAAGAACTTAACTAAAACATTTGCACTATACATTAGTTATATAGGTCCTAAAAAGTGCCTTGTGAACTATATGGTGCCAAATGTTTAATTCACATTGCAAAAATTTCTAACGGGTCTCAAAATGTTTATTAGAGTCTAATAAGTAAATAATAAAAGTATAACAGTTAACCAATAAAAGGTTTGTCTGTTATCGTTAAAAGAACTTAACTAAAACATTTGCACTATACATTAGTTATATAAGTCCTAAAAAGTGCCTTGTGAACTATATGGTGCCAAATGTTTAATTAACATTGCAAAAAGTTCTAACGGGTCTCAAAATGTTTATTAGAGTCTAATAAGTAAATAATAAAAGTATAACAGTTAACCAATAAAAGGTTTGTCTGTTATCGTTAAAAGAACTTAACTAAAACATTTGCACTATACATTAGTTATATAGGTCCTAAAAAGTGCCTTGAGAACTATATGGTGCCAAATGTGCAATTCACATTGCAAAAAGTTCTAACGGGTCTCAAAATGTTTATTAGAGTCTAATAAGTAAATAATAAAATTATAACAATTAACCAATAAAAGGTTTGTCTGTTATCGTTAAAAGAACTTAACTAAAACATTTGCACTATACATTAGTTATATAGGTCCTAAAAAGTGCCTTGTGAACTATATGGTGCAAAATGTTTAATTCACATTGCAAAAAGTTCTAACGGGTCTCAAAATGTTTATTAGAGTCTAATAAGTAAATAATAAAAGTATAACAGTTAACCAATAAAAGGTTTGTCTGTTATCGTTAAAAGAACTTAACTAAAACATTTGCACTATACATTAGTTATATAGGTCCTAAAAAGTGCCTTGTGAACTATATGGTGCCAAATGTTTAATTCAAATTGCAAAAAGTTTTAACGGGTCTCAAAATGTTTATTAGAGTCTAATAAGTAAATAATAAAAGTATAACAGTTAACCAATAAAAGGTTTGTCTGTTATCGCTAAAAGAACTTAACTAAAACATTTGCACTATACATTAGTTATATAGGTCCTAAAAAGTGCCTTGTGAACTATATGGAGCCAAATTTTTAATTCACAATGCAAAAATTACTAACGGGTCTCAAAATGTTTATTAGAGTCTAATAAGTAAATAATAAAAGTATAACAGTTAACCAATAAAAGATTTGTCTGTTATCGTTAAAAGAACTTAACTAAAACATTTGCACTATACATTAGTTATATAGGTCCTAAAAAGTGCCTTGTGTACTATATGGTGCCAAATGTTTAATTCAAATTGCAAAAAGTTCTAACGGGTCTCAAAATGTTTATTAGAGTCTAATAAGTAAACAATAAAAGTATAACAGTTAACCAATAAAAGGTTTGTCTGTTATCGTTAAAAGGACTTAACTAAAACATTTGCACTATACATTAGTTATATAGGTCCTAAAAAGTGCCTTGTGAACTATATGGTGCCAAATGTTTAATTCACATTGCAAAAAGTTCTAACGGGTCTCAAAATGTTTATTAGAGTCTAATAAGTAAATAATAAAAGTATAACAGTTAACCAATAAAAGGTTTGTCTGTTATGGTTAAAAGAACTTAACTAAAACATTTGCACTATACATTAGTTATATAGGTCATAAAAAGTGATTGTGAACTATATGGTGCCAAATGTTTAATTCACATTGCAAAAAGTTCTAACGGGTCTCAAAATGTTTATTAGAGTCTAATAAGTAAATAATAAAAGTATAACAGTTAACCAATAAAAGGTTTGTCTGTTATCGTTAAAAGAACTTAACTAAAACATTTGCACTATACATTAGTTATATAGGTCCTAAAAAGTACCTTGTGAACTATATGGTGCCAAATGTTTAATTCACATTGCAAAAAGTTCTAACGGGTCTCAAAATGTTTATTAGAGTCTAATAAGTAAATAATAAAAGTATAACAGTTAACCAATAAAAGGTTTGTCTGTTATCGTTAAAAGAACTTAACTAAAACATTTGCACTATACATTAGTTATATAGGTCCTAAAAAGTGCCTTGTGAACTATATGGTGCCAAATGTTTAATTCACATTGCAAAAAGTTCTAACGGGTCTCAAAATGTTTATTAGAGTCTAATAAGTAAATAATAAAAGTATAACAGTTAACCAATGAAAGGTTTGTCTGTTATCGTTAAAAGAACTTAACTAAAACATTTGCACTATACATTAGTTATATAGGTCCTAAAAAGTGCCTTGTGAACTATATGGTGCCAAATGTTTAATTAACATTGCAAAAAGTTCTAACGGGTCTCAAAATGTTTATTAGAGTCTAATAAGTAAATAATAAAAGTATAACAGTTAACCAATAAAAGGTTTGTCTGTTATCGTTAAAAGAACTTAACTAAAACATTTGCACTATACATTAGTTATATAGGTCCTAAAAAGTGCCTTGTGAACTATATGGTGCCAAATGTGCAATTCACATTGCAAAAAGTTCTAACGGGTCTCAAAATGTTTATTAGAGTCTAATAAGTAAATAATAAAAGTATAACAGTTAACCAATAAAAGGTTTGTTTGTTATCGTTAAAAGAACTTAACTAAAACATTTGCACTATACATTAGTTATATAGGTCCTAAAAAGTGCCTTGTGAACTATATGGTGCCAAATGTTTAATTCAAATTGCAAAAAGTTCTAACGGGTCTCAAAATGTTTATTAGAGTCTAATAAGTAAATAATAAAAGTATAACAGTTAACCAATAAAAGGTTTGTCTGTTATCGCTAAAAGAACTTAACTAAAACATTTGCACTATACATTAGTTATATAGGTCCTAAAAAGTGCCTTGTGAACTATATGGTGCCAAATGTTTAATTCACATTGCAAAAATTTCTAACGGGTCTCAAAATGTTTATTAGAGTCTAATAAGTAAATAATAAAAGTATAACAGTTAACCAATAAAAGGTTTGTCTGTTATCGTTAAAAGAACTTAACTAAAACATTTGCACTATACATTAGTTATATAGGTCCTAAAAAGTGCCTTGTGTACTATATGGTGCCAAATGTTTAATTCAAATTGCAAAAAGTTTTAACCGGTCTCAAAATGTTTATTAGAGTCTAATTAGTAAACAATAAAAGTATAACAGTTAACCAATAAAAGGTTTGTCTGTTATCGTTAAAAGAACTTAACTAAAAAATTTGCACTATACATTAGTTATATAGGTCCTAAAAAGTGCCTTGTGAACTATATGGTGCCAAATTTTTAATTCACATTGCAAAAAGTTCTAACGGGTCTCAAAATGTTTATTAGAGTCTAATAAGTAAATAATAAAAGTATAACAGTTAACCAATAAAAGGTTTGTCTGTTATCGTTAAAAGAACTTAACTAAAACATTTGCACTATACATTAGTTATATAGGTGATAAAAAGTGCCTTGTGAACTATATGGTGCCAAATGTTTAATTCACATTGCAAAAAGTTCTAACGGGTCTCAAAATGTTTATTAGAGTCTAATAAGTAAATAATAAAAGTATAACAGTTAACCAATAAAAGGTTTGTCTGTTATCGTTAAAAGAACTTAACTAAAACATTTGCACTATACATTAGTTATATAGGTCCTAAAAAGTGCCTTGTGAACTATATGGTGCCAAATGTTTAATTCACATTGCAAAAAGTTCTAACGGGTCTCAAAATGTTTATTAGAGTCTAATAAGTAAATAATAAAAGTATAACAGTTAACCAATAAAAGATTTGTCTGTTATCGTTAAAAGAACTTAACTAAAACATTTGCACTATACATTAGTTATATAGGTCATAAAAAGTGCCTTGTGAACTATATGGTGCCAAATGTGCAATTTACATTGCAAAAAGTTCTAACGGGTCTCAAAATGTTTATTAGAGTCTAATAAGTAAATAATAAAAGTATAACAGTTAACCAATAAAAGGTTTGTCTGTTATCGTTAAAAGAACTTAACTAAAACATTTGCACTATACATTAGTTAAATAGGTACTAAAAAGTGCCTTGTGAACTATATGGTGCCAAATGTGCAATTCACATTGCAAAAAGTTCTAACGGGTCTCAAAATGTTTATTAGAGTCTAATAAGTAAATAATAAAAGTATAACAGTTAACCAATAAAAGGTTTGTCTGTTATCGTTAAAAGAACTTAACTAAAACATTTGCACTATACATTAGTTATATAGGTCCTAAAAAGTGCCGTGTGAACTATATGGTGCCAAATGTTTAATTCAGATTGCAAAAAGTTCTAACGGGTCTCAAAATGTTTATTAGAGTCTAATAAGTAAATAATAAAAGTATAACAGTTAACCAATAAAAGGTTTGTCTGTTATCGTTAAAAGAACTTAACTAAAACATTTGCACTATACATTAGTTATATAAGTCCTAAAAAGTGCCTTGTGAACTATATGGTGCCAAATGTTTAATTCACATTGCAAAAAGTTCTAACGGGTCTCAAAATGTTTATTAGAGTCTAATAAGTAAATAATAAAAGTATAACAGTTAACCAATAAAAGATTTGTCTGTTATCGTTAAAAGAACTTAACTAAAACATTTGCACTATACATTAGTTATATAGGTCCTAAAAAGTGCCTTGTGAACTATATGGTGCCAAATGTGCAATTCACATTGCAAAAAGTTCTAACGGGTCTCAAAATGTTTATTAGAGTCTAATAAGTAAATAATAAAAGTATAACAATTAACCAATAAAAGGTTTGTCTGTTATCGTTAAAAGAACTTAACTAAAACATTTGCACTATACATTAGTTATATAAGTGATAAAAAGTGCCTTGTGAACTATATGGTGCCAAATGTGCAATTGACATTGCAAAAAGTTCTAACGGGTCTCAAAATGTTTATTAGAGTCTAATAAGTAAATAATAAAAGTATAACAGTTAACCAATAAAAGGTTTGTCTGTTATCGTTAAAAGAACTTAACTAAAACATTTGCACTATACATTAGTTATATAGGTCCTAAAAAGTGCCTTGTGAACTATATGGTGCCAAATGTTTAATTCAAATTGCAAAAAGTTTTAACGGGTCTCAAAATGTTTATTAGAGTCTAATAAGTAAATAATAAAAGTATAACAGTTAACCAATAAAAGGTTTGTCTGTTATCGCTAAAAGAACTTAACTAAAACATTTGCACTATACATTAGTTATATAGGTCCTAAAAAGTGCCTTGTGAACTATATGGAGCCAAATTTTTAATTCACAATGCAAAAATTACTAACGGGTCTCAAAATGTTTATTAGAGTCTAATAAGTAAATAATAAAAGTATAACAGTTAACCAATAAAAGATTTGTCTGTTATCGTTAAAAGAACTTAACTAAAACATTTGCACTATACATTAGTTATATAGGTCCTAAAAAGTGCCTTGTGTACTATATGGTGCCAAATGTTTAATTCAAATTGCAAAAAGTTCTAACGGGTCTCAAAATGTTTATTAGAGTCTAATAAGTAAACAATAAAAGTATAACAGTTAACCAATAAAAGGTTTGTCTGTTATCGTTAAAAGGACTTAACTAAAACATTTGCACTATACATTAGTTATATAGGTCCTAAAAAGTGCCTTGTGAACTATATGGTGCCAAATGTTTAATTCACATTGCAAAAAGTTCTAACGGGTCTCAAAATGTTTATTAGAGTCTAATAAGTAAATAATAAAAGTATAACAGTTAACCAATAAAAGGTTTGTCTGTTATGGTTAAAAGAACTTAACTAAAACATTTGCACTATACATTAGTTATATAGGTCATAAAAAGTGATTGTGAACTATATGGTGCCAAATGTTTAATTCACATTGCAAAAAGTTCTAACGGGTCTCAAAATGTTTATTAGAGTCTAATAAGTAAATAATAAAAGTATAACAGTTAACCAATAAAAGGTTTGTCTGTTATCGTTAAAAGAACTTAACTAAAACATTTGCACTATACATTAGTTATATAGGTCCTAAAAAGTACCTTGTGAACTATATGGTGCCAAATGTTTAATTCACATTGCAAAAAGTTCTAACGGGTCTCAAAATGTTTATTAGAGTCTAATAAGTAAATAATAAAAGTATAACAGTTAACCAATAAAAGGTTTGTCTGTTATCGTTAAAAGAACTTAACTAAAACATTTGCACTATACATTAGTTATATAGGTCCTAAAAAGTGCCTTGTGAACTATATGGTGCCAAATGTTTAATTCACATTGCAAAAAGTTCTAACGGGTCTCAAAATGTTTATTAGAGTCTAATAAGTAAATAATAAAAGTATAACAGTTAACCAATGAAAGGTTTGTCTGTTATCGTTAAAAGAACTTAACTAAAACATTTGCACTATACATTAGTTATATAGGTCCTAAAAAGTGCCTTGTGAACTATATGGTGCCAAATGTTTAATTAACATTGCAAAAAGTTCTAACGGGTCTCAAAATGTTTATTAGAGTCTAATAAGTAAATAATAAAAGTATAACAGTTAACCAATAAAAGGTTTGTCTGTTATCGTTAAAAGAACTTAACTAAAACATTTGCACTATACATTAGTTATATAGGTCCTAAAAAGTGCCTTGTGAACTATATGGTGCCAAATGTGCAATTCACATTGCAAAAAGTTCTAACGGGTCTCAAAATGTTTATTAGAGTCTAATAAGTAAATAATAAAAGTATAACAGTTAACCAATAAAAGGTTTGTTTGTTATCGTTAAAAGAACTTAACTAAAACATTTGCACTATACATTAGTTATATAGGTCCTAAAAAGTGCCTTGTGAACTATATGGTGCCAAATGTTTAATTCAAATTGCAAAAAGTTCTAACGGGTCTCAAAATGTTTATTAGAGTCTAATAAGTAAATAATAAAAGTATAACAGTTAACCAATAAAAGGTTTGTCTGTTATCGCTAAAAGAACTTAACTAAAACATTTGCACTATACATTAGTTATATAGGTCCTAAAAAGTGCCTTGTGAACTATATGGTGCCAAATGTTTAATTCACATTGCAAAAATTTCTAACGGGTCTCAAAATGTTTATTAGAGTCTAATAAGTAAATAATAAAAGTATAACAGTTAACCAATAAAAGGTTTGTCTGTTATCGTTAAAAGAACTTAACTAAAACATTTGCACTATACATTAGTTATATAGGTCCTAAAAAGTGCCTTGTGTACTATATGGTGCCAAATGTTTAATTCAAATTGCAAAAAGTTTTAACCGGTCTCAAAATGTTTATTAGAGTCTAATTAGTAAACAATAAAAGTATAACAGTTAACCAATAAAAGGTTTGTCTGTTATCGTTAAAAGAACTTAACTAAAAAATTTGCACTATACATTAGTTATATAGGTCCTAAAAAGTGCCTTGTGAACTATATGGTGCCAAATTTTTAATTCACATTGCAAAAAGTTCTAACGGGTCTCAAAATGTTTATTAGAGTCTAATAAGTAAATAATAAAAGTATAACAGTTAACCAATAAAAGGTTTGTCTGTTATCGTTAAAAGAACTTAACTAAAACATTTGCACTATACATTAGTTATATAGGTGATAAAAAGTGCCTTGTGAACTATATGGTGCCAAATGTTTAATTCACATTGCAAAAAGTTCTAACGGGTCTCAAAATGTTTATTAGAGTCTAATAAGTAAATAATAAAAGTATAACAGTTAACCAATAAAAGGTTTGTCTGTTATCGTTAAAAGAACTTAACTAAAACATTTGCACTATACATTAGTTATATAGGTCCTAAAAAGTGCCTTGTGAACTATATGGTGCCAAATGTTTAATTCACATTGCAAAAAGTTCTAACGGGTCTCAAAATGTTTATTAGAGTCTAATAAGTAAATAATAAAAGTATAACAGTTAACCAATAAAAGATTTGTCTGTTATCGTTAAAAGAACTTAACTAAAACATTTGCACTATACATTAGTTATATAGGTCATAAAAAGTGCCTTGTGAACTATATGGTGCCAAATGTGCAATTTACATTGCAAAAAGTTCTAACGGGTCTCAAAATGTTTATTAGAGTCTAATAAGTAAATAATAAAAGTATAACAGTTAACCAATAAAAGGTTTGTCTGTTATCGTTAAAAGAACTTAACTAAAACATTTGCACTATACATTAGTTAAATAGGTACTAAAAAGTGCCTTGTGAACTATATGGTGCCAAATGTGCAATTCACATTGCAAAAAGTTCTAACGGGTCTCAAAATGTTTATTAGAGTCTAATAAGTAAATAATAAAAGTATAACAGTTAACCAATAAAAGGTTTGTCTGTTATCGTTAAAAGAACTTAACTAAAACATTTGCACTATACATTAGTTATATAGGTCCTAAAAAGTGCCTTGTGAACTATATGGTGCCAAATGTGCAATTCACATTGCAAAAAGTTCTAACGGGTCTCAAAATGTTTATTAGAGTCTAATAAGTAAATAATAAAAGTATAACAGTTAACCAATAAAAGGTTTGTTTGTTATCGTTAAAAGAACTTAACTAAAACATTTGCACTATACATTAGTTATATAGGTCCTAAAAAGTGCCTTGTGAACTATATGGTGCCAAATGTTTAATTCAAATTGCAAAAAGTTCTAACGGGTCTCAAAATGTTTATTAGAGTCTAATAAGTAAATAATAAAAGTATAACAGTTAACCAATAAAAGGTTTGTCTGTTATCGTTAAAAGAACTTAACTAAAACATTTGCACTATACATTAGTTATATAGGTCCTAAAAAGTGCCTTGTGAACTATATGGTGCCAAATGTTTAATTCACATTGCAAAAATTTCTAACGGGTCTCAAAATGTTTATTAGAGTCTAATAAGTAAATAATAAAAGTATAACAGTTAACCAATAAAAGGTTTGTCTGTTATCGTTAAAAGAACTTAACTAAAACATTTGCACTATACATTAGTTATATAGGTCCTAAAAAGTGCCTTGTGTACTATATGGTGCCAAATGTTTAATTCAAATTGCAAAAAGTTTTAACCGGTCTCAAAATGTTTATTAGAGTCTAATTAGTAAACAATAAAAGTATAACAGTTAACCAATAAAAGGTTTGTCTGTTATCGTTAAAAGAACTTAACTAAAACATTTGCACTATACATTAGTTATATAGGTCATAAAAAGTGCCTTGTGAACTATATGGTGCCAAATGTGCAATTTACATTGCAAAAAGTTCTAACGGGTCTCAAAATGTTTATTAGAGTCTAATAAGTAAATAATAAAAGTATAACAGTTAACCAATAAAAGGTTTGTCTGTTATCGTTAAAAGAACTTAACTAAAACATTTGCACTATACATTAGTTAAATAGGTACTAAAAAGTGCCTTGTGAACTATATGGTGCCAAATGTGCAATTCACATTGCAAAAAGTTCTAACGGGTCTCAAAATGTTTATTAGAGTCTAATAAGTAAATAATAAAAGTATAACAGTTAACCAATAAAAGGTTTGTCTGTTATCGTTAAAAGAACTTAACTAAAACATTTGCACTATACATTAGTTATATAGGTCCTAAAAAGTGCCTTGTGAACTATATGGTGCCAAATGTGCAATTCACATTGCAAAAAGTTCTAACGGGTCTCAAAATGTTTATTAGAGTCTAATAAGTAAATAATAAAAGTATAACAGTTAACCAATAAAAGGTTTGTTTGTTATCGTTAAAAGAACTTAACTAAAACATTTGCACTATACATTAGTTATATAGGTCCTAAAAAGTGCCTTGTGAACTATATGGTGCCAAATGTTTAATTCAAATTGCAAAAAGTTCTAACGGGTCTCAAAATGTTTATTAGAGTCTAATAAGTAAATAATAAAAGTATAACAGTTAACCAATAAAAGGTTTGTCTGTTATCGTTAAAAGAACTTAACTAAAACATTTGCACTATACATTAGTTATATAGGTCCTAAAAAGTGCCTTGTGAACTATATGGTGCCAAATGTTTAATTCACATTGCAAAAATTTCTAACGGGTCTCAAAATGTTTATTAGAGTCTAATAAGTAAATAATAAAAGTATAACAGTTAACCAATAAAAGGTTTGTCTGTTATCGTTAAAAGAACTTAACTAAAACATTTGCACTATACATTAGTTATATAGGTCCTAAAAAGTGCCTTGTGTACTATATGGTGCCAAATGTTTAATTCAAATTGCAAAAAGTTTTAACCGGTCTCAAAATGTTTATTAGAGTCTAATTAGTAAACAATAAAAGTATAACAGTTAACCAATAAAAGGTTTGTCTGTTATCGTTAAAAGAACTTAACTAAAAAATTTGCACTATACATTAGTTATATAGGTCCTAAAAAGTGCCTTGTGAACTATATGGTGCCAAATTTTTAATTCACATTGCAAAAAGTTCTAACGGGTCTCAAAATGTTTATTAGAGTCTAATAAGTAAATAATAAAAGTATAACAGTTAACCAATAAAAGGTTTGTCTGTTATCGTTAAAAGAACTTAACTAAAACATTTGCACTATACATTAGTTATATAGGTGATAAAAAGTGCCTTGTGAACTATATGGTGCCAAATGTTTAATTCACATTGCAAAAAGTTCTAACGGGTCTCAAAATGTTTATTAGAGTCTAATAAGTAAATAATAAAAGTATAACAGTTAACCAATAAAAGGTTTGTCTGTTATCGTTAAAAGAACTTAACTAAAACATTTGCACTATACATTAGTTATATAGGTCCTAAAAAGTGCCTTGTGAACTATATGGTGCCAAATGTTTAATTCACATTGCAAAAAGTTCTAACGGGTCTCAAAATGTTTATTAGAGTCTAATAAGTAAATAATAAAAGTATAACAGTTAACCAATAAAAGATTTGTCTGTTATCGTTAAAAGAACTTAACTAAAACATTTGCACTATACATTAGTTATATAGGTCATAAAAAGTGCCTTGTGAACTATATGGTGCCAAATGTGCAATTTACATTGCAAAAAGTTCTAACGGGTCTCAAAATGTTTATTAGAGTCTAATAAGTAAATAATAAAAGTATAACAGTTAACCAATAAAAGGTTTGTCTGTTATCGTTAAAAGAACTTAACTAAAACATTTGCACTATACATTAGTTAAATAGGTACTAAAAAGTGCCTTGTGAACTATATGGTGCCAAATGTGCAATTCACATTGCAAAAAGTTCTAACGGGTCTCAAAATGTTTATTAGAGTCTAATAAGTAAATAATAAAAGTATAACAGTTAACCAATAAAAGGTTTGTCTGTTATCGTTAAAAGAACTTAACTAAAACATTTGCACTATACATTAGTTATATAGGTCCTAAAAAGTGCCGTGTGAAATATATGGTGCCAAATGTTTAATTCACATTGCAAAAAGTTCTAACGGGTCTCAAAATGTTTATTAGAGTCTAATAAGTAAATAATAAAAGTATAACAGTTAACCAATAAAAGGTTTGTCTGTTATCGTTAAAAGAACTTAACTAAAACATTTGCACTATACATTAGTTATATAAGTCCTAAAAAGTGCCTTGTGAACTATATGGTGCCAAATGTTTAATTCACATTGCAAAAAGTTCTAACGGGTCTCAAAATGTTTATTAGAGTCTAATAAGTAAATAATAAAAGTATAACAGTTAACCAATAAAAGATTTGTCTGTTATCGTTAAAAGAACTTAACTAAAACATTTGCACTATACATTAGTTATATAGGTCCTAAAAAGTGCCTTGTGAACTATATGGTGCCAAATGTGCAATTCACATTGCAAAAAGTTCTAACGGGTCTCAAAATGTTTATTAGAGTCTAATAAGTAAATAATAAAAGTATAACAATTAACCAATAAAAGGTTTGTCTGTTATCGTTAAAAGAACTTAACTAAAACATTTGCACTATACATTAGTTATATAAGTGATAAAAAGTGCCTTGTGAACTATATGGTGCCAAATGTGCAATTGACATTGCAAAAAGTTCTAACGGGTCTCAAAATGTTTATTAGAGTCTAATAAGTAAATAATAAAAGTATAAAAATTAACCAATAAAAGGTTTGTCTGTTATCGTTAAAAGAACTTAACTAAAACATTTGCACTATACATTAGTTATATAGGTCCTAAAAAGTGCCTTGTGAACTTAATGGTGCAAAATGTTTAATTCACATTGCAAAAAGTTCTAACGGGTCTCAAAATGTTTATTAGAGTCTAATAAGTAAATAATAAAAGTATAACAATTAACCAATAAAAGGTTTGTCTGTTATCGTTAAAAGAACTTAACTAAAACATTTGCACTATACATTAGTTATATAAGTGATAAAAAGTGCCTTGTGAACTATATGGTGCCAAATGTTTAATTCACATTGCAAAAAGTTCTAACGGGTCTCAAAATGTTTATTAGAGTCTAATAAGTAAATAATAAAAGTATAACAGTTAACCAATAAAAGGTTTGTCTGTTATCGTTAAAAGAACTTAACTAAAACATTTGCACTATACATTAGTTATATAAGTCCTAAAAAGTGCCTTGTGAACTATATGGTGCCAAATGTTTAATTAACATTGCAAAAAGTTCTAACGGGTCTCAAAATGTTTATTAGAGTCTAATAAGTAAATAATAAAAGTATAACAGTTAACCAATAAAAGGTTTGTCTGTTATCGTTAAAAGAACTTAACTAAAACATTTGCTCTATACATTAGTTATATAGGTCCTAAAAAGTGCCTTGAGAACTATATGGTGCCAAATGTGCAATTCACATTGCAAAAAGTTCTAACGGGTCTCAAAATGTTTATTAGAGTCTAATAAGTAAATAATAAAATTATAACAATTAACCAATAAAAGGTTTGTCTGTTATCGTTAAAAGAACTTAACTAAAACATTTGCACTATACATTAGTTATATAGGTCCTAAAAAGTGCCTTGTGAACTATATGGTGCAAAATGTTTAATTCACATTGCAAAAAGTTCTAACGGGTCTCAAAATGTTTATTAGAGTCTAATAAGTAAATAATAAAAGTATAACAGTTAACCAATAAAAGGTTTGTCTGTTATCGTTAAAAGAACTTAACTAAAACATTTGCACTATACATTAGTTATATAGGTCCTAAAAAGTGCCTTGTGAACTATATGGTGCCAAATGTTTAATTCAAATTGCAAAAAGTTTTAACGGGTCTCAAAATGTTTATTAGAGTCTAATAAGTAAATAATAAAAGTATAACAGTTAACCAATAAAAGGTTTGTCTGTTATCGCTAAAAGAACTTAACTAAAACATTTGCACTATACATTAGTTATATAGGTCCTAAAAAGTGCCTTGTGAACTATATGGAGCCAAATTTTTAATTCACAATGCAAAAATTACTAACGGGTCTCAAAATGTTTATTAGAGTCTAATAAGTAAATAATAAAAGTATAACAGTTAACCAATAAAAGATTTGTCTGTTATCGTTAAAAGAACTTAACTAAAACATTTGCACTATACATTAGTTATATAGGTCCTAAAAAGTGCCTTGTGTACTATATGGTGCCAAATGTTTAATTCAAATTGCAAAAAGTTCTAACGGGTCTCAAAATGTTTATTAGAGTCTAATAAGTAAACAATAAAAGTATAACAGTTAACCAATAAAAGGTTTGTCTGTTATCGTTAAAAGGACTTAACTAAAACATTTGCACTATACATTAGTTATATAGGTCCTAAAAAGTGCCTTGTGAACTATATGGTGCCAAATGTTTAATTCACATTGCAAAAAGTTCTAACGGGTCTCAAAATGTTTATTAGAGTCTAATAAGTAAATAATAAAAGTATAACAGTTAACCAATAAAAGGTTTGTCTGTTATGGTTAAAAGAACTTAACTAAAACATTTGCACTATACATTAGTTATATAGGTCATAAAAAGTGATTGTGAACTATATGGTGCCAAATGTTTAATTCACATTGCAAAAAGTTCTAACGGGTCTCAAAATGTTTATTAGAGTCTAATAAGTAAATAATAAAAGTATAACAGTTAACCAATAAAAGGTTTGTCTGTTATCGTTAAAAGAACTTAACTAAAACATTTGCACTATACATTAGTTATATAGGTCCTAAAAAGTACCTTGTGAACTATATGGTGCCAAATGTTTAATTCACATTGCAAAAAGTTCTAACGGGTCTCAAAATGTTTATTAGAGTCTAATAAGTAAATAATAAAAGTATAACAGTTAACCAATAAAAGGTTTGTCTGTTATCGTTAAAAGAACTTAACTAAAACATTTGCACTATACATTAGTTATATAGGTCCTAAAAAGTGCCTTGTGAACTATATGGTGCCAAATGTTTAATTAACATTGCAAAAAGTTCTAACGGGTCTCAAAATGTTTATTAGAGTCTAATAAGTAAATAATAAAAGTATAACAGTTAACCAATAAAAGGTTTGTCTGTTATCGTTAAAAGAACTTAACTAAAACATTTGCACTATACATTAGTTATATAGGTCCTAAAAAGTGCCTTGTGAACTATATGGTGCCAAATGTGCAATTCACAATGCAAAAAGTTCTAACGGGTCTCAAAATGTTTATTAGAGTCTAATAAGTAAATAATAAAAGTATAACAGTTAACCAATAAAAGGTTTGTTTGTTATCGTTAAAAGAACTTAACTAAAACATTTGCACTATACATTAGTTATATAGGTCCTAAAAAGTGCCTTGTGAACTATATGGTGCCAAATGTTTAATTCAAATTGCAAAAAGTTCTAACGGGTCTCAAAATGTTTATTAGAGTCTAATAAGTAAATAATAAAAGTATAACAGTTAACCAATAAAAGGTTTGTCTGTTATCGTTAAAAGAACTTAACTAAAACATTTGCACTATACATTAGTTATATAGGTCCTAAAAAGTGCCTTGTGAACTATATGGTGCCAAATGTTTAATTCACATTGCAAAAATTTCTAACGGGTCTCAAAATGTTTATTAGAGTCTAATAAGTAAATAATAAAAGTATAACAGTTAACCAATAAAAGGTTTGTCTGTTATCGTTAAAAGAACTTAACTAAAACATTTGCACTATACATTAGTTATATAGGTCCTAAAAAGTGCCTTGTGTACTATATGGTGCCAAATGTTTAATTCAAATTGCAAAAAGTTCTAACCGGTCTCAAAATGTTTATTAGAGTCTAATTAGTAAACAATAAAAGTATAACAGTTAACCAATAAAAGGTTTGTCTGTTATCGTTAAAAGAACTTAACTAAAAAATTTGCACTATACATTAGTTATATAGGTCCTAAAAAGTGCCTTGTGAACTATATGGTGCCAAATTTTTAATTCACATTGCAAAAAGTTCTAACGGGTCTCAAAATGTTTATTAGAGTCTAATAAGTAAATAATAAAAGTATAACAGTTAACCAATAAAAGGTTTGTCTGTTATCGTTAAAAGAACTTAACTAAAACATTTGCACTATACATTAGTTATATAGGTGATAAAAAGTGCCTTGTGAACTATATGGTGCCAAATGTTTAATTCACATTGCAAAAAGTTCTAACGGGTCTCAAAATGTTTATTAGAGTCTAATAAGTAAATAATAAAAGTATAACAGTTAACCAATAAAAGGTTTGTCTGTTATCGTTAAAAGAACTTAACTAAAACATTTGCACTATACATTAGTTATATAGGTCCTAAAAAGTGCCTTGTGAACTATATGGTGCCAAATGTTTAATTCACATTGCAAAAAGTTCTAACGGGTCTCAAAATGTTTATTAGAGTCTAATAAGTAAATAATAAAAGTATAACAGTTAACCAATAAAAGATTTGTCTGTTATCGTTAAAAGAACTTAACTAAAACATTTGCACTATACATTAGTTATATAGGTCATAAAAAGTGCCTTGTGAACTATATGGTGCCAAATGTGCAATTTACATTGCAAAAAGTTCTAACGGGTCTCAAAATGTTTATTAGAGTCTAATAAGTAAATAATAAAAGTATAACAGTTAACCAATAAAAGGTTTGTCTGTTATCGTTAAAAGAACTTAACTAAAACATTTGCACTATACATTAGTTAAATAGGTACTAAAAAGTGCCTTGTGAACTATATGGTGCCAAATGTGCAATTCACATTGCAAAAAGTTCTAACGGGTCTCAAAATGTTTATTAGAGTCTAATAAGTAAATAATAAAAGTATAACAGTTAACCAATAAAAGGTTTGTCTGTTATCGTTAAAAGAACTTAACTAAAACATTTGCACTATACATTAGTTATATAGGTCCTAAAAAGTGCCGTGTGAACTATATGGTGCCAAATGTTTAATTCACATTGCAAAAAGTTCTAACGGGTCTCAAAATGTTTATTAGAGTCTAATAAGTAAATAATAAAAGTATAACAGTTAACCAATAAAAGGTTTGTCTGTTATCGTTAAAAGAACTTAACTAAAACATTTGCACTATACATTAGTTATATAAGTCCTAAAAAGTGCCTTGTGAACTATATGGTGCCAAATGTTTAATTCACATTGCAAAAAGTTCTAACGGGTCTCAAAATGTTTATTAGAGTCTAATAAGTAAATAATAAAAGTATAACAGTTAACCAATAAAAGATTTGTCTGTTATCGTTAAAAGAACTTAACTAAAACATTTGCACTATACATTAGTTATATAGGTCCTAAAAAGTGCCTTGTGAACTATATGGTGCCAAATGTGCAATTCACATTGCAAAAAGTTCTAACGGGTCTCAAAATGTTTATTAGAGTCTAATAAGTAAATAATAAAAGTATAACAATTAACCAATAAAAGGTTTGTCTGTTATCGTTAAAAGAACTTAACTAAAACATTTGCACTATACATTAGTTATATAAGTGATAAAAAGTGCCTTGTGAACTATATGGTGCCAAATGTGCAATTGACATTGCAAAAAGTTCTAACGGGTCTCAAAATGTTTATTAGAGTCTAATAAGTAAATAATAAAAGTATAACAATTAACCAATAAAAGGTTTGTCTGTTATCGTTAAAAGAACTTAACTAAAACATTTGCACTATACATTAGTTATATAGGTCCTAAAAAGTGCCTTGTGAACTTAATGGTGCAAAATGTTTAATTCACATTGCAAAAAGTTCTAACGGGTCTCAAAATGTTTATTAGAGTCTAATAAGTAAATAATAAAAGTATAACAATTAACCAATAAAAGGTTTGTCTGTTATCGTTAAAAGAACTTAACTAAAACATTTGCACTATACATTAGTTATATAAGTGATAAAAAGTGCCTTGTGAACTATATGGTGCCAAATGTGCAATTGACATTACAAAAAGTTCTAACGGGTCTCAAAATGTTTATTAGAGTCTAATAAGTAAATAATAAAAGTATAACAATTAACCAATAAAAGGTTTGTCTGTTATCGTTAAAAGAACTTAACTAAAACATTTGCACTATACATTAGTTATATAGGTCCTAAAAAGTGCCTTGTGAACTTAATGGTGCCAAATGTTTAATTCAAATTGCAAAAAGTTCTAACGGGTCTCAAAATGTTTATTAGAGTCTAATAAGTAAATAATAAAAGTATAACAGTTAACCAATAAAAGATTTGTCTGTTATCGTTAAAAGAACTTAACTAAAACATTTGCACTATACATTAGTTATATAGGTCATAAAAAGTGCCTTGTGAACTATATGGTGCCAAATGTTTAATTCACATTGCAAAAAGTTCTAACGGGTCTCAAAATGTTTATTAGAGTCTAATAAGTAAATAATAAAAGTATAACAGTTAACCAATAAAAGGTTTGTCTGTTATCGTTAAAAGAACTTAACTAAAACATTTGCACTATACATTAGTTAAATAGGTACTAAAAAGTGCCTTGTGAACTATATGGTGCCAAATGTGCAATTCACATTGCAAAAAGTTCTAACGGGTCTCAAAATGTTTATTAGAGTCTAATAAGTAAATAATAAAAGTATAACAGTTAACCAATAAAAGGTTTGTCTGTTATCGTTAAAAGAACTTAACTAAAACATTTGCACTATACATTAGTTATATAGGTCCTAAAAAGTGCCTTGTGAACTATATGGTGCCAAATGTTTAATTCACATTGCAAAAAGTTCTAACGGGTCTCAAAATGTTTATTAGAGTCTAATAAGTAAATAATGAAAGTATAACAGTTAACCAATAAAAGGTTTGTCTGTTATCGTTAAAAGAACTTAACTAAAACATTTGCACTATACATTAGTTATATAAGTCCTAAAAAGTGCCTTGTGAACTATATGGTGCCAAATGTTTAATTCACATTGCAAAAAGTTCTAACGGGTCTCAAAATGTTTATTAGAGTCTAATAAGTAAATAATAAAAGTATAACAGTTAACCAATAAAAGATTTGTCTGTTATCGTTAAAAGAACTTAACTAAAACATTTGCACTATACATTAGTTATATAGGTCCTAAAAAGTGCCTTGTGAACTATATGGTGCCAAATGTGCAATTCACATTGCAAAAAGTTCTAACGGGTCTCAAAATGTTTATTAGAGTCTAATAAGTAAATAATAAAAGTATAACAATTAACCAATAAAAGGTTTGTCTGTTATCGTTAAAAGAACTTAACTAAAACATTTGCACTATACATTAGTTATATAGGTCCTAAAAAGTGCCTTGTGAACTTAATGGTGCAAAATGTTTAATTCACATTGCAAAAAGTTCTAACGGGTCTCAAAATGTTTATTAGAGTCTAATAAGTAAATAATAAAAGTATAACAATTAACCAATAAAAGGTTTGTCTGTTATCGTTAAAAGAACTTAACTAAAACATTTGCACTATACATTAGTTATATAAGTGATAAAAAGTGCCTTGTGAACTATATGGTGCCAAATGTGCAATTGACATTGCAAAAAGTTCTAACGGGTCTCAAAATGTTTATTAGAGTCTAATAAGTAAATAATAAAAGTATAACAATTAACCAATAAAAGGTTTGTCTGTTATCGTTAAAAGAACTTAACTAAAACATTTGCACTATACATTAGTTATATAGGTCCTAAAAAGTGCCTTGTGAACTTAATGGTGCCAAATGTTTAATTCACATTGCAAAAAGTTCTAACGGGTCTCAAAATGTTTATTAGAGTCTAATAAGTAAATAATAAAAGTATAACAGTTAACCAATAAAAGATTTGTCTGTTATCGTTAAAAGAACTTAACTAAAACATTTGCACTATACATTAGTTATATAGGTCATAAAAAGTGCCTTGTGAACTATATGGTGCCAAATGTTTAATTCACATTGCAAAAAGTTCTAACGGGTCTCAAAATGTTTATTAGAGTCTAATAAGTAAATAATAAAAGTATAACAGTTAACCAATAAAAGGTTTGTCTGTTATCGTTAAAAGAACTTAACTAAAACATTTGCACTATACATTAGTTAAATAGGTACTAAAAAGTGCCTTGTGAACTATATGGTGCCAAATGTGCAATTCACATTGCAAAAAGTTCTAACGGGTCTCAAAATGTTTATTAGAGTCTAATAAGTAAATAATAAAAGTATAACAGTTAACCAATAAAAGGTTTGTCTGTTATCGTTAAAAGAACTTAACTAAAACATTTGCACTATACATTAGTTATATAGGTCCTAAAAAGTGCCTTGTGAACTATATGGTGCCAAATGTTTAATTCACATTGCAAAAAGTTCTAACGGGTCTCAAAATGTTTATTAGAGTCTAATAAGTAAATAATAAAAGTATAACAGTTAACCAATAAAAGGTTTGTCTGTTATCGTTAAAAGAACTTAACTAAAACATTTGCACTATACCTTAGTTATATAAGTCCTAAAAAGTGCCTTGTGAACTATATGGTGCCAAATGTTTAATTCAGATTGCAAAAAGTTCTAACGGGTCTCAAAATGTTTATTAGAGTCTAATAAGTAAATAATAAAAGTATAACAGTTAACCAATAAAAGATTTGTCTGTTATCGTTAAAAGAACTTAACTAAAACATTTGCACTATACATTAGTTATATAGGTCCTAAAAAGTGCCTTGTGAACTATATGGTGCCAAATGTTTAATTCACATTGCAAAAAGTTCTAACGGGTCTCAAAATGTTTATTAGAGTCTAATAAGTAAATAATAAAAGTATAACAGTTAACCAATAAAAGGTTTGTCTGTTATCGTTAAAAGAACTTAACTAAAACATTTGCACTATACATTAGTTATATAAGTGATAAAAAGTGCCTTGTGAACTATATGGTGCCAAATGTGCAATTGACATTGCAAAAAGTTCTAACGGGTCTCAAAATGTTTATTAGAGTCTAATAAGTAAATAATAAAAGTATAACAATTAACCAATAAAAGGTTTGTCTGTTATCGTTAAAAGAACTTAACTAAAACATTTGCACTATACATTAGTTATATAGGTCCTAAAAAGTGCCTTGTGAACTTAATGGTGCAAAATGTTTAATTCACATTGCAAAAAGTTCTAACGGGTCTCAAAATGTTTATTAGAGTCTAATAAGTAAATAATAAAAGTATAACAATTAACCAATAAAAGGTTTGTCTGTTATCGTTAAAAGAACTTAACTAAAACATTTGCACTATACATTAGTTATATAAGTGATAAAAAGTGCCTTGTGAACTATATGGTGCCAAATGTGCAATTGACATTGCAAAAAGTTCTAACGGGTCTCAAAATGTTTATTAGAGTCTAATAAGTAAATAATAAAAGTATAACAATTAACCAATAAAAGGTTTGTCTGTTATCGTTAAAAGAACTTAACTAAAACATTTGCACTATACATTAGTTATATAGGTCCTAAAAAGTGCCTTGTGAACTTAATGGTGCAAAATGTTTAATTCACATTGCAAAAAGTTCTAACGGGTCTCAAAATGTTTATTAGAGTCTAATAAGTAAATAATGAAAGTATAACAGTTAACCAATAAAAGGTTTGTCTGTTATCGTTAAAGAACTTAACTAAAACATTTGCACTATACATTAGTTATATAGGTCCTAAAAAGTGCCTTGTGAACTATATGGTGCCAAATGTTTAATTCAAATTGCAAAAAGTTCTAACGGGTCTCAAAATGTTTATTAGAGTCTAATAAGTAAATAATAAAAGTATAACAGTTAACCAATAAAAGGTTTGTCTGTTATCGCTAAAAGAACTTAACTAAAACATTTGCACTATACATTAGTTATATAGGTCCTAAAAAGTGCCTTATGAACTATATGGTGCCAAATATTTAATTCACATTGCAAAAATTTCTAACGGGTCTCAAAATGTTTATTAGAGTCTAATAAGTAAATAATAAAAGTATAACAGTTAACCAATAAAAGGTTTGTCTGTTATCGTTAAAAGAACTTAACTAAAACATTTGCACTATACATTAGTTATATAGGTCTTAAAAAGTGCCTTGTGTACTATATGGTGCCAAATGTTTAATTCAATTTGCAAAAAGTTCTAACGGGTCTCAAAATGTTTATTAGAGTCTAATAAGTAAACAATAAATGTATAACAGTTAACCAATAAAAGGTTTGTCTGTTATCGTTAAAAGAACTTAACTAAAACATTTGCACTATACATTAGTTATATAGGTCCTAAAAAATGCCTTGTGAACTATATGGTGCCAAATGTTTAATTCACATTGCAAAAATTTCTAACGGGTCTCAAAATGTTTATTAGAGTCTAATAAGTAAATAATAAAAGTATAACAGTTAACCAATAAAAGGTTTGTCTGTTATCGTTAAAAGAACTTAACTAAAACATTTGCACTATACATTAGTTATATAAGTGATAAAAAGTGCCTTGTGAACTATATGGTGCCAAATGTTTAATTCACATTGCAAAAAGTTCTAACGGGTCTCAAAATGTTTATTAGAGTCTAATAAGTAAATAATAAAAGTATAACAGTTAACCAATAAAAGGTTTGTCTGTTATCGTTAAAAGAACTTAACTAAAACATTTGCACTATACATTAGTTATATAGGTCCTAAAAAGTGCCTTGTGAACTATATGGTGCCAAATGTGCAATTGACATTGCAAAAAGTTCTAACGGGTCTCAAAATGTTTATTAGAGTCTAATAAGTAAATAATAAAAGTATAACAATTAACCAATAAAAGGTTTGTCTGTTATCGTTAAAAGAACTTAACTAAAACATTTGCACTATACATTAGTTATATAGGTCCTAAAAAGTGCCTTGTGAACTTAATGGTGCCAAATGTTTAATTCACATTGCAAAAAGTTCTAACGGGTCTCAAAATGTTTATTAGAGTCTAATAAGTAAATAATGAAAGTATAACAGTTAACCAATAAAAGGTTTGTCTGTTATCGTTAAAGAACTTAACTAAAACATTTGCACTATACATTAGTTATATAGGTCCTAAAAAGTGCCTTGTGAACTATATGATGCGAAATGTTTAATTCACATTGCAAAAAGTTCTGACGGGTCTCAAAATGTTTATTAGAGTCTAATAAGTAACTAATAAAAGTATAACAGTTAACCAATAAAAGGTTTGTCTGTTATCGTTAAAAGAACTTAACTAAAACATTTGCACTATACATTAGTTATATAGGTCCTAAAAAGTGCCTTGTGAACTATATGGTGCCAAATGTGCAATTCACATTGCAAAAAGTTCTAACGGGTCTCAAAATGTTTATTAGAGTCTAATAAGTAAATAATAAAAGTATAACAGTTAACCAATAAAAGGTTTGTCTGTTATCGTTAAACGAACTTAACTAAAACATTTGCACTATACATTAGTTATATAGGTCCTAAAAAGTGCCTTGTGAACTATATGGTGCCAAATGTTTAATTCAAATTGCAAAAAGTTCTAACGGGTCTCAAAATGTTTATTAGAGTCTAATAAGTAAATAATAAAAGTATAACAGTTAACCAATAAAGGGTTTGTCTTTTATCGCTAAAAGAACTTAACTAAAACATTTGCACTATACATTAGTTATATAGGTCCTAAAAAGTGCCTTGTGAACTATATGGTGCCAAATGTTTAATTCAAATTGCAAAAAGTTCTAACGGGTCTCAAAATGTTTATTAGAGTCTAATAAGTAAATAATAAAATTATAACAGTTAACCAATAAAAGGTTTGTCTGTTATCGTTAAAAGAACTTAACTAAAACATTTGCACTATACATTAGTTATATAGGTCCTAAAAAGTGCCTTGTGAACTATATGGTGCCAAATGTGCAATTCACATTGCAAAAAGTTCTAACGGGTCTCAAAATGTTTATTAGAGTCTAATAAGTAAATAATAAAAGTATAACAGTTAACCAATAATAGGTTTGTCTGTTATCGTTAAAAGAACTTAACTAAAACATTTGCACTATATATTAGTTATATAGGTCCTAAAAAGTGCCTTGTGAACTATATGGTGCCAAATGTTTAATTCAAATTGCAAAAAGTTCTAACGGGTCTCAAAATGTTTATTAGAGTCTAATAAGTAAACAATAAAAGTATAACAGTTAACCAATAAAAGATTTGTCTGTTATCGCTAAAAGAACTTAACTAAAACATTTGCACTATACATTAGTTATATAGGTCCTAAAAATTGCCTTGTGAACTATATGGTGCCAAATGTTTAATTCACATTGCAAAAAGTTCTAACGGGTCTCAAAATGTTTATTAGAGTCTAATAAGTAAATAATAAAACTATAACAGTTAACCAATAAAAGGTTTGTCTGTTATCGTTAAAAGAACTTAACTAAAACATTTGCACTATACATTAGTTATATAGGTCCTAAAAAGTGCCTTGTGAACTATATGGTGCCAAATGTTTAATTCACATTGCAAAAAGTTCTAACGGGTCTCAAAATGTTTATTAGAGTCTAATAAGTAAATAATAAAAGTATAACAGTTAACCAATAAAAGGTTTGTCTGTTATCGTTAAAAGAACTTAACTAAAACATTTGCACTATACATTAGTTATATAGGTCCTAAAAAGTGCCTTGTGAACTATATGGTGCCAAATGTTTATTTCACATTGCAAAAAGTTCTAACGGGTCTCAAAATGTTTATTAGAGTCTAATAAGTAAATATTAAAAGTATAACAGTTAACCAATAAAAGGTTTGTCTGTTATGGTTAAAAGAACTTAACTAAAACATTTGCACTATACATTAGTTATATAGGTCCTAAAAAGTGCCTTGTGAACTATATGGTGCCAAATGTGCAATTCACATTGCAAGAAGTTCTAACGGGTCTCAAAATGTTTATTAGAGTCTAATAAGTAAATAATAAAAGTATAACAGTTAACCAATAAAAGGTTTGTCTGTTATCGTTAAAAGAACTTAACTAAAACATTTGCACTATACATTAGTTATATAGGTCCTAAAAAGTGCCTTGTGAACTATATGGTGCCAAATGTGCAATTGACATTGCAAAAAGTTCTAACGGGTCTCAAAATGTTTATTAGAGTCTAATAAGTAAATAATAAAAGTATAACAATTAACCAATAAAAGGTTTGTCTGTTATCGTTAAAAGAACTTAACTAAAACATTTGCACTATACATTAGTTATATAGGTCCTAAAAAGTGCCTTGTGAACTTAATGGTGCAAAATGTTTAATTCACATTGCAAAAAGTTCTAACGGGTCTCAAAATGTTTATTAGAGTCTAATAAGTAAATAATAAAAGTATAACAATTAACCAATAAAAGGTTTGTCTGTTATCGTTAAAAGAACTTAACTAAAACATTTGCACTATACATTAGTTATATAAGTGATAAAAAGTGCCTTGTGAACTATATGGTGCCAAATGTGCAATTGACATTACAAAAAGTTCTAACGGGTCTCAAAATGTTTATTAGAGTCTAATAAGTAAATAATAAAAGTATAACAATTAACCAATAAAAGGTTTGTCTGTTATCGTTAAAAGAACTTAACTAAAACATTTGCACTATACATTAGTTATATAGGTCCTAAAAAGTGCCTTGTGAACTTAATGGTGCCAAATGTTTAATTCAAATTGCAAAAAGTTCTAACGGGTCTCAAAATGTTTATTAGAGTCTAATAAGTAAATAATAAAAGTATAACAGTTAACCAATAAAAGGTTTGTCTGTTATCGTTAAAAGAACTTAACTAAAACATTTGCACTATACATTAGTTATATAGGTCATAAAAAGTGCCTTGTGAACTATATGGTGCCAAATGTTTAATTCACATTGCAAAAAGTTCTAACGGGTCTCAAAATGTTTATTAGAGTCTAATAAGTAAATAATAAAAGTATAACAGTTAACCAATAAAAGGTTTGTCTGTTATCGTTAAAAGAACTTAACTAAAACATTTGCACTATACATTAGTTAAATAGGTACTAAAAAGTGCCTTGTGAACTATATGGTGCCAAATGTGCAATTCACATTGCAAAAAGTTCTAACGGGTCTCAAAATGTTTATTAGAGTCTAATAAGTAAATAATAAAAGTATAACAGTTAACCAATAAAAGGTTTGTCTGTTATCGTTAAAAGAACTTAACTAAAACATTTGCACTATACATTAGTTATATAGGTCCTAAAAAGTGCCTTGTGAACTATATGGTGCCAAATGTTTAATTCACATTGCAAAAAGTTCTAACGGGTCTCAAAATGTTTATTAGAGTCTAATAAGTAAATAATGAAAGTATAACAGTTAACCAATAAAAGGTTTGTCTGTTATCGTTAAAAGAACTTAACTAAAACATTTGCACTATACATTAGTTATATAAGTCCTAAAAAGTGCCTTGTGAACTATATGGTGCCAAATGTTTAATTCACATTGCAAAAAGTTCTAACGGGTCTCAAAATGTTTATTAGAGTCTAATAAGTAAATAATAAAAGTATAACAGTTAACCAATAAAAGATTTGTCTGTTATCGTTAAAAGAACTTAACTAAAACATTTGCACTATACATTAGTTATATAGGTCCTAAAAAGTGCCTTGTGAACTATATGGTGCCAAATGTGCAATTCACATTGCAAAAAGTTCTAACGGGTCTCAAAATGTTTATTAGAGTCTAATAAGTAAATAATAAAAGTATAACAATTAACCAATAAAAGGTTTGTCTGTTATCGTTAAAAGAACTTAACTAAAACATTTGCACTATACATTAGTTATATAGGTCCTAAAAAGTGCCTTGTGAACTTAATGGTGCAAAATGTTTAATTCACATTGCAAAAAGTTCTAACGGGTCTCAAAATGTTTATTAGAGTCTAATAAGTAAATAATAAAAGTATAACAATTAACCAATAAAAGGTTTGTCTGTTATCGTTAAAAGAACTTAACTAAAACATTTGCACTATACATTAGTTATATAAGTGATAAAAAGTGCCTTGTGAACTATATGGTGCCAAATGTGCAATTGACATTGCAAAAAGTTCTAACGGGTCTCAAAATGTTTATTAGAGTCTAATAAGTAAATAATAAAAGTATAACAATTAACCAATAAAAGGTTTGTCTGTTATCGTTAAAAGAACTTAACTAAAACATTTGCACTATACATTAGTTATATAGGTCCTAAAAAGTGCCTTGTGAACTTAATGGTGCCAAATGTTTAATTCACATTGCAAAAAGTTCTAACGGGTCTCAAAATGTTTATTAGAGTCTAATAAGTAAATAATAAAAGTATAACAGTTAACCAATAAAAGATTTGTCTGTTATCGTTAAAAGAACTTAACTAAAACATTTGCACTATACATTAGTTATATAGGTCATAAAAAGTGCCTTGTGAACTATATGGTGCCAAATGTTTAATTCACATTGCAAAAAGTTCTAACGGGTCTCAAAATGTTTATTAGAGTCTAATAAGTAAATAATAAAAGTATAACAGTTAACCAATAAAAGGTTTGTCTGTTATCGTTAAAAGAACTTAACTAAAACATTTGCACTATACATTAGTTAAATAGGTACTAAAAAGTGCCTTGTGAACTATATGGTGCCAAATGTTTAATTCACATTGCAAAAAGTTCTAACGGGTCTCAAAATGTTTATTAGAGTCTAATAAGTAAATAATAAAAGTATAACAGTTAACCAATAAAAGGTTTGTCTGTTATCGTTAAAAGAACTTAACTAAAACATTTGCACTATACATTAGTTATATAGGTCCTAAAAAGTGCCTTGTGAACTATATGGTGCCAAATGTTTAATTCACATTGCAAAAAGTTCTAACGGGTCTCAAAATGTTTATTAGAGTCTAATAAGTAAATAATAAAAGTATAACAGTTAACCAATAAAAGGTTTGTCTGTTATCGTTAAAAGAACTTAACTAAAACATTTGCACTATACCTTAGTTATATAAGTCCTAAAAAGTGCCTTGTGAACTATATGGTGCCAAATGTTTAATTCAGATTGCAAAAAGTTCTAACGGGTCTCAAAATGTTTATTAGAGTCTAATAAGTAAATAATAAAAGTATAACAGTTAACCAATAAAAGATTTGTCTGTTATCGTTAAAAGAACTTAACTAAAACATTTGCACTATACATTAGTTATATAGGTCCTAAAAAGTGCCTTGTGAACTATATGGTGCCAAATGTTTAATTCACATTGCAAAAAGTTCTAACGGGTCTCAAAATGTTTATTAGAGTCTAATAAGTAAATAATAAAAGTATAACAGTTAACCAATAAAAGGTTTGTCTGTTATCGTTAAAAGAACTTAACTAAAACATTTGCACTATACATTAGTTATATAAGTGATAAAAAGTGCCTTGTGAACTATATGGTGCCAAATGTGCAATTGACATTGCAAAAAGTTCTAACGGGTCTCAAAATGTTTATTAGAGTCTAATAAGTAAATAATAAAAGTATAACAATTAACCAATAAAAGGTTTGTCTGTTATCGTTAAAAGAACTTAACTAAAACATTTGCACTATACATTAGTTATATAGGTCCTAAAAAGTGCCTTGTGAACTTAATGGTGCAAAATGTTTAATTCACATTGCAAAAAGTTCTAACGGGTCTCAAAATGTTTATTAGAGTCTAATAAGTAAATAATAAAAGTATAACAATTAACCAATAAAAGGTTTGTCTGTTATCGTTAAAAGAACTTAACTAAAACATTTGCACTATACATTAGTTATATAAGTGATAAAAAGTGCCTTGTGAACTATATGGTGCCAAATGTGCAATTGACATTGCAAAAAGTTCTAACGGGTCTCAAAATGTTTATTAGAGTCTAATAAGTAAATAATAAAAGTATAACAATTAACCAATAAAAGGTTTGTCTGTTATCGTTAAAAGAACTTAACTAAAACATTTGCACTATACATTAGTTATATAGGTCCTAAAAAGTGCCTTGTGAACTTAATGGTGCAAAATGTTTAATTCACATTGCAAAAAGTTCTAACGGGTCTCAAAATGTTTATTAGAGTCTAATAAGTAAATAATGAAAGTATAACAGTTAACCAATAAAAGGTTTGTCTGTTATCGTTAAAGAACTTAACTAAAACATTTGCACTATACATTAGTTATATAGGTCCTAAAAAGTGCCTTGTGAACTATATGGTGCCAAATGTTTAATTCAAATTGCAAAAAGTTCTAACGGGTCTCAAAATGTTTATTAGAGTCTAATAAGTAAATAATAAAAGTATAACAGTTAACCAATAAAAGGTTTGTCTGTTATCGCTAAAAGAACTTAACTAAAACATTTGCACTATACATTAGTTATATAGGTCCTAAAAAGTGCCTTATGAACTATATGGTGCCAAATATTTAATTCACATTGCAAAAATTTCTAACGGGTCTCAAAATGTTTATTAGAGTCTAATAAGTAAATAATAAAAGTATAACAGTTAACCAATAAAAGGTTTGTCTGTTATCGTTAAAAGAACTTAACTAAAACATTTGCACTATACATTAGTTATATAGGTCTTAAAAAGTGCCTTGTGTACTATATGGTGCCAAATGTTTAATTCAATTTGCAAAAAGTTCTAACGGGTCTCAAAATGTTTATTAGAGTCTAATAAGTAAACAATAAATGTATAACAGTTAACCAATAAAAGGTTTGTCTGTTATCGTTAAAAGAACTTAACTAAAACATTTGCACTATACATTAGTTATATAGGTCCTAAAAAATGCCTTGTGAACTATATGGTGCCAAATGTTTAATTCACATTGCAAAAATTTCTAACGGGTCTCAAAATGTTTATTAGAGTCTAATAAGTAAATAATAAAAGTATAACAGTTAACCAATAAAAGGTTTGTCTGTTATCGTTAAAAGAACTTAACTAAAACATTTGCACTATACATTAGTTATATAAGTGATAAAAAGTGCCTTGTGAACTATATGGTGCCAAATGTTTAATTCACATTGCAAAAAGTTCTAACGGGTCTCAAAATGTTTATTAGAGTCTAATAAGTAAATAATAAAAGTATAACAGTTAACCAATAAAAGGTTTGTCTGTTATCGTTAAAAGAACTTAACTAAAACATTTGCACTATACATTAGTTATATAGGTCCTAAAAAGTGCCTTGTGAACTATATGGTGCCAAATGTGCAATTGACATTGCAAAAAGTTCTAACGGGTCTCAAAATGTTTATTAGAGTCTAATAAGTAAATAATAAAAGTATAACAATTAACCAATAAAAGGTTTGTCTGTTATCGTTAAAAGAACTTAACTAAAACATTTGCACTATACATTAGTTATATAGGTCCTAAAAAGTGCCTTGTGAACTTAATGGTGCCAAATGTTTAATTCACATTGCAAAAAGTTCTAACGGGTCTCAAAATGTTTATTAGAGTCTAATAAGTAAATAATGAAAGTATAACAGTTAACCAATAAAAGGTTTGTCTGTTATCGTTAAAGAACTTAACTAAAACATTTGCACTATACATTAGTTATATAGGTCCTAAAAAGTGCCTTGTGAACTATATGATGCGAAATGTTTAATTCACATTGCAAAAAGTTCTGACGGGTCTCAAAATGTTTATTAGAGTCTAATAAGTAACTAATAAAAGTATAACAGTTAACCAATAAAAGGTTTGTCTGTTATCGTTAAAAGAACTTAACTAAAACATTTGCACTATACATTAGTTATATAGGTCCTAAAAAGTGCCTTGTGAACTATATGGTGCCAAATGTGCAATTCACATTGCAAAAAGTTCTAACGGGTCTCAAAATGTTTATTAGAGTCTAATAAGTAAATAATAAAAGTATAACAGTTAACCAATAAAAGGTTTGTCTGTTATCGTTAAACGAACTTAACTAAAACATTTGCACTATACATTAGTTATATAGGTCCTAAAAAGTGCCTTGTGAACTATATGGTGCCAAATGTTTAATTCAAATTGCAAAAAGTTCTAACGGGTCTCAAAATGTTTATTAGAGTCTAATAAGTAAATAATAAAAGTATAACAGTTAACCAATAAAGGGTTTGTCTTTTATCGCTAAAAGAACTTAACTAAAACATTTGCACTATACATTAGTTATATAGGTCCTAAAAAGTGCCTTGTGAACTATATGGTGCCAAATGTTTAATTCAAATTGCAAAAAGTTCTAACGGGTCTCAAAATGTTTATTAGAGTCTAATAAGTAAATAATAAAATTATAACAGTTAACCAATAAAAGGTTTGTCTGTTATCGTTAAAAGAACTTAACTAAAACATTTGCACTATACATTAGTTATATAGGTCCTAAAAAGTGCCTTGTGAACTATATGGTGCCAAATGTGCAATTCACATTGCAAAAAGTTCTAACGGGTCTCAAAATGTTTATTAGAGTCTAATAAGTAAATAATAAAAGTATAACAGTTAACCAATAATAGGTTTGTCTGTTATCGTTAAAAGAACTTAACTAAAACATTTGCACTATATATTAGTTATATAGGTCCTAAAAAGTGCCTTGTGAACTATATGGTGCCAAATGTTTAATTCAAATTGCAAAAAGTTCTAACGGGTCTCAAAATGTTTATTAGAGTCTAATAAGTAAACAATAAAAGTATAACAGTTAACCAATAAAAGATTTGTCTGTTATCGCTAAAAGAACTTAACTAAAACATTTGCACTATACATTAGTTATATAGGTCCTAAAAATTGCCTTGTGAACTATATGGTGCCAAATGTTTAATTCACATTGCAAAAAGTTCTAACGGGTCTCAAAATGTTTATTAGAGTCTAATAAGTAAATAATAAAACTATAACAGTTAACCAATAAAAGGTTTGTCTGTTATCGTTAAAAGAACTTAACTAAAACATTTGCACTATACATTAGTTATATAGGTCCTAAAAAGTGCCTTGTGAACTATATGGTGCCAAATGTTTAATTCACATTGCAAAAAGTTCTAACGGGTCTCAAAATGTTTATTAGAGTCTAATAAGTAAATAATAAAAGTATAACAGTTAACCAATAAAAGGTTTGTCTGTTATCGTTAAAAGAACTTAACTAAAACATTTGCACTATACATTAGTTATATAGGTCCTAAAAAGTGCCTTGTGAACTATATGGTGCCAAATGTTTATTTCACATTGCAAAAAGTTCTAACGGGTCTCAAAATGTTTATTAGAGTCTAATAAGTAAATATTAAAAGTATAACAGTTAACCAATAAAAGGTTTGTCTGTTATGGTTAAAAGAACTTAACTAAAACATTTGCACTATACATTAGTTATATAGGTCCTAAAAAGTGCCTTGTGAACTATATGGTGCCAAATGTGCAATTCACATTGCAAGAAGTTCTAACGGGTCTCAAAATGTTTATTAGAGTCTAATAAGTAAATAATAAAAGTATAACAGTTAACCAATAAAAGGTTTGTCTGTTATCGTTAAAAGAACTTAACTAAAACATTTGCACTATACATTAGTTATATAGGTCCTAAAAAGTGCCTTGTGAACTATATGGTGCCAAATGTGCAATTCACATTGCAAAAAGTTCTAACGGGTCTCAAAATGTTTATTAGAGTCTAATAAGTAAATAATAAAACTATAAAAGTTAACCAATAAAAGGTTTGTCTTTTATCGTTAAAAGAACTTAACTAAAACATTTGCACTATACATTAGTTATATAGGTCATAAAAAGTGCCTTGTGAACTATATGGTGCCAAATGTTTAATTCACATTGCAAAAAGTTCTAACGGGTCTCAAAATGTTTATTAGAGTCTAATAAGTAAATAATAAAAGTATAACAGTTAACCAATAAAAGGTTTGTCTGTTATCGTTAAAAGAACTTAACTAAAACATTTGCACTATACATTAGTTATATAGGTCCTAAAAAGTGCCTTGTGAACTATATGGAGCCAAATGTTTAATTCACATTGCAAAAAGTTCTAACGGGTCTCAAAATGTTTATTAGAGTCTAATAAGTAAATAATAAAAGTATAACAGTTAACCAATAAAAGGTTTGTCTGTTATCGTTAAAAGAACTTAACTAAAACATTTGCACTATACATTAGTTATATAGGTCCTAAAAAGTGCCTTGTGAACTATATGGTGCCAAATGTTTAATTCACATTGCAAAAAGTTCTAACGGGTCTCAAAATGTTTATTAGAGTCTAATAAGTAAATAATAAAAGTATAACAGTTAACCAATAAAAGGTTTGTCTGTTATCGTTAAAAGAACTTAACTAAAACATTTGCACTATACATTAGTTATATAAGTCCTAAAAAGTGCCTTGTGAACTATATGGTGCCAAATGTTTAATTCACATTGCAAAAAGTTCTAACGGGTCTCAAAATGTTTATTAGAGTCTAATAATTAAATAATAAAAGTATAACAGTTAACCAATAAAAGATTTGTCTGTTATCGTTAAAAAAACTTAACTAAAACATTTGCACTATACATTAGTTATATAGGTCCTAAAAAGTGCCTTGTGAACTATATGGTGCCAAATGTGCAATTCACATTGCAAAAAGTTCTAACGGGTCTCAAAATGTTTATTAGAGTCTAATAAGTAAATAATAAAAGTATAACAGTTAACCAATAAAAGGTTTGTCTGTTATCGTTAAAAGAACTTAACTAAAACATTTGCACTATACATTAGTTATATAGGTCCTAAAAAGTGCCTTGTGAACTATATGGTGCCAAATGTTTAATTCAAATTGCAAAAAGTTCTAACGGGTCTCAAAATGTTTATTAGAGTCTAATAAGTAAATAATAAAAGTATAACAGTTAACCAATAAAGGGTTTGTCTTTTATCGCTAAAAGAACTTAACTAAAACATTTGCACTATACATTAGTTATATAGGTCCTAAAAAGTGCCTTGTGAACTATATGGTGCCAAATGTTTAATTCAAATTGCAAAAAGTTCTAACGGGTCTCAAAATGTTTATTAGAGTCTAATAAGTAAATAATAAAAGTATAACAGTTAACCAATAAAAGGTTTGTCTGTTATCGTTAAAAGAACTTAACTAAAACATTTGCACTATACATTAGTTATATAGGTCCTAAAAAGTGCCTTGTGAACTATATGGTGCCAAATGTGCAATTCACATTGCAAAAAGTTCTAACGGGTCTCAAAATGTTTATTAGAGTCTAATAAGTAAATAATAAAAGTATAACAGTTAACCAATAATAGGTTTGTCTGTTATCGTTAAAAGAACTTAACTAAAACATTTGCACTATATATTAGTTATATAGGTCCTAAAAAGTGCCTTGTGAACTATATGGTGCCAAATGTTTAATTCAAATTGCAAAAAGTTCTAACGGGTCTCAAAATGTTTATTAGAGTCTAATAAGTAAACAATAAAAGTATAACAGTTAACCAATAAAAGATTTGTCTGTTATCGCTAAAAGAACTTAACTAAAACATTTGCACTATACATTAGTTATATAGGTCCTAAAAATTGCCTTGTGAACTATATGGTGCCAAATGTTTAATTCACATTGCAAAAAGTTCTAACGGGTCTCAAAATGTTTATTAGAGTCTAATAAGTAAATAATAAAAGTATAACAGTTAACCAATAAAAGGTTTGTCTGTTATCGTTAAAAGAACTTAACTAAAACATTTGCACTATACATTAGTTATATAGGTCCTAAAAAGTGCCTTGTGAACTATATGGTGCCAAATGTTTAATTCACATTGCAAAAAGTTCTAACGGGTCTCAAAATGTTTATTAGAGTCTAATAAGTAAATAATAAAAGTATAACAGTTAACCAATAAAAGGTTTGTCTGTTATCGCTAAAAGAACTTAACTAAAACATTTGCACTATACATTAGTTATATAGGTCCTAAAAAGTGCCTTATGAACTATATGGTGCCAAATATTTAATTCACATTGCAAAAATTTCTAACGGGTCTCAAAATGTTTATTAGAGTCTAATAAGTAAATAATAAAAGTATAACAGTTAACCAATAAAAGGTTTGTCTGTTATCGTTAAAAGAACTTAACTAAAACATTTGCACTATACATTAGTTATATAGGTCTTAAAAGTGCCTTGTGTACTATATGGTGCCAAATGTTTAATTCAATTTGCAAAAAGTTCTAACGGGTCTCAAAATGTTTATTAGAGTCTAATAAGTAAACAATAAATGTATAACAGTTAACCAATAAAAGGTTTGTCTGTTATCGTTAAAAGAACTTAACTAAAACATTTGCACTATACATTAGTTATATAGGTCCTAAAAAATGCCTTGTGAACTATATGGTGCCAAATGTTTAATTCACATTGCAAAAATTTCTAACGGGTCTCAAAATGTTTATTAGAGTCTAATAAGTAAATAATAAAAGTATAACAGTTAACCAATAAAAGGTTTGTCTGTTATCGTTAAAAGAACTTAACTAAAACATTTGCACTATACATTAGTTATATAGGTCCTAAAAAGTGCCTTGTGAACTATATGGTGCCAAATGTGCAATTGACATTGCAAAAAGTTCTAACGGGTCTCAAAATGTTTATTAGAGTCTAATAAGTAAATAATAAAAGTATAACAATTAACCAATAAAAGGTTTGTCTGTTATCGTTAAAAGAACTTAACTAAAACATTTGCACTATACATTAGTTATATAGGTCCTAAAAAGTGCCTTGTGAACTTAATGGTGCCAAATGTTTAATTCACATTGCAAAAAGTTCTAACGGGTCTCAAAATGTTTATTAGAGTCTAATAAGTAAATAATGAAAGTATAACAGTTAACCAATAAAAGGTTTGTCTGTTATCGTTAAAGAACTTAACTAAAACATTTGCACTATACATTAGTTATATAGGTCCTAAAAAGTGCCTTGTGAACTATATGATGCGAAATGTTTAATTCACATTGCAAAAAGTTCTGACGGGTCTCAAAATGTTTATTAGAGTCTAATAAGTAACTAATAAAAGTATAACAGTTAACCAATAAAAGGTTTGTCTGTTATCGTTAAAAGAACTTAACTAAAACATTTGCACTATACATTAGTTATATAGGTCCTAAAAAGTGCCTTGTGAACTATATGGTGCCAAATGTGCAATTCACATTGCAAAAAGTTCTAACGGGTCTCAAAATGTTTATTAGAGTCTAATAAGTAAATAATAAAAGTATAACAGTTAACCAATAAAAGGTTTGTCTGTTATCGTTAAACGAACTTAACTAAAACATTTGCACTATACATTAGTTATATAGGTCCTAAAAAGTGCCTTGTGAACTATATGGTGCCAAATGTTTAATTCAAATTGCAAAAAGTTCTAACGGGTCTCAAAATGTTTATTAGAGTCTAATAAGTAAATAATAAAAGTATAACAGTTAACCAATAAAGGGTTTGTCTTTTATCGCTAAAAGAACTTAACTAAAACATTTGCACTATACATTAGTTATATAGGTCCTAAAAAGTGCCTTGTGAACTATATGGTGCCAAATGTTTAATTCAAATTGCAAAAAGTTCTAACGGGTCTCAAAATGTTTATTAGAGTCTAATAAGTAAATAATAAAATTATAACAGTTAACCAATAAAAGGTTTGTCTGTTATCGTTAAAAGAACTTAACTAAAACATTTGCACTATACATTAGTTATATAGGTCCTAAAAAGTGCCTTGTGAACTATATGGTGCCAAATGTGCAATTCACATTGCAAAAAGTTCTAACGGGTCTCAAAATGTTTATTAGAGTCTAATAAGTAAATAATAAAAGTATAACAGTTAACCAATAATAGGTTTGTCTGTTATCGTTAAAAGAACTTAACTAAAACATTTGCACTATATATTAGTTATATAGGTCCTAAAAAGTGCCTTGTGAACTATATGGTGCCAAATGTTTAATTCAAATTGCAAAAAGTTCTAACGGGTCTCAAAATGTTTATTAGAGTCTAATAAGTAAACAATAAAAGTATAACAGTTAACCAATAAAAGATTTGTCTGTTATCGCTAAAAGAACTTAACTAAAACATTTGCACTATACATTAGTTATATAGGTCCTAAAAATTGCCTTGTGAACTATATGGTGCCAAATGTTTAATTCACATTGCAAAAAGTTCTAACGGGTCTCAAAATGTTTATTAGAGTCTAATAAGTAAATAATAAAACTATAACAGTTAACCAATAAAAGGTTTGTCTGTTATCGTTAAAAGAACTTAACTAAAACATTTGCACTATACATTAGTTATATAGGTCCTAAAAAGTGCCTTGTGAACTATATGGTGCCAAATGTTTAATTCACATTGCAAAAAGTTCTAACGGGTCTCAAAATGTTTATTAGAGTCTAATAAGTAAATAATAAAAGTATAACAGTTAACCAATAAAAGGTTTGTCTGTTATCGTTAAAAGAACTTAACTAAAACATTTGCACTATACATTAGTTATATAGGTCCTAAAAAGTGCCTTGTGAACTATATGGTGCCAAATGTTTATTTCACATTGCAAAAAGTTCTAACGGGTCTCAAAATGTTTATTAGAGTCTAATAAGTAAATATTAAAAGTATAACAGTTAACCAATAAAAGGTTTGTCTGTTATGGTTAAAAGAACTTAACTAAAACATTTGCACTATACATTAGTTATATAGGTCCTAAAAAGTGCCTTGTGAACTATATGGTGCCAAATGTGCAATTCACATTGCAAGAAGTTCTAACGGGTCTCAAAATGTTTATTAGAGTCTAATAAGTAAATAATAAAAGTATAACAGTTAACCAATAAAAGGTTTGTCTGTTATCGTTAAAAGAACTTAACTAAAACATTTGCACTATACATTAGTTATATAGGTCCTAAAAAGTGCCTTGTGAACTATATGGTGCCAAATGTGCAATTCACATTGCAAAAAGTTCTAACGGGTCTCAAAATGTTTATTAGAGTCTAATAAGTAAATAATAAAACTATAAAAGTTAACCAATAAAAGGTTTGTCTTTTATCGTTAAAAGAACTTAACTAAAACATTTGCACTATACATTAGTTATATAGGTCATAAAAAGTGCCTTGTGAACTATATGGTGCCAAATGTTTAATTCACATTGCAAAAAGTTCTAACGGGTCTCAAAATGTTTATTAGAGTCTAATAAGTAAATAATAAAAGTATAACAGTTAACCAATAAAAGGTTTGTCTGTTATCGTTAAAAGAACTTAACTAAAACATTTGCACTATACATTAGTTATATAGGTCCTAAAAAGTGCCTTGTGAACTATATGGAGCCAAATGTTTAATTCACATTGCAAAAAGTTCTAACGGGTCTCAAAATGTTTATTAGAGTCTAATAAGTAAATAATAAAAGTATAACAGTTAACCAATAAAAGGTTTGTCTGTTATCGTTAAAAGAACTTAACTAAAACATTTGCACTATACATTAGTTATATAGGTCCTAAAAAGTGCCTTGTGAACTATATGGTGCCAAATGTTTAATTCACATTGCAAAAAGTTCTAACGGGTCTCAAAATGTTTATTAGAGTCTAATAAGTAAATAATAAAAGTATAACAGTTAACCAATAAAAGGTTTGTCTGTTATCGTTAAAAGAACTTAACTAAAACATTTGCACTATACATTAGTTATATAAGTCCTAAAAAGTGCCTTGTGAACTATATGGTGCCAAATGTTTAATTCACATTGCAAAAAGTTCTAACGGGTCTCAAAATGTTTATTAGAGTCTAATAATTAAATAATAAAAGTATAACAGTTAACCAATAAAAGATTTGTCTGTTATCGTTAAAAAAACTTAACTAAAACATTTGCACTATACATTAGTTATATAGGTCCTAAAAAGTGCCTTGTGAACTATATGGTGCCAAATGTGCAATTCACATTGCAAAAAGTTCTAACGGGTCTCAAAATGTTTATTAGAGTCTAATAAGTAAATAATAAAAGTATAACAGTTAACCAATAAAAGGTTTGTCTGTTATCGTTAAAAGAACTTAACTAAAACATTTGCACTATACATTAGTTATATAGGTCCTAAAAAGTGCCTTGTGAACTATATGGTGCCAAATGTTTAATTCAAATTGCAAAAAGTTCTAACGGGTCTCAAAATGTTTATTAGAGTCTAATAAGTAAATAATAAAAGTATAACAGTTAACCAATAAAGGGTTTGTCTTTTATCGCTAAAAGAACTTAACTAAAACATTTGCACTATACATTAGTTATATAGGTCCTAAAAAGTGCCTTGTGAACTATATGGTGCCAAATGTTTAATTCAAATTGCAAAAAGTTCTAACGGGTCTCAAAATGTTTATTAGAGTCTAATAAGTAAATAATAAAAGTATAACAGTTAACCAATAAAAGGTTTGTCTGTTATCGTTAAAAGAACTTAACTAAAACATTTGCACTATACATTAGTTATATAGGTCCTAAAAAGTGCCTTGTGAACTATATGGTGCCAAATGTGCAATTCACATTGCAAAAAGTTCTAACGGGTCTCAAAATGTTTATTAGAGTCTAATAAGTAAATAATAAAAGTATAACAGTTAACCAATAATAGGTTTGTCTGTTATCGTTAAAAGAACTTAACTAAAACATTTGCACTATATATTAGTTATATAGGTCCTAAAAAGTGCCTTGTGAACTATATGGTGCCAAATGTTTAATTCAAATTGCAAAAAGTTCTAACGGGTCTCAAAATGTTTATTAGAGTCTAATAAGTAAACAATAAAAGTATAACAGTTAACCAATAAAAGATTTGTCTGTTATCGCTAAAAGAACTTAACTAAAACATTTGCACTATACATTAGTTATATAGGTCCTAAAAATTGCCTTGTGAACTATATGGTGCCAAATGTTTAATTCACATTGCAAAAAGTTCTAACGGGTCTCAAAATGTTTATTAGAGTCTAATAAGTAAATAATAAAAGTATAACAGTTAACCAATAAAAGGTTTGTCTGTTATCGTTAAAAGAACTTAACTAAAACATTTGCACTATACATTAGTTATATAGGTCCTAAAAAGTGCCTTGTGAACTATATGGTGCCAAATGTTTAATTCACATTGCAAAAAGTTCTAACGGGTCTCAAAATGTTTATTAGAGTCTAATAAGTAAATAATAAAAGTATAACAGTTAACCAATAAAAGGTTTGTCTGTTATCGTTAAAAGAACTTAACTAAAACATTTGCACTATACATTAGTTATATAGGTCCTAAAAAGTGCCTTGTGAACTATATGGTGCCAAATGTTTATTTCACATTGCAAAAAGTTCTAACGGGTCTCAAAATGTTTATTAGAGTCTAATAAGTAAATATTAAAAGTATAACAGTTAACCAATAAAAGGTTTGTCTGTTATGGTTAAAAGAACTTAACTAAAACATTTGCACTATACATTAGTTATATAGGTCCTAAAAAGTGCCTTGTGAACTATATGGTGCCAAATGTGCAATTCACATTGCAAGAAGTTCTAACGGGTCTCAAAATGTTTATTAGAGTCTAATAAGTAAATAATAAAAGTATAACAGTTAACCAATAAAAGGTTTGTCTGTTATCGTTAAAAGAACTTAACTAAAACATTTGCACTATACATTAGTTATATAGGTCCTAAAAAGTGCCTTGTGAACTATATGGTGCCAAATGTTTAATAAACATTGCAAAAAGTTCTAACGGGTCTCAAAATGTTTATTAGAGTCTAATAAGTAAATAATAAAAGTATAACAGTTAACCAATAAAAGGTTTGTCTGTTATCGTTAAAAGAACTTAACTAAAACATTTGCACTATACATTAGTTATATAGGTCCTAAAAAGTGCCTTGTGAACTATATGGTGCCAAATGTGCAATTCACATTGCAAAAAGTTCTAACGGGTCTCAAAATGTTTATTAGAGTCTAATAAGTAAATAATAAAACTATAAAAGTTAACCAATAAAAGGTTTGTCTTTTATCGTTAAAAGAACTTAACTAAAACATTTGCACTATACATTAGTTATATAGGTCATAAAAAGTGCCTTGTGAACTATATGGTGCCAAATGTTTAATTCACATTGCAAAAAGTTCTAACGGGTCTCAAAATGTTTATTAGAGTCTAATAAGTAAATAATAAAAGTATAACAGTTAACCAATAAAAGGTTTGTCTGTTATCGTTAAAAGAACTTAACTAAAACATTTGCACTATACATTAGTTATATAGGTCCTAAAAAGTGCCTTGTGAACTATATGGTGCCAAATGTTTAATTCACATTGCAAAAAGTTCTAACGGGTCTCAAAATGTTTATTAGAGTCTAATAAGTAAATAATAAAAGTATAACAGTTAACCAATAAAAGATTTGTCTGTTATCGTTAAAAAAACTTAACTAAAACATTTGCACTATACATTAGTTATATAGGTCCTAAAAAGTGCCTTGTGAACTATATGGTGCCAAATGTGCAATTCACATTGCAAAAAGTTCTAACGGGTCTCAAAATGTTTATTAGAGTCTAATAAGTAAATAATAAAACTATAAAAGTTAACCAATAAAAGGTTTGTCTTTTATCGTTAAAAGAACTTAACTAAAACATTTGCACTATACATTAGTTATATAGGTCATAAAAAGTGCCTTGTGAACTATATGGTGCCAAATGTTTAATTCACATTGCAAAAAGTTCTAACGGGTCTCAAAATGTTTATTAGAGTCTAATAAGTAAATAATAAAAGTATAACAGTTAACCAATAAAAGGTTTGTCTGTTATCGTTAAAAGAACTTAACTAAAACATTTGCACTATACATTAGTTATATAGGTCCTAAAAAGTGCCTTGTGAACTATATGGAGCCAAATGTTTAATTCACATTGCAAAAAGTTCTAACGGGTCTCAAAATGTTTATTAGAGTCTAATAAGTAAATAATAAAAGTATAACAGTTAACCAATAAAAGGTTTGTCTGTTATCGTTAAAAGAACTTAACTAAAACATTTGCACTATACATTAGTTATATAGGTCCTAAAAAGTGCCTTGTGAACTATATGGTGCCAAATGTTTAATAAACATTGCAAAAAGTTCTAACGGGTCTCAAAATGTTTATTAGAGTCTAATAAGTAAATAATAAAAGTATAACAGTTAACCAATAAAAGGTTTGTCTGTTATCGTTAAAAGAACTTAACTAAAACATTTGCACTATACATTAGTTATATAGGTCCTAAAAAGTGCCTTGTGAACTATATGGTGCCAAATGTGCAATTCACATTGCAAAAAGTTCTAACGGGTCTCAAAATGTTTATTAGAGTCTAATAAGTAAATAATAAAACTATAAAAGTTAACCAATAAAAGGTTTGTCTTTTATCGTTAAAAGAACTTAACTAAAACATTTGCACTATACATTAGTTATATAGGTCATAAAAAGTGCCTTGTGAACTATATGGTGCCAAATGTTTAATTCACATTGCAAAAAGTTCTAACGGGTCTCAAAATGTTTATTAGAGTCTAATAAGTAAATAATAAAAGTATAACAGTTAACCAATAAAAGGTTTGTCTGTTATCGTTAAAAGAACTTAACTAAAACATTTGCACTATACATTAGTTATATAGGTCCTAAAAAGTGCCTTGTGAACTATATGGAGCCAAATGTTTAATTCACATTGCAAAAAGTTCTAACGGGTCTCAAAATGTTTATTAGAGTCTAATAAGTAAATAATAAAAGTATAACAGTTAACCAATAAAAGGTTTGTCTGTTATCGTTAAAAGAACTTAACTAAAACATTTGCACTATACATTAGTTATATAGGTCCTAAAAAGTGCCTTGTGAACTATATGGTGCCAAATGTTTAATTCACATTGCAAAAAGTTCTAACGGGTCTCAAAATGTTTATTAGAGTCTAATAAGTAAATAATAAAAGTATAACAGTTAACCAATAAAAGATTTGTCTGTTATCGTTAAAAGAACTTAACTAAAACATTTGCACTATACATTAGTTATATAAGTCCTAAAAAGTGCCTTGTGAACTATATGGTGCCAAATGTTTAATTCACATTGCAAAAAGTTCTAACGGGTCTCAAAATGTTTATTAGAGTCTAATAAGTAAATAATAAAAGTATAACAGTTAACCAATAAAAGATTTGTCTGTTATCGTTAAAAAAACTTAACTAAAACATTTGCACTATACATTAGTTATATAGGTCCTAAAAAGTGCCTTGTGAACTATATGGTGCCAAATGTGCAATTCACATTGCAAAAAGTTCTAACGGGTCTCAAAATGTTTATTAGAGTCTAATAAGTAAATAATAAAAGTATAACAATTAACCAATAAAAGGTTTGTCTGTTATCGTTAAAAGAACTTAACTAAAACATTTGCACTATACATTAGTTATATAAGTGATAAAAAGTGCCTTGTGAACTATATGGTGCCAAATGTGCAATTCACATTGCAAAAAGTTCTAACGGGTCTCAAAATGTTTATTAGAGTCTAATAAGTAAATAATAAAACTATAAAAGTTAACCAATAAAAGGTTTGTCTTTTATCGTTAAAAGAACTTAACTAAAACATTTGCACTATACATTAGTTATATAGGTCATAAAAAGTGCCTTGTGAACTATATGGTGCCAAATGTTTAATTCACATTGCAAAAAGTTCTAACGGGTCTCAAAATGTTTATTAGAGTCTAATAAGTAAATAATAAAAGTATAACAGTTAACCAATAAAAGGTTTGTCTGTTATCGTTAAAAGAACTTAACTAAAACATTTGCACTATACATTAGTTATATAGGTCCTAAAAAGTGCCTTGTGAACTATATGGAGCCAAATGTTTAATTCACATTGCAAAAAGTTCTAACGGGTCTCAAAATGTTTATTAGAGTCTAATAAGTAAATAATAAAAGTATAACAGTTAACCAATAAAAGGTTTGTCTGTTATCGTTAAAAGAACTTAACTAAAACATTTGCACTATACATTAGTTATATAGGTCCTAAAAAGTGCCTTGTGAACTTAATAGTGCAAAATGTTTAATTCACATTGCAAAAAATTTTAACGGGTCTCAAAATGTTTATTAGAGTCTAATAAGTAAATGATGAAAGTATAACAGTTAACCAATAAAAGGTTTGTCTGTTATCGTTAAAGAACTTAACTAAAACATTTGCACTATACATTAGTTATATAAGTCCTAAAAAGTGCCTTGTGAACTATATGGTGCCAAATGTTTAATTCAAATTGCAAAAAGTTCTAACGGGTCTCAAAATGTTTATTAGAGTCTAATAAGTAAATAATAAAAGTATAACAGTTAACCAATAAAAGGTTTGTCTGTTATCGCTAAAAGAACTTAACTAAAACATTTGCACTATACATTAGTTATATAGGTCCTAAAAAGTGCCTTATGAACTATATGGTGCCAAATGTTTAATTCACATTGCAAAAATTTCTAACGGGTCTCAAAATGTTTATTAGAGTCTAATAAGTAAACAATGAAAGTATAACAGTTAACCAATAAAAGGTTTGTCTGTTATCGTTAAAAGAACTTAACTAAAACATTTGCACTATACATTAGTTATATAGGTCTTAAAAAGTGCCTTGTGTACTATATGGTGCCAAATGTTTAATTCAAATTGCAAAAAGTTCTAACGGGTCTCAAAATGTTTATTAGAGTCTAATAAGTAAACAATAAAAGTATAACAGTTAACCAATAAAAGGTTTGTCTGTTATCGTTAAAAGAACTTAACTAAAACATTTGCACTATACATTAGTTATATAGGTCATAAAAAGTGCCTTGTGAACTATATGGTGCCAAATGTGCAATTCACATTGCAAAAAGTTCTAACGGGTCTCAAAATGTTTATTAGAGTCTAATAAGTAAATAATAAAAGTATAACAATTAACCAATAAAAGATTTGTCTGTTATCGTTAAAAGAACTTAACTAAAACATTTGCACTATACATTAGTTATATAGGTCCTAAAAAGTGCCTTGTGAACTATATGGTGCCAAATGTTTAATTCACATTGAAAAAAGTTCTAACGGGTCTCAAAATGTTTATTAGAGTCTAATAAGTAAATAATAAAAGTATAACAGTTAACCAATAAAAGGTTTGTCTGTTATCGTTAAAAGAACTTAACTAAAACATTTGCACTATACATTAGTTATATAAGTCATAAAAAGTGCCTTGTGAACTATATGGTGCCAAATGTTTAATTCACATTGCAAAAAGTTCTAACGGGTCTCAAAATGTTTATTAGAGTCTAATAAGTAAATAATAAAAGTATAACAGTTAACCAATAAAAGGTTTGTCTCTTATCGTTAAAAGAACTTAACTAAAACATTTGCACTATACATTAGTTATATAGGTCCTAAAAAGTGCCTTGTGAACTATATGGTGCCAAATGTTTAATTCACATTGCAAAAAGTTCTAACGGGTCTCAAAATGTTTATTAGAGTCTAATAAGTAAATAATAAAAGTATAACAGTTAACCAATAAAAGATTTGTCTGTTATCGTTAAAAGAACTTAACTAAAACATTTGCACTATACATTAGTTATATAGGTCATAAAAAGTGCCTTGTGAACTATATGGTGCCAAATGTTTAATTCACATTGCAAAAAGTTCTAACGGGTCTCGAAATGTTCATTAGAGTCTAATAAGTAAATAATAAAAGTATAACAGTTAACCAATAAAAGGTTTGTCTGTTATCGTTAAAAGAACTTAACTAAAACATTTGCACTATACATTAGTTAAATAGGTACTAAAAAGTGCCTTGTGAACTATATGGTGCCAAATGTACAATTCACATTGCAAAAAGTTCTAACGGGTCTCAAAATGTTTATTAGAGTCTAATAAGTAAATAATAAAAGTATAACAGTTAACCAATAAAAGGTTTGTCTGTTATCGTTAAAAGAACTTAACTAAAACATTTGCACTATACATTAGTTATATAGGTCCTAAAAAGTGCCTTGTGAACTATATGGTGCCAAATGTTTAATTCACATTGCAAAAAGTTCTAACGGGTCTCAAAATGTTTATTAGAGTCTAATAAGTAAATAATAAAAGTATAACAGTTAACCAATAAAAGGTTTGTCTGTTATCGTTAAAAGAACTTAACTAAAACATTTGCACTATACATTAGTTATATAAGTCCTAAAAAGTGCCTTGTGAACTATATGGTGCCAAATGTTTAATTCACATTGCAAAAAGTTCTAACGGGTCTCAAAATGTTTATTAGAGTCTAATAAGTAAATAATAAAAGTATAACAGTTAACCAATAAAATATTTGTCTGTTATCGTTAAAAGAACTTAACTAAAACATTTGCACTATACATTAGTTATATAAGTCCTAAAAAGTGCCTTGTGAACTATATGGTGCCAAATGTTTAATTCACATTGCAAAAAGTTCTAACGGGTCTCAAAATGTTTATTAGAGTCTAATAAGTAAATAATAAAATTATAACAGTTAACCAATAAAAGATTTGTCTGTTATCGTTAAAAGAACTTAACTAAAACATTTGCACTATACATTAGTTATATAGGTCATAAAAAGTGCCTTGTGAACTATATGGTGCCAAATGTTTAATTCACATTGCAAAAAGTTCTAACGGGTCTCAAAATGTTTATTAGAGTCTAATAAGTAAATAATAAAAGTATAACAGTTAACCAATAAAAGGTTTGTCTGTTATCGTTAAAAGAACTTAACTAAAACATTTGCACTATACATTAGTTATATAAGTGATAAAAAGTGCCTTGTGAACTATATGGTGCCAAATGTTTAATTCACATTGCAAAAAGTTCTAACGGGTCTCAAAATGTTTATTAGAGTCTAATAAGTAAATAATAAAAGTATAACAGTTAACCAATAAAAGGTTTGTCTGTTATCGTTAAAAGAACTTAACTCAAACATTTGCACTATACATTAGTTATATAGGTCCTAAAAAGTGCCTTGTGAACTATATGGTGCCAAATGTGCAATTGACATTGCAAAAAGTTCTAACGGGTCTCAAAATGTTTATTAGAGTCTAATAAGTAAATAATAAAAGTATAACAATTAACCAATAAAAGGTTTGTCTGTTATCGTTAAAAGAACTTAACTAAAACATTTGCACTATACATTAGTTATATAGGTCCTAAAAAGTGCCTTGTGAACTTAATGGTGCAAAATGTTTAATTCACATTGCAAAAAGTTCTAACGGGTCTCAAAATGTTTATTAGAGTCTAATAAGTAAATAATAAAAGTATAACAGTTAACCAATAAAAGGTTTGTCTCTTATCGTTAAAAGAACTTAACTAAAACATTTGCACTATACATTAGTTATATAGGTCCTAAAAAGTGCCTTGTGAACTATATGGTGCCAAATGTTTAATTCACGTTGCAAAAAGTTCTAACGGGTCTCAAAATGTTTATTAGAGTCTAATAAGTAAATAATAAAAGTATAACAGTTAACCAATAAAAGATTTGTCTGTTATCGTTAAAAGAACTTAACTAAAACATTTGCACTATACATTAGTTATATAGGTCATAAAAAGTGCCTTGTGAACTATATGGTGCCAAATGTTTAATTGACATTGCAAAAAGTTCTAACGGGTCTCAAAATGTTTATTAGAGTCTAATAAGTAAATAATAAAAGTATAACAGTTAACCAATAAAAGGTTTGTCTTTTATCGTTAAAAGAACTTAACTAAAACATTTGCACTATACATTAGTTATATAGGTCCTAAAAAGTGCCTTGTGAACTATATGGTGCCAAATGTGCAATTCACATTGCAAAAAGTTCTAACGGGTCTCAAAATGTTTATTAGAGTCTAATAAGTAAATATTAAAAGTATAACAATTAACCAATAAAAGGTTTGTCTGTTATCGTTAAAAGAACTTAACTAAAACATTTGCACTATACATTAGTTATATAAGTGATAAAAAGTGCCTTGTGAACTATATGGTGCCAAATGTGCAATTGACATTGCAAAAAGTTCTAACGGGTCTCAAAATGTTTATTAGAGTCTAATAAGTAAATAATAAAAGTATAACAATTAACCAATAAAAGGTTTGTCTGTTATCGTTAAAAGAACTTAACTAAAACATTTGCACTATACATTAGTTATATAGGTCCTAAAAAGTGCCTTGTGAACTTAATGGTGCAAAATGTTTAATTCACATTGCAAAAAGTTCTAACGGGTCTCAAAATGTTTATTAGAGTCTAATAAGTAAATAATAAAAGTATAACAATTAACCAATAAAAGGTTTGTCTGTTATCGTTAAAAGAACTTAACTAAAACATTTGCACTATACATTAGTTATATAAGTGATAAAAAGTGACTTGTGAACTATATGGTGCCAAATGTGCAATTCACATTGCAAAAAGTTCTAACGGGTCTCAAAATGTTTATTAGAGTCTAATAAGTAAATAATGAAAGTATAACAGTTAACCAATAAAAGGTTTGTCTGTTATCGTTAAAGAACTTAACTAAAACATTTGCACTATACATTAGTTATATAGGTCCTAAAAAGTGCCTTGTGAACTATATGGTGCCAAATGTTTAATTCAAATTGCAAAAAGTTCTAACGGGTCTCAAAATGTTTATTAGAGTCTAATAAGTAAATAATAAAAGTATAACAGTTAACCAATAAAAGGTTTGTCTGTTATCGCTAAAAGAACTTAACTAAAACATTTGCACTATACATTAGTTATATAGGTCCTAAAAAGTGCCTTATGAACTATATGGTGCCAAATGTTTAATTCACATTGCAAAAAGTTCTAACGGGTCTCAAAATGTTTATTAGAGTCTAATAAGTAAACAATAAAAGTATAACAGTTAACCAATGAAAGGTTTGTCTGTTATCGTTAAAAGAACTTAACTAAAACATTTGCACTATACATTAGTTATATAGGTCTTAAAAAGTGCCTTGTGTACTATATGGTGCCACATGTTTAATTCAAATTGCAAAAAGTTCTAACGGGTCTCAAAATGTTTATTAGAGTCTAATAAGTAAACAATAAAAGTATAACAGTTAACCAATAAAAGGTTTGTCTGTTATCGTTAAAAGAACTTAACTAAAACATTTGCACTATACATTAGTTATATAGGTCCTAAAAAGTGCCTTGTGAACTATATGGTGCCAAATGTTTAATTCACATTGCAAAAAGTTCTAACGGGTCTCAAAATGTTTATTAGAGTCTAATAAGTAAATAATAAAAGTATAACAGTTAACCAATAAAAGATTTGTCTGTTATCGTTAAAAGAACTTAACTAAAACATTTGCACTATACATTAGTTATATAGGTCCTAAAAAGTGCCTTGTGAACTATATGGTGCCAAATGTTTAATTCACATTGCAAAAAGTTCTAACGGGTCTCAAAATGTTTATTAGAGTCTAATAAGTAAATAATAAAAGTATAACAGTTAACCAATAAAAGGTTTGTCTGTTATCGTTAAAAGAACTTAACTAAAACATTTGCACTATACATTAGTTATACAAGTCATAAAAAGTGCCTTGTGAACTATATGGTGCCAAATGTTTAATTCACATTGCAAAAAGTTCTAACGGGTCTCAAAATGTTTATTAGAGTCTAATAAGTAAATAATAAAAGTATAACAGTTAACCAATAAAAGGTTTGTCTCTTATCGTTAAAAGAACTTAACTAAAACATTTGCACTATACATTAGTTATATAGGTCCTAAAAAGTGCCTTGTGAACTATATGGTGCCAAATGTTTAATTCACATTGCAAAAAGTTCTAACGGGTCTCAAAATGTTTATTAGAGTCTAATAAGTAAATAATAAAAGTATAACAATTAACCAATAAAAGGTTTGTCTGTTATCGTTAAAAGAACTTAACTAAAACATTTGCACTATACATTAGTTATATAGGTCATAAAAAGTGCCTTGTGAACTATATGGTGCCAAATGTTTAATTCACATTGCAAAAAGTTCTAACGGGTCTCGAAATGTTTATTAGAGTCTAATAAGTAAATAATAAAAGTATAACAGTTAACCAATAAAAGGTTTGTCTGTTATCGTTAAAAGAACTTAACTAAAACATTTGCACTATACATTAGTTAAATAGGTACTAAAAAGTGCCTTGTGAACTATATGGTGCCAAATGTACAATTCACATTGCAAAAAGTTCTAACGGGTCTCAAAATGTTTATTAGAGTCTAATAAGTAAATAATAAAAGTATAACAGTTAACCAATAAAAGGTTTGTCTGTTATCGTTAAAAGAACTTAACTAAAACATTTGCACTATACATTAGTTATATAAGTCCTAAAAAGTGCCTTGTGAACTATATGGTGCCAAATGTTTAATTCACATTGCAAAAAGTTCTAACGGGTCTCAAAATGTTTATTAGAGTCTAATAAGTAAATAATAAAAGTATAACAGTTAACCAATAAAAGATTTGTCTGTTATCGTTAAAAGAACTTAACTAAAACATTTGCACTATACATTAGTTATATAAGTCCTAAAAAGTGCCTTGTGAACTATATGGTGCCAAATGTTTAATTCACATTGCAAAAAGTTCTAACGGGTCTCAAAATGTTTATTAGAGTCTAATAAGTAAATAATAAAAGTATAACAGTTAACCAATAAAAGATTTGTCTGTTATCGTTAAAAGAACTTAACTAAAACATTTGCACTATACATTAGTTATATAGGTCATAAAAAGTGCCTTGTGAACTATATGGTGCCAAATGTTTAATTCACATTGCAAAAAGTTCTAACGGGTCTCAAAATGTTTATTAGAGTCTAATAAGTAAATAATAAAAGTATAACAGTTAACCAATAAAAGGTTTGTCTGTTATCGTTAAAAGAACTTAACTAAAACATTTGCACTATACATTAGTTATATAAGTGATAAAAAGTGCCTTGTGAACTATATGGTGCCAAATGTTTAATTCACATTGCAAAAAGTTCTAACGGGTCTCAAAATGTTTATTAGAGTCTAATAAGTAAATAATAAAAGTATAACAGTTAACCAATAAAAGGTTTGTCTGTTATCGTTAAAAGAACTTAACTAAAACATTTGCACTATACATTAGTTATATAGGTCCTAAAAAGTGCCTTGTGAACTATATGGTGCCAAATGTGCAATTGACATTGCAAAAAGTTCTAACGGGTCTCAAAATGTTTATTAGAGTCTAATAAGTAAATAATAAAAGTATAACAATTAACCAATAAAAGGTTTGTCTGTTATCGTTAAAAGAACTTAACTAAAACATTTGCACTATACATTAGTTATATAGGTCCTAAAAAGTGCTTTGTGAACTTAATGGTGCAAAATGTTTAATTCACATTGCAAAAAGTTCTAACGGGTCTCAAAATGTTTATTAGAGTCTAATAAGTAAATAATGAAAGTATAACAGTTAACCAATAAAAGGTTTGTCTGTTATCGTTAAAGAACTTAACTAAAACATTTGCACTATACATTAGTTATATAGGTCCTAAAAAGTGCCTTGTGAACTATATGATGCCAAATGTTTAATTCACATTGCAAAAAGTTCTGACGGGTTTCAAAATGTTTATTAGAGTCTAATAAGTAACTAATAAAAGTATAACAGTTAACCAATAAAAGGTTTGTCTCTTATCGTTAAAAGAACTTAACTAAAACATTTGCACTATACATTAGTTATATAGGTCCTAAAAAGTGCCTTGTGAACTATATGGTGCCAAATGTTTAATTCACATTGCAAAAAGTTCTAACGGGTCTCAAAATGTTTATTAGAGTCTAATAAGTAAATAATAAAAGTATAACAGTTAACCAATAAAAGATTTGTCTGTTATCGTTAAAAGAACTTAACTAAAACATTTGCACTATACATTAGTTATATAGGTCCTAAAAAGTGCCTTGTGAACTATATGGTGCCAAATGTGCAATTCACATTGCAAAAACTTCTAACGGGTCTCAAAATGTTTATTAGAGTCTAATAAGTAAATAATAAAAGTATAACAGTTAACCAATAAAAGGTTTGTCTGTTATCGTTAAAAGAACTTAACTAAAACATTTGCACTATACATTAGTTATATAGGTCCTAAAAAGTGCCTTGTGAACTATATGGTGCCAAATGTGCAATTCACATTGCAAAAACTTCTAACGGGTCTCAAAATGTTTATTAGAGTCTAATAAGTAAATAATAAAAGTATAACAGTTAACCAATAAAAGGTTTGTCTGTTATCGTTAAAAGAACTTAACTAAAAAATTTGCACTATACATTAGTTATATAGGTCCTAAAAAGTGCCTTGTGAACTATATGGTGCCAAATGTGCAATTCACATTGCAAAAAGTTCTAACGGGTCTCAAAATGTTTATTAGAGTCTAATAAGTAAATAATAAAAGTATAACAGTTAACCAATAAAAGGTTTGTCTGTTATCGTTAAAAGAACTTAACTAAAAAATTTGCACTATACATTAGTTATATAGGTCCTAAAAAGTGCCTTGTGAACTATATGGTGCCAAATGTGCAATTCACATAGCAAAAAGTTCTAACGGGTCTCAAAATGTTTATTAGAGTCTAATAAGTAAATAATAAAAGTATAACAGTTAACCAATAAAAGGTTTGTCTGTTATCGTTAAAAGAACTTAACTATAAAATTTGCACAATACATTAGTTATATAGGTCCTAAAAAGTGCCTTGTGAACTATATGGTGCCAAATGTGCAATTCACATTGCAAAAAGTTCTAACGGGTCTCAAAATGTTTATTAGAGTCTAATAAGTAAATAATAAAAGTATAACAGTTAACCAATAAAAGGTTTGTCTGTTATCGTTAAAAGAACTTAACTAAAAAATTTGCACAATACATTAGTTATATAGGTCCTAAAAAGTGCCTTGTGAACTATATGGTGCCAAATGTGCAATTCACATTGCAAAAACTTCTAACGGGTCTCAAAATGTTTATTAGAGTCTAATAAGTAAATAATAAAAGTATAACAGTTAACCAATAAAAGGTTTGTCTGTTATCGTTAAAAGAACTTAACTAAAAAATTTGCACTATACATTAGTTATATAGGTCCTAAAAAGTGCCTTGTGAACTATATGGTGCCAAATGTGCAATTCACCTAGCAAAAAGTTCTAACGGGTCTCAAAATGTTTATTAGAGTCTAATAAGTAAATAATAAAAGTATAACAGTTAATCAATAAAAGGTTTGTCTGTTATCGTTAAAAGAACTTAACTAAAACATTTGCACTATACATTAGTTATATAGGTCCTAAAAAGTGCCTTGTGAACTATATGGTGCCAAATGTGCAATTCACATTGCAAAAAGTTCTAACGGGTCTCAAAATGTTTATTAGAGTCTAATAAGTAAATAATAAAAGTATAACAGTTAACCAATAAAAGGTTTGTCTGTTATCGTTAAAAGAACTTAACTAAAAAATTTGCACTATACATTAGTTATATAGGTCCTAAAAAGTGCCTTGTGAACTATATGGTGCCAAATGTGCAATTCACATTGCAAAAAGTTCTAACGGGTCTCAAAATGTTTATTAGAGTCTAATAAGTAAATAATAAAAGTATAACAGTTAACCAATAAAAGGTTTGTCTGTTATCGTTAAAAGAACTTAACTAAAAAATTTGCACTATACATTAGTTATATAGGTCCTAAAAAGTGCCTTGTGAACTATATGGTGCCAAATGTGCAATTCACATTGCAAAAAGTTCTAACGGGTCTCAAAATGTTTATTAGAGTCTAATAAGTAAATAATAAAAGTATAACAGTTAACCAATAAAAGGTTTGTCTGTTATCGTTTAAAGAACTTAACTAAAAAATTTGCACTATACATTAGTTATATAGGTCCTAAAAAGTGCCTTGTGAACTATATGGTGCCAAATGTGCAATTCACCTAGCAAAAAGTTCTAACGGGTCTCAAAATGTTTATTAGAGTCTAATAAGTAAATAATAAAAGTATAACAGTTAACCAATAAAAGGTTTGTCTGTTATCGTTAAAAGAACTTAACTATAAAATTTGCACAATACATTAGTTATATAGGTCCTAAAAAGTGCCTTGTGAACTATATGGTGCCAAATGTGCAATTCACATTGCAAAAAGTTCTAACGGGTCTCAAAATGTTTATTAGAGTCTAATAAGTAAATAATAAAAGTATAACAGTTAACCAATAAAAGGTTTGTCTGTTATCGTTAAAAGAACTTAACTAAAAAACTTTGCACAATACATTAGTTATATAGGTCCTAAAAAGTGCCTTGTGAACTATATGGTGCCAAATGTGCAATTCACATTGCAAAAACTTCTAACGGGTCTCAAAATGTTTATTAGAGTCTAATAAGTAAATAATAAAAGTATAACAGTTAACCAATAAAAGGTTTGTCTGTTATCGTTAAAAGAACTTAACTAAAAAATTTGCACTATACATTAGTTATATAGGTCCTAAAAAGTGCCTTGTGAACTATATGGTGCCAAATGTGCAATTCACCTAGCAAAAAGTTCTAACGGGTCTCAAAATGTTTATTAGAGTCTAATAAGTAAATAATAAAAGTATAACAGTTAATCAATAAAAGGTTTGTCTGTTATCGTTAAAAGAACTTAACTAAAACATTTGCACTATACATTAGTTATATAGGTCCTAAAAAGTGCCTTGTGAACTATATGGTGCCAAATGTGCAATTCACATTGCAAAAAGTTCTAACGGGTCTCAAAATGTTTATTAGAGTCTAATAAGTAAATAATAAAAGTATAACAGTTAACCAATAAAAGGTTTGTCTGTTATCGTTAAAAGAACTTAACTAAAACATTTGCACTATACATTAGTTATATAGGTCCTAAAAAGTGCCTTGTGAACTATATGGTGCCAAATGTGCAATTCACATTGCAAAAAGTTCTAACGGGTCTCAAAATGTTTATTAGAGTCTAATAAGTAAATAATAAAAGTATAACAGTTAACCAATACAAGGTTTGTCTGTTATCGTTAAAAGAACTTAACTAAAAAATTTGCACTATACATTAGTTATATAGGTCCTAAAAAGTGCCTTGTGAACTATATGGTGCCAAATGTGCAATTCACATTGCAAAAAGTTCTAACGGGTCTCAAAATGTTTATTAGGGTCTAATAAGTAAATAATAAAAGTATAACAGTTAACCAATAAAAGGTTTGTCTGTTTTCGTTAAAAGAACTTAACTAAAAAATTTGCACTATACATTAGTTATATAGGTCCTAAAAAGTGCCTTGTGAACTATATGGTGCCAAATGTGCAATTCACATTGCAAAAACTTCTAACGGGTCTCAAAATGTTTATTAGAGTCTAATAAGTAAATAATAAAAGTATAACAGTTAACCAATAAAAGGTTTGTCTGTTATCGTTAAAAGAACTTAACTAAAAAATTTGCACTATACATTAGTTATATAGGTCCTAAAAAGTGCCTTGTGAACTATATGGTGCCAAATGTGCAATTCACATTGCAAAAACTTCTAACGGGTCTCAAAATGTTTATTAGAGTCTAATAAGTAAATAATAAAAGTATAACAGTTAACCAATAAAAGGTTTGTCTGTTATCGTTAAAAGAACTTAACTAAAAAATTTGCTCTATACATTAGTTATATAGGTCCTAAAAAGTGCCTTGTGAACTATATGGTGCCAAATGTGCAATTCACATTGCAAAAAGTTCTAACGGGTCTTAAAATGTTTATTAGAGTCTAATAAGTAAATAATAAAAGTATAACAGTTAACCAAAAAAAGGTTTGTCTGTTATCGTTAAAAAAACTTAACTAAAAAATTTGCACTATACATTAGTTATATAGGTCCTAAAAAGTGCCTTGTGAACTATATGCTGCCAAATGTGCAATTCACATTGCAAAAAGTTCTAACGGGTCTCAAAATGTTTATTAGAGTCTAATAAGTAAATAATAAAAGTATAACAGTTAACCAATAAAAGGTTTGTCTGTTATCGTTAAAAGAACTTAACTAAAAAATTTGCACTATACATTAGTTATATAGGTCCTAAAAAGTGCCTTGTGAACTATATGGTGCCAAATGTGCAATTCACATTGCAAAAAGTTCTAACGGGTCTCAAAATGTTTATTAGAGTCTAATAAGTAAATAATAAAAGTATAACAGTTAACCAATAAAAGGTTTGTCTGTTATCGTTAAAAGAACTTAACTAAAAAATTTGCACTATACATTAGTTATAGAGGTCCTAAAAAGTGCCTTGTGAACTATATGGTGCCAAATGTGCAATTCACATTGCAAAAAGTTCTAACGGGTCTCAAAATGTTTATTAGAGTCTAATAAGTAAATAATAAAAGTATAACAGTTAACCAATAAAAGGTTTGTCTGTTATCGTTAAAAGAACTTAACTAAAAAATTTGCACTATACATTAGTTATATAGGTCCTAAAAAGTGCCTTGTGAACTATATGGTGCCAAATGTGCAATTCACATAGCAAAAAGTTCTAACGGGTCTCAAAATGTTTATTAGAGTCTAATAAGTAAATAATAAAAGTATAACAGTTAACCAATAAAAGGTTTGTCTGTTATCGTTAAAAGAACTTAACTATAAAATTTGCACAATACATTAGTTATATAGGTCCTAAAAAGTGCCTTGTGAACTATATGGTGCCAAATGTGCAATTCACATTGCAAAAAGTTCTAACGGGTCTCAAAATGTTTATTAGAGTCTAATAAGTAAATAATAAAAGTATAACAGTTAACCAATAAAAGGTTTGTCTGTTATCGTTAAAAGAACTTAACTAAAAAATTTGCACTATACATTAGTTATATGGGTTTTAAAAAGTGCCTTGTGAACTATATGGTGCCAAATGTGCAATTCACATTGCAAAAAGTTCTAACGGGTCTCAAAATGTTTATTAGAGTCTAATAAGTAAATAATAAAAGTATAACAGTTAACCAAAAAAAGGTTTGTCTGTTATCGTTAAAAGAACTTAACTAAAAAATTTGCACTATACATTAGTTATATAGGTCCTAAAAAGTGCCTTGTGAACTATATGGTGCCAAATGTGCAATTCACATTGCAAAAAGTTCTAACGGGTCTCAAAATGTTTATTAGAGTCTAATAAGTAAATAATAAAAGTATAATAGTTAACCAATAAAAGGTTTGTCTGTTATCGTTAAAAGAACTTAACTAAAAAATTTGCTCTATACATTAGTTATATAGGTCCTAAAAAGTGCCTTGTGAACTATATGGTGCCAAATGTGCAATTCACATTGCAAAAAGTTCTAACGGGTCTTAAAATGTTTATTAGAGTCTAATAAGTAAATAATAAAAGTATAACAGTTAACCAAAAAAAGGTTTGTCTGTTATCGTTAAAAAAACTTAACTAAAAAATTTGCACTATACATTAGTTATATAGGTCCTAAAAAGTGCCTTGTGAACTATATGGTGCCAAATGTGCAATTCACATTGCAAAAAGTTCTAACGGGTCTCAAAATGTTTATTAGAGTCTAATAAGTAAATAATAAAAGTATAACAGTTAACCAATAAAAGGTTTGTCTGTTATCGTTAAAAGAACTTAACTAAAAAATTTGGACTATACATTAGTTATATAGGTCCTAAAAAGTGCCTTGTGAACTATATGGTGCCAAATGTGCAATTCACATTGCAAAAAGTTCTAACGGGTCTCAAAATGTTTATTAGAGTCTAATAAGTAAATAATAAAAGTATAACAGTTAACCAATAAAAGGTTTGTCTGTTATCGTTAAAAGAACTTAACTAAAACATTTGCACTATACATTAGTTATATAGGTCCTAAAAAGTGCCTTGTGAACTATATGGTGCCAAATGTGCAATTCACATAGCAAAAACTTCTAACGGGTCTCAAAATGTTTATTAGAGTCTAATAAGTAAATAATAAAAGTATAACAGTTAACCAATAAAAGGTTTGTCTGTTATCGTTAAAAGAACTTAACTAAAAAATTTGCACTATACATTAGTTATATAGGTCCTAAAAAGTGCCTTGTGAACTATATGGTGCCAAATGTGCAATTCACATTGCAAAAAGTTCTAACGGGTCTCAAAATGTTTATTAGAGTCTAATAAGTAAATAATAAAAGTATAACAGTTAACCAATAAAAGGTTTGTCTGTTATCGTTAAAAGAACTTAACTAAAAAATTTGCACTATACATTAGTTATATAGGTCTTAAAAAGTGCCTTGTGAACTATATGGTGCCAAATGTGCAATTCACATTGCAAAAAGTTCTAACGGGTCTCAAAATGTTTATTAGAGTCTAATAAGTAAATAATAAAAGTATAACAGTTAACCAATAAAAGGTTTGTCTGTTATCGTTAAAAGAACTTAACTAAAAAATTTGCACTATACATTAGTTATATAGGTCCTAAAAAGTGCCTTGTGAACTATATGGTGCCAAATGTGCAATTCACATTGCAAAAACTTCTAACGGGTCTCAAAATGTTTATTAGAGTCTAATAAGTAAATAATAAAAGTATAACAGTTAACCAATAAAAGGTTTGTATGTTATCGTTAAAAGAACTTAACTAAAACATTTGCACTATACATTAGTTATATAGGTCCTAAAAAGTGCCTTGTGAACTATATGGTGCCAAATGTGCAATTCACATTGCAAAAAGTTCTAACGGGTCTCAAAATGTTTATTAGAGTCTAATAAGTAAATAATAAAAGTATAACAGTTAACCAATAAAAGGTTTGTCTGTTATCGTTAAAAGAACTTAACTAAAAAATTTGCACTATACATTAGTTATATAGGTCCTAAAAAGTGCCTTGTGAACTATATGGTGCCAAATGTGCAATTCACATAGCAAAAAGTTCTAACGGGTCTCAAAATGTTTATTAGAGTCTAATAAGTAAATAATAAAAGTATAACAGTTAACCAATAAAAGGTTTGTCTGTTATCGTTAAAAGAACTTAACTATAAAATTTGCACAATACATTAGTTATATAGGTCCTAAAAAGTGCCTTGTGAACTATATGGTGCCAAATGTGCAATTCACATTGCAAAAAGTTCTAACGGGTCTCAAAATGTTTATTAGAGTCTAATAAGTAAATAATAAAAGTATAACAGTTAACCAATAAAAGGTTTGTCTGTTATCGTTAAAAGAACTTAACTAAAAAATTTGCACAATACATTAGTTATATAGGTCCTAAAAAGTGCCTTGTGAACTATATGGTGCCAAATGTGCAATTCACATTGCAAAAAGTTCTAACGGGTCTCAAAATGTTTATTAGAGTCTAATAAGTAAATAATAAAAGTATAACAGTTAACCAATAAAAGGTTTGTCTGTTATCGTTAAAAGAACTTAACTAAAAAATTTGCACTATACATTAGTTATATAGGTCCTAAAAAGTGCCTTGTGAACTATATGGTGCCAAATGTGCAATTCACCTAGCAAAAAGTTCTAACGGGTCTCAAAATGTTTATTAGAGTCTAATAAGTAAATAATAAAAGTATAACAGTTAATCAATAAAAGGTTTGTCTGTTATCGTTAAAAGAACTTAACTAAAACATTTGCACTATACATTAGTTATATAGGTCCTAAAAAGTGCCTTGTGAACTATATGGTGCCAAATGTGCAATTCACATTGCAAAAAGTTCTAACGGGTCTCAAAATGTTTATTAGAGTCTAATAAGTAAATAATAAAAGTATAACAGTTAACCAATAAAAGGTTTGTCTGTTATCGTTAAAAGAACTTAACTAAAACATTTGCACTATACATTAGTTATATAGGTCCTAAAAAGTGCCTTGTGAACTATATGGTGCCAAATGTGCAATTCACATTGCAAAAAGTTCTAACGGGTCTCAAAATGTTTATTAGAGTCTAATAAGTAAATAATAAAAGTATAACAGTTAACCAATAAAAGGTTTGTCTGTTATCGTTAAAAGAACTTAACTAAAAAATTTGCACTATACATTAGTTATATGGGTTTTAAAAAGTGCCTTGTGAACTATATGGTGCCAAATGTGCAATTCACATTGCAAAAAGTTCTAACGGGTCTCAAAATGTTTATTAGAGTCTAATAAGTAAATAATAAAAGTATAACAGTTAACCAAAAAAAGGTTTGTCTGTTATCGTTAAAAGAACTTAACTAAAAAATTTGCACTATACATTAGTTATATAGGTCCTAAAAAGTGCCTTGTGAACTATATGGTGCCAAATGTGCAATTCACATTGCAAAAAGTTCTAACGGGTCTCAAAATGTTTATTAGGGTCTAATAAGTAAATAATAAAAGTATAACAGTTAACCAATAAAAGGTTTGTCTGTTTTCGTTAAAAGAACTTAACTAAAAAATTTGCACTATACATTAGTTATATAGGTCCTAAAAAGTGCCTTGTGAACTATATGGTGCCAAATGTGCAATTCACATTGCAAAAAGTTCTAACGGGTCTCAAAATGTTTATTAGAGTCTAATAAGTAAATAATAAAAGTATAACAGTTAACCAATAAAAGGTTTGTCTGTTATCGTTAAAAGAACTTAACTAAAAAATTTGCACTATACATTAGTTATATAGGTCCTAAAAAGTGCCTTGTGAACTATATGGTGCCAAATGTGCAATTCACATTGCAAAAAGTTCTAACGGGTCTCAAAATGTTTATTAGAGTCTAATAAGTAAATAATAAAAGTATAACAGTTAACCAATAAAAGGTTTGTCTGTTATCGTTAAAAGAACTTAACTAAAAAATTTGCTCTATACATTAGTTATATAGGTCCTAAAAAGTGCCTTGTGAACTATATGGTGCCAAATGTGCAATTCACATTGCAAAAAGTTCTAACGGGTCTTAAAATGTTTAATAGAGTCTAATAAGTAAATAATAAAAGTATAACAGTTAACCAAAAAAAGGTTTGTCTGTTATCGTTAAAAAAACTTAACTAAAAAATTTGCACTATACATTAGTTATATAGGTCCTAAAAAGTGCCTTGTGAACTATATGGTGCCAAATGTGCAATTCACATTGCAAAAAGTTCTAACGGGTCTCAAAATGTTTATTAGAGTCTAATAAGTAAATAATAAAAGTATAACAGTTAACCAATAAAAGGTTTGTCTGTTATCGTTAAAAGAACTTAACTAAAAAATTTGCACTATACATTAGTTATATAGGTCCTAAAAAGTGCCTTGTGAACTATATGGTGCCAAATGTGCAATTCACATTGCAAAAACTTCTAACGGGTCTCAAAATGTTTATTAGAGTCTAATAAGTAAATAATAAAAGTATAACAGTTAACCAATAAAAGGTTTGTCTGTTATCGTTAAAAGAACTTAACTAAAAAATTTGCACTATACATTAGTTATATAGGTCCTAAAAAGTGCCTTGTGAACTATATGGTGCCAAATGTGCAATTCACATTGCAAAAAGTTCTAACGGGTCTTAAAATGTTTATTAGAGTCTAATAAGTAAATAATAAAAGTATAACAGTTAACCAAAAAAAGGTTTGTCTGTTATCGTTAAAAAAACTTAACTAAAAAATTTGCACTATACATTAGTTATATAGGTCCTAAAAAGTGCCTTGTGAACTATATGGTGCCAAATGTGCAATTCACATTGCAAAAAGTTCTAACGGGTCTCAAAATGTTTATTAGAGTCTAATAAGTAAATAATAAAAGTATAACAGTTAACCAATAAAAGGTTTGTCTGTTATCGTTAAAAGAACTTAACTAAAAAATTTGCACTATACATTAGTTATATAGGTCCTAAAAAGTGCCTTGTGAACTATATGGTGCCAAATGTGCAATTCACATTGCAAAAACTTCTAACGGGTCTCAAAATGTTTATTAGAGTCTAATAAGTAAATAATAAAAGTATAACAGTTAACCAATAAAAGGTTTGTCTGTTATCGTTAAAAGAACTTAACTAAAAAATTTGCACTATACATTAGTTATATAGGTCCTAAAAAGTGCCTTGTGAACTATATGGTGCCAAATGTGCAATTCACATTGCAAAAAGTTCTAACGGGTCTCAAAATGTTTATTAGAGTCTAATAAGTAAATAATAAAAGTATAACAGTTAACCAATAAAAGGTTTGTCTGTTATCGTTAAAAGAACTTAACTAAAAAATTTGCACTATACATTAGTTATATAGGTCCTAAAAAGTGCCTTGTGAACTATATGGTGCCAAATGTGCAATTCACATAGCAAAAAGTTCTAACGGGTCTCAAAATGTTTATTAGAGTCTAATAAGTAAATAATAAAAGTATAACAGTTAACCAATAAAAGGTTTGTCTGTTATCGTTAAAAGAACTTAACTATAAAATTTGCACAATACATTAGTTATATAGGTCCTAAAAAGTGCCTTGTGAACTATATGGTGCCAAATGTGCAATTCACATTGCAAAAAGTTCTAACGGGTCTCAAAATGTTTATTAGAGTCTAATAAGTAAATAATAAAAGTATAACAGTTAACCAATAAAAGGTTTGTCTGTTATCGTTAAAAGAACTTAACTAAAAAATTTGCACAATACATTAGTTATATAGGTCCTAAAAAGTGCCTTGTGAACTATATGGTGCCAAATGTGCAATTCACATTGCAAAAAGTTCTAACGGGTCTCAAAATGTTTATTAGAGTCTAATAAGTAAATAATAAAAGTATAACAGTTAACCAATAAAAGGTTTGTCTGTTATCGTTAAAAGAACTTAACTAAAAAATTTGCACTATACATTAGTTATATAGGTCCTAAAAAGTGCCTTGTGAACTATATGGTGCCAAATGTGCAATTCACATAGCAAAAAGTTCTAACGGGTCTCAAAATGTTTATTAGAGTCTAATAAGTAAATAATAAAAGTATAACAGTTAACCAATAAAAGGTTTGTCTGTTATCGTTAAAAGAACTTAACTAAAAAATTTGCACTATACATTAGTTATATAGGTCCTAAAAAGTGCCTTGTGAACTATATGGTGCCAAATGTGCAATTCACATTGCAAAAACTTCTAACGGGTCTCAAAATGTTTATTAGAGTCTAATAAGTAAATAATAAAAGTATAACAGTTAACCAATAAAAGGTTTGTCTGTTATCGTTAAAAGAACTTAACTAAAACATTTGCACTATACATTAGTTATATAGGTCCTAAAAAGTGCCTTGTGAACTATATGGTGCCAAATGTGCAATTCACATTGCAAAAAGTTCTAACGGGTCTCAAAATGTTTATTAGAGTCTAATAAGTAAATAATAAAAGTATAACAGTTAACCAATAAAAGGTTTGTCAGTTATCGTTAAAAGAACTTAACTAAAAAATTTGCACTATACATTAGTTATATAGGTCCTAAAAAGTGCCTTGTGAACTATATGGTGCCAAATGTGCAATTCACATAGCAAAAAGTTCTAACGGGTCTCAAAATGTTTATTAGAGTCTAATAAGTAAATAATAAAAGTATAACAGTTAACCAATAAAAGGTTTGTCTGTTATCGTTAAAAGAACTTAACTAAAAAATTTGCACAATACATTAGTTATATAGGTCCTAAAAAGTGCCTTGTGAACTATATGGTGCCAAATGTGCAATTCACATTGCAAAAAGTTCTAACGGGTCTCAAAATGTTTATTAGAGTCTAATAAGTAAATAATAAAAGTATAACAGTTAACCAATAAAAGGTTTGTCTGTTATCGTTAAAAGAACTTAACTAAAAAATTTGCACTATACATTAGTTATATAGGTCCTAAAAAGTGCCTTGTGAACTATATGGTGCCAAATGTGCAATTCACATAGCAAAAAGTTCTAACGGGTCTCAAAATGTTTATTAGAGTCTAATAAGTAAATAATAAAAGTATAACAGTTAACCAATAAAAGGTTTGTCTGTTATCGTTAAAAGAACTTAACTAAAAAATTTGCACTATACATTAGTTATATAGGTCCTAAAAAGTGCCTTGTGAACTATATGGTGCCAAATGTGCAATTCACATTGCAAAAACTTCTAACGGGTCTCAAAATGTTTATTAGAGTCTAATAAGTAAATAATAAAAGTATAACAGTTAACCAATAAAAGGTTTGTCTGTTATCGTTAAAAGAACTTAACTAAAACATTTGCACTATACATTAGTTATATAGGTCCTAAAAAGTGCCTTGTGAACTATATGGTGCCAAATGTGCAATTCACATTGCAAAAAGTTCTAACGGGTCTCAAAATGTTTATTAGAGTCTAATAAGTAAATAATAAAAGTATAACAGTTAACCAATAAAAGGTTTGTCAGTTATCGTTAAAAGAACTTAACTAAAAAATTTGCACTATACATTAGTTATATAGGTCCTAAAAAGTGCCTTGTGAACTATATGGTGCCAAATGTGCAATTCACATAGCAAAAAGTTCTAACGGGTCTCAAAATGTTTATTAGAGTCTAATAAGTAAATAATAAAAGTATAACAGTTAACCAATAAAAGGTTTGTCTGTTATCGTTAAAAGAACTTAACTAAAAAATTTGCACTATACATTAGTTATATAGGTCCTAAAAAGTGCCTTGTGAACTATATGGTGCCAAATGTGCAATTCACATTGCAAAAAGTTCTAACGGGTCTCAAAATGTTTATTAGAGTCTAATAAGTAAATAATAAAAGTATAACAGTTAACCAATAAAAGGTTTGTCTGTTATCGTTAAAAGAACTTAACTAAAAAATTTGCACTATACATTAGTTATATAGGTCCTAAAAAGTGCCTTGTGAACTATATGGTGCCAAATGTGCAATTCACATTGCAAAAACTTCTAACGGGTCTCAAAATGTTTATTAGAGTCTAATAAGTAAATAATAAAAGTATAACAGTTAACCAATAAAAGGTTTGTCTGTTATCGTTAAAAGAACTTAACTAAAAAATTTGCACTATACATTAGTTATATAGGTCCTAAAAAGTGCCTTGTGAACTATATGGTGCCAAATGTGCAATTCACATTGCAAAAAGTTCTAACGGGTCTTAAAATGTTTATTAGAGTCTAATAAGTAAATAATAAAAGTATAACAGTTAACCAAAAAAAGGTTTGTCTGTTATCGTTAAAAAAACTTAACTAAAAAATTTGCACTATACATTAGTTATATAGGTCCTAAAAAGTGCCTTGTGAACTATATGGTGCCAAATGTGCAATTCACATTGCAAAAAGTTCTAACGGGTCTCAAAATGTTTATTAGAGTCTAATAAGTAAATAATAAAAGTATAACAGTTAACCAATAAAAGGTTTGTCTGTTATCGTTAAAAGAACTTAACTAAAAAATTTGCACTATACATTAGTTATATAGGTCCTAAAAAGTGCCTTGTGAACTATATGGTGCCAAATGTGCAATTCACATTGCAAAAACTTCTAACGGGTCTCAAAATGTTTATTAGAGTCTAATAAGTAAATAATAAAAGTATAACAGTTAACCAATAAAAGGTTTGTCTGTTATCGTTAAAAGAACTTAACTAAAAAATTTGCACTATACATTAGTTATATAGGTCCTAAAAAGTGCCTTGTGAACTATATGGTGCCAAATGTGCAATTCACATTGCAAAAAGTTCTAACGGGTCTCAAAATGTTTATTAGAGTCTAATAAGTAAATAATAAAAGTATAACAGTTAACCAATAAAAGGTTTGTCTGTTATCGTTAAAAGAACTTAACTAAAAAATTTGCACTATACATTAGTTATATAGGTCCTAAAAAGTGCCTTGTGAACTATATGGTGCCAAATGTGCAATTCACATAGCAAAAAGTTCTAACGGGTCTCAAAATGTTTATTAGAGTCTAATAAGTAAATAATAAAAGTATAACAGTTAACCAATAAAAGGTTTGTCTGTTATCGTTAAAAGAACTTAACTATAAAATTTGCACAATACATTAGTTATATAGGTCCTAAAAAGTGCCTTGTGAACTATATGGTGCCAAATGTGCAATTCACATTGCAAAAAGTTCTAACGGGTCTCAAAATGTTTATTAGAGTCTAATAAGTAAATAATAAAAGTATAACAGTTAACCAATAAAAGGTTTGTCTGTTATCGTTAAAAGAACTTAACTAAAAAATTTGCACAATACATTAGTTATATAGGTCCTAAAAAGTGCCTTGTGAACTATATGGTGCCAAATGTGCAATTCACATTGCAAAAAGTTCTAACGGGTCTCAAAATGTTTATTAGAGTCTAATAAGTAAATAATAAAAGTATAACAGTTAACCAATAAAAGGTTTGTCTGTTATCGTTAAAAGAACTTAACTAAAAAATTTGCACTATACATTAGTTATATAGGTCCTAAAAAGTGCCTTGTGAACTATATGGTGCCAAATGTGCAATTCACATAGCAAAAAGTTCTAACGGGTCTCAAAATGTTTATTAGAGTCTAATAAGTAAATAATAAAAGTATAACAGTTAACCAATAAAAGGTTTGTCTGTTATCGTTAAAAGAACTTAACTAAAAAATTTGCACTATACATTAGTTATATAGGTCCTAAAAAGTGCCTTGTGAACTATATGGTGCCAAATGTGCAATTCACATTGCAAAAACTTCTAACGGGTCTCAAAATGTTTATTAGAGTCTAATAAGTAAATAATAAAAGTATAACAGTTAACCAATAAAAGGTTTGTCTGTTATCGTTAAAAGAACTTAACTAAAACATTTGCACTATACATTAGTTATATAGGTCCTAAAAAGTGCCTTGTGAACTATATGGTGCCAAATGTGCAATTCACATTGCAAAAAGTTCTAACGGGTCTCAAAATGTTTATTAGAGTCTAATAAGTAAATAATAAAAGTATAACAGTTAACCAATAAAAGGTTTGTCAGTTATCGTTAAAAGAACTTAACTAAAAAATTTGCACTATACATTAGTTATATAGGTCCTAAAAAGTGCCTTGTGAACTATATGGTGCCAAATGTGCAATTCACATAGCAAAAAGTTCTAACGGGTCTCAAAATGTTTATTAGAGTCTAATAAGTAAATAATAAAAGTATAACAGTTAACCAATAAAAGGTTTGTCTGTTATCGTTAAAAGAACTTAACTAAAAAATTTGCACTATACATTAGTTATATAGGTCCTAAAAAGTGCCTTGTGAACTATATGGTGCCAAATGTGCAATTCACATTGCAAAAACTTCTAACGGGTCTCAAAATGTTTATTAGAGTCTAATAAGTAAATAATAAAAGTATAACAGTTAACCAATAAAAGGTTTGTCTGTTATCGTTAAAAGAACTTAACTAAAAAATTTGCACTTTACATTAGTTATATAGGTCCTAAAAAGTGCCTTGTGAACTATATGGTGCCAAATGTGCAATTCACATTGCAAAAAGTTCTAACGGGTCTCAAAATGTTTATTAGAGTCTAATAAGTAAATAATAAAAGTATAACAGTTAACCAATAAAAGGTTTGTCTGTTATCGTTAAAAGAACTTAACTAAAACATTTGCACTATACATTAGTTATATAGGTCCTAAAAAGTGCCTTGTGAACTATATGGTGCCAAATGTGCAATTCACATTGCAAAAAGTTCTAACGGGTCTCAAAATGTTTATTAGAGTCTAATAAGTAAAAAAATAAAAGTATAACAGTTAACCAATAAAACGTTTGTCTGTTATCGTTAAAAGAACTTAACTAAAAAATTTGCACTATACATTAGTTATATAGGTCCTAAAAAGTGCCTTGTGAACTATATGGTGCCAAATGTGCAATTCACATTGCAAAAACTTCTAACGGGTCTCAAAATGTTTATTAGAGTCTAATAAGTAAATAATAAAAGTATAACAGTTAACCAATAAAAGGTTTGTCTGTTATCGTTAAAAGAACTTAACTAAAAAATTTGCACTATACATTAGTTATATAGGTCCTAAAAAGTGCCTTGTGAACTATATGGTGCCAAATGTGCAATTCACATTGCAAAAACTTCTAACGGGTCTCAAAATGTTTATTAGAGTCTAATAAGTAAATAATAAAAGTATAACAGTTAACCAATAAAAGGTTTGTCTGTTATCGTTAAAAGAACTTAACTAAAAAATTTGCACTATACATTAGTTATATAGGTCCTAAAAAGTGCCTTGTGAACTATATGGTGCCAAATGTGCAATTCACATTGCAAAAAGTTCTAACGGGTCTCAAAATGTTTATTAGAGTCTAATAAGTAAATAATAAAAGTATAACAGTTAACCAATAAAAGGTTTGTCTGTTATCGTTAAAAGAACTTAACTAAAACATTTGCACTATACATTAGTTATATAGGTCCTAAAAAGTGCCTTGTGAACTATATGGTGCCAAATGTGCAATTCACATAGCAAAAAGTTCTAACGGGTCTCAAAATGTTTATTAGAGTCTAATAAGTAAATAATAAAAGTATAACAGTTAACCAATAAAAGGTTTGTCTGTTATCGTTAAAAGAACTTAACTAAAAAATTTGCACTATACATTAGTTATATAGGTCCTAAAAAGTGCCTTGTGAACTATATGGTGCCAAATGTGCAATTCACATTGCAAAAATTTCTAACGGGTCTCAAAATGTTTATTAGAGTCTAATAAGTAAATAATAAAAGTATAACAGTTAACCAATAAAAGGTTTGTCTGTTATCGTTAAAAGAACTTAACTAAAAAATTTGCACTTTACATTAGTTATATAGGTCCTAAAAAGTGCCTTGTGAACTATATGGTGCCAAATGTGCAATTCACATTGCAAAAAGTTCTAACGGGTCTCAAAATGTTTATTAGAGTCTAATAAGTAAATAATAAAAGTATAACAGTTAACCAATAAAAGGTTTGTCTGTTATCGTTAAAAGAACTTAACTAAAAAATTTGCACTATACATTAGTTATATAGGTCCTAAAAAGTGCCTTGTGAACTATATGGTGCCAAATGTGCAATTCACATTGCAAAAAGTTCTAACGGGTCTCAAAATGTTTATTAGAGTCTACTAAGTAAATAATAAAAGTATAACAGTTAACCAATAAAACGTTTGTCTGTTATCGTTAAAAGAACTTAACTAAAAAATTTGCACTATACATTAGTTATATAGGTCCTAAAAAGTGCCTTGTGAACTATATGGTGCCAAATGTGCAATTCACATTGCAAAAAGTTATAACGGGTCTCAAAATGTTTATTAGAGTCTAATAAGTAAATAATAAAAGTATAACAGTTAACCAATAAAAGGTTTGTCTGTTATCGTTAAAAGAACTTAACTAAAAAATTTGCACTATACATTAGTTATATAGGTCCTAAAAAGTGCCTTGTGAACTATATGGTGCCAAATGTGCAATTCACATTGCAAAAAGTTCTAACGGGTCTCAAAATGTTTATTAGAGTCTAATAAGTAAAAAAATAAAAGTATAACAGTTAACCAATAAAACGTTTGTCTGTTATCGTTAAAAGAACTTAACTAAAAAATTTGCACTATACATTAGTTATATAGGTCCTAAAAAGTGCCTTGTGAACTATATGGTGCCAAATGTGCAATTCACATTGCAAAAACTTCTAACGGGTCTCAAAATGTTTATTAGAGTCTAATAAGTAAATAATAAAAGTATAACAGTTAACCAATAAAAGGTTTGTCTGTTATCGTTAAAAGAACTTAACTAAAAAATTTGCACTATACATTAGTTATATAGGTCCTAAAAAGTGCCTTGTGAACTATATGGTGCCAAATGTGCAATTCACATTGCAAAAACTTCTAACGGGTCTCAAAATGTTTATTAGAGTCTAATAAGTAAATAATAAAAGTATAACAGTTAACCAATAAAAGGTTTGTCTGTTATCGTTAAAAGAACTTAACTAAAACATTTGCACTATACATTAGTTATATAGGTCCTAAAAAGTGCCTTGTGAACTATATGGTGCCAAATGTGCAATTCACATAGCAAAAAGTTCTAACGGGTCTCAAAATGTTTATTAGAGTCTAATAAGTAAATAATAAAAGTATAACAGTTAACCAATAAAAGGTTTGTCTGTTATCGTTAAAAGAACTTAACTAAAAAATTTGCACTATACATTAGTTATATAGGTCCTAAAAAGTGCCTTGTGAACTATATGGTGCCAAATGTGCAATTCACATTGCAAAAATTTCTAACGGGTCTCAAAATGTTTATTAGAGTCTAATAAGTAAATAATAAAAGTATAACAGTTAACCAATAAAAGGTTTGTCTGTTATCGTTAAAAGAACTTAACTAAAAAATTTGCACTTTACATTAGTTATATAGGTCCTAAAAAGTGCCTTGTGAACTATATGGTGCCAAATGTGCAATTCACATTGCAAAAAGTTCTAACGGGTCTCAAAATGTTTATTAGAGTCTAATAAGTAAATAATAAAAGTATAACAGTTAACCAATAAAAGGTTTGTCTGTTATCGTTAAAAGAACTTAACTAAAAAATTTGCACTATACATTAGTTATATAGGTCCTAAAAAGTGCCTTGTGAACTATATGGTGCCAAATGTGCAATTCACATTGCAAAAAGTTCTAACGGGTCTCAAAATGTTTATTAGAGTCTAATAAGTAAATAATAAAAGTATAACAGTTAACCAATAAAACGTTTGTCTGTTATCGTTAAAAGAACTTAACTAAAAAATTTGCACTATACATTAGTTATATAGGTCCTAAAAAGTGCCTTGTGAACTATATGGTGCCAAATGTGCAATTCACATTGCAAAAAGTTATAACGGGTCTCAAAATGTTTATTAGAGTCTAATAAGTAAATAATAAAAGTATAACAGTTAACCAATAAAAGGTTTGTCTGTTATCGTTAAAAGAACTTAACTAAAAAATTTGCACTATACATTAGTTATATAGGTCCTAAAAAGTGCCTTGTGAACTATATGGTGCCAAATGTGCAATTCACATTGCAAAAAGTTCTAACGGGTCTCAAAATGTTTATTAGAGTCTAATAAGTAAATAATAAAAGTATAACAGTTAACCAATAAAAGGTTTGTCTGTTATCGTTAAAAGAACTTAACTAAAAAATTTGCACTATACATTAGTTATATAGGTCCTAAAAAGTGCCTTGTGAACTATATGGTGCCAAATGTGCAATTCACATTGCAAAAAGTTCTAACGGGTCTCAAAATGTTTATTAGAGTCTAATAAGTAAATAATAAAAGTATAACAGTTAACCAATAAAAGGTTTGTCTGTTATCGTTAAAAGAACTTAACTAAAACATTTGCACTATACATTAGTTATATAGGTCCTAAAAAGTGCCTTGTGAACTATATGGTGCCAAATGTGCAATTCACATTGCAAAAAGTTCTAACGGGTCTCAAAATGTTTATTAGAGTCTAATAAGTAAATAATAAAAGTATAACAGTTAACCAATAAAAGGTTTGTCTGTTATCGTTAAAAGAACTTAACTAAAAAATTTGCACTATACATTAGTTATATAGGTCCTAAAAAGTGCCTTGTGAACTATATGGTGCCAAATGTGCAATTCACATTGCAAAAAGTTCTAACGGGTCTCAAAATGTTTATTAGAGTCTAATAAGTAAATAATAAAAGTATAACAGTTAACCAATAAAAGGTTTGTCTGTTATCGTTAAAAGAACTTAACTAAAAAATTTGCACTATACATTAGTTATATAGGTCCTAAAAAGTGCCTTGTGAACTATATGGTGCCAAATGTGCAATTCACATTGCAAAAACTTCTAACGGGTCTCAAAATGTTTATTAGAGTCTAATAAGTAAATAATAAAAGTATAACAGTTAACCAATAAAAGGTTTGTCTGTTATCGTTAAAAGAACTTAACTAAAACATTTGCACTATACATTAGTTATATAGGTCCTAAAAAGTGCCTTGTGAACTATATGGTGCCAAATGTGCAATTCACATTGCAAAAAGTTCTAACGGGTCTCAAAATGTTTATTAGAGTCTAATAAGTAAATAATAAAAGTATAACAGTTAACCAATAAAAGGTTTGTCTGTTATCGTTAAAAGAACTTAACTAAAACATTTGCACTATACATTAGTTATATAGGTCCTAAAAAGTGCCTTGTGAACTATATGGTGCCAAATGTGCAATTCACATTGCAAAAACTTCTAACGGGTCTCAAAATGTTTATTAGAGTCTAATAAGTAAATAATAAAAGTATAACAGTTAACCAATAAAAGGTTTGTCTGTTATCGTTAAAAGAACTTAACTAAAAAATTTGCACTATACATTAGTTATATAGGTCCTAAAAAGTGCCTTGTGAACTATATGGTGCCAAATGTGCAATTCACATTGCAAAAAGTTCTAACGGGTCTCAAAATGTTTATTAGAGTCTAATAAGTAAATAATAAAAGTATAACAGTTAACCAATAAAAGGTTTGTCTGTTATCGTTAAAAGAACTTAACTAAAAAATTTGCACTATACATTAGTTATATAGGTCCTAAAAAGTGCCTTGTGAACTATATGGTGCCAAATGTGCAATTCACATTGCAAAAAGTTCTAACGGGTCTCAAAATGTTTATTAGAGTCCAATAAGTAAATAATAAAAGTATAACAGTTAACCAATAAAAGGTTTGTCTGTTATCGTTAAAAGAACTTAACTAAAAAATCTGCACTATACATTAGTTATATAGGTCCTAAAAAGTGCCTTGTGAACTATATGGTGCCAAATGTTTAATTCACATTGCAAAAAGTTCTAACGGGTCTCAAAATGTTTATTAGAGTCTAATAAGTAAATAATAAAAGTATAACAGTTAACCAATAAAAGGTTTGTCTGTTATCGTTAAAAGAACTTAACTAAAACATTTGCACTATACATTAGTTATATAGGTCCTAAAAAGTGCCTTGTGAACTATATGGTGTCAAATGTGCAATTCACATTGCAAAAAGTTCTAACGGGTCTCAAAATGTTTATTAGAGTCTAATAAGTAAATAATAAAAGTATAACAGTTAACCAATAAAAGGTTTGTCTGTTATCGTTAAAAGAACTTAACTAAAAAATTTGCACTATACATTAGTTATATAGGTCCTAAAAAGTGCCTTGTGAACTATATGGTGCCAAATGTGCAATTCACATTGCAAAAAGTTCTAACGGGTCTCAAAATGTTTATTAGAGTCTAATAAGTAAATAATAAAAGTATAACAGTTAACCAATAAAAGGTTTGTCTGTTATCGTTAAAAGAACTTAACTAAAAAATTTGCTCTATACTTTAGTTATATAGGTCCTAAAAAGTGCCTTGTGAACTATATGGTGCCAAATGTGCAATTCACATTGCAAAAAGTTCTAACGGGTCTTAAAATGTTTATTAGAGTCTAATAAGTAAATAATAAAAGTATAACAGTTAACCAAAAAAAGGTTTGTCTGTTATCGTTAAAAAAACTTAACTAAAAAATTTGCACTATACATTAGTTATATAGGTCCTAAAAAGTGCCTTGTGAACTATATGGTGCCAAATGTGCAATTCACATTGCAAAAACTTCTAACGGGTCTCAAAATGTTTATTAGAGTCTAATAAGTAAATAATAAAAGTATAACAGTTAACCAATAAAAGGTTTGTCTGTTATCGTTAAAAGAACTTAACTAAAAAATTTGCACTATACATTAGTTATATGGGTCCTAAAAAGTGCCTTGTGAACTATATGGTGCCAAATGTGCAATTCACATTGCAAAAAGTTCTAACGGGTCTCAAAATGTTTATTAGAGTCTAATAAGTAAATAATAAAAGTATAACAGTTAACCAAAAAAAGGTTTGTCTGTTATCGTTAAAAGAACTTAACTAAAAAATTTGCACTATACATCAGTTATATAGGTCCTAAAAAGTGCCTTGTGAACTATATGGTGCCAAATGTGCAATTCACATTGCAAAAAGTTCTAACGGGTCTCAAAATGTTTATTAGAGTCTAATAAGTAAATAATAAAAGTATAACAGTTAACCAATAAAAGGTTTGTCTGTTATCGTTAAAAGAACTTAACTAAAAAATTTGCTCTATACATTAGTTATATAGGTCCTAAAAAGTGCCTTGTGAACTATATGGTGCCAAATGTGCAATTCACATTGCAAAAAGTTCTAACGGGTCTTAAAATGTTTATTAGAGTCTAATAAGTAAATAATAAAAGTATAACAGTTAACCAAAAAAAGGTTTGTCTGTTATCGTTAAAAAAACTTAACTAAAAAATTTGCACTATACATTAGTTATATAGGTCCTAAAAAGTGCCTTGTGAACTATATGGTGCCAAATGTGCAATTCACATTGCAAAAAGTTCTAACGGGTCTCAAAATGTTTATTAGAGTCTAATAAGTAAATAATAAAAGTATAACAGTTAACCAATAAAAGGTTTGTCTGTTATCGTTAAAAGAACTTAACTAAAAAATTTGGACTATACATTAGTTATATAGGTCCTAAAAAGTGCCTTGTGAACTATATGGTGCCAAATGTGCAATTCACATTGCAAAAAGTTCTAACGGGTCTCAAAATGTTTATTAGAGTCTAATAAGTAAATAATAAAAGTATAACAGTTAACCAATAAAAGGTTTGTCTGTTATCGTTAAAAGAACTTAACTAAAACATTTGCACTATACATTAGTTATATAGGTCCTAAAAAGTGCCTTGTGAACTATATGGTGCCAAATGTGCAATTCACATAGCAAAAAGTTCTAACGGGTCTCAAAATGTTTATTAGAGTCTAATAAGTAAATAATAAAAGTATAACAGTTAACCAATAAAAGGTTTGTCTGTTATCGTTAAAAGAACTTAACTAAAAAATTTTCACTATACATTAGTTATATAGGTCCTAAAAAGTGCCTTGTGAACTATATGGTGCCAAATGTGCAATTCACATTGCAAAAAGTTCTAACGGGTCTCAAAATGTTTATTAGAGTCTAATAAGTAAATAATAAAAGTATAACAGTTAACCAATAAAAGGTTTGTCTGTTATCGTTAAAAGAACTTAACTAAAAAATTTGCACTATACATTAGTTATATAGGTCTTAAAAAGTGCCTTGTGAACTATATGGTGCCAAATGTGCAATTCACATTGCAAAAAGTTCTAACGGGTCTCAAAATGTTTATTAGAGTCTAATAAGTAAATAATAAAAGTATAACAGTTAACCAATAAAAGGTTTGTCTGTTATCGTTAAAAGAACTTAACTAAAAAATTTGCACTATACATTAGTTATATAGGTCCTAAAAAGTGCCTTGTGAACTATATGGTGCCAAATGTGCAATTCACATTGCAAAAAGTTCTAACGGGTCTCAAAATGTTTATTAGAGTCTAATAAGTAAATAATAAAAGTATAACAGTTAACCAATAAAAGGTTTGTCTGTTATCGTTAAAAGAACTTAACTAAAAAATTTGCACTATACATTAGTTATATAGGTCCTAAAAAGTGCCTTGTGAACTATATGGTGCCAAATGTGCAATTCACATTGCAAAAACTTCTAACGGGTCTCAAAATGTTTATTAGAGTCTAATAAGTAAATAATAAAAGTATAACAGTTAACCAATAAAAGGTTTGTCTGTTATCGTTAAAAGAACTTAACTAAAAAATTTGCACTATACATTAGTTATATAGGTCCTAAAAAGTGCCTTGTGAACTATATGGTGCCAAATGTGCAATTCACATTGCAAAAAGTTCTAACGGGTCTCAAAATGTTTATTAGAGTCTAATAAGTAAATAATAAAAGTATAACAGTTAACCAATAAAAGGTTTGTCTGTTATCGTTAAAAGAACTTAACTAAAAAATTTGCACTATACATTAGTTATATAGGTCCTAAAAAGTGCCTTGTGAACTATATGGTGCCAAATGTGCAATTCACATTGCAAAAAGTTCTAACGGGTCTCAAAATGTTTATTAGAGTCTAATAAGTAAATAATAAAAGTATAACAGTTAACCAATAAAAGGTTTGTCTGTTATCGTTAAAAGAACTTAACTAAAAAATTTGCACTATACATTAGTTATATAGGTCCTAAAAAGTGCCTTGTGAACTATATGGTGCCAAATGTGCAATTCACATTGCAAAAAGTTCTAACGGGTCTCAAAATGTTTATTAGAGTCTAATAAGTAAATAATAAAAGTATAACAGTTAACCAATAAAAGGTTTGTCTGTTATCGTTAAAAGAACTTAACTAAAAAATTTGCACTATACATTAGTTATATAGGTCCTAAAAAGTGCCTTGTGAACTATATGGTGCCAAATGTGCAATTCACATTGCAAAAAGTTCTAACGGGTCTCAAAATGTTTATTAGAGTCTAATAAGTAAATAATAAAAGTATAACAGTTAACCAATAAAAGGTTTGTCTGTTATCGTTAAAAGAACTTAACTAAAAAATTTGCACTATACATTAGTTATATAGGTCCTAAAAAGTGCCTTGTGAACTATATGGTGCCAAATGTGCAATTCACCTAGCAAAAAGTTCTAACGGGTCTCAAAATGTTTATTAGAGTCTAATAAGTAAATAATAAAAGTATAACAGTTAATCAATAAAAGGTTTGTCTGTTATCGTTAAAAGAACTTAACTAAAACATTTGCACTATACATTA